>NW_027397085.1:7843750-7890475 GCF_003265705.2 Callorhinus ursinus
GCTTGCTTCTCCCTCTCCCACTCCCCCTGCTTGTGTTCCCTCTCTCACTGTGTCTCTCTCTGTCAAATAAATAAATAAAATCTTAAAAAAAAAAAGTTCATACTGTAATACCACTTCTAAGACTCTAAGTAAATATTTAGACAAAGTACAAGAATGTTTACTAGAACATTATATAAAATGCCAAACACTGCGAACAGACAAAATATCCAATAATGAGTAAAGGGTTAAATTCAGTTATACCGGGCGCCTGGGTGGCTCAGTTGGTTAAGCAACTGCCTTCGGCTCAGGTCATGATCCTGGAGTCCCAGGATCAAGTCCCACATCGGGCTCCCTGCTCGGCGGGGAGTCTGCTTCTCCCTCTGACCCTCTCCCCTCTCATGCTATCTCTCATTCTCTCTCTCAAATAAATAAATAATCTTTAAAAAAAAAGGGGTGAAATTCAGTTATACCCACTGACAGAATATTATGAAGTCACTAAAGACCACGTTTTCAAAGGATATTTAATAATATGGAAAAATATTTAAGAAATGTTAAGAACCAAAGAAAGATACAAAACTGAATTAATACTACTAAATTCCGTAATAGGAAAAGCTGGAAGGATATATGCTAAAAGGTTAGTTGCAGCTGGATAATGAAATCACAAGTAATTTTTGTCTTAGTTTTTACAATACTCTGTAACTTCCCAATTTTGTCAAATTTTACAAGACTATAATAATATGATTGTATTACAAGAGTATAATAAAAAATATTTAACATAAGAGAAAAAAAAGCTAACACTTTAAAGTGTATTTGAGCAAAAATAAAAAATTTATAACAATATAATGCTAGCAGAGATATACAAAAACAGGAACATTCATTTAATACCTGTAGCAGTGTAAATAAATTTTTTTTGACTGTCATTTGACAATGCATAACAAAAGCCAAGAAATATTTAAAATACTCTGACTCATTAATCTCACCTCCTGTGGAAATTTATCCTCTGCTTTTTTCCTTAAGAAAGGGCTACTTACAAAACCATTTGCTTTTATTCATGAGAGTTTAAAAAAATGGAAACAATTTAAATGTCTACCATTAGAAAAATGCTTAGGTAAATTAATAATATGTTAACCTGATGCAGCTATTAAAAAGATAAACCCCAAGAAAAGGTTAATGAGTAGTTTCAGAGAAAAAAGTTTTAAATATTATGTATGTTACGATTAAAACCTACAAAAATGTTTTCATACATAAAAAGAAAAACAAAGATTATGAAGGATGGGAATATGTCTGTTTGCAGAAAGGACTAAGGATATCATTTGATGGAAAACTGGTTAAAAATATTTTGAATACAAAATTTATATAAGTAGGGGCGCCTGGGTGGCTCAGTCGTTAAGCATCTGCCTTCGGCTCAGGTCGTGATCCTGGGGTCCTGGGATCAAGCCCAGCGTCGGGCTCTGTCGGGCTCCCGGCTCAAGCGGGGAGCCTGCTTCTCCCTCACCCTCTGCTGCTCCCCCTGCTTATGCTCTCTCACTTTCTTTCAAATAGATAAATAAAATCTTTTTAAAAAATTATTTTAATTTTTAAAAATTTAGGTAAGTAAACAAAAGAGATTTTTTACTACTATGTCTGAAATGATATGTCCTAGGTTCTAAAGGCACAAACAGGAGACAAGACACATTTAATATTCATGTGTTCTTGTATCTTTGTTTTAGTACCAATTACATTATCATGTAGTTACAAACTAAACAATTTATTCCCAACTACTTAGGAAAAATTTTTGTAATTTTCTTTTCTTTTTTTTTTTAAAGATTTTATTTATTTATTTGAGAGAGAGAGTGAGAGAGAGAGAGCACATAAGAGGGGCGAGGGTCAGAGGGAGAAGCAGACTCCCTGCTCAGCAGGGAACCCAACGCGGGACTCGATCCCGGGACTCCAGGATCATGACCTGAGCCGAAGGCAGTCGCTTAACCAACTGAGCCACCCAGGCGCCCTGTAATTTTATTTTCTATAAAGTGTCTTACTCCGTACCTTTTCAACTGAAGTTTCTGCATGTAAACTCTTGCTCTCCGCATCTGTTTTACCTTGTGAAAGAACAGGTTTCTTCCCAACTGCCCTTGATAAATTGGGTTTAGGTCTCTGTAGTTGTCTTCTTCCCATCAGTTTAACATTTCTTGACTGATCAGTTTCCCTAGAAAATGAATTATTTATTTTTTATTTTTTTAATGAACATTATTTAAATCGCACCAACATGGAGACACAGTCAAATAAAATTCTGAAAAATTCCTTAAAAATCCACTCAGAGACAGAAAAGTCCTTTAGGTTTACTTAGAGTAAAAGTAGCAAAGAGAACGGAAAAACAAGAGCCATGAGGCGGTAACTTATTTTACCAGATGCTAAAAAGAAACTATTCAGCATCAATAATTAAAACACTGGTACTGATAATGTGAATAAACAGATAAATGAAACACAAAAGAAAACTTAGAAGATGACTTTAACACACATGAAAGTAGTATATAAAAAAGGCAGCATTTCAAAACAGCGAGGATGAAATACAGAATAATGTACTGTTACAAATAATATCAAAGCAATGGTGATGTGAAAACTAACACTGGTGACCAAAATAAAATTAGCTCCATTCCTTGCACTGTACTCATAATATGTTCCAATGCATCAGAGTTAATAAAGCCACACAGTAAACATGGATGAATTCTTTTATAACCTTGAGTTGGGGTAAGCCTTCATAAAGTTTAACTAAGAATTCAGGAGCCATAAAAGAAAAACAAAATTGAGAAATAGAACTACATAAAAATCAAAAACTTCTACACGACTAAGTCAGAAGTCAAACTACCAACCAAGAAAGCATAGGGGCGCCTGGGTGGCTCAGTTGATTAAGCAACTGCCTTCAGCTCAGGTCATGATCCTGGAGTCCCTGGATCGAGTCCCGCATCGGGCTCCCTGCTCAGTGAGGAGCCTGCTTCTCCCTCTAACCCTCTCCCCTCTCATGTACTCTCTCTCTCTCTCTCTCATTCTCGCTCTCTCAATAAATAAAATCTTTAAAAAAAAAAAAAAGAAAAGAAAGCATGTTTTGCACATCAAAAAACAAGGCTAATCTCCCTAAAATAAAAAGAGCTCCTACAAACAGTAGCATCAAAAACTCATTTTAAAAATGGACAAAGAGGGGCGCCTGAGTGGCTCAGTAGGTTGAGTGCCTGTCGCCAGCTCACGCCAGATCAAGCCCCACATGAGCCTGCTTCTCCCTCTCCTACTCCCCGTGCCTGTGCTCTGTCAAATAAATAAATAAAATCTTAAAAAAAAAAAAAGGACAAAGAATATGAACAACTTTAAAAAACAAAATAAAAATAGGTTTTAAAAAAAGCACAAATTAAGGGGGGGAGGGAGATGTGTGCACCTGTGCAAGCAAGCACAAATGTAACATTAGGAATTATAGAATCTAAGGGGAATTATATACAAATGTTCACAGTTCTATTCTTTTGACTTTTCCTTAGGTTAGAAAATTTTAAAATAAAAAACTCAATAAAAACAAAGCATTACAAACCCCTGCCTAAAAAGGAAGAGTGGGATGGAGAGAGTATACGGAAGTATTATTTTTTAATCTATCAAGACCAGCATAAATCCTAGTTTGATAAACACCATTTTCTCTTAAGGGAGACATTTCTTACAATGTTGGTGGGAATGTAAACTAGTATAACTCCTATGAAGAACACTTTGGAAGTATCTCTCAAAATTCTAAATGTGTATATGTGTATGCACACACACATATATACATTGCAGCAAGCAATTCCATTCTGAATACTCACCCAACAAATACAGATGACCTTTGAACAACACAAGTTTAAGCTGTGTAATTCCACCTATACACAGATTTTTCTCAATACGGTACTGTAAATGTAATTTCTCATTATTATTTTAAGGCACTTTGTTTCTCTAGCTTACTTTAATTGTAAGATTACAATATATAATACATATAACATAAAAATATGTGTTAATCAACCAATTACATCATCAGGCTTCCGATTAACAGTAGACTATTAGTAGTTAAGTTTTGGAAGAGTCAAAGTTATTTGTGGATTTTCAACTGCAAAGGGGTCAGCATCCCTAACCACTGTGTTGTTCCTAAGGGTCCACTGTACTTACATACAGTCAAAGGATAGAAGTTAAAGATTTTAAGCACTGTTTGAAAAAATAACCTATATAGCCATCAGTTGGGCTTTGATAATATAAACTCTAATCCATCTATACACCAGGACACTATGAAGTGCCCACTTCAGCAGCACATGTACACCAGAACACTACATACTATGCAGCTACTCAAAAATAATAAGGAAGATCTTTATGCAAAGATATCAAAATATAAAACCAAAAAATTGCAAAATGGTGTCTCACACATACACTATCATTAGGATTTTAAGAGGAGTAAAAAAATATAAAGAACATACATTTGTATTAGTTTTAAAGTACTTTTTTTAAATCTCTGAAAGAATAGCAGAAATAAATTACACAAGTTACTTAGAGTGAATGTGGACATGGAAGGAGGGGTATTTCACTCTATATCTTTTTATACTTCTAGATGTTTGAGCCGTAAGACCATATTGCCTATTCCAAAGACTAAATTTTTATTTAAAAAAAAAAAAAGTTTCATTCTCTGTGTGACTGTGCTTTACTGAAAATAAGTTTAAGAATTCATAAACTAAACAGCCTTTAAGCCTGTATGAGGAGTTTAGGAGGGACCCAAAAAGAAGTCTGAATTTCTGAGCTATCTCTCTTCAAAGGCAGATTCTTGTTGTGCTTTTATTCTGTTTTTAGTGCAAATGTTAATCAGTATCTGCACACTAGAAAACATAATTTCTTTAAAGTCATCAATATCAAAAATCTACTACTTTGAAAAATTACTCAAGCCAAGTAAAAGTATCTAATAGCAAATGTTTAGGCTTCCAAATTATTTTAGGATTTCAGCATAAGTCACCATTGTACATAAAATTCCTATCATGGTTATCTATTAAATATGAAAGAGAATCTTTCTGTAATGAAATATAAAGTGATAAGCCTTTATGTCACAACCAGACCATAGTACAATTATATATTAAATGGTGTACCGTCCCTTTCTAGTCCCTAAAGAAAGCAACATTATCATTTCTTAAATAAGAAACCATCACAATTTTGAAAGTAAATTTTAAAATCCTACCATGTAAAATACTTACAATGATTTATTTTTTAGGTCAACACTGCCTTCTTCTGTACAACTACTTTCAACATTATTCACTTCACACAGTGAGGTAATGCCAGCTTCTGATAAAGGCAAATCTGAAGGGCTTGATTCTGAAGCTTCAGTTGCTAGTGAGGTTGCAGCACCTTGTTGATCACTAAGCAAATGAAAACACATCAGGAGGAAAAGAATTCTTGGTAATACATGTTTTATAATAACTACTTAAAATATTTTTTAACATATAAAACCAGCTGGAAAATGATACTTCATATTTTGGAATTATCAATATAAATATCTTGGCTTTTCTATGATCCTTCTTGTACCATGTTGTTAAAAGCTGTATCTTTAGGGGCGCCTGGGTGGCTCGGTTGGTTAGGCTTCCAACTCTTGATTTCAGCTCAGGTCATGATCTCAGGACGGTGAGATCAAGCCCCAAGTTGGGCTCCACAATGAGCGTGGAGGCTGCCTAAGATTCTTAACTATAAGGAACAATCTGAGGGTTGCTGGAGGGGAAGAGGATGAGGTGTAATGGGATGATGGGCATTAAGGAGTGCACTTGATGTAATGAGCACTGGGTGTTATATGCAAGTGATGAATCACTAAAATCTACCCCTGAAACTAATACTATATGTTAACTAACGTGAATTTATTATTTTTTTTAAAGATTTTATTTATTTATTTGACAGAGAGACACAGCGAGAGAGGGAACACAAGCAGGGGGAGTGGGAGAGGGAGAAGCAGGCTCCCCTCTGAGCAGGGAGCCCGGTGTGGGGCTCGATCCCAAGATCCTGGGACCATGACCTGTGCCGATGGCAGACGCTTAACGACTGAGCCACCCAGGCGCCCCAACTAACGTGAATTTAAATAAAACCTTAAAAAAAAAAAGATGCTTTCTACAAAAAAAAATTCTCTCTTCCCTTCCCTCTGCCCCTCTCTCCCCACTCGCACACAATTCCTCTCTCTCAAAACCAAACAAACAAAAAAAATTGTACCTACAGAGAAAGAGTAGCCACAAATTAACAGGCCCAGGAAAACACTCAAGAAGTCAAAATGAAAAATTCTTCATTACATGGGGTTGACAAATCTATGTGTAAAATCAGAGCAATATTTAGGAATAATCTCTCATTAAAATCTTATACAGGCAGGCCCTGCTTTGCATGGTACTCTGTTAACCAAAAGTTTTATAAATCCAAGGACACAGTGCCAATATGCATAAGCTACAGTTAGCACTGTATGCCAAGAGAAGACCACCGTATTATGAAATATCCCAACTAATAATACCATAAATGATGGCCATGTACTAACTGGCACACAGAATGAACACATATGACTTTAACTAGATCTTGTTTTTCCCCTCATTTTTTCTACTGGGTGTTTGTCTTTTCCCAACTAATCAATAAGAGCTCTTTATATATTATTTTTTGGTTAGATAATACACCTAAAACCTCCCAAACAGTAACATGCCTTTCACGTTCCTTATGAAACCTTTTGTCAAAAGAAATAGTTATGTTTACTGCAGTCAAATTCATCAATTGTATCTTTTTAAAGTTTTGCTTTTTACATCTTAAGAAATCCTCAACATCACAAAGGTATTTCCAAACACTTTCTTCTAAAAGTTTTCAAGATTTGCTTTATACATGATTTTATTTATTTATTTATTTATTTATCAGAGAAAGAGAGGGAGCACACACAGGCAGGGGGAGTGGCAGGCAAAGGGAGAAGCAGGCTCCCTGCTGAGCAAGGAGTCCAATGCAGGACTTGATCCTCGGACCCTGGGATCATGACCTGGGCCAAAGGTAGACGCTTAACCGACTGAGCCACCCAGCGTCCCTGTAGCCTTTAATCTATCAGAAATTTTGCATAGAGGGTGAAATAAGGATCTAATACTATCTAATATTAGATAGATCTACCCATCTAATGAATATTTAATTCAATCTTCACCCACTAATTTCTAATGCTACCTTTGCTATTTATCAGATTCCTAAATTTTTCCCCCTAGGCTCTATATTCAGTTCTGCTGAGTCAATCTGTCCCTGTGCCAGTAACACACTAATTACTCTAGCTTAAAGTATTAATATATTTCCTCCCCAGAAATGTTGTTTTTCAAATTGTCTTTACCACTCATGACCCTTTGCTCTTGTGTAATTAATAATTTTAGAATGGGCTCACTGTTTTACAAAACCAGTTAGGATCTTAACAGTCATTACAGGGTTGTTTTTCCCCTAAAAATGCCATAGTACCTTTTATGTGTAGTTTATGAAATTAGTTGTATCTCTGAAGTCACAATTTAAATTCTGTCACCTAGCAAATTAAGGACCCAAGGTCCATGGGCTCAGCTTCAAAGAAACTATTAATCTTCCAAATTATATGAACAAACTAGCACAAATAGACAAGTGGGACAGTATCAAACTAAAAAGCTTCGGCACAGCAAAGGAAATAATCAACAAGTTCAAATAACAACCTATGGAATGGGAGAAAATATTTGTAAACCATATATCTGACACAAGCTTAATATCCAAAATATAAAAGGAATGCCTATAATTCAATTAAAATAACCTAATTAAAAAATATGAAAAGGAAATGAATAGACATTTCTCCAAAGAAGACATACAAACAGCCAATAAGTATATGTAAAGAGCCTCAATATCACTAATCAGGGAAATGCAGATCAAAACCACAGTGAAGTATATCATATCTCAGTATGTCTGAATAACCATTTTCAAAACAAAGAAAAAAGAAAATAATAAGTGTTGGTGAGCATATGGAAAACTGGTATCTTTGTGCACTGCTGATGGGAAGATAAAATAGCACAGCCACTGTGAAGAACAGTGGGGAGGCTCCTCAAAAAGTTAAAAATAGAGGGGTGCCTGGCTGGCCCATTCAGTAAAGCATGTGACTCTTGATCTCAGAGTTGTGAGTTTAAGCCCCACATTGGGGGTAGATTACCTAAAAAAAAAATTAAATGTAAAAAAATATTAACATCACTATCATATGATTCAGCATTCCCTCTTCTGGGTATTTTTCTGTAAGAAATGGAAACAGGACCTCAAAGAGGTATCTACACTCCAATGTTTATTTAAAATAGCCAAGAGAGGGGTGCCTGGGTGGCTCAGTCATTAAGCGTCTGCCTTCGGCTCAGGTCACGGACCCGGGGTCCTGGGATCAAGCCCCACATCGGGCTCCCTGTTCAGCGGGAAGCCTGCTTCTCCCTCTCCCACTCTCCCTGCTTGTGTTTCCTCTCTCGCTGTGTTCTCTCTGTCAAATAAATAAATCTTTAAAAAAAAAAAAAAACTAAACAGTCTAAATGTTCACTGAGAGATGAATGAATAAAGAAAATGTGATATATGCACACAATGGACTATTATTTGGCCATTAAAAAAAAGGAAATACTGTCAAATGCTGCAACACAGATGAAACCTGAAAACATGATAGGTGAAACAAAGCCAGTCAGGTGCCTGGGTGGCTCAGCTGGTTAAGCGTCCCACTCCTGATTTCGGCTCAGGTCATGATCTCAGGGTTGTGAGATCGAGCCTTGTGTCGGGCTCCATCCTGAGAGTGGAGCCTGCTTGGGATTCTCCGTCCCTCTCTCTCTGCCCCTACCCTGCCCCCCCCACCCTCGAGCCTGCTCTCTCCCCTTACCAAAAAAAAAGAAAAAAGAAACCCATGCAAACATTAACCACAAGACAGCTGTAGCAAAGTAATCATCAGAACAAAGAGAAATATCAGAATGATACACACAAATGATAAAAGAGTGATTTCACCAAGATACAACAATTCTAGATATGCATGCACCTAACGAACTTCAAAAGACATGAAGAAAAACAAATAGAACTGAAAAGAGTAACAGGCAAGTTCGCAATTGCAGTTGGAGACTTCACACTCCCCTCTCACCTCAGTAACTGATAGAAGATGTAAACAAAGTCAGTAAAGGTATAGAAAAATACCTTGATAAAAGGATAGGGTCAGCTCTTTTCTCAGCTTTTTCACTGGAGGATAAATCCACAATGTCATCCATGTTTTGTAGGCAAGAAAGCTTCTGTTCCTTATTGACTTCATCTTCATTTATCTCAGTCCTTAAAGACTGATCTTTATCTATGAATACAAAATGCATGTTATTCTAAAAAATGAAAACATCTTCTTTTTAAAGCACAAAGGAATTTACATAAAAAAGTGATTTTCCTACAAATCATTAATCCATTCCACATTCAAGTTCCTATATGTAAGGCAGAGATCTTAATTTTAGAACATTAATGAAAAGATAATCAACTTAAAAGTGTGTAAGTTTTAACTGTGTTTTGAGGATCAGCCCAAATTTCCTGAGTAGTTTATAGCATTCTCCTTTTATCTTGCTTAAATTTTAAACAGTTAAAATTATTTGTTCTATATAGCTAGTTAGGAAGCTACAGGCAGACTGGCCTATTCTGCTCCTTCAGAAGAATCATAATTAATACACAGTAACTGCTATCATTTATTTAGTACTTACTAAGTGACAGAAACTCTAAGCCCATCAAATGCATTATCTCATTTAATACTGAAAACAGTCCTATTAAAAGGTGGTAAATCCATCACAGAGAAAAAGAACCTGAGTTCAATATCTTAGGTGACTTACCCAAGGTCATAATGAGCAAACAAAAAAGCTGGAATCTAAACCAAGGTCTGTTTGATTTCCAAAGTCCACCTTCTTAATTACTGAACTATTCTGCTTTTTAGGTAATATCTTTAATGGAAAACCACAAATGAGTATAATATTGTGATGCCTATAAATTATACTCTGCTACTACCACGACTCATTCATTAAAATCATATTGGTAAAACTGAACTACATAAAACTTACATTCTATAGAAAGGTTTTTCTGGTTTGCTACTACCTTCTTCTTCTCTATTTACTTGGTTATCCACTTTAAGTAATCTACATATGAATTCTTAAGAGACTAAAAATGCCCAAATCTCTTTGCCCTCATTCCCTAGCAGATCCTGGGTGTCAAAATGCCTGCATTCTAAGGGAGATATAAAAAAAAAAAATAGAAAAGAAAAAAGAAAGAAAGAGAAAAAAAAGGAAGGAAGGATCGAAGGAAGGAAGGAAGGAGGAAACTGATTTCAGTAGCTCTTTTATAAAAATTAAACAACTAATTGTGGATTCAAAGGTGCTCTGTAGAGGTAGAATATGAACACCTGTGATTTATTAAGATACACAAGCAATATACAGTTAACTATATACATTGTCATGACTTCTAATCAGTTTGGTTTTAAGTAGAAAAAGATCAAGACCTGAGCTGAAATCAAGAGTTGGATGCATAACCGAATGAGCCACCCAAGTGCCCCAGAAACATACTTGAGAGAAAAATTTCCCCAGTTCACTTTGGTTTCTTTACCCCTCAACAATAAACTTCTTTCCTTTAAAAACAAAAGGATTTAACACAGTAACATGAATACAGAATACAAAACTTAAGCGTTACTAGTTGCTACTACTCAGAAGTATTTAATTTACATTTCATACTATAGTACACGTTTTCTCAAGTAATACAGGAACTATTAATATATTTAAGAAACTTACTTTTGTATTTTTCTCCTTTAGAATGACCTAACTGAACAGTGGCATTTCCTGAAAGATTTTTTACTTCCTGTTTACCAACTTCATCCTGATTCTTTCTTCTTCTTTTCTTTTGATTTAGGTTTGGTTCTAATGCAATCTGTTCTGAATCCTGTCCTGTTAAAGTCTGAGACTGTTGTTCTTCTTCAACTATCTGAGCATCCTTTTGAGGTGATTCTGTGTCTGAAATTTTGGTGCTCGGAGACACATCTGGATCATCATTTCCTCCTTCACTGACAACTTTTTTCACTTTGAAAAGCAAAGATATTGTTATAAACATATAAATAACCTATAGAAAAAAATTTTTTAAGATTTTATTCATTTATTTGACAAAGAGAAAGCACACAAACTGGGGGAGCAGCAGACAGAGAGGAACAGGCTCCCCGCTGAACAGGGAGCCCAGCGTGCGGCTTGATCCCAGGACTCTGGGATCATGACCTGAGCCGAAAGCAGACGCTTAACCCACTGAGCCACCCAGGTGCCCCTACAGAAAAATTCTTGAAGACGGAGAAGATAAATACTGAAGGATAACTGGGCAAAAATTTGAAGACAACCCAACACGTCCAACTGGGAATGACTAATAATACACTTACACTATAAAAATCCACACAACAAATAATAATGAGGTAGGCGTATAAGTAGTAATATGAAAGATTTCAAAAAAAATATTGTTGCACAAGAAACTCAAGTTGCAGAAAACATATATAGTATGATCTCATTTTTATTAAGCAAAAACAATTACATATCCTCTAAGACACACATACACTTGAATAAAAGAGTTTACTAATGGTTATCCCTAGAAAATCTGGACAATTTGATTTGAGGGCCGGGTACAAAAGAGAATTCAACAAATTTATTTTCTGCACCATTTGCTTTTCAATGTACAATCTTTTTAACAAATATTTTTAAACAATTTCTAGTGCCCTTTCTATGAAGGCATATTCACAGTTAACTGTATCAAAAGATGAAAACAAGGGGCACCTGGGTGGCTCAGTTGGTTAAGTGACTGCCTTCGGCTCAGGTTATGATCCTGGAGTCCCGGGATCGAGTCCCACATCGGGCTCCCTGTTCAGCAGGGAATCTGCTTCTCCCTCTGAACCTCCCCCCTCTCGTGTTTGCTCTCTCATTCTTTCTCTCTCAAATAAATAAATAAAAATCTTTAAAAAAAAGATGAAAACAATAAATTAAGTTTAAAAAAACAAACGAGAGATCACCATGGAGACATCAACCAAAAACAAACTTAACTTCACAACCATGGTCGATCAAGACATCTTCTCTAAAAATATCTAATCTTAAAAAAATAATAAAATTCAGTGTCATTTACTTTTGTTAAAAAAAGTCATAACAAGATTTTAAAACTGAGAAGACAACACTGGATTCTCTTACCAGAATAACAAACAGTAATTTTTAAATTCTGAGACTTGTAATGATATAACTGAAAAGTTCTCACATTAAGTAAGATACAATGACTTACTTACGCTTTCATCTGTTACAGAATAGTCATGTTAATATATCTATTTTAATCTCTGAGGGCCATGTGTAGTAAGTAAAAGAAATGACTGAAGAATGAAATAATTTTGTAGTTACCAATACTATGTTTAAAATGATAAGACATCATTCTCCAGAAAAAGAAATATTGACTGCTCTGTGCAGAAGAGAGTTAATGTAGCAGGCCTTACTGCTATCCCTTCAAAGTCCTGCTTAAAAGGTTGGCCTTTGGGCTGTGACTGGAAACTTGGGACTTGGGGAGAATTCACACCAGCCCGACAAAAGTGGCCTAAAATGTTTGTACAAACAATGCGGTTTATGCTGAAAAACTATTTTTGTTTTGGGAGTTCTGAAGTCTGGTATGTGCAAGGCAGAGGGTGTCTACATGACCAGCTTCCAATAAAAACCTTGGATATTGAGTTTCCAACAAGCTTTGCTGGTAGACAACTTGTTATGTATCTCATCATGACTTGTTGCTACAGGAATGAAGCATAACCTGTGTGACTCTAGGAGAGAGGATTGGTAAGCTTGCACCTAAATTCCCCTCCACTTGGAGCCACATGTCTTTCCCTCTGCTGATTTTATTCCACAGCCTTTCACTGTAACAAATCTCAGCTGTTTGTACAACTATATGTTGGATCTTGTGACTCTCTGAGCCAATAATCAAACCTAGCAGTAGTCTTGCAGACCCCCAAAGCAAGCTCTTATGGCCCTAGGCTCGAGTCCTGCCTCTGTCACTACTAAAACTGTGAGACCTTAGGAAAAAGGAACAAGATCTCCAGGACTGTTTCCAGGTGACTAAAACAAATGGAAAGGGTCTGGGATGTGGACTACCTAACATACGAAGTTCCCTATAGTTCCATGATTCTTTAAAGTACTGGAATAGAGCTAAACATTGTCCTCCTAGATCAGAATTCAAATAATTAAGAAAATATCTGCCTAAAATACAAATACCTACATATAAACAAGGTTCTACCCAGTACAAGTCAACATTAACCCTCAGAAATAAACTGTGCTCGATATTATACTAAGCGAAATAAGTCAGAGAAAAGACAAGTATCATATGATCTCACTGATATGAGGAATTTGAGAAACAAGGCAGAGGATCATAGGGTAAGGGAGGAAAAAATGAAACAAGACAAAACCAGAGAGGGAGACAAACCATAAGAAACTCTTAATCTCAGGGAACAAACTAAGGGTTGCTGGAGTGGTGGGGGTGGGACGGATGGGGTGGATGGGTGATGGACACTGGGGAGGGTATGTGCTATATGGTGGAGCACTGTGAACTGTGTAAGACTGATGAATCACAGACCTATACCTCTGAAACAAATAATACATTTTATGTTAAAAAAAAAAAAAGGAAAAAAACTGTGCTCAAACAATACAATTCAGTCCCAAGCAGAAGTATCAGAGTTCCATTTTTAAATATTAGAACTTTGTGCCAGGTTTTACAAAGGAAAATGATGATAAATAACCAAACATGACACCCCCAAATTCCAATACTCTTTTATTAGCTACAACTATGCCCTAGATGCAAGAAAGATGTTAAATAGCCCAGCCATGCCAAATATAAAATTTACACAGAAGTACTATTTTGGGTGAGATAACTAAAAGACTGGAGAAAAATCAATTCTCCCCAATGGATGCCCAGATGATCTCAACTACCTAAAGGACATAGGAATGCTGAAAGACTTAAGGGATATTCCAAGTCTATTATTATTAATAGAACACACTTTCTTTTAGTTTACCTTTTACATTTTTCCGTGGTTTAGAAGATTTCTTCTCCTTTAAACTCTGATTTTTAACAGATTTTTGTTTTCTTTTCTCTTCTTCAGCAAGAACTTTCTGAAGCAAATGAGCAAAAAAATCGAAGTCAAAAGGGCGCTTTTCCTCTGTTATAAAAAAAAAAGAAAAAGAACCTTCAAGTTTTTATTTTAAAAAAAGAAAGAATTTTCAAGTATCATGACATCAAAAGCAAATGGGCTTATTAGTAGGAGAATGCGTAACCAACTCTAGTCACTGTAGTAGTCAAAGGAAAATCAAGCAATAAAAAGGAATAAGCTACATTAGTTTAAAAAAATTTAAAAAGGAACTATGTACTGATATAAGTGATATGATAGGAAAATTTCAAGAAGGCAGACATAAAAGAGTACATACTGTATGATGCCATGAATAAGAAGTTCTAGAACAAGCTAAACTAATTAACCTATGATGATTCAAATAAAAACAGTGGTGGCCCTGCATCAAGATAGCTGTGGAATGAAGGGGAGTAAGTCAGAGGGGGAGATGAACCAGGAGAGATAATGGACTCTGAAAAACAAACTGAGGTTTCCGGAGGGGAGGAGGGTGGGGGGATGGGTTAGCCTGGTGATGGGTATTGAGGAGGGCACATTCTGCATGGAGCACTGGGTGTTATGAACAAACAATGAATCATGGAACACTACACCAAAACAAATTATGTAATATATGGTGATTAACATAATAAAAAAATTAAAAAAAATACAAGTTGAGATAAATAAAATAGCATGAAAATATTAGAAATCACTATTGAAAATATCAATAAAATAATAAACCATTAACTAAATAAAGTTCAAAAAAAAAAAAAAGATAGCTGTGGAAACTGACTAGAAAAGGACACGAGGGGCCTTTCTGGAGTGATGAAAATGTTCCATACCTTGTTTTGGGTGGTAGTTACACAGGTATACTCTTTGTCAAAACTCAAACTATAAATTGCACTGTAAGTAAATTATCAATCAACTTTAAGACTAATTAGTATGACTAATTCCTCAAAAGCCTCTCCACATGTCCTCTCTTATCACAACCCTTTCACTATTTACCCTTCCAAGTATCAACAAAGAAGGAAGCAAATGAATTTTGATCAGGACCACTCGCACTAAATACCCAACACCACCATTACATCAGAAAGAGCCATGAACGGGGTGCCTTGCAGTCTCAGTCAATAGACTGAGTCATGGGATTATTGATCTCAGGGTGTGAGTTCAAGCCCCATGTTGGGCAGGAGCCTACTTTAAAAAAGAAAAAGAAAGAGCCATGAACAAACCAGGAATGAATCCATTACAGGAGTCAAATCTTTGCTTAAAATCTACATCTAACAATACAGTGAAGGTAGAAAAAATTATGCTCTATATACATAAGCCCCAAGATTGGTTTAATTGCCTCAGAAAAAGAGGTATATAGGGGCACCCGGGTGGCTCAGTCGGTTAAGCCTCTGCCTTTGGCACAGGTCACAATTGCAGCATCCTGGGATTGAGCCCCGCATTCGGCTCCTTGCTCAGCAGGGAGCCTGCTTCTCCCTCTCCCTCTGCCACTCCCCCTGCTTGTGCTCTCTCACTCTCTCTGTCAAGTAAATGAATAAAATCTTAAAAAAAAAAAAAAAGGAAAAGAAAAAGAGGTATATACATTAACAAAAATAAAGTAGCCTCAAGAAACCAAGCCCAAACCTAGGATTCCTGAAGGCCCTGTTTATTGTGGACCCAGCCTTTTTCTGTTCTGACCATCCACAACAATGATTCTGAAAAATACAGCATTAAAATCATTCTCACAGGATGGGGCACCTGGCTGGCTCAGTCAGCAGAGCATGCAACTCTTAATCTTGGGGTTGTGAGTTCAAGCCCCACAATGGACCTAGAGAGTGCTTAAATAAATAAACTTAAAAAAAAGTAATTCTCAGAGGAACTGAAAATAGAAGTTATATGTAATGTATGGTGATTAACATAATAAAATTAAAAAAAACAGTAAAAAAAAGAAAATAGAAGTTATAAAAGAAAAAAAAATTGAGGTTTTAATTTTTTTTAATTTTCCACCACAAAGCACCCAAATCAGTGAATTTAAGTTATAATGGCTTTAACAATGGCTCCACACCCCCATAAAGACTTTACAGATCTATAGATTCTTTTCTGATTATAATGCACTGAATGTAATGCACAGTTTCAAGACCACCTCTCTGAAATGGAGAAGCTTGACGACCAAAACAATCCAGATCTTCCAGGAGCCATTCCTGGAAGTCGTGTCCCTGAGGACCCACAACAACACTGGGTGTAGAGTCCAGTCATCTACCTTAGTGTCTACTCATAAAATAAACACACATGCTATACAACATCAGTCTTCACTTGAGGTTTTGTTCTGAGACTAGCACTACAGCAATACTGAATACATTTATTTATCATGAAACATTGATAACTATCTTCCAAAGACTATAGGTACTACTTTATTTTTTTTAAATAGGTATCAAACCTTTGTCTGTCTTTTAAGTTTATTTATTTATTTTTTTAGTAATCATTACAACCAACATGAGGCTCTAATTCATGATCCCGAGATCAAGAGTCACAAGCTCTTCTGACTGAGCTAGCCAGGCATCAGGCATTCCTACAGGTACTATTTTAAACAATGCATTCAATTTTGTTTTTCTGTACAGATCTCTTGATGTTTTCCTCTGGACTCAAAAAGAAAAAAAATGTTAATTTCAATGAGGCTATTACTTAAAAGCTGAAAAATACCATTCCTTCAAATCAGGTACAAATTCAGATGCCATCTTTTTAGACAAAACGTTCCTGACCACTCAATCCACACATCCACTCTTCACTCCCTTTTTTCTTCTTCTCAGAAATTACTCACTTTCTGCAATTAACCATGCTTACTGACTTTATCCTTTCCCCCATCCAATTAGACTTACAGCTCTAAAAACAAGCTTCTCATATGCCCTGTTCACCAGTATATTCTCAATGCCTAGAACATTAACTAGCACACAGGAGGTATTCAGTATTGTTAACTGAATGACCACAAGAAGGAATCATCTATAGTACAAGTTCTTCCAGAAACAACTTCTTCTTGAATACAGTTCCCTCAAAATAAAAAACATTTAGAAATGGTATCTTCAGGGGGCACCTGGATGGCTCAATCAGTTGAGCATCCAACTCCTGATTTTGGCTCAGGTCATGATCTCGGAGTTCTAGGATCGAACCCCAAGTCAGGTGCTCAACGGAGAGTTGGCTTGAGATTCTCTCACTCCCTCTCTGCCTCTCCCCCACATGAGATCCCTCCATTTCTCTCTAAAATAAATAAATAAATCTTGAAAAAAAAATGGTATCTTCAGTTCCTTTATAACTTCTGGAACTCAGAGCTCTGCTTACTTGCTTCTTGATGTTTTAGCTTATCCCTTGCCCAAAGATCTGTTTGTTATCAGCTCCCAGACCTGCACTGCTAAAGAGAAAAATCTCCAGCCTCATTCTTCCTATGACAATAAAGAGGCAAAACAAATCTAAAACACAATGGACTAAACACAAAAGATTGGTCATTTTTTAAGATCTCCAAGTGGTATGTTGTAGAAGAGGTCTTAATACTTACGAAAGGCTTTGTCTATTCTCCATCCATTTGTTTTCTCTTCACGTTTAAATTTATTCTGTTAATAAAAGAAAAAAAAAACTATAGTAATTTTCTCCCATTAAAAAAGTGAAGATTAGGGGCACCTGGGTGGCTCAGTTTTGGGCATCTGCCTTCGGCTCAGGTCATGATCCCAGGGTCCTGAGATCGAGCCCCACATTGGGCTCCCTGCTGAGCGGGAGGCTTGTTTCTCCCTCTCCCACTCCCCCTGCTTGTGTTCCTGCTCTCGCTATCTCTGTCAAATAAATAAAGAAAATCTTTAAAAAAAAAAAAAAGGGAAGATTACAGAGGTGCCTGGGTGGCTCATCGGCTAGGCATCAGCTCAGGTCATGATCTCAGGGTCGTGAGATGAAGCCCTGCTGAGGCTCCACACTGGACATAAAGCCTGCTTGAGATTCTCTCTCTCTCTCTCTCTCACATTCCCTCTGCCCCTCCCCCTTGCTCACACATGCATTTTTGTGTGTGTGTGTGTCTCTCTCTAAAAAAATTAAAAAGTGGGGCACCTGGGTGGCTCAGTCAGTTAAGCACCTGCCTTCGGCTCAGGTCATGATCCCAAGGTACTGGGATCAAGCCCCATGTCAGGATCCCTGCTCAGTGGGGGGAGCCTGCTTCTCTCTCTCCCTCTGCTGCTCCCCATGCCTGTGCTTTCTCTGTCTCTCTCTCAAATGAATAAATTTTTAAAAATCTTAAAAAAAAAAAAAGGGATGAAGATTTATACTGAGCTCCCTAAACCTCCTTATAATCAACAGCATAAATCAGCAATGGAAGCTAAGTTTACAGAGAATGTAAAAAAATAAAGTCAATTAGCCTGGTAACAGATCAAACTGTAATCAATTAAGCTAACCAGTATTAGCTTTTTAAAAACTAATATATTCACATCAAGTTAAACATCTTATGTTATTATTCTAATGTTTGTTATGACATGGAGGAAAGACTGTACAGAAACAACTAAGCAAATTTTTGAGTCAGGCAGTTTATCTTTAGTCTTCTTTATATTAAGACACATTTCTTGATTTTCTGAGCACCAAAGAGCACATCATTCTCAGCTGAACACCAGATTAAGATGGAGATGGTTAAAGTTTAAGGTTCCATCCAAAAGTCATTCTGAAGTCTGACAGTATAAGCCTGTGTTTGAGAATGTCAAAAAATGTATGCATATCCTGGAGGAGCAAATAATCACTAATCTCTCCCCCTTCTATAGATCAGTAGTCTAAAAGCTTTTGTTGAAAATACAAAAATCAAACTTTTTATTGGAAAAAAATAAAGAAAAATCACACAATACAAAGCAGCACTTCGTGGCACCCTTCTTCCCTCTGAAAAAGTCTAACCACTAACCTGACTTTAAAAGAACTCACTTTCTTGCCTTTCCTTACTGTTTATCATTCAAACTTTAAACTCTTTAGTTTAACCTTGCCCATTCTTTAAAAACTCCATAGGACTTTAACATATTTTTATCTATAGGTTATCCTTCTTTTCCAGTCTTTATTTTCTTCATAAAACTTATTACCAAGTAACATCAAACTTTTCAAAATCATCTTTCTCCTGTAAAGATTATATTATTCTTTAAACGTCTCGTCAAAAGTTAACCTCCATAAGGCTATCATCACTAAATTAAACATCCTAAGAGAAATGCCAATCAGCTTTAGGCATTATTCAATTTTAAAACATTACTACACCATATTTTACCTAAATGAGAATATAATTGAGAACAATTTAAAACATTTTTAAAAATGTATTGTTATTTCATTGAATTTATAGGCAGGAACTATTCCAGACTAAATTCCATGATCGTAAAATAAATCCCATTATATCCACCTCTAACGCTGATAAAGTAACTGGTTACAGGCTTACTAAACACATCCAACCACACCAAAAATAACTTTACCACAATGGGCGCCTGGGTGGCTCAGATGGTTAAGTGTCTGCCTTCAGCTCGGGTCATGATCCCAGGGTCCTGGGATCGAGTCCCCCATCGGGCTCCCTGCTCCTTGGGAGCCTGCTTCTCCCTCTGCCTCTCTCTCTGTCTCTCATGAATAAATAAATAAAATCTTTAAAAAAAAACAAACTTTACCCCTGAACAAAATAAATGAATCAACTATTTCCAAACACTAGACAATAGCAAGAGCAAAACTACAACTCCACATTTCCAGAGAGAATGGAAACATTTGAGATGTGCCAATGTTCACCCTAGCTCTCTGACTGGGCTACATTTCCTAAACAATGAAAAGGAAATAAAGGCCAAAGGCAGCAGAACTCTCACTGAGCCAAGGAGGTAGAGAATCTTTGGGGGTTCTAGAGAAAAGAGAGCAATTTAAAAGGGGAGCCTCACAAACCTAGCAGAAGTATCCCATGGGTCCTTATTCTATATGTGGGTTCCCCATGCCCAAAGCATGAAGCCTAAGAGAGAACAACTCCTCCAGGAATGACAACAGAAGAAAGATACTAGCAGTCACATAACACAGTGAGGTGATAGAATTCTAGCCCACACAAATGGAAAGTTAACACCCAAACATTTACTCAGAACACCAGAAAAGCCACCTGTTAGAGATAAGGACCAGTCTTAGAGCAGCCCTTCTCAATTGGGGTTCTAGCAGGAGAATTAAACCCTAATGCCCTAAGGCATCCACTGTATGTAATGAATTACCTTCTCTCCTGTACATCTAGAACAATACTAATATGGCGGTCCTTGGAGAACATAGAAAACAGTAATTCAAATTATTTTCTATGATTCAGATGAGAAACCTAGAATATGGACCAGTCTAGATCTGCCTTATTAAAGCCTGAAACCAAGCCTTGAAAGGCAAAGGAGAGTTGGGAGGACATTAGCTACCTTTTAGAATAAAATAACACCCTTTAAAGGAGAACAACAAACATAATCTAGATATTATCAAACATACCAACCACAATGTCTAGTACTCAATTAAAAAAACTACATAAGACATAAGAAAAGATAGAAAAATGTGATACACAAGGAAATAAAAGGAGACTCAACAGAAATAGATCAACATGACATAGATGTTGAAATCAGTAGACAAGAAAGTTAAAGCACCTATTATAAATATGTTCAATGATTTAAAGGCAAATCTAAAATGAACAGATAGGGAAATCTCAGAAGAAAGGAAACTAAGAAAAATAACCAAGTGGAAATTAAAGAAATGAAAAATATAACATGAGAAATGAAGCATTCACTGAATGGGCTTATCTGCAGATTGAAGAAAGCAGAAGACAGGGTCAGTCAACTTGTGAATGCAATAATGGAAACAAACCAATACCAAAAAAAAAAAAATCAGAAAAAAACGAACAGAGCTTTAGTAACCTTAAGTATAATGTTATGCATACTAACACACATAAGTGGAGTCCCAGAGAGCAAGAACAAAGTGGAAAAAATATTGAAAATACACTATCCCTGGGCAAAGCATAAACATACTGTTGAACACCAGAGTTAAAGAAAAATATCTCGAAAACAGCCACAGAAAAACAATTTATCACATACAAGGGAAGAATAACATAAATATGACTGATTCTTCATCAGAAATACTGGAAGCCAATGGACAATGGAATGACAATTTTAAAGCACTGAAAGGATAAACTGTCAAACCACCTGCATATCCAGCAAAAATATCCTGCAAAAGTGAAGCTGAAATAGAGACCTTCAGATAAATCAAAATTGAGAGAATTTTTCAACAGCAGACCTGCCATTCAGACCTACAAGAAGAAATGAAAAACATCAAAACTGGTGGCTAAATATTAAACATGGCTACATATTAAAACTAGTTTCTTTTTTTCTGCTCAATTTCCTTTAAAGATAAAAGACTTTAAGCCAAAATAAGTTGGACATAAAACTGGGTTGTGTAAAAGTGAAATATAGAATAGCACAAAAGAGGAAGGGTAAATAGAATATACCTTTAAGAGTTTATTACTTGTGGAGTATGAAGTATAAAGAGTAAAGTGGTACAAAAGAGAAAATAAAAAATAATATTAAAATTATCTGAATAACCCAAAAGGAGGCAGCAAATGAGAAGTGAAAAACAAATGGGGTAAGTGGAAAATATTGAGATGGTAGACTTAAACCCATTAAGCCGAAGGCAGTCGCTCAACCAACTGAGCCACCCAGGCGCCAACCTAAATTTTCAACTTAAGAAGCTAGAAAAAGAGAAAATTAAAGGCAGAGTAAATAGAAGAAAGGAAAAGTTAAAAAGTTAAAAAAAATGAAAATACACAAATAAATGAAAATGTATAGCTAAAAGTTGGTTCATTAAAAAGATTTTTGGAAGTCAAAATACCCTTAGCAAGACAAAGGAAAAAAAAAAGGGAGAGAGAAGGAAAACATCAATCATCAATGAAAGAGGACTATCCACCACACATTAAAGTTTTCAGTAAACAGTATAAAAACTTCATACCTATAAATTCAACAGCTTAGCATCAAAACTGACACAAGACAAAACTGAAAATCTGAGTATACCTATAGGTATTAAAGAAATTGAATTTATAATCAAAATTCTTCCTGCAAAGAAAATTACAGGCCCAGATGGTTTCACTGTTGAATTCTATCAAACATTAAAGGTGAAATACCACTAATCTTAAATTTGTTCACATAAAAGAGGGAACATTTTCCAACTCATTCTCTATGACCAGCATAATCCTAGTACCAAAACATTTTGGACAAAGACATTAAAAAAAATTACAAAATATCCCTCATGAACAAAAATGCAAAAAAACCCTCAAGAAAATACAGTAAAATTCAACATACAAAAAGAATAATACAAGTTTGGTTCAACACTTGAAAATCAATATAACTGACTAGTCCATTTTTACTTTTCTATACTTTGCCCAAAGACCTGTTGAACTATACTAAACTTAGGGGAGGAGTCTAAATAATTTTAGAGAGAAATAGTCTAGTGACAAACTTATCATTAATTACTCAAATCAGATAGCTCCCCTAGACCGTCAATTTCTAGTGTTAGGGCACCTGGGAGTCTCAGTTGGTTAAGCGACTGCCTTCAGCTTGGGTCATGATCCTGGAGTCCCGGGATCGAGTCTCACATCAGGCTCCCTGCTCGGCAGGGAGTCTGCTTCTCCCTCTGATCTTCCCCCTGTCATGCTCTTTCTCTCTCTTTCTCAAATAAATAAATAAAATCTTAAAAAAAAATTTCTAGCTTTAACACTTTGTTTTCTTTACAAAGATCAACATTAGAAAAGGAACATAAATAATATAAACAATTCTTCATCTTTTGCAGAAATAGAATGACCATTACATTGTACATGGTCCACAGGCGAAGGATCCATGCCCGGTCTAGTTCAAGAAAAAAAAAAATCTATCCTAATATTCTTTTAATTAATGAAGAAAAAAACCCATGGTTGAATAAGATGTCATCATAAATTGGAAATGCATTACAGCAACATAGTGTGCACTCAAATGCACTCGATTCCAGGAAACTTGTAATTTTCTTTTTTTTTTTTTAAAGATTTTATTTATTTATTCATGAGAGACAGAGGAGGAGAGAGAGAGAGAAGCAGAGGGAGAAGCAGGCTCCCAAGGAGCAGGGAGCCCGATGCGGG
Source organism: Callorhinus ursinus (assembly GCF_003265705.2). Taxonomy (NCBI): domain Eukaryota; kingdom Metazoa; phylum Chordata; class Mammalia; order Carnivora; family Otariidae; genus Callorhinus; species Callorhinus ursinus. The sequence continues at coordinate 7,866,988 of NW_027397085.1, forward strand.
ACCCTGGGATCATGACCTGAGCCGAAGGCAGACACTTAACCATCTGAGCCACCCAGGCACCCAACTTGTAATTGAGTTTCTCGCAAAAAGAACAATAAAACAGAGAATGCTCATTCTTTCAGGCATATTAAAGCACTAATTCACACCACTGCTGTTGTTAATAGTGTCCCTGACTGTCCAAAAAGTTAAGGTAGCCTAGAAAAACAATGGTTAGTTCAGATAAAGAGAATTACTTAACTTACCATGCTTCTCTTCATGCCTTCCGAGGAAATTCAGAAACACATTGTGTTCAGAAGCTACCCTTAACCCAAATATTCTGGTACATTTATCTTCTCTCCTCATCACTTAGCTCTTCTTTTATCTTAATTTCTTTGGTTTTATTGGTACTCCCTCAAATCCATTTTAGAAGTGGGCAACATATCAATAATATGCTAAAACCAAGGAGACTCTACTCATATTACAATTAATATTTCATTACTTTCTGAGCTATACAAAGGGAAAGATCTACCCAAAACATTGTAGTGAAAAAGGATGGACTGAGATTTAAATAAAAGTTAAAAAAAATAGTATTAGTAATTTTTGGCCCTTTTCCAATCAATGAATGTAATGCGTTTACTTTACCTTAATTTCTATCCTTGCTCTGTGAGGAAAAAGCTGTCCGATCATAGAAAAGTCAGTTCCTACCATGCTGATGGCTAAAAAAAACATATCTGTTTCTGTAAAAATATTTAGAAAGAATGAAAATTAATCTCAGTATGTCAGAGGAAAAAAATCTTAGATTAAGTATATATTTTGAGTTAAAAATAAATTTGAGAGTACTTAATAGTATTTAGGAAATCTTTAGTCAATTTTATTGCAAAGAACTTCATGAATCTCAAACATCTCTAAACTTTTATACAGGAACATGATAAAAGAAATTTCTATGTTCATACCAAAGCAGCTGGAATAAAAAAAAAAAAAGACAACGACAATAACATTCTGCCTTCTGGTCTCAAAGTAACCAAACTGTCAGTCATAGCCAGTATATTACTGCTTTAATGGAAGCAACTGAGATGTGCTAATTAGTATGCGAAAGAAAGTAGCTAGAAAAACACATAAGAAACTACTAATAGAAGTAACCTCAACAGAATAGGACTGCGGAAGTGAAAGGAGGGAAGTATAGAATCTTTCCTGTTGCCCTGTATTATTCTGTTGTTTTTAATTTTTTTTCTCAAAACAACTTGCATTATTTTTATAAGAATAAGCAATACCATTCGTAGGTATTACATGCTTTTTTAACAGCCTAATTTTTACCTTTACAAACATTATTATACAATGAAGGTATAACATTATTATGAGTATTAAAACTATTAATAATTTTCCACAAAAATTTTGTTTTTTATACAGGGATTTGACAGAGAGGAATATTCCAGCCCAAACGACCATAACGCTAATTCCTAAAAACATTACTAAGATAAAGCCAGAGATATAGTTCTATGGTATCGGGAGAGGCAACCCCACTGGAAGGTGCCAGTAAAATTAGCTAAAGAGAAAATAACATGGTTTGTGTTTTATTTACTTACAGAAAATTATTCACTTTATTTCAAATAAATAACCTACACAATTTAAATGAAAATTAGTGGGGCGCCTGGGTGGCTCAGTCATTAAGCGTCTGCCTTCGGTTCAGGTCATGATCCCAGGGTCCTGGGATCAAGTCCCACATCGGGCTCCTTGCTCGGTGAGAGGCCTGCTTCTCCCTCTCCCACTCCCCCTGCTTGTGTTCCTGCTCTCGCTAACTCTCCCTCTCTGTCAAATAAGTAAATAAATTCTTAAAAAAATAATAATAAATAAAATGAAAATTAGTTACCTTTATTTGACCATGGTTTAGAGTAATAGTTTTTCCTAAAGCTGGAATATGTAGTTGTAGAACCACGCTCAAATATGGGGTCATTTTCCTCAACCACACAGGGGCCTTTTGTCCTTAAAACTTCTACAGTTAAACTGAAAAAGACACATTTTTAAATAGATCTGCACTAAAAACAGAGAAAAATAATAAATGATATCTGAATAGTTATATTTTGAAATTTACCATGGCAGAATCATATCAAAAGTATAACATATGAGGTATGCATATTTTCTAAGAATCTGCTAATTTTCACTTAAAATGCGATTGCCAAGGAATAAAAATAAATGCCAACATTTTTCCAAAATCCTTAATAGCAATATAAAATTTACACATTATCTTTGGGCCACCAAAAAATTATTTGTTTTATTAACTTGTGAATGTCTCCTATATTTAATATATATTTTATCATGCTAGACCCAGCAGAAAATATCAAGAAATATAAGCATTTGATATTTATGTTCTATGTTTCTATACACAAAGCAGTTCAATACTTTTAATTATTTAATGACCAGTAAAATCATCATCACAATATAAAACACACAAAAACAATTACTAATAGTATTGCATTAATGTTTAATTATCATAGAATTTTACATGCTATAAAAAGATTTTTTAACTAAACTGTCGGAAGACTTTCTATCACCCTTTTTTATTTACTTACTACCTGTGAATTTATCTTCTTTTTAAAAAAACATACTTTGGACAAACAACAAATTCCACAATGCCAAATTTGAAAAATTTAATGTTATAACTGAGAAATTAAAACTACAAGGTGAATTAAACCTTGTCCTAACAGAAATCATAGAATATTAAACCTATGATTCACTGCATTTTCATTACTTATTACCAAACAACAAAACATGGTATTAGTCAATAATATGAAAACCTGAATTTTGACTTCAAGACTGAATCAATTTTTGAAATCTATCATCAGTAGAGGCCAGCATATGATTAGTTCAGTAGCTCATCCCAATTACCAGTAAAGTTAGTAAACAATGGTGGTAGGTTAATGGATGACAGATCAGTAGTACCATCTTCTCATACAAAACATAGCATAAAAATTCCTAGAAATTATAAATGAATCTAACTCACTTTTCCATTTACGATACCCATCAGAAAAATATAAATATCAGTGTCTAAGTGACAATGCCTGATGCAGAAACTCTCTCTCTCATTAAACAAAGCACATTTGTTCTCAGGTTTTTGAAAACCACAGTCTTTTTTTTTTAACTTACCTTTCTTCATCCAAAATAATGGAACCATCTTCTGCCACTTTTACTCGAGGAACCAGCAATGGCCCGTCATCTACCTCTTCTTCTAGTTCTTCATTATCTGCCGGATCAGGAGTACTCTTACCTTCTTGCCTACCAAATGTAAAGATAAGTTAATTCATATATCCATGAAAAGAGGTAATTTTCTGAATACTACGAACTTGTGAAGTAAATTACTTCAAATCCTACCTTCTATTTATTTCCAACTTTCCCTATAACCTAATTGAAAATATTACATGTTAAGGACGGGGCTATAAGAATTTCTCTAATTTTATCCGGTAGCACTTAGTAAAAAGCTTTTACTCACTTTTGAATACAGAGGAACAAATTCTCATCTTTTCTGTCTCAACAAAGTATCAGATAAACCAAATAGATAATGGGCAATTAACAAAAAAAAAAAAAAACCTTAGTTATAAAGCATTAGTTTCCAGACCATTTTATTAACTCTTCATAACAATCCTTGGGCATTAGTATTTTCCCTTTTCTCTTAAGATTTTTAAAATTTATTTATTTGAGAGAGAGAGCACGAGAGGAGGGGAGGGAGAGGGAGAAGCAGGCTTCCCGCTGAGCAGGTGGGGCTTGATCCCAGGACCCCGGGATCATGACCTGAGCTGAAGGCAGATGCTTAACCAACTGAGCCACCAGGTGCACCAAGCATTACTATTTTCAAACCAATTTGAGGTTTGCAGTAGATAATCTTTGCTCTAGATTACACAACAGTAAAGGCAGACCAAGAAGCTAAATACAGTTTTCCAGATAATAACTCTAAATCCCATATACCTTCCATTCAACTACATCATCTCCTTAAGGTTTTACAGAAGCAAACATAACCCATAAATCTGTAAAAATACAACCTATTACTAAAGTCTGAGAATTCTGCTTTAAAACAATATAAATTCTAAGCAGAACAGCAATCATAACTTAACAACCTCTGAAGTAACAACCAGAAAATCCCAATGTTTCTGGCAATTTTCCATAATCCCCCCCATCTTGAATTAAAGAACTATAGTAACTTCCCAGGAAGCCTCTTGGAGACATTTCCTACTAGTAAGTGACCATTACTGTGCCGTGTGGAAGGCAAAAAGAAGCTTGTACATCTCTAGTGGCATCAAAACTATAAAAAGAAAAGAAAGGAAAGGAAAAAGAAAAATATATACATGCTTGTTTAGAGAGACACAGAATGGAACTAGAATGATACGTTAAAAAATCGGTAACATTTGTTGCCTCCACAGAAGAACAAGATGACAGAAAAACAGATCTGGAACACTTTTCTCAGTATACTTTTGTTCCATGTGGTTTTTATACCATTGTATTAATTATTCTAAAACAAAACAAAATCCTTTTTAATTCTAAAAGCTTTAACCAAAATCATACCACTGGCCATTTCCATATATAATACATAAACAGCGTGGATCTTTCATTTTGATTTAAATCAGGCATTAACTTTTATTCTTGTTACTCTATTTAAATATTCCTATCACATGTAACTTGACTGTAACAAAAAACATTATTTGATTTCATTTTTTAAAAACTACCCACCAAAGAATTTATTTAAAGAAAACTGTAAGATAAATGCTTACTCTCTTGTCTGGACTGGTGTCAATGATTTTTCAGTTTTCTTTTCTTGCTCCAGTGAAGAACTAACAAATAAATAACATTTGTTTTTAAATATGTAAAAAGATTTAATATTTAATATAAAAAATACTTTTAAGTAATTTGCACATGTCTCTTCTATCCATTAGCAAGAAAGAAATTATTTTAACTTGCTTTTAAAATTATACACCATAACATCATTATTAATGACAGTGTGTGGTCCAAGAGTCAATTTCTCAGTCAAAAATTCTGTCATCAAGCATAAATAGTTTGCTACACCCTAAGTACGGAATGTTTTTACTCTCTAATTCCTTAGTGAAGGGAGACTCTCTCAGTCCTGAGGCCTAAAGCAACCTACACATGGCTTTTCTCTATGTCAAATAACGCAAAACCTAGGTTTTTGGCCCTTCCTTCAAAAGGACAACCTGAAAAAGACTATAATGAAAACATGCCAGTATTATTCCTACATCCACCTGCTAAACCATGAAGAACATAACACTGAAATTTATTATAAACTGTCTGCTTCTCCAGGCTAACTTTGATTAAAGAAGCTTTGTTCTTGGAGGATTTATTAATCAAATGCCACTATATTTAATTAGGAGGTAGGGCATAAAAATTAGACCATTCTTTTAGAATCAGGTTATAGTGTACAAGAAAGAGAATCTGTAATACTGATTAGAGAAAAATTGTTTAGTTGGTTTTACAACAACTTAGTAATATAAGAAACTTACTTTTTAATTTCAGAGGTAAAGGATACCATCCCAAGAAAGCAGTAACCTGAAATACCACTAAATTTTGTTAAAAAATTCTCTCTAAAAGAACATCGTATGTGCTATAAATTTTGTCAACATGCTTTTGGAAAACATTGAACCTCTAAGAATGATACTTAAAGCACTACATACTCAAAGAAAGGAAAAAAGTAAAGTTTACTTACCTCATTGGATTGTTATCTGGCAGGTAATATATGAAATCTCTCATAGTCATTTTTGAACGATCTGGTGGCTTCTGACTTTCATTTATGGCATATTTGTTTTTCCATTGCTTCTAGACACACAAACACAAACAAAAATCCACTTTTATTCTTCAAATACAGAAGAATTTCAAATGTTCTATACACCAAGGTATAGCTCACTGTTGCATTCATTCCAAGTGATTTAATATTATTCCTACCACAATTATTCCTAATTTAAGGAAAATTTTTCTTTTTTTTAATGCTTTTTCTTTTTAAGATTTTTTTTTATTTATTTATTTGAGACAGAAAGAATGAGAGAGAGAGCACATGAGAGGGGGGAGGGTCAGAGGGAGAAGCAGACTCTCCGCCGAGCAGGGAGCCCGAAGCGGGACTCGATCCAGGGACTCCTGGATCATGACCTGAGCCGAAGGCAGCCGCTTAACCAACTGAGCCACCCAGGCGCCCTTAAGGAAAAATTTTCTAAAGTGAATATTAAAAAGTTGTAGCACAACAAGGAACCTTAAAAACTAAAGTGTCTAGGACTGGACAAAAGCTCAATGTATAAATCTTACAAATGTCTTCTAACGACAAGAGTTTACTAAGAATTTATAAACATACAGCTTTTGTTTACCCTGTAGTGAACTAGATTTGTGAATTTTATAAAATTCTTGAAGCAAATGTTTAATTTTTTAATTCCGCAGAATAAATTTACCTAAGCAGATTCAATAAACAGAACATTTTGAAATACTTCAATTTTAGAGGATATAGATTCAAATCCCACTGATGTTTGACACAAAGCAAGTAACCTCCATGAGCCTATTTCTGTGTAAAATAGTGTTATCTACTTCACAAGTGTGATAGAATTAAATAACAAATATAAAGCACGTTAAGTGCCTTCCTCTTAATTAAAAAGGGCATTTTGTAATTAAAAATAAGAGCTGACATGTATTTGCCAGACACTAGTCTAAATGTGTTTTACATGTATAAACTCATCCGATCTTTACAACCGTCCAATGAGATACATACTATCATCAGTCTTATTTTGCAGATGAGGACACAGAAAAATTAATTAAATTGTGCAAGGTCACATAGTAAGGAATTACTCCCAAGATTCAAATCTTAAGTATCTAACTGCGGATTTACATGCTTCACTATTGGTACAGTGCCCTCTTGGAAAAATAATCTTCAAGATTAAAAAGAAGATGGACAAAAAAAAAAAAAAGATGGACTCTACTATACACATACGAGCATATTTTTCCCATTTATAATTTCCATACTGTCAACTTAGAAAATATTATCAATTCATCTTGCTCAAGTATACTTGTCTTAATTCAAATAAATATAACTCATGTCACTTGGACATCATGAAAAATCAGATTGAAGGCTTATTTTATAAATATGCTTTGTATATTTTTCTATATATGTATATGTATAGAATTTCTATTTGTGGCCTTCACCAAAAACAATGAAAGATATAGATGAATATATAAAAATTAACATAGTGGGGGAAAAAGCTTATTAAGTCCATTGGGCTTATTAATCAGTTAACAAAAGGGATATTGACTATTCAATTACAGACCTACCTATACCCCTGAAACAAATAATATGTTAATAATAAAAACAAAAACAAAAAGGATATTGATTATGCTCCATTAAATGCTATAGATATTTTTACTCCAAATGATGCCTTATTAACATAAAAACAGAATTCTAGCAGGGACCAGTCAAAATGTGATTTTTGTCTCCCTTACCTTCTCTTTTCTTAATTCTTCTTTTAACATTTCTCTTAGTTTCTGGGCTTTATATAATCGGTATCTGTCTGAACATGGTTGTTCCTCTTTTGTTGAAACAGGGTTTGGCTGTGGAACTTCTTGATTAACTGTAGATAAGGGATGAGATTCTGAAGGAACATTGACACCAGGCTTAACCAGAGTAGGAGTACTTGATATTCTCTTTCTTCTCTGTGAAACAGTAGAGGAAGATTTACTGGATTCTTCAACATAATTCTCACTGTCAGTCTTTTCATCACTGTTGAAATTTTAAAAAAAGAAAAAAAAAGGGGGCACCATGGATCTTTCATATTCTAGTTTCAAAAAACTAGCCTGGTGAAAATCTAGAACAGTAGAATCTCATTATTAAAAAAAGATCAATAACTTGAAATATACATTAATCATGAGACTGCAATAAAAATTTTATTTAGTAAATGTTTTTAACAGATATATAAATTCTAAAAAAAGGTTGTTTTTTTCCTAAACTTCAAGTCCCTTACAGCAATAGAACATATTATTTCATGCTCATGCTAACTCTTTTAAGGAAAACAAAAGGCCAAGTTAGAAATTAAAGCTTAATTACCCTATTTTGAGCCACTGACAACTGTTTTTCTTTATAATCTATATTGACATCCCCCTGAACTGATCTATATTACTGAAATTTTACTCTATCAACCTGAGATCAGTCAAACCAAACATACAAAACTTTAAACTTCTAAAATATCTCTACTACAGTATTTGAGAATATACATTTAGCTACATTAATCAAACCAAATATTGTCTGAGGCAGAAGTCAATTATCTTTTTTTTTTTAAAGATTTTATTTATTTATTTTACAGGGAGAGACACAGCGAGAGAGGGAACACAAGCAGGGGAGTGGGAGAGGGAGAAGCAGGCTCCCCACTGAGCAGGGAGCCCGACGTGGGGCTCGATCCCAGGACCCTGGGATCATGACCTGAGCCGAAGGCAGACGCCTAACGACTGAGCCACCCAGGCGCCCAGAAGTCATCTATCTTTTGTTGGTAACTAGTTACACAGCTATCAAACTCCTCACTCAACAAAAGTACTCAGTCACTCCAAATTACATATTAGGTATAGCTCAGATTGGATATACATATTTCAGGAATGGCCTGAAAGCAAATTAAGTCAAGAAGACAAAGGGTATAAGAATTAAAAGCAGTCAGGGCACCTGGGTGGCTCAAGTCGGTTAAGCGTCCGCCTTGGCTCAGGTCATGATCCCAGGGTCCTGGGATGGAGTCCTTCATCAGGCTCCATGCTCAGCGGGGAGCCTGCTTCTCCCTCTACTTGCTGCTCCCCCTACTTGTGCACCCTCTCTCTCTCTGACAAATAAAAATTTTTTTTAAAAAGTGGAAAACGCCTAGACCTATAGGATAACCTTTCCAAGAAATCTCCATTTTTTTTGAAGTTTATTATTTTTTAGTAATCTCTGCACTCAGTGTAGGGCCCAAACAACCCCAAGATCAAGACTTGCATGCTCTTCCGACTAAGTCAGCCAGGCACCCAAAGAAATCTCCAATTTAAATTCTTATCTCAGCCTTTATAACATGATACATGCACCATGTGCATTTCACCCAATTATGTTGAAACCATAAGGACAAAACATACGTCCTATGTTTTACAACTACAAAAACCCATAAAAAAGAAAAACGGAAGGTAAAAAAAACAAATATACTCCCTAAATGCCAACTGTAAGAAACCAAATATCCTCAACCTCAAATGTCTCAAGACTACAGAACCTGAGTAATTTATTAAATTATCAAACAGCACGCACTTATATGTAGTTAACAGGATCTGGGCAAACTTTATTAACAGGGACTGATATTTGTATTTCTTTTTTTAGGAGAAATTTTGAAAAAGTATTCATATAAGAAACTTGGAGATTACCAAGCATCACTAAGCTGGCAAAATAACACCCTATACCCAGCACCAGTATAGGCCAACAAAGTTTGGCCGAAAAGAAAGGGATAAAATTTTCACCTTCCTGTCAGAGCATACAGAGAATTTATACCAGCTCATTGTCATTTAATAGGGTCGGGTTTAATTGCTTTCCTCACATTCATATTACAGAAACAGAGGTTATTAGTAGACCAACATGTCTTAACTTTAATTACTTTGTTAATTACTACCATCGCATTTATTTTAAACAAATAACTTTTTGTAAGCAACTATTCTGTCATGTCCTATGCAAGATAGTTTGTCAGTTTTTTCTAAACTCCACAATAACTCTCCAAAGCGTGTAATATTATCTCCATTTTACAGTAAGTAAATTCTGCCTGGCCAAGTCTAATAAATTGCTAAATTAAGAAAAAAATCCTGAATCCAAATGTGGTACTGGCACATGCTCTTCCCTTCAGAAAACAAGGCCACTATAAAGGGGCATGCCATCAAATCAAAGCAAGTAACCACATCTCCTTTCCACTGACTCGAAGCAGCAGAACCAAAATAACATTGGTCTTCTAAGAATAAATGAATGTTTTAAAATTTTTAAAAACTACTTACCCTCGTCAAAGTACTCCGGAAGAATAAAAATTACAGTAATCTAAGCTAATGAACATTACCATGTGTGGATGTTTTTCACTTCAAAACTGTTACATGTGGATTCTTCCCACCACACCTTGAAGACACGGTCCCCACTCCGAGAATCTACAAACCTTAACAAAATCCACATTTGCCACACCTTGTGGACAGAGCGACAAATTGCAGACGAGAGGAGGTTCATAGGGCCTCAACTCTAAGGCTTAATGCAGGCGACGGAGGATTCCTATGGTAAATTCATCTCGTCAGCTTCCAAGTGACAGGCCCAGAGAGGCAGGGCAGATGAAAATGCTCCCCTCTGCATGCACTTACCTGCTCCTGGGAGCCTTTTCTTGGGGCTCGGATCCCCCGCAGTCCACCAAGGGCACATCTGTAGACTCCGCTGGCTTCGGGGAAGAGGCCGCTGCAGGATCCTGGGGCCTCGGAGCCTCTTGTCCACGTTGGGGGTTGGGAGCGGTTGAACCCCTGGCGCCTACACCAGGCCTGACATTCGGCTTCACGCTAAGGCGTGCCCTGCGGAACATGGCGGAGCCAGGGGGCCCGGGGAGGCGGCCCCAGGGCCGCTCTCAGCCCCGAGCCCCGGCCGCTGCCCGGAGAAGGGATTAAGAACTACGCCCTTTCCACACAGCCACGCCAACAGGCCAGCGGACAGCTACCGCAGTTTCTCACCCCCGCCGCCTCCTCCTTCCTCCCGCCGCCGCCTCTTCTTCATGACCCTGCTACACTAAGAGCTAAGTTTCCCCCAGTACCTTGCTTCCCCGCCCTCATAGGGAGGGCGCCGGAACTGAGTACGCCATCAGCCAGCGCCGCGGAAGAACGTAAGACGCACATCTCCCGGAGCCATGGTAACTGTCAAACTATAGAGTTACTTGTGAACCGGAAATTGGGACGCACGGTGAACCGCTCTCCCCTCATTAGGAATCCCTAGGAGTTACTGAAAGGAGGGCAAGGAGGTAGTCAAGTCCTTCAGCCCAAATCTTTAGGAGACTATTAAAATCTTGGGGTACCTAACTGGCTCAATCAGAAAAGCGTGGGACTCTCGATCTTGGGGTCGGGAGTTTGAGCCCCACGTTGCGGGTAGAGATTACTAAAAAAATAATAATAAAAACTTAAAAAAAAAAAAGGTCTTGTATAGTAGTGCCTGTTCACCAGCACACCCCCAGAACTTAGAAATTCTAAATTGAGTAGAACATAAATTACAAATTCAGGTGTGAAGAAACTGGTAAATTATTTCCTAGAATGGGAGCTAGGTTTCTGGAACATGTCGTGGGAGGAAGACCATTCACTGTAAACCTTTGTGCCCTTTTAAATATACCTGTTCAAAAATTATTATAGTTAAAATTATATAGTTACAGTAAATTAGTGTTCTTAATCTGCTTCAGGAGATAGCAATAGAGCAATAAACAAGGTGTTCCGGGTTGGGGAGAAAAAAATACAACAAAAGAACAATTTAAGGATTTATTAAATGCTATGAAACAAATTTAAAGGGTACTATGACAGGGGCACCTGGGTGGCTCAGTTCGTTAAGCATCTGCCTTCCCCGAGGGTCATGATCTCAGGATCCTAGGATCCAGCCCCGCATCCAGCTCCCTGCTCAGCTGGGAGCCTGCTGCTCCCCCTACTTGTGCTGTCTCTCTCTGTCAAATAAATAAATAAAATCTTTAAAAATAAATAAATGGCACTATGACAGAGATTAATGGAAGGCTGGGTTACTTTAGGTAGTAAGTACTTTAGGCTTCTATAAGGTCAGGAAAAATGGCCATAGATGAGGTTGGCCCCACACAGTATGGGCCAGGTTTTGAAACTGCAATATAAATTCCCTGACTCATTGCAACAGAGGGCCCGACTTCCTTCTTAGAAGGACAATATTTTACAAGAACATCCTGCTTGCTACGTTGATAACAAAATGTCAAATGAATTAAATCCTTTATTAATTAATCCTTGCTATGTCATCAAAAAGGAGTAAGAAAGGCAAGTGTTTTTGAGAGTAAGATAACAAGGATAGAAGCACAGAAGAGAGAAGAAATTCCTCTCAGACTGTAAAGAAATTGGAGGTCTGTGGATCCTGTGGGCTCCCTCCAATACCCTGGGGGAGGGACCAGGACATCAGATACACCTAGAGAAGCTCAAGAATTTGACAAAGAAACCCCTACTAAAGATGTCTCAGGAATCTTGGAGCCGCTACCAGGACCACAGAGCTTTGCACAATATATTCTGGTACAATGACACATTGCCTTTCTCCAAATGTTCTGTTCCACCTAAGAATCTAGGACATTCCCACAATTCTGTACATAAGGCAGTCAATAATGACAAAGATTTAATTTCTCACTAGTATAAACATGGGAACAAAGATTTAATTTTGTTATTAAATATAAAGTCAGGCGCACCTGGGTGGCACAGTTGGTTAAGCGTCTGACTCTTGATTTCGGCTCTGGTCATGATCTCCAGGTCCTGAGATTGAGTCCCGGGGCGGGGCTCTGCACTCAGCTTACAGTCTTACTTGTCCCTTTCCCTCTGCTCCTTCCTCCACGAGCTCGCTCTCTACCCACCCCTTCTCTCTTTCAAGTAAATAAATAAATAAAATCTTTAAAAATGAATAAATACAAAGTCCTAAGATATTTGTTACACAACCAAGTTTGTGGAGTAAATTCATAATGGCATCACAGTAATTTCAAAAGTCTTCAGTTTTCTCTGGCAGACACACCCAACATTTCTTGTGTACATCATATGTAATCCTACAACTCACAAAGTATATTTGCAGCCCCAAAGAAAAAGCTCAATTAGACTGTAAATTAAGACCACACACAGAAATAACAATGCTACCACTTACCTTCCAATCCCAAAGTGCTTCTTTCCCTTCTTTATGAGCCAGGCCAGAAAGTCAATCTTTTCCCCCTGCTCGTTACTCCAAAAGTTGCTTAAGTGGAATTAGACATAAGCACTATTGAAGAGAGGTGGGGCTTAAGGAGAGTGACAAGCACACAAGGCTCTCTGAGGTTAAAAGAATGACAATAATAGGTAACTTACTGAGGGCAACCATATACTGGGCACTTAGTACTTCACATACATTAATTCAGTTAATTAAGGAGGTACATTTGCCTTCCCATTTTACTGGTAAGGGAGCTTTACTGCAATGAAGTAACATGCCCAAGTTCACATATCTACTCATTGGTAGAGCTGGGCTTTCAACCAACACATTCCATTTCCAGAATTCTAAGTCTTCACCACTTTCTCCTACCTTCTCTAAAATAGGTGATTCTTAGGAGTTTAACATTATTGAAGCTTGGTCATATATACTGAGAGTGCATTGTAGTATTTTCTATACTTTTGTATATGTTTGACATTTTCCAAAATAAGTCTTCTAGAAACACGGCGATTGGGGGGGGGGGGCACCTGGGTGGCTCAGTGGGTTAAGCAGCAGACTCTTGGTTTGGGCTCAGGTCATGATCTCAAGGTCCTGGGTTGGAGCCCCAGCAACTTGCTTCCCGCTCAGAGGGGAGTCTACTTCTCTCCTTCTCCCTCTCCCTCCTCTTGTGCTCTCTCCCTCTCTCTCTCTTAACTAAATCTTTTTTTAAAATAGGGCAATTTTACGGTGTACAGACTAACTCTACACATTTATCAGTTTGTAATAATTAACGGGATAGATGAAGAATATAAGTATTAACCAATAGGCATCTTCCCACGTCTGTTTCTAGCTATGGCAAACGCACGACGGCTTTTACTCAGGTTCCAAGGTTATCCTGGGCTATTAGGAATGTGTGATAAAACTGCATTCCCTGCCATTCCCTTCACATCACACAACCCAAGCACAGAGCCATTAACCTAAAACTCCTAAAATACTGTCGACCATGACAAAGACACTGGGATCAAACGGGAAATGAAGAGACTTAAGAGTGTCTTAAATTCGATCTCACTTCTACAAGTCCCTACCTGTTAGGTCAGTCGCTCCTGGACTCAGAGTCTCAATCTCCTCTTCGTAAAATGCGAACAACGAAGCCTACGTTACAGGCTTGGTGCAGGAATAACGAAAGAAAATATGTAAAGAGCCAAACTGACTTCTGCAGAGTTAACCCTCAATCTGTTTTGGCCCCTTCCTCCTCTTCCCGCTTCTGCAAGGGATGAATAAACGTTAACGTTCTTTGTTGAAAAATGAGATATAGTAGCATTTATTGTTTTTGTCGTTTCCAAAAAATGGAGGCTGGCCAGGCCCCAGTGTTGGGTATACAGTAGGTAAAATCCACAGACGCGGGACCTGCTTTGTAGACTCGACCGTACTTCTGTGGCCGAATAACCCCAGAGAGCGGATTAATCTTCCCGACCTGCGGGTCCTGGACCCTTGGCGGGGTCCGCCCCGCCTACCTGGCAGCGCACGCGCAGTCGCTCGCCTGGCTCGCGGGCGGCCGCAGTCAGGCCGCGGTGGGCGGGGCCATGAAGGAGGGGAGGTGTTGCCCCGCAGAGGGCCCGCGAGGGCTCAGCCTTTAAGGGCCGCCAGTGGGGACGACCGCTGAGCGTGTTAGGAGGCCGTTGCTTTCCCGAGGGGCTCTCTTCTAGGCTCAGTCCGGTGTCAGCATGGCCCGTGAGTGTGCGGACGGGTGGGAAACGCGGCGGGGAGCGTCCGCTGAGGGAGGCTAGCTCCGAAGCGCCGCTGGACCGGAGGCGGGGGCTGGCTGGTGTATCCCCTTCGGTCCGGCGGCGCGCGGACCCTGTTCTCAGTCCGCAAAGGGAGAGGAAAGGTTAGCTTCGGGTCCGCCTGAGAAATCGGGCTAGTACCTGAAGGTGCGAGTTTACACGGTAAAGAACAGCTCTCCGAAGGTGAGGTGTGTGAGGACGGCAGTCCCGGGAGGCATCCTGTTCTGAAAGGGGTTTCTAGCTGGTACTTAAGGTCCTAAGGCCTGATGAGGACTGGAAGCTCCGACTGAGTCTCCTCCCTAGGTCTTTTGTTTGGCCCTTACAGGTGGTTTCTCGAATAGCCGCATTTGTTCGCCTAACAGTCGAATTGTGATGGACCAACTTAAGGAGCTGTGTTCCCTGTGTATCTATCCTTTCCACTCACGCTTTTCAAAAGCTAGACCTTAATTTGGAATACTGACCCGTATAGACTGAGGAGTGGAATGAATGCCTGGTATTTACAGCCAGTGAACACATTCACTGGTATAATATTCTTAAGTGTTTACTTCCTCCTCGTCAGATACCGCAACAGCAGCGTTCAGCGTAATTACTCTGCTGGGAGTATCTGTTAAAAAGCCAACTTCAGATGCATTTAAATAAGAGCGTTTTTACGGAATTCGTAATTATTTTTGGGATGGGGAAAGAGCATGACTTTGACTTTGTAGGAGGAAATCAGCGAGAACTTGCCCGCCAGAAAAACATGAAGAAATCCCAGGAAATTAGCAAGGGAAAAAGGAAAGAGGATAGCTTGACCACCTCTCAGAGAAGGCAGAGGTAAGTGATACTAATGGAATTTTCAAGTCACTGAAGTTTTTGTTTTGGAGAATGGAGAGAATGTTTTAAATCCTTGGTAGAACTAGGCTTAGACTGCATATAGGAGTAACAGTTGAGCATTTGTTGCATGCATACTAAAACTATATGTAAGGTAGTAATTATCCCAATACCTGAATGAAAAATTTCCAGCTCTCAAGCCATAGTCTTGAAGAGACTCTCAGGCTTCACTCACCACAACCATAAAAATTTCATTTAGCAAAATATTTGAATGCCTTCCACATGGCAGGCACTGTTAGGTACTAGAGATACAGCATTTTCAAGGGAGACATCCTACCCAAACTAGTCAAGATAACAGCTGACTCAATTACAGGGATTAAGGTTCTGAAGGAGACACAAAAAAGTGTATGTAGCTATATTGATTTCTGAAGATCCTTTGTGTTGGAGAAAATGCAGGTGCACAGTCTTGATGTACGATTATGTGAAAAATAATACAGAATTGCTACAGAAATATTTGGAGAGTGCAGCCTAAATTTTTTAAAAAAGCATTCATATTTATAAACAAGCTTAATTTTCTAAAAACAAACTTTGTCTATGTATAATTTGGAGGTCAGGTGGAGAATTGACTACACGTGCTTCAGTGGGGCTTCTCTGTGATCCTCAAGCCTGCACATTAGAACCACCTGGGAAACCCTAAAGGCTACTCAAGCCTGTACCTTAAATCCAGTCTTGATTTAATTGGTCTGGGGCTGGGCATAACCAGTGCTCTAGGTAAATTTTACTGTGCCCAAGTTAAACCTGCCTTTAGAAAAGGTCCCCAGGTGATTTCAATGTGCAACTAGAGTTAATCGTTTGGGGGACACCTGGCTAGCTCAACAGTGAAGAATGTGACTCTTGAGTCATGACTTCAAGCCCCACATTGGGTTAATTATCACTTCATGCTTTCTGTGATTTTAAAGTGATAAGGTTTTCCCTAAACTTCTGTTTACCCACATTGGAATAAAAGTGAACATGGTACAAATCAGTGACCCTGAAATTTTTAGTGGGGAACCCTAGTCTAGCTTGGCTCAGTAATAGTCCCTGTTAAATGAACATCCACTTGTTAGAAAGCTCTGTACTGGGTACTCTATACATATTATCTCTTCATTACCCTGAAAAGTGGTATTAGCCTCAATGTATAGAATAGGAAATGGGGGCTCTGAACTTGAGTATCCATGATACTTCATTTCTTGTAGCTGTCTTGTTTTTCCTTCATCCTCATTCCTCATCTTTGCTATTGGCTTTACAGAAATGTCTACTGTCATGGACAGAGCTACTTAACCTGAATTAAAATCTCACAGTAAATCTTTGTGATAACAGGAAAGAGCCTGAACTTTGAAATTGGACAAACTTGGGTTTTATGTGATTTAAGGCAAATTATTTAGCTCTAAACTTTTAATTTTTTTTTAATTTGAATCATGGGGATGATAACAGTTGCTATGGGACTTAATCCAGGGTCAGCAAATTGGCCCATAGTAGGTATTGATTACAAAGCCATTTAATGGATTTTTTTTTTTTTTTTGAATAAGGATTTCCTGGACCATCTAGCCCAGGTAGTCTGGTTGTAGTTGAATTAATATGATATATGGAGGTTCAGCTAAAGACACAAAGGGTTAAGGAAATGCCTGAATATCCTGCTGTTTTTTAGTGTAATCCATTTTTAATCACTAGCTATTGCGCTTTCAGGCTTGTAAGAAACTTCATTGCTTCATAACATCTATGTCCTAATGCTAGGTACCATTTTGGATATCTAGAAGACTTCTTAAATGCTTCTTTCAGAGAAAAATAGAATATATTAACTTTGTTGACAACCAAGAGTAATTGCCATTATTTCTGTATATAGCTGCCTAATGTCAGATAGATATATTCATAGCTATTCCACAAAACAACCCTAGTAACTACTTTCCTGATTTCGAAAGGTCATTATTTGCCCAAGATAATAACAATACAGATGGTTTTCAAAATAAGATGTGACTTCAAAGCCCTTCCATGCTTTGTTTTCCCATTCTGTTGCCATGAAAACAGAAAGATGTGAATCTTTCTATCTTTTAGATTGTTTTCTAATATGCTTAATGGGTTATGTATACAAAACAAGAAAACATAAAATCAGTTTTTCTGTAACAACTCACAGCCTTTTCCCCCATTATAGGGACTCTGAGATAATGCAACAAAAGCAGAAGGCAGCTAATGAGAAGAAGTCTATGCAGACGAGAGAAAAATGATGACTATTTGGAAAAACCTGGGTGTTATTGCCAACTAGGTGTATCATAAGCTCTAAGGTCAAAATTTTGTGGAGCAAACAGTCATATGTTATATCCTTATAAAACTATTTTAAACTTTACCTTTCAGCCTGACTTAGTGTAATGTTTCAGAACCATTCTTCAAAGAATAAAACACTAACCATTCATGTGATATATTGGTGAACGTTATTTTTTTTTTTTATCAGCGGTGAGCATTTTTATAATTTGCTAGAGAGGTAACATGATATAATAGAATCTCCTATAAATCTAGAATTTTGTCATAAACTTTGTTAAAGTAGATCTTATTTAAAGTCAACTTGATTGTATAATAGAATTTATGATATATTTATCTAATGTTGCTTTGTAATTAACTGGTTTGGTTGAAGAATTTACAAGAGATAGTACAGACCCACCTGAAATAGCAACTAAATGAATACAAACTAAATGAAGAGTAACTTACTGAGAAAATTCTTGGAGTTTTGCTTACAGCTTTAAAATTTTTTGGAGTAAGTGCCTTTCTTTTAATAGACTATATTCTTTAGAACAGATTTAGGTTCACAATAAAATTGATTGCTCATGTATCCCCTGCTTCTGTTTATACATAGCCTCCATTATAAATATGCCCTACCAGAGTGGTAAGTCTGTTGTAACTGTTGAACGTATATTAACACATCATGATCACCCAAAGTACACAGTTTACTAGTACAAAGTACAAAAGATTCACTCTTGTTGTAAGAGTATCATTTTTTAAGCTATTCTGAGACTGAAAAACTTGTGACTTAATAGTGATAAATATGGAAATACATTAACCTAGAGAAGGGTTTAAGACTACACTGTTCTGTTTTTTTTTTTTATTTTTAAGATTTTATTTATTTATTTGAGAGAGAAAGAGAGAGCACGAGAGGGAAGAGGGTCAGAAGGAGAAGCAGACTCCCCGCTGAGCAGGGAGCCCGATGTGGGACTCCATCCCGGGACTCCAGGATCATGACCTGAGCCGAAGGCAGTCGCTTAACCAACTGAGCCGCCCAGGCGCCCAAGACTACACTGTTCTGAAGCAAATAGGCATGATGACTGCAGAGTCTACCACTGTTGACAGATCTTGGCCTCCTATTTTAACAAAGGTTCTGGTAATCTTGACATAGGTCACTTAGCAATGGTACCACCTATTAATGGGGTGGAATCCTAAGTGTCTAATACTGAAAGAGGCAAATGGGAAGTTTTTATCTTCACATTACTATAGCTTTTAGTTAAAGTAAAACTTTGTTCTATTTTTGGGGTTAACTTAAGTCTTCAAACTTTATATGATGGTAGTTATAAGGGCAAAAGGATTGCAACAGCTTAAGTTACTTTCTAATAAAAGGGGTGATGAAGTCTGATTGTACTGCAAAGATTCTTTATGGGTCTGATTTCGGTAATCCTATCTCCAGAATTTCTACACGGTGATAAGTCATGAGTACAAAGAACTTGTTATGCTTTCAGCTGTATACTTTGGGTTTGTTGTTTTGTTTTGTTTTGTAACAAATAATTTCCATGTTTAAAATGCCCTATGTAGTGGAATAACTTTAACTTTTTAAAAGTTAATCCTTATAAATCTGGGGAAAACTGCAGTTTCCAAAAGAACATGGATATTAGGATAAGGAAGATCTCTATGTTGTAATTAATCATTAAGACGTAAATCCAAAACTGCATCTTAAAAAAAAAAATGGCACTTGAATGAATTCATTGTTAAGATAAAGGGTTTAGTTTTTAACTAAAACATGACTACGCATTTCCTCAAGGCAGACAAAAAAGTTATCTGAGAGGAAGAACATTAACTGTAATTGCTGTAATATATTGACACTTTAGTTTCTTTTCTTGTATATTTAAGCAAGGTAACTAAAATAGCTAAACTTCTAAACATCGTAACTGGTCAAGATATTTCTGTTAATATCTCAATCACAAGGTATTAAGGGAAAAATACAAGTGAATAATTGCATCCAGTCAGTAAAGTTAATTTATGCACTAACTTTAGATCATTCTTTTGGTATGTTGCTAAAGCAAGATAAACTTACTTAAATGAAGTAGTGCCAACTTTAAAATGTAATTTAGAAAATACTGAACTCCATAGAACACCCTCGTAGGCATTAAAATTGCTACCTTGCTTTATCCTTAACACGGTAGTGGATCGTCATTAGCAATCTTCATGAGTCCTGCTGAGATATATGAGGGAGCAACTGCTACTGCCCAAGGTGAGAACAGTGAGGGCAGATTCATCAGTTACTTGATTCCTTTTGAGTACCTTTTCTATTGCATGTGTAAGAAATTGTTACCCACTCAACACACTATAGCTCGTTTTTTAAAAAAAAAAATAGGACTCACAGGAAATACTGATTACTGACATCATTTTTCTAACTTTTTAAGAATATATTTTGCTCTTTTTCTGCATGTTTTTATAGATGGGATGAAGTTACTTGAGAAGAGTGAGAATATGTATTTTCAAGTTGTGCCTTGTAAAGGGTTTTTCTCTTCAAGGCAGGGGTCATGCTAACCCTGCCTTGAGTCTAAAAGCTGTTTGAAAACTACTGAACTTCAAAAAGCCTATCCCCTCACAGTGTATATGTCTATCAAATTGTATACCTTAAATATAAACAATTTTATTAGTAAATCATACCTCATTGAAGCAGTGGGAGGGAAAATACTCCTAAAGTGAAAACCTAATATAAAATTACTTTGGCAGTCAGAATTTGAGATTTGTACATTTTATCATCTGTGTCAGCAGTGACTTAAACTAAGGGAGTGTGTGAACTTCTTTAGGTAAGTTCCTAACTGCCTTTGGTAATGAAGACAGTAAAAATTGAATTGAAAAACTGAATTAACTTTATGAAATTGTCAACCATAGTTTTCCATTAGAACAAAACAGAGTAAGAAAATTTATTAAGCTGCCTCCTGCAACTTAATCTTCTAAAGTACTTGCTATTTAGTAATTCCATATTGGAATATATTCTTTCCAGATGGCCAAGTCATGAAAATATCAATGGGGAAAGAGGAATAACTCTTAAGTTGCTGAAATGCACTTTCCCATAAATTGCACCAAGATTTTAAACTTCATGTAGACTTTTCCTTATGACTTTGCTTCTTAAAAACCTTTCACATACTACTAAATCCACTAATACACATGAGAAGTTTACAAGTAGCCTATTAGATGATTTGTCCAGGAAAATTGAGATTTTAAATTTTGATTTTGATTATAACAGAACTTTTTTTAAATTTTTTATTGTTATGTTAATCACCATAAGAACTTTTTTTTTTTTTTAAAGATTTTTGTCACAGAGAGCACAAGCAGGGGGAGCGGCAGGGGAAGCAACAGGCAGAGGAGAAGCAGGCTCCCCGCCCAGCAGGGAGCCCGATGCGGGGTTCAATCCCAGGACCCTGAGATCATGACCTGAGCTGAAGGCAGACGCTTAGCTGACTGAGCCACCCAGGCGTCCCTACAACATAACTTTTATAGAAATATTTTTCATGCCACATACTGTTCATGCTACTCTATCAATTGGACGTGACTTTGCTTAGTGGTGTATCCATACAGGAACATTTCCTGGAGTATTACTGAATGGAGCTTTTTTTACACAAATTTTCAGTTTATAAGAAGTTGCCCACCAACCTGGCTGTAATCAAGACAAAAATCCTATTGAATACTTTCCTTTTATAAACATATATTGCATAACAAAGCCTTTTGTGAAGGCTTTGGATTTTGGGGGGAGAGAGGAGTTATTGGTCAAAGCCTCATTTGGCCTTGTACACAAGATGACAGTTCAGATGGCTTATGAATAGACATTTAATATAGAGATGTATTTTAATGTATGCTTGAAAAAATAGAAGCACATCAAACCTGTGATTTGATGGTATATTGAAATTTCTAGTTGCAAACCAAATGATTAATTATAAATAAACACAACAGCTCTTTGAGTGGATGAGAGACTCCAGAATCCAAGGAAAAGTTGAAGACTCAAGGCTTTGGAAAGGTCAAGAGTTGGACAGCCCCAGGCACTATGAAAATTTTTTATTCCACAATGCTGCTGGCAGGGTGAAGTTTTGACAACTATTTTCAGTCTTTATGTCATTCAGAGTTCCTCCAAGTGAACTTGTTGGGTTACGTGCCTACCCTTCAGCAAGGGGAGGGCAGGCACCTAAGATGATATAACCAAGAGTGTATCCCATGAGGAATAGGTGGTCCTCCTAATAAATCTGGGGTCCTGTTGTCAGAAAGAAGGGGGGAATGGATGCTGAGCAGACTCTTATTGCAAGGCTAAGATTAAATTTTAAAAATGAAGATACACGATATGCACATCATGAAGGTGGTAAGGAAATGTCTGAAGTGTGGAATGAAGCTCATGCCATTCTTACATCTACCAGCTTTCAAACCTCCAAAATTCAGTGCCTGCTTATTATAAAAAAAAAATTGGGAAAATGCAACAAAAGGGCCGAACTTTAGCCATAAATTAGTTACTCAGAAAACTAAACAATACCCTTACTATATAATCTAGTCATTGTGCTCCTGGGTGTTTATTGCAGTGAAATGATAGGAGTATACACCTTAAGTATACATTTTTACTAACTTGTACTAGACTCTACCCAAATCAAGATCCATAGACATCCTAGCACCCTAGCAGGCTCCCTTGTGACTATCATTGTAGATTAGTTTTGCATGCTTTTGAATTTCACATAAGTGAAATCATCCAGTATGCACTTGGGTCAGTCTGTCTTCATTTGGTCAACATGACTTGTGTGAGAATGCTTTGTCTTTTGTCAGTAGCTCTTTTTCATTGCTGTGTAGTAGTCAGTTATAAAAATATACCATGATTTAGTTATCCACTCTACTTTTCTTTTTAAAGATTTTTTTATTTACTTGAGAGAGAAAATGAGAGACAGCATGAGAGGAAGGAGGGTGAGAAGGAGAAGCAGACTCTCTGCCGAGCAGGGAGCCCGATGTGGGACTCGATCCTGGGACTCCAGGATCATGACCTGAGCCGAAGGCACTCGCTTAACCAACTGAGCCACCCAGGCGCCCCTATCCACTCTACTTTTAATGACGTTTGGATTGCTCTTAGTTTGGAGCTTTTTAAAAATAATTCTGCCATAAATATTTTATATATATCTTTTAGGGGTCATAAATATGTATTTCTATTTAATATATACTTAGTGGGTCATAGAGTATATAAAATTGTTGTCTAGTTTTCCTTAATGTTCATTTAAGCACTTATATAACTAAGGGTTGTGGGGAATTTCCTTGGGTTGCTGTAACAAATTACCACAAACTTGGTGCCTTACAAGAACAGAAATTTATTCTGTCACAGTGCTATATGCCACAAGTCTAAAAGCAAGTTGTCAGGAGGACCACATGCCCTCTGAAGATTCTAGATGATAATCTTTGCTTGCCTCTTCCAGTGGCTTCAGACATTACTTTGCTTGTGGCCCCATACCTCCTGTCTTTGTCTTCATGTAGTGTTCTTTTCTCAGGCTTCTTCCTGGTTTTTGTTGTTTTTAAGTAGGCTCCACGCCCAATATGGGGCTTGAACTCATGACCCTGATGTTGAGAGTCACATGCTCTACTGACTGAGGCAGCCAGGCGCCCCTTCTTCTTGTTTCTTAAAAGGATGTTTGTCATTGGGTTTAGGGCCCACTCTAATCTAGGATGATCTCCTCTTAAGATCCTTTTTTTTTTTTTAATGATTTTATTTATTCATGAGCGACAGAGGTGGGGGGGG
>NW_027397085.1:7890875-8071998 GCF_003265705.2 Callorhinus ursinus
GAGGGCGCCTGGGTGGCTCAGATGGTTAAGCGACTGCCTTCGGCTCAGGTCATGATCCTGGAGTCCCGGGATCGAGTCCCACATCAGGCTCCCCGCTCTGCGGGGAGTCTGCTTCTCCCTCTGACCCTCTTCCCTCTCGTGCTCTCTATCTCTCATTCTCTCTCTCTCTCAGATGAATAAATAAAATCTTTAAAAAAAAAAAAAAGATCCTTAATTATTATCAGCACAACCTTTTTCCCGAATAAGGTCATATTCACAGTTACTTGGTGGAGGTATCATTTTTGGGACCACCATTCACCCACTACAAAATGGGAAACAAAAACAGGGAAACTTAGCTATAACTTATTTTTCTTTTTTAAGCCATGCCTACAGGTCAGTCCATTCAGATCTAACCATAGTATGGATGTATAGTAATTTATCCAGTGATTTCCTTACTCATGGACATTGAGGTTGTTTGTAAGCATTTGCCACTACAAACAATTCTGTAATACAGTCATACCTATGCAATGTTCTTTTATTTCTGTAAGAATGCATTCTTAAAGGTAGGATTCTTAGGACAATGGTAGAGTACATGCATTTGCAATTTTAAAGTATTTCCAGCAAGAAAATAGCTCTCCATATCCCCGTGCCCTTGATAACATCAAATATTAATCTCTATTAATTTTGTCAACCTGAGTGAAAAATGGTATCTTAGTTTTAATAAGTAATTCCTTGACTGAAGAGGTTGAGCATTTTTTCCATGTTTGTTGGACATTAGGATTTTCTCTTTGATCTACTCATGTTTTCTCTCTGCTTTATGCTTTTTATTTCATTTAGCCTTCACATGTAGGCACTACTATTATGCCCATCTGTACAGTTAAAGAAATTGAGGTTTTAATTATGAGGAATTTCCCCCAAGCTTAGCCATCTAGTAAGTGGCACGTTAGGGATATTAAACCAGCCAGACTGAGTGCAGGATTAAGGCTTATTTTCATATTTATTGGCCACATTTGTTTTGTTTTTTCCCTAGGAATATTTTGTTTTGGCTTTTTTTTTTTTTTGGCAGTTTTTACTTTGGACAAAGCTTTTTTAAAATATATAAACATAATGTAATTATATAAATTATACTAAATATATAAGGGATAGTAACCTTTTTTTACATATATGAAAAATATTTTCCAAACTATTGTTTGTCTTTTCATTTTATTTTTCTTTTGCCAGAATTTTTAACTACATAGTCATATGTCTAGTTACTTTATAAGTAAGGATGCGGACTGACAGCAGAGTTATCCTGCCTGATGTGTTAAAAAAATTTTTTTTAAAGATTTTATTTATTTATTTGTGAGAGAGAGAAACAGCATGAGAGGGGAGAGGGTCAGAGGGAGAAGCAGACTCCCCGCCGAGCAGGGAGCCCAATGTGGGACTCGATGAGCCAAAGGCAGTCGCCCAACCAACTGAGCCACCCAGGCGCCCTACATGTTAAAATTTTTTAATATGAACTTGAATACCTTTGTTTGGGCAGGGACTGGGAGTAGTGAATGGGATAGGGTGGAGGGATAGTCTCCACCTAACTGATTACAGTACCCACGACCCCTATTGCTTATTCCTCAACTTACATTACGCACCTGACTCCCAAAAGGTATTTGAGCTTTCAGTGCTTGCGTGGTTTCATGTTTCTATCTTAAGATCTTCCCCAACCCAAGTTTATAAAAATCACCTAGAATGTACTTTGGTATATGATGTGAGTGTGAGGAATCCAAACCTCAGATCCTGAATGGTTAATTATATCTCTGTTGTTTATGAATTATACTACATTTGTCCATTACATCATTCAAATCCTCTTCCAAAACATCATTTTTAATTTTTAACTTCCTGCGGCTGTAACAGTTCTGTGCGCATTCTTGTACTAAAATCACCGATACTATCTCTGATCTCCTGCCCCTAAACCCTGATAACATAAGGGTAAGGAACTATTTGGGTTTGGCCTTGTCATTTGTTTATTCACTATTCCACTTGAAATTCAAATTGGAAACCTTATCACCAAGGATTTGAATCCTTTATTTACTCGTGGGCAAGTTCCAAGAGTCACTGAAGGTATTTTGGTATGGAAATTCCATTTGCACGAACATCAGTTCCAGTTCATGAAGTTAAATTTGATGATTTCGTAAGTGCCTTCAAATCAGGTAAAATGGTTTTTCTTTGGAAGTTCACTACATTGTGCTTTGAGTGCTTTGTCTATCATATGAAATAACTATAAAATACAGTAATTCAAATGTAGAGGTCACCATCAGGAATCAGAGAACTTCATATTTTCTTCGAGGACAAAAATTCCATAGGTTCATTTTTGTTGATGAACCTGGTCCTGATAAGTAGAAATACTTTTTCAACAAAGAATCTGCCAATCTAAATTTAAGATACTATTCCTCCTTGAAAACCTTATGCTAAGGGAAAAAAAATCCAAACACAAAAGGCCACATATTCCATTTATATAAGATATCCAAAATAAGTAAATCCATACAGAGAGAAAGTGATGAGTAGTTGTGAGGGGCTGAAAGGAGGGAAGAAGAGGGAGTGATGGCTAATGGGTACAAGGTCTCTTTTTGGGGTGAAGTGATCTAGAATTAGTGGTGGTGGCTGCATAACCTTTCAAATACACTAAAAACTAAGTTTGCTTTAAAATGGTGAAATTTGGGGCGCCTGGGTGGCTCAGTTGGTTAAGCGACTGCCTTCGGCTCAGGTCATGATCCTGGAGTCCCTGGATCGAGTCCCGCATCGGGCTCCCTGCTCGACAGGGAGTCTGCTTCTCCCTTGACCCTCCCCCCTCTCATGTGCTCTCTCTCTCGTTCTCTCTCTCTCTCTCTCAAATAAATAAATAAATAAATAAATAAATAAAATGGTGAAATTTGTGGTACGTGAATTACACTTCAAAAAATAAAAACCTCATTCCAAATTGTTCAAATTTCTTCATCAAATGCCATTGTGAAGGGGTTCCTGGCTGGCCCCATGGGATCATGCAACTCTTGATTTCCAAGTGGTGAGTTCGAGCCCCACATTGGGTGAAGAGATTACTGAAAAAAAAAATTAAATGCTATTGTGAGAATTTTTATGATTGAGAAAAATCTCATTGGTTTTTAAAAAACATCTATTTCTGATATCTATAAAAGCCAAAGGCGAGCCCTCAAACTTCCTTGAGTAGTTTTTTTTAAGAAAATTACGTGTACATGGAATCCATCTGGCAATCCTAAATACTTAAAGAATCTGGAAAAGTAAATGATAAACTCCTACTAAGATATAAAATCCTGCTTGATCCATGTAAAGACAAAAAAAAAATGCACCTCCTTAAACAGACAGTATTTGATCCCATTTTTCTTGTCTATCCCTTTCAATTTATCCATCACCATACTCTTCCCACTCCCTGTTGTCAGTTTATTCTCTATGAATCTGTTTGTTTTGTTCAACTTTTTTAGTTTTCACATGTAAGTGAAGTCATGGTATTTCTTTCTCTGACTTATTTCACATAGCATGGAACTCTCTGGGTTTGTCCATGTTGTAAATTGAAAGATTTCATTGTGCATATGTGTATAAACATCTTTATCCACTCATCTGGTGTTTGCATCAATTTATATTCCCACCAATAGTGCACGAGGATTCCCTTTTTACATCCTTACTCTCACTTATTTCTTGTCTTTCTGATAATAGCTATTCCAACACCTGTAATAGCTCATTGTAGTTTTGATTTGCATTTTCCTGGTAATTAGTGATATTGAGCATCTTTCCATGTACCTGTTGACATCTGTATGTGTTCTTTGGAAAAATGCCTATGCAGGGCCTCTGCGCATTTTTTAAGGGGATTGCTGGATTTTGGGGTTTGGGGTTTTTTTGTTTGTAGGGTTTTACGAGTTCTTTATGGATTTTGGATGTTAACCCCTTATCAGTTAAATCATGTGTGAGAATGTATTCACCCATTCAGCAGGTTGTCTTTTCCTTTTGTTGGTTTCCTTCACTCTGCAAAGAATGAAAGTTTGATGCAGTCCCATTTGTTTATTTTGATTCCTTTTTTAAGTTCAAAATGTAGTAGAGAAGATTTGGGAAAATGGATATTAACCCAAATGTTATGGTTGAGAAGTGTCTAAAGGCATGAACTCTACTACCTGGAATCCAGGCAGCTGTATGAATGCTCTGTGCCTGTTTCCTTTTGGGGGGGGGGGTGGATATGAATAGTTCATTACTTTTTAAATTTTTTGAGGTAATCTCTACCACCTAATGTGGGACTATAACTCACAACCCCCGAGATCAAGAGTCGCATGCTCTACTTACTGAGCCAGCCAGGTGCCCCTTGTTCCTTTTTGTTGCTGAGTGGTAGTATATGGTACACATGTGCCAAAGTAAATCTCCTTATCTTTAAAATGGTTATAAAAGTCCCGCACTTATCGGGTTGTGAAAATTAACAAAATTTTGTAAAGCACTTTTTATTTTTTTTTTTTTAAGATTTATTTATTTATTTGAGAGAGTGAGAATGAGAGAGAGAGAGTACATGAGAGGGGGTAGGGTTGGGGGAGAAGCAGGCTCCCCGCTGAGCAGGGAGCCCGATGCGGGGATCCCGGGACTCCAGGATCATGACCTGAGCCGAAGGCAGTCGCTTAACCAACTGAGCCACCCAGGCGCCCTGTAAAGCACTTTTTAAAAGGGTAGCTATATTATTGGTTACTTCTAGACTTTTGTATTTCTTACCCGTATTTCCTAAATTATCTGCAATGGACAGTATTTTCTATGGAAATTTGCTTAAAACAAAAACACCCTGGTCGAATCACTCAACGAACCTACGAAAAAGTGAAATCAAAGAATTGAAAGAAGGCCGAAAAGAAACAGCAATGCTACCAATCACGGAGATCGTGACCACTCCTAGAGAGCACGCGGAGTCCTAAAGGCCTCGTGGCCGGTCTCCAGGACACCGTACTCTTCCGCTCCCAGAGGTCCCGAGCGGCGGAAGTCGTCACTTCCAGAGAGACGGAGCCCACGCCGTGCACCCGGCAGTAGGCTCGCCATGGCGATGGGCGGAGGTGGCGGCGTCCCGGAGCAGGAGGACTCGGTGTTGTTCCGGCGTGGCACCGGCCAGGTGAGGTCTTGGACGGCACCGCCTCCCGACGAGTGTCCCGAGCAGGCTCCCAGAGCCCCCCTCCCAGCCCTCGCGGCTGGGCCGGACCTGGCGGGTCCGCTGATTGCGGGGCCGTATTCCAGGTTTCTACATCTTCACCCATTTGGGAACTTTAGCCACAAGCTCCTTCCTCTTGCGGCTTGGACTCCCTGATAGCTGAGAGACAATTCCCTACCTCACCTCGATCGTACCTTGGTTTGTCTATTCTCTCTGGGGGGTGTGCGGGGGGGCAGACCGGGGTGAAGCAGGCAAACCAGTTAGGAGTCTGTTGAAATGATCCAGTTTTAGACCAAGGTGTTAGGAATGGAAAGCAAAGTACTTGGATTCCAGGTGTAATTTGAATCATGAGGCAGTGGGGTTTTGCACATGGATTCGATAATGGAGATTTGAGAGAGGAAAGTCAAAAATAATTCCAAGATTGCCCTGAATCATTGAAAAGATGAAATTGCTTTTTACTGAGGTGTGCTAAGGAAGACTGCAAGTGGAGAAGGTTTGTAAGGGGGAAGATCAACCTTGGGTAAAATCTGATTGGAGTGAGTTTAGATCAGGAGAGAAGAAAAAGGAAAATTTATAAAAGTTGTAAATAGAAGGTAGAGAAATTGGACAATAGATGGAGGGGGGACTGAAATAGGATTCTCAGTTTCGTTTTTTGTTTGTAAGATGAGAGAAACCTGTTTCAACATTTTGTGGGCTGGTGGGAAAGATCCAGTAAGGATGGAAAACTTGGTGACACAAGCGACAGAAGACAAATGTTGAAGCACTGTTCTAGAGTAGCTAAGAGAGGATGGATTTGGCCTTTGTTAGAAACATTGACAGTTCAGGGAGGGGGTGGGGGGATGGGTTAGCCTGGTGATGGGTATTAAGGAGGGCACGTTCTGCATGGAGCACTGCGTGTTATACGCAAGCAATGAATCATGGAACACTACATCAAAAGCTAATGATATAATATATGGTGATTACCATAACATAATAAAAAAATATTTGGGAGGAGGTTGTACTTAGATCCTACCTAGAAAATTCCAGAAATATCCTTTTGGATCTTCATTCAGTTAGTCATTTAATTTTAATGAGCTGACTTCATGTGGCAGGCACTCCAGTAGACGAGGGACACAAAGCCACGTTGTCCTACCATCAAAGGGTTTACAGTAGAAGCAAGATGGAAGAGTGACCAAATATATTCAATGTGATGAAGCTCAGAGCAGCTGCAAGAGCAGGGTCTCAGAGCTCATCAGGGAGAGCATGAAAGGGGGTGTGGGGGATGCTTGGTAATAAAGGCAGAAAACTCACCAAAAAAAAAAAAAAAACATTGACAGTTCATATGGTGATAATTTTGTGCATACAGACCTTTGTGGTTGGACAGATTTGTGAAAATTCTCTTTTGATTGTGGCTGTTCTTAGTAAAAGAAGTAAAGTCAGCTAGGGGTGAGGGGGGACAGATGTTGGAGCTTGGAGCAGAGAGAGTAGGAACTAGGGAGATTGGATGGGTGTTGGACTAGGGAACTGTGGTAGAAGTGTTGCTAGGCAACGTTAAAGGTCTACTTGAGATTTGTGGTCATGAGTATGAAGGAGACTAGGCAACATAATTGTATTTTTCTCCAGCAAAGTTCAGTTCAAGTGTGTGAGGGCAGGCACAGAGTGAATTAATAGTTGAAATTAGGGGCGTCTGGGTGGCTCAGTCATTAAGGGTCTGCCTTCGGCTCAGGTCATGATCCCAGCATCCTGGGATCCAGCCCTGCATTGGGCTCCCTGCTCAACGGGGAGCCTGCTTCTCCCTCTCCCTCTCCCTCTGCCACTCCCCCTGCTTGTGCTCTCTCGTCCTCCATCAAATAAATAAATAAAATCTTAAAGGAAAAAAAAAAAGGAGTTGAAATTAAAAGGGCTGTACTTTGGAGCGCCTGGGTAGCTCAGTCAGTTTAGCGTCTGCCTGTGGCTCAGGTCATGATCCCACGGTCCTGGGATCGAGCCCCTCATCAGGCTCCCTGCTCAGTGGAGAGCCTGCTTCTCCCTCTCCCTCTGCCCCTCCCCCCACTTGTGTTCTTTCACTCTCTTTCTCTCTCACTCTATCTCAAATAAAATCTTTTTTGAAATGGGGGTGGGGGCTGTAGTTTTACCAAGAGAATGTAAAGAAGGGAGAGAGAGAGGTACAATTGAATTGTCTTGATAATTGACCATGGAATTTAAGCTGGCTAAGAAATGGAGTGAAGACTTAGAGTAAGAGTTTAAAAAGTTGGAGGATCGGTGTTTTGTCCCAAGGAAGTGGAATAATTCTTCCAGCTACTAGAAGGAATAAGTTGCAGAGGCTAGAAGGTGAGAGTTGGAGAGTAGGATTCTTTTTTTTTTTTTAGTTAAGTTTTTAATTTTAATTCCAGTAAACTTAACATGCAGTGTTATATTAGTTTCAGGTGTACAATATAGTGGTTCAGTACTTCTCTCCATTACTTAGGGCTCATCATGGTAAGTTTACTCTTAATCCCCTTCACCTATTTCACCCATTTCCCCATCCCCCTCTCCTCTGGTAACCATCAGTTGGTTCTCAGTAGTTAAGAGTCTGTTTCTTGGTTTGTCTCTCTTTTTTTTCCACTTCATTTGTGTTTTTTTGTTTTTTTGTTTTTTAAGTAGGCTCCACGCCCAACATGGGGCTTGAATTCACTACCCTGGGATGAAGAGTTGCATTCTCCACCAACTGAGCCAGCACCCCGTTCCTTTGTTTTGTTTCTTAAATTCCACATATGAGTGAGATCATATGCTATGTCTTTCTCTGATTACTTACTTCACTTAGCATTATTCACCAGGTCTACCTGTGTTGTTGCAAATGATAAGACTTCGTTTTTATGGCTTAGTAATATTCCGTTGTGTATATATACCACATCTTCTTTATCCATTCATCTGTCAGTGGACACTTGCACTGCTTCCATGATTTGGCTAAATAATGCTGCAGTAAACAGAGGTGAAATACCGATGAAAGGAATTTAAGACATTGCAAAGAAAGGGAAAGACATTCATTCCATGCTCATGGGTTGGAAGAACAAATATTGTTAAAATGTCTATACTACTCAAAGCAATCTACAGATTTAATGCAATCTCTGTCAAAATACAAACAGCATTTTCCACAGAACGAGCGCAAACCTAGAATTTGTATGGTACTACAGAAGACCTCGAATAGCCAAAGCAATCTTGACAAATGAAACTGAAGGTATCATAATTCCAGATTTCAAGTTGTATAACAGAGTGGTAGTAATTAAAACTGTATGGTACTGGTATAAAAATACATACATAGCTCACTGGAATAGAACAGAAAACCCAAAAATAAACCCACAGTTGTGTGGTCAATTAATCTTTCACCAAGGAGGAATGAATATACAATGGGAAGAAAACAATCTCTTCTACAAATGGTGTGGAAAAACTGGACCACGTTCTTTCACCATACACAAAAATAAACTCAAAATGGATTAGACACCTAATGTGAAACCTGAAACCATACAAATCCTTGAAGAGAGCACAGGCAGTAATCTCTCTGACATTGGTCATGACAATATTTTTCTGAATAGGTCTCCTGAGACAAGAGAAATAAAAGCAAAAGTTATTGGAACTACATCAAAATAAAAAGTTTCTGTACAGCAGAGGAAACAATCATCAAAACCAAAAGGCAACCAATGAATGGGAGAAGGCATTTGCAAATGACATATCCAATAAAGGGTTAGTATCCAAAATATGTGAAGAACTGATAGAACTCAATACCCAAAAAACAATCCAATTTAAAAACGGGCAGAGGAGGGGTGCCTGGCTGTCTTAGTCAGTAGAGCATATGATTCTTGATCTCATTGTTGTGAGTTCAAGTCCTATGTTGGTGGATGTAGAGCTTACTTAAAAAAAATTAACTAAAAATTAAGAAAAGAATGGGCAGAAGACACGAACAGACTTTTTCAAAGAAGACAGATGCCAACACATATGAAACGAGGTACCTCATCCCTCATCACAACGGAAATGCAAATCAAAACCATAAGAAGGGGTGCCTGCCTGGCACAGTGGGTAGAGTATGTAATTCTGGATTTTGGAATCATGAGTTTGACCCCCCACATTGGGCATAGAGTTTACTTAAAAAAAACAAAAAACAATGAGATATCACCTGTCATAATGGCTAAAAAAAAAAAAATGCATGAGGATGTGCAGAAAAAGGAACCTTCTTGCACTGTTGGTGGTAATGCAAATTGGTGCAGCCGCTGTGGAAAACAGTATGGAGGTTCCTCAAAAAATTAAAAATACAACTACATTAAGATGTAGGAATTGCACTATGGGGTATTTACCCAAAAAAAGACAGAAACTCTTAAGGCAAGGGATACCTGCACCCCTGTATGTATGTATGTATGTATGTATTTATTTTTTAAAGATTTTATTTGACAGTACAAGCAGAGGGAGAGAGGGAGAAGCAGGCTCCCTGCTGAGCAAGGAGCCCGATGTGGGACTCGATCCCAGGACCCTGGGATCATGACCCGGGCCAAAGGCAGCTGCTTAACCGACTGAGCCACTCAGGCGTCCCATGCACCCCTGTATTTATAGCAGCATTATTTACACTAGGCAAATTGAAAGCAACCCAAGTGTCCATTGATATATGAATGGATAAAAGAAGATGTGGCATGTATGGACAATGGAATGTTACTTAGTCATAGAAAAGAATGAAGTCTTGCCATTTGCAACAACATGCATAGAGCTAGAGAGTATAATGCTAAGTGAAATAGGTCAGGGAAAAACAAATACCATCTGATTTGACTCTTCTGTGGAATTTAAAAAACAAAACAAACAGGCGCCTGGGTGGCTCAGTTGGTAAAGCGTCTGACTCTTGATCTCAGCTCAGGTCTCTATCTCAGGGTCATGAGTTCAAGCCCTGCATTGGGCTCCATGTTAGGCCTGGAGCCTACTTTAAAAAAAGAAAGAGAGAGAAGAGAGAAAGAGAGAAAGAAAGAAAAGAAAGAAAACAAAGGAAAAAGATAAACCAAGAAAGGCTCTTAACTATAGAGAACAAACTGATGATTTTGAGAGGGGAGGTGGGTGGGGAGATGGGGATTAAAGAATACATCTATGATGAAATAAGATGATTTTTTAAAATAAACATAGGGGTGCATATATCCTTTCAAGTTAGTGTTTTTTTATTCTTTGGGTAAATATTCAGTGTGGTTACTGGATCATAGGGTAGTTCTTTTTGCAGGGGGAGGAGTTGTTCTGTTATTAATTTGAATAATCTCCATACTGTTTTCCATGGTGGCTGGTCCAGTTTGCATTGTCACCAACAGTGCATGAGGATTCCTTTTTCTGCACATCCTCACCCACACTTGTTTCTTGTGTTTTTGATTTTAGCCATTATGACGGGTGTGAGTTAATATCTCAATGGGGTTTTGATTTGCATTTGGCTCTTAAGTTTTACACAGTTTTATGTTTTACATTTCTCTGATCCGTTAGGAATTAATTTTTGAGTATGGCTCAAGATAGGGGTGCACATTCTTTTTCTCTGCATAAGAGTTTCCAATTGTTTCAGCAACATTTGTTGACACTACTGTGCTTTCTCTACTAAATTGCATGTGTACCTTTGTTTCAAATCAATCATGTGTATGGGACTATTTATGACTCAGTTTTATTACATTAGTCTCTATCTTGATGCTAATATCACACTTTTTGATTACTGTAGCTTCACATATATCTTAAAGTCAGATAATATAAATCCTCCAGCTTTGCTTAGCTTTTTCAAAATTGTTTTGGCTAGGGACACCTGGGTGGCTCAGTGGGTTATGCATCTGCCTTTGGCTCAGGTCCTGGTCTCAGGGTCCTGAGATAAGAGCGTGGGCTCCCTGTTCAGTGGAGAGACTGCTTCTTCCTTTGCCCCTCCCCCCTGCTCTCCCTCGTGCTCGCTCTCTCAAATAAATAAAATCTTTTAAAAAGCAAAAAAAATTGTTTTGGCTATTCTCGGTCCTTTGTATTTCCATTTGAGTTTTAGAATCAGCTTGTCAATTTAATAGATATTGACCCTTGAACAACACCGGTTTGAGCTGTGCAGGTCCAGCTATATGAATTTTTTGCCATAAATACAGTATGGTACTATAAATGTATTTTCTTTAGGATTTTAATATTTTTTTTAGTTTATTTCAATGTAAGAATATAGTATATAATATTTTTTATCAAATGTGTGTTAATGGGCTGTTCATGTTCCCTGTAAGCCTTCTTTCTGGTCAACAGTAGGCTATTAGTGGTTAAGGTTTGGGTGAATCAAGTTATATATAGGGATGCTTGGTTGGCTCAGTCAGTAGAGCATGTGACTCTTTATTTTAGGTCGTGACTTCAAGCCCCATGTTAGGTATGGAGCCTACTTTAAAAAAAAAAAGTTATACACAGATTTTTGACTGGGGTGGGTAGGAGGTGGGGTAGGGAGGAGTTGGCACCCCTGATCCCTCTACCCTCTGTTGTTTAAGGGTCGTGTGTACTTTACTTTTCTCTTAGAACTGCAGTTACATATATTTGATGCTAACAGCTTGGGGTTTGTTTTTTGTTTTGTTTTGTTTTAAAGACTTTATCTGATGGAGAGATAGCGAGAGAGGGAACACAAGCAGGGGGAATGGGAGAGGGAGAAGCAGGCTTCCCACTGAGCAGAGAGCCCGATGTGGGGCTCGATCCCAGGATCACGACCTGAGCTGAAGGCAGACGCTTAATGACTGAACCACCCAGGCGCCCCTGGTTTGGTTTGTTTTTTTAACCCAAGATTTCCCTGTTCATATCTTAGTTGGATGAAGCTTATTTTCAGTAGATTCCTCTGCAAAGACTAGTGAGTATAGTGTTCTTGCACATTGTAAAGTTAGTCTTGGTACTCTAAGGACAGGTAGGGTGTATCACAAGATCCTTGGCTCATACTTTTTCCCATAAATTTCTATGGGAAAGTCTAATATTAATTGATTTTCTTTATTTTGTAAGTGACCTTGTCTTTTTGTTTACAGGCTCTACGAGGTTTTTTAGAGTTTTTGTTTGTTTTTGTTTTTTTAGCCATAATTCTTCAGGGACCCCATTTATACATATGTTAAATATTCTTTGCTAGTCATCCATATTTATCATTTCACTTCTTATTTTTCTTATTTTTTTTTAATGGCTTTTCCTTAGTACCACTTAAGTTTTCAGTCAGATGTATTCTTCTCTGGGTACTTTGTAGCCAACATTACTTTTTCTTCCATTTCTTTCTTGATTTTTAACTCCTGATTCAAATCCTGGCCTTTTGCCGTTTTGCCATCTAAATTTTTTAAATATTTGATTCAAGGTGGTTTGTGGATGCTAGTTTAAGAATATTTAACTTCATTTTGGGTGTTGTTTCCCTCTTTTTGTGATTGTTATTTGGGAAGTTTTATCAGCTACAGTATTTTTTGTTTTAATAGCTTTGTATAAAATCTGAGCTGTCTTTTCATTTTGAAATGCGTTGTTTCCCTGATCTGACAGTAACCATTGGCATGTGAGGATTTTGAGTTGCTATATGTTTTACTCTTAAGAACGTCCTCTCCAAGGGCACACGGGTGGCTCAGTCGTCCTGCAACCAGCTGCCTGCTCATTGGGAGGCCTCCTTCTCCCTCTCCCTCTGCCTGTCACTCCTCTGCTTGTGTTCTCTCTCTCTCCCCCTCCCTGTCCCACTCTGTCAAATAAATAAATAAATATCTTTAAAAATAATAGGGGCCCCTGAGTGGCTCAGTCATTAAGTGTCTGCCTTTGGCTCAGGTCATGATCCCAGGGTCCTGGGATCAAGCCCACAGTCGGGCTCCCTGCTCCGCGGGAAGCCTGCTTCTCCCTCTCCCACTCCCCCGCTTGTGTTCCCTCTCTGGCTGTCTCTCTCTCTGTCAAATAAATAAATAAAATCTTTAAAAAAATAAAATAAAATGAAAATTGATTAGTCACTATTAATAATTTATAACCTTAAACATTTTGAGAATTCCTTGAGTAATCTAGACATAGCGTAAGTCAAGGGGAAAAGAATATTTTTTGGACCACAGATTCTGTGGTCAGACTAGCATTACCATTGTCTGTATAAACTCAAGCTAATGGCCAGATATTTTCCCACACTGCCAAGCTAAACCCTTTATTGGCTCTTAGAAAAGATTCAAACATGGGTTACCCTTGAACATATTCACTTACTCATTAAATTGTGGAGCATTCGACCGCTGCCACCTGAGGAGTGGGCTTGGGAAGGAAGAGGTCACCACGCTCGGAGCTTCGCTCACAAGCGTCTGCCTCCTCTTGCCCTCCCCCCGGGAATGACCATGGATAAAAGTGAGCTGGTACAGAAAGCCAAACTTGCCAAGCAGGCCGAGCCCTATGACGACATGGCTGCAGCCATGAAGGCCGTCACGGAACAGGGGCACGAACTCTCCAATGAGGAGAGAAATCTGCTCTCCGTTGCCTACAAGAACGTGGTGGGTGCCCCCCGCTCTTCCTGGCGCGTCCTCCCCAGCACTGAGCAGAAAACTGAGAGGAATGAGAAGCAGCAGCAGATGGGCAGAGAGTACCGGGAGAAGATAGAGGCCGAACTGCAGGACATCTGCAATGATGTTCTGGAGCTGTTGGACAAATATCTTATTCCCAATGCTACACAACCAGAAAGCAAGGTGTTCTACTTGAAAATGAAAGATTATTTTAGATACCTTTCTGAGGTGGCATCTGGAGATAATAAACCACTGTGTCGAACTCCCAGCAGGCTTACCAGGAAGCATTTGAAATTAGTAAGAAAGAAATGCAGCCTACACACCCAATTCGACTTGGCCTGGCTCTGAATTTCTCAGTCTTCTCTGAGATTCTAAACTCTCCTGAAAAGGCTTGCAGCCTGGCAAAAACAGCATTTGATGAAGCAGTTTCTGAATTGGATACACTGAATGAAGAGTCTTACAAAGACAGCACCCTGATCATGCAGTTGCTTAGGGACAATCTCACACTGTGGACGTCGGAAAACCAGGGAGATGAAGGAGATGCTGAGGAGGGAGAGAACTAATGTCTGTTGTGTTTCGTGATCTGTTCAATGTCACTCTGTACCCTCCACATATATCCCTTTGTGTAATAAAAAAAAAAAGAGTCATACGTTGACTTTGAATTTTTCACAGCCTCAGCTAGCAAAATGGTTCATGGGATAAACAGCTGGTGTTTGTATCTAAAACTCAGATTGGGGGCGCCTGGGTGGCTCAGTTGGTTAAGTGACTGCCTTCGGCTCAGGTCACGATCCTGGAGTCCCAGGATTGAGTCCCGCATCGGGCTCCCTGCTCAGCAGGGAGTCTGCTTCTCCCTCTGACCCTCCCCTGTCTCATGCTCACTCTCTCTATCTCATTCTCTCTCTCAAATAAATAAATAAAATCTTTAAAAAAATAAAAAAATAAAACTCAGATTGGTCACATAAATGCCACGGCATTCTGAAATTTTGATTTTGATTAACATTGATAGGATTACTGTGTGTTGAATTTTTTTTAAACTGAACACTGTGTTTATGGGGTTTTGTAACTTAGCAGAACTCTTACTGGTAGAAAAACTAGACCTGAATTATGTGTCTCTTTTTGGAAAGTTTAATCTGATATCAAACTAGTCACTGAAATAACAGTTCCATTGTAAAGTTGTACAAAAAGTTACAGAGATTATATTGGGACATGGAGTGAGACACCTGTCCTATGACATTCAAGTGTGACAGCAACTCAGAGTAGTTCTGCCTGTTTTTTGGGGATTACAGATACTTGGCCAGTTTGGGCTGTTGCCACTCGAAAGTTCATGACTGCAGATGTCCACAGTGTCTTCCTCTGAGTAAACTCGAAGCCTGAAATGGAAGCTCTTTGTGGCAGATAATTGGGTTTTGACACCATGAAAAGGTCCAGTGTTCCTAGAACACGTGACTGACACCCCTTTCCCACAGCCATCTTACTGATTTGCAATTTCTGCTCCAGTAGTGGAATCTGTTTTCCTTGTAACCAGGACCTGAAGAAGAAAAAAGCCGTGTATCTTATGAATGGCCTTATCTGTTTCCTGGGTAATACCTTTAAGAGTCATGTTCTGCAGAGATTGCCTTTCACTTAAGAAGTACTCAGTCTTTGGGTGCTTCCTAGCTTGGGGCTTTTAAATTTTGAAATCAGACATTCTTCCCACTGTCCTTTTTGACTGTTGACTTTGGTTTTTCTTTTCCCTCTTTAAGTTTCTGTCCTGTTTCCTTACATTTTTTTCTTTTTGAATTCTGTCGTTGTCTTCTGTTCTTTAATACTGTTTGGGCAGGGTGGGGGCCTGAAGGGGGTAAGCAAAGATGGTGAGCACGTTGGTCAGCAGGCCTCGCTTCAGAGTTGAGAAGAACTTCCAGCACACAGCTCTGGCTTCCTCCGGTTCTCAGCACGCTTGTTGCTCTTCAGTCAGACCGAGATTGAATCAAAAAAGTGTTTTTTGTTTTTTGTTTTTTAAAGATTTTATTTATTTATTTGAGAGAGAGAGACAGAGAGCACGAGAGGGAAGAGGGTCAGAGAGAGAAGCAGACTCCCTGCTGAGCAAGGAGCCCGATGCGGGACTCGATCCCGGGACTCCAGGATCATGACCTGAGCCGAAGGCAGTCACTTAACCAACTGAGCCACCCAGGCGCCCAAAAAAGTCTTTTTAAATACCCATGATTTCTCTCTGTGTTGCAGCCAGCCCTGATAATGCTTGTTAGTACCTGTCACCAGATCTCCCAAGTGTGCTCCTCTAGCCAAGTTCACAGACCTGTTTGAAAAAGACCCTATAATGCAGGGAAGTTGTATGAACACCACAGTGGGGAGAGTCCAGAATAGCCAGGCCTACCAGTCTCACAGTACCCCCTCTCCCTTGAACATTCCACGTAGCTGTAGTGTCCACCTGTTTGTCCATCTGCTGAAACGAGAAAAGAAACATTCATGCACTGACTTAAAACCAAAAAGAAAAAAAAAAATCCCCCCTTTCTAGCTGAACAAAAGGTACAGTTAATACTTGGCACTTGAAAATGCAGTAGTGAATGTGGAACGAGCCTGTCTGTATATCTGGTAGCTCTTTCTTCTGTTTTTCCTTAGCAGTATTCTGCCTCACGTTTGCTTCTGTAACGGTTGTATTGCCTAGCAAGCACTCCTGTGGTTGTGAAAATAGTATAGCAAAAAAAAAAAGAAAAAGAAAAATCCCCGGTTATTGATGTACTAGATTTGTGTATGTCTTTTAAACAGTTGTAGTTTCCACCTTAACACGGAATAATCAGGAAAAGTGTAAAAAATCAAAAGTGAAATAAAAAATTTTATCAGTAAAGGGCGCCTGGGTGGCTCAGTTGGTTAAACCACTGCCTTCAGCTCAGGTCATGATCCCAGGGTCCTGGGATCAAGCCCCACATCGGGCTCCCTGCTCACGCAGGAAGCCTGCTTCTCCCTCTGCCTGCTGCTCCCCCTGCTTGTGCTCTCTCCCTCTCTCTCGCTATCTCTCTCTCTCTGTGTCAAATAAATAAGTAAAATCTTTAAAAAAATAATTTTATCAGTAAAAAAAATGGGAGCATTCACTTTTCAGTGTACCTCTTAGAGCATTTATATAGGTCTGACTTTGGGGGTAATGTCACATACTCTCTTAAGTAGGTAGGCTTTCTGTAGTTTTATTTAGGATTTTAAATACCTGTTTTTAGTGTAATTTCATTATGTCTGAAGTAAGATGGCTCCTGATACCATCTAACATACATTTTGATGAAATCCATTTAAATCTTGTTTTTGTTCTTTACGCTTCCCAGAGTGATGATTCTGACATTTGGGATGATACAGCATTAATAAAAGCTTATGATAAAGCTGTGGCTTCGTTTAAGGTATGAAATGTTTACTTACTGTTTTCCTTATTTCCTCATGTTAATCATTTGGGAAAAAAATTAACTGATAACTGTTAATGTACATATTACTCAGTTCTAATTTTGAAGACCAATAGATATCACTGGTTAGTTGATAATCTGATAATCTTCCTTTAAAAAGTTGGTAGGCTCTCTGTATTTCATCCCTTTAACAAAGACAACTGAAGTAGAATTTTAAACACTAATTACTTGTAATGTGTTTGCATTGTATCAAACTATAGAAGTCCTCTAATTCAGATTAGTGGAAGGGCGGCCTGAATTATAATTTTCATTTAACAAGCCTTCATTGAAATAATAATGATAAATATCAGTAGTGCTATAATTAGTACTTGTAGAGTGTTTACAACATTTTAGGCACCGTTCTAAGTGCTGTGCTTATATTAAATTAATCTTCTCCAAATCCTGTGAGTTGGTTATCAAGTCAAGTGTTCCTGATGGTAGGAATATACTATTCTTTTAGGGGATGTAGTGTGTTTTTGTGGCCCAAACAAGACATTTACACAGTTGTCCAGCATTATCACTTTGCCTACCATGTGAAATATTTAGTTTTTTTGAGCACCATGCATGGGCCATCAATAGTAAGAACATATACTCATAGAGAGCACCAGGTACAAAGTCCACTTCTTTCCTTTAGTCACTCCTGTAGCATGAGGTAAAGATCAAACCTGTATGTCATCCTTGAAGCTGAATTCCAATTTGTCAGTAATGCTTTTCAGTATACCCTTAGAGTAGAAGCATACTATTGTGGGGTTCTGTAAAATGCAGATTAAAGTGGGGCTCAGCATTGTATGGAATTGATGATATTGCAGAGGGAAGTAGTCTGAGTAGAGGAAAAGATAGTTTACTTTTATTTATTTATTTTTAAAGATTTATTTTGTCCATATATACAATGGAATATTACTCAGCCATCAGAAAGGACAAATACCCAACTTTTGTGTCAACCTGGATGGGACTGGAGGAGATTATGCTAAGTGAAATAAGTCAAGCAGAGAAAGTCAATTATCATATGGTTTCACTTATTTGTGGAACATAAGGAACAGCATGGAGGACATTAGGAGAAGGAAGGGAAAAATGAAGGGGGCGGAAATCAGAGGGGGAGACGAACCATGAGAGACTATGGACTCTGAGAAACAAACTGAGAGTTTTAGGTGGGAGGGGGTTAGGCGATGGGTTACCCTGGTGATGGGTATTAAGGAGGGCACGAATTGCATGGAGCACTGGGTGTTACATGCAAACAATGAATCATGGAGCACTACATCAAAACCTAATGATGTACTGTATGGTGACTAACATAACATAATAAAAAAAAATAAAGATTAGGAAGCGTTTTAAAGAAAAAAGACTTAGTGGCGCCTGGGTGGCTCAGATGGTTAAGCATCTGCCTTCAGCACAGGTCATGATTTCAGGGTCCTGGGATCGAGCCCCCTGTCCGGCTCCTGGCTCAGCGGGGAGCCTGCTTCTCCCTCTGCCTCTCCCCCTGCTTGTGCTCTTTCTCTCTGTCTCTCTCTGTATCTCTGTGTCTTGAGTGAATAAATAAAATCTTTAAAAAAAAAAAGATTTATTTTATTTTTTAGAGAGTATGAAGAGGGGATGGGGGAGAGGGAGAGAGAGAGAATCCCAAGCAGAGTCCATGCTGAGCACAGAGCCCGATGTGGGACTCAATCTCATGACCCTGAGATTGTGACCTGACCTGAAATCAAGAGTTGGATACTTAATCTACTGAGTCACCCACGTGCCCGATAGTTTACTTTTAATTGTGTTGAGTGTGAAGTAAATGTGAAGATAGGAAATTGGTAATTGGAAATGTTAAATTGAATGAAGAAGAAATGTCACCTGGATAATAACTTTAAAAGTCCGTTTGCATAGAGATTATAATTGAATTAATAGGAATAGATGATCATAAGCAGGTAAAGAAGGATGGACAGTTCTCTTTGTGAATGCCAAAGTTTAAGACTTGATCAGAGAGGTAATAAAGCATTGGAGTTCTGCATTGCTATATCATCCAATATGTCATAAATTTCAAGACAAATGATCAACAGAATATAATGTTCCAGAAAGGGTGAAAGTGAGGACTTAATTCAAAGGGTCCTTAGAGGGTCGCCTGGGTGGCTCAGTCGGTTAAGTGTCTGCCTTCGGCTCAGGTCATGAGCCCAGGGTCCTGGGATCGAGCCCCACATCGGGCTCCCTGCTCAGCGGGGAGCCTGCTTCTCCCTCTGCCACTCCCCCTGCTTGTGTGTTCTCTCCCTCTCTTTCTCTTTCTCTGACAAATAAATAAATAAAATCTTTAAAAAATAAATAGAATAAATAAAAGGGTCCTTAGAGCTGATAATCAGATATATGATGCCTTCCGAGTAGTTTCTGTGGTGTGTGGGATGGTGGAAAGAGGAAGTAGAGGCTGTCTACGTTGATGGGGCTTTGAGACCAGCTTGTAGTGACTGAGTTCTTTTGTTAAACTTCTTTGATGTCTTACCCTGTAACATGTACATTTCTATTCTTGTTTTCATAGCATGCTCTAAAGAATGGTGACATTTCTGAAGCTTCAGATAAACCAAAAGGCGCACCTAAAAGAAAACCTGCTAAGAAGAATAAAAGCCAAAAAAAGAATGCTACAACACCCCTGAAGCAGGTTATTTTAAAACATTGAGATTGAACTTCAGAGAATTTCTTGTTACTGTTTTTAATAATAGTGTAAAATATTAAGTTAAATGATTAGTATAGTGTTTTCCATTGACAGGTAATCACAAAATTTCTAAAATAGCTATTAAAGTTTCTATAGTTTAGGAACATACATGTTAATAAAAGCATAATGAATTAGGTGGGAATGATCCATTGAAGATTGTGTTTACTTCATGTGAGGGGTGGGGTTGAGGAACCCAGTGCTATTTGGGAGGAGTATCTCAGAGCCTTAATCTGAATTGGCAATATTCTGCTTAAGTTGAGAGATGGCTATGCTTTTATTTCCACCCTCCCTTTGGACCACAGCTTCTGTGGTCCCTTAAACTAATACCCAGGAACCAAATATTCTGGGTGGAATCATTTCTCCTATATAAAATAGTAGACCTGAAAGCTAAATATTTTGGTGTCTTATCAGTTCCTTTAGTTTTATCATTACCAAGGGGGAAGAGAGCTAACATTTGATAAGCTCTCCCTATGTGCTGGACCAGAGTGCAGGACACTTTACACACTTTCCCCCCCTTTCTCTTCTTCATAACAAGTATATGAGGTAGATTTTATCATAGTTACTTAACAGACAAGGAAAATGAGACTAAGACACTTGTCCACAATTATATAAATGGCAGATTTTATATGGCAAATAAGTGGCTTGATTATATAAATAAAATTATATTTATATTGGAAATTCATATTTATGTGTTTTGGCCACAAACCTTTTTGACTATATCATTCTGCATTCCAGATGAGGTAACTGGAGACTGTCCCCTCCACAACCTACCATACCCTACCTAAACAAGACTGCAGTTCATCCTCTTTAAAAGAAATATGCGAGTATCTTTGGTTTCTTTTATAGTGGAAAGTTGGTGACAAATGTTCTGCCATTTGGTCAGAAGACGGCTGTGTTTACCCAGCTACCATTGCATCAATTGATTTTAAGAGGGAAACCTGCATTGTGGTTTATACTGGATATGGAAATAGGGAGGAGCAAAATATGTCTGATCTACTTTCCCCAGCCTCTGAAGTAGCTAATAATGTAGAACAGAATGCTCAGGAGGTAAGGATACCGGAAGGGGGGGCGGGGGGCGGTGAATTCTTGGAAGCCGACAGGGGATGAGAAAGTAAACACTATAACTAGTTGTTAGTTTGATCTACTGACGCACTAATTCTTTTTTAATGACACCTTTAGGGATGCCTGGGTGGCTTATTTGGTTAAACGTCTGCCTTCACCTTAGCAGGGAGCTTGCTTCTCCCTCTGCTCCCCCCGCCCCCCCTGCCCCATTTGTGCACTCTCTCATGCTCGCTCACTCTCAGACAAATAAATCTTTTTAAAAAAATGATACCTTTATAACAAAACACATCTATTTTTTCTTTTTAAAGAATGAAAATGAAAGTCAAATTTCAACAGATGAAAGTGAGAATTCCTCTAGGTCTCCTGGAAATAAACCAGATAACATCAAGTCAAAAGCTGCGCCATGGAACTCTTTTCTCCCTCCACCACCCCCCATGCCAGGATCAGGACTGGGACCAGGAAAGGTAAATTTCTACCCAGAAAAAGTTTCCCAGGAAATAGTTAAGAACTTTCCACCCCTCCACTAAGTGAGTT
The DNA here is from genome assembly GCF_003265705.2 of Callorhinus ursinus. Lineage (NCBI taxonomy): Eukaryota > Metazoa > Chordata > Mammalia > Carnivora > Otariidae > Callorhinus > Callorhinus ursinus. The sequence continues at coordinate 7,912,146 of NW_027397085.1, forward strand.
TTAGCTTTTCTGTGAAACTTTAGTAGTTTTCTGTAGATACTATAAATCTACACTTGAAAATTCTTTGTAAAGGAAATAAGATGGTAATGCAATGCAGAGTATTTTATACTGAAAGACTTTCCCAACTATTTATGGAGGATTGCATATTAGTCTAATAATTTAGTGAACTTAAGTTAGAAAGTATTACAATTTTTACCATCAGCAGGGTATTATGCTCTAGTTCTCCATGTCACTTGGGTAAGTGTGTAAAAATTGGAGGAAAACACAGTATTTACATCTAATACAGATTAAATCCTAAGGTGTTCCCAGATTGTTCCATAGATTAAAATGCAAAATTGTTTTCCTTTATGGTTCTTTTGGCTGTAAGTAACAAATAAACTTAACAGAAAAGATTTTTATTGGGACACCTGGGTGGCTCAGTTGATTAAGTGTCTGCTTTCGGCCCAGGTCATGATCTCAGGGTCCTGGGATCGAGCCCCGTGTCAGGTTCCCTGCTCAGCGGGAAGTCTGCTTCTCCCTCTGCCTCTGCCCCTCCTCCTCCGCCCCCCCCCCGGTTCGTTCTCTCAGATAAATTAATTAGTTAAATCCTTGGAGAAAAAAGATTTTTATTTTTTAATTTATTTTTTATTTTTAAAGATTTTTATTTATTTATTTGAGAGAGAGAGACATAGCGAGAGAGGGAACACAAGCACGGGGAGTGGGAGAGGGAGAAGCAGGCTTCCCGCCGAGCAGGGAACCTGACACGGGGCTCGATCCCAGGACCGCTTGGGAATCATGATTTATTAAAGCTTTTTCTGAAGATTTTCTGTGACAGATTTCTTATTAGATTTATATTACAGTTTCTAGAAAGATCAGACCTCTTAATTTATATATCATACTTCATTGGTTTCAGGGGGCTGGTTTTTCTTATTAAATGAGAGGTTTACTAATTTTTACAATATATGTTCTACAATACTATATGTAACTCAGAGGACATCCATAAAAAGATTATACAATTTAATTAGCAAAATTGTGGGGGAGATAGTCTTTTATGTTTGAAATATCTTGCTAAATACACTACCTCTGATTTATTTGGTAATTAGGAGTCTTTCTTACTTTGATTTTACTTTCTGAATGTTTATATAGAAAGGAATGAGGAATATTTAGATTTATGAGTCTTCACATTTGGTATATGAAATTCTATTTCATCTTTTTTGATATGTATATATTCTGGGTGATTATTTTTACTCTTATGGCATTGAATCTTTTTCCTCCTTTCATGTGTAAATTGGTAAATTAATCTTCCTTTGGAATGTCCTTTACAGCCTGGTCTAAAATTCAGTGGCCCACCACCACCTCCACCACCACCACACTTCTTATCATGCTGGCTGCCTCCATTTCCTTCTGGACCACCAGTAAGTGCAAAAGAATTCAGATTAAACCTTGCTTTCATACATACTTAGGGATTTAGCAGCACATAGGTGATTGGGAAATGTCATTTTAGACCATCCCTATGGTCAGATTCTAATGTGTAAAAATTTGAACTAAACCTTAGGTGTTTGTTTTTAATGTCCTTCTTCTACCCAGACTCAGTCTTCTTGCTCCCGATTCTGAGCCCGATATTGCCTGCTCCCTTCCTGTCAGAAATTACATCTCATTCTCTAGGGAGGTATCTCTTATTTGAAAGGATTTAATTGCACCATAAATAAGGATTAATGTTTTGCTCTTCCAGATATGCTTAGATGGTAAATTCACATAGACTGCATGGATAACTAATGGTAGACTTCTGGATATCAACAGCAGGATACATACAAGACACTTTGTAGCAAATTGTATGTGTTCCAGTGGGGGCAGCGCAGTTGTTCTACCCAAGACCTTTACTTAAAATGCTGTCTGGGTATTTTTTGAGTAAAACCATAGAAGTGTATATACTTGTGATGCCTGGGTGGCTCGGTTGGGCATCCGACTCTTGATTTTGGCTCAGGTCATGATCTCGGGGTCGTGGGATTGAACCGCATGTCAGGCTCCATGGTCAGTGCAGAGTCTGCTTGAGATTCTCTCTCTCTCCCTCTGCCTCTACCCCTACCCCCAGTAGCACACACATGCTCACTTGCTCTCTCTCTGTCGCTCTCTTTCTGAATAAATAAAATCTTTTTTAAAAAAAAAAGTATACTAGGGCGCCTGGGTGGCTCAGTTGTTAAGCATCTGCCTTTGGCTCAGATCATGATCCCAGGATCCTGGGATCGAGCCCTGCATTGGGCTCCCTGCTCTGCTGGAGGCCTGCTTCTCCCTCTCCCACTCCCCCTGCTTGTGTTCCCTTTTGCTGTGTTTCTCTGTCAAATAAGAAAAAAAAATTTTTTTAAAGTATAATATACTTAGTCTTTTACCTATAGATTCATAATAGAACAGAATAATAGTTCAAAAATCAAAACAAAATACCTGACATTTTACATGATCTATTGTCTTTTGATTCTTACTCATTTTTATTTTGTTGGTCGTCTTTTTTTTTTTTTTAAAGATTTTATTTATTTATTTGAGAGAGAGAGAGAATGAGAGATAGAGAGCACGAGAGGGAAAAGGGTCAGAGGGAGAAGCAGACTCCTTGCTGAGCAGGGAGCCCGATGTGGGACTCAATCCCGGGACTCCAGGATCATGATCTGAGCCGAAGGCAGTTGCTTAACCAACTGAGCCACCCAGGCGCCTTTTTTGTTGGTCTTCTGTTGTTACTGGTTGGCTTTCTCAAAATGTCAGGTGTTTTTAAAAGTTTTAAATAGGAAATGGCATGGGAGCACTGGGTGTTATGAACAAACAATGAATCATGGAACACTACACCAAAACAAATTATGTAATATATGGTGATTAACATAACAATAAAAAATTTAAAAAAAAAAGGAAATGGCATGAAATGTAAGGGAAGATACAACTAATATCCAGCATTCTCTATGTAAAATGGATGTCCAGACTTCAAATTTTGTTTATTAACTTTAAAGCATATCTTTCTCCATTTCCAGATAATTCCCCCACCACCTCCCATATGTCCAGATTCTTTTGATGATGCTGATGCTTTGGGAAGTATGTTAATCTCTTGGTACATGAGTGGCTATCATACTGGTTACTATATGGTAAGTGACCAATCAGCATCTTTCCTGACAATCACTTTGTCATTATGTGACTTTGTTTTGTTTGTAACTAAAAAGTGGCATGTTATGTTTGGTAGATCCTAAGGGTTGAAAACTACCTTAAAGATTAAAAATACACAATTATTTGTTTAAGGCTTACCTTACTCTTCTGTTGTCCCTGCTAAGTGTAATTGTAGTGCCTTTAAAATATTATCTAAATATTAAAATATTATCTAAAATAATATCTAATATGAAAATATTAGAATATTATGAAAGTATTAGATATTATTAGATTATGTTGATAATACGTTTTCTAATTTAATGACACTCTTTCTAAATTATTTTCCAATCTCATTAGTCTTTCTCTTTAAATCTGAAATAAAATGCATTGTAGGAGATAAAGAATGAATAATACCTAAAAGAAAGGAAGACAAATAGTGTTAGGTTCATTTTGTGCATAGAGGAAGGTCTTAGGTGATAAATGCCAAGCTGGACCTTAGGGACTGAAGCTCCATACTTGTCATTATGTAGTATTGTGATTTATCAAGAAAATATTAATTTCTTAATTTTAAAGTCAGTAAAGTTTTATTTAAAGAATTTTACATGTGATTTCCTTCCACTGCCAATCACTGCAGTTCCTCCAAAGTCAGAATCATAATCTTCAAAATAGCCCTTTTAGAAAGAACTTTGTTCTTTCTAAACACAGTTTAGACACAGTTGTGTCAGTCCAGAGTTCTTTCAGTTGGGCTTCTTTGATCTTCCCTTGAATATGGACATACTTCACAAATTCCCCACCTGTAACCTTTTGGTTCCAATTTCTTGACCTTAGGACCTTAGAAGTCAAATTGTAGGAAGTACACTGATAGCTATTTTAGCAAATGATCTAGAATTTTTATTCCTTAATTTTTTCTAATATTGAAAAGTCTTGTTACTTCCACTCTACCCTGTGAGCTTAGTGCAAAATGTTATAGGTCTCATTGTCACCACAGCAATAAACTTGCTGTGATGGGAGCATAACCTGTGTCTCAAGTTGCCTCAATTTTTAAATTTTTTAAAAGGAAGCTGTTATGCCATGCTGAGATTATGATGTGATATTGTAGGTACTTCAATTTCTGGTTAATATATAGAAGAAGAAAAAAACTGACTTGAAGGAGTAATTTTTTAAGTGTATTACCTGTACATGCTCCCAGTAATACTATTATTTAAAAGCTAATCTTGAGCTGTTGTATAACCTTGGTATATTTGTATTGTATGATGAAGTTCCCCTTTTAATTACCAAAAAGATAATGGAAAGTAGCAAATTAACAGTTTGTAATTTGAGGCCAAGCACTTAACTTGCTAAGCTTCCATTTTCTGCACTTCACATTTCTTTGCATATATTTTTTATTATGAAATATTTTGAAAAATATTACGTAGGGGCACCTGGGTGGCACAGTTGGCTGGGTGTCACTCTTGGTTTCAGCTCTGGGTGTGGTCTCAAGATGGTGGTCTCAAGCCCTGCCTCAGGCTCAGCGCAAAGTCGGCTTGGGATTCTCTCTCCCTCCCCACCCCGTCCACGCTCACATGCTCTTTCTCTCTAAAATAAATAAATCTAAAAATATATGTATAACATATAAGTAAACTATTGATGTAACTTGTGTTTATTTTTCAATTTTTTAGAACAAAAAAGAGCTCTTTTACCCAAATGCACCATATTTTGACTTATTTTCAGGTTCATATTATGCATAGGTTCATGGTTTTATTTGGTCATTATGGTAAACTTTTTATTGAAATACATATGCAGAAAACTGTATATATTAGAAGTGAACAGCTTGGTTAAAAACATTATTGGGACGCCTGGGTGGCTCAGTCGGTTAAGCATCTGCCTTCAGCTCAGGTCATGATCCCATGGATCAAGTCCCACACTGGGCTCCTTGCTCAGCAGGAATCCTGCTTCTGCCTCTGCCTGCAGCTCCCCCCTGCTTGTGAGCGCGTGCTCTCTCTCTCGGACAAATAAAAATCTTTTAAAAAGGAAAGAGAGCTGTATTTTAAAAAAAAAAAAAACATTATCGTAATCCTAAAGCCTCCTTATATCTTCTTCTAGTCACTACAGTCCCTTTCCCAAGGGTAACCATCTTCCTTTTTTTTTTGTAAAGATTTTATTTATTTGACACAGAGAGAGACAGCGAGAGAGGGAACACAAGCAGGGGGAGTGGGGGAGAGAGAAGCAGGCTTCCCACGGAGCAGGGAGCCCGATGCGGGGCTCGATCCCGGGTCTCCAGGACCATGACCTGAGCCGAAGGCAGACGCTCAACGATGGAGCCACCCAGGCGCCCCAAGAAAAAATCACTTTTAATACATCCTATGGCCTCTAAAGTATGGATTAATAGTAAAGTGGAAAGCTAATATATATGTAGGGAAAGTGGGACCCATGGGAGCTAGAAGAGAGGACTAGGACACCTGGGTTAGACCTGACCAGGAAAACAAATACTGAGTACGGATCCTGCTCCTTTTAACTTTTCAACTGTTCTTTAGTATGTAGTGGTCTCTAATGGTTTTATTTTAGCAAATGAGTGTGACACAGTGGTATTTTACTTGACATAATTAGGGTATAAGTTGGCTCAGGAACATCACTGGACTTCGTGAAAGAAGAAAACTTCTTAATTACAGCCTAATAATTGTTTACTCTGGGATCCCTTTTAAAGCACATTTGAAGGTTATAAACTTATTTTCTGATGATATTTTCTTAAGTAGAATTAGTAAAATGTCATATGAACAAAGCAAAGCATAAATGTGTGTGCTATTCTTTTAAATCCCTTTATGTTTCCTTACAGGGTTTCAAACAAAACCAAAAAGAAGGAAGGTGCTCACATTTCAATTAAGAAGTAAGTCTACCATCATTATAAAAGTGAATCTTTAGTATAAATTTCATAGTTTGTGGAAAACATATGTTTAAAAATTGAAATGGTGGGGCGCCTGGGTGGCTCAGTCAGTTAAGCGTCTGTCTTCAGGTCAGGTCATGTTCCTGGGTCCTGGGATCCAGCCCCATGTCAGCAGGCTCCCTGCTCACTGGGGAGCCTGCTGCTCCCTTTCCCTCGGCCCTTCCCCCCTGCTTGTGCTGGCTCTCTTTCTCTCTCTCTCTTTCTCTCTCTCTCAAATAAATAAAATCTTTTTTAAAAAATTTAAAAATTGGGCGCCTGGGTGGCTCAGTCCTTAAGCATCTGCCTTCGGCTGAGGTCATGATCCCAGGGTCCTGGGATCGAGCCCCGCATCCAGCTCCCTGCTCCACGGGAAGCCTGCTTCTCCCTCTCCCACTCCCCCTGCTTGTGTTCCCTCTCTCGCTGTGTCTCTCTGTCACATAAATAAAATCTTTAAAAAACAAAAATAAATAAATAAATTGATATGTTAAAAAATAAGTTAATAGAAAACTATTAAATACATTTTTAATTATTTATTTTTAATTCAAGTACAATTAACATACAGTGTTATTAGTTTCAGGTATACAACACAATGATTCAACAGTTGTACACACTATTCTGTACTCATTACACGTGTACTCCTAATCCCCTTCACCCATTTCACCCATGCACCCACCAACCTCTCCTCTGTCGACCGCAAGTTTGCTTTCTATATTTAAGAGTCAGTTTGGGGGCACCTGGGTGCCACAGTTGGTTAAGCATCCAACTCTTGGTTTAAGCTCAGGTCATGATCTCAGGGTCATGAGATTGAGCCTCATAATCAGGCTCCGTGCTCAGTGCAGAGTCTGCTTGAGTTTATCTCTCTCTGTCTCTCTGTCCTCTGCCCCTCCCGCCTGTGCACTTCCTCTCTCTCTCTCTCTCTAATACATAAATAAATCCTTAAAAAAAAAAAAGACTCTCTTTTTTTGTTTTGTTTTTTTTCTTGGATCCTTGGTTTTGTTTCTTAAATTTCACATATAAGTGAAATCATACGGTATTTGCTTTTCTCCCATTTAAATTCACTTACTCTCACTATACTCTCTACATCCATCAATGTTGTCTCAAATGGCAAAGTTTCATTCTTACTTATGGCTGAGTAATATTCCATTGTATGTGTAATGTACAACACATCTTCCTTTTGTGTTTGTCTATCAGTGAATAGTTGGGTTGCTTCCATATCTTCACTATTGCAAGTAATGCTGTAATAAACATAGGGATGCATATATCTTTTCAAATTAGTATTTTTGTTTTCCTTGGGCAAATAGCCAGTAGTGGAATGACCAATCATATGGCCTATTTTTAATTTTTTGAGGAACCTCCATACTGTTTTCCCCAGTGGCTGCACCAGTTTGCATTCCCACCAACAGTACATGAGGGTTCCTTTTTCTCCACATCCTCACCAACACCTGTTGTTTCTTGTGCTGTTGATTTTAGCCATTCTGACTGCTGTGAGGTGATACCTCATTCTGGTTTTGAAATGCATTTCCCTAATCATTAGTGATGTTGAGCATCTTTTCATGTGTCTGTTGGCCGTCTGTATGTCTTCTTTAGAAAAATGTCCATGTTGTCTTCTCATTTTTCAGTTGGATTGTTTGATTTTTTTCATGTTGAGTTGCACACATTCTTTATATATTTTGGATATTAAGCCCTTAATTGAATATAACACACATTTGCAAATATCTTCTCCCATTCGGTAGGTTGCCTTTTCATTTTATTGGGTTTCTTTTTATTTTGGCGTAATCCCAGTAGTTTATTTTTGTTTTTATTTGCCTTACCAAAGGAGACATATCTAGAAAAATGTTTCTATAGTTAATGTCAAAGTGATGACTGCCTATGTTTTCTTTTAGGAATTTTATGGTTTCAGGTCTCACATTAAAGTATTTAATGCATTTAGAGTTTATTTTTGTGTACAGTGCAAGAAAGTGGTCCAGTTTTATTCTTTTGTATATAGCTGTCCAATTTTCCCAACACTATTTGTTGAAGAGATTGGCTTTCCCCCATTGTATGTTCTTGCCTCCTTTGTTGAAGAATAATTACCAAATGAGCGTGGGTTTATTTCTGGGGTTCTCATGTATATTCCATTGATCCGTGTGTTTTTGTGTGTGCGCCCGTACCATACGTTTTGATCAGTACAGCTTTGGAGTCTATCTTGAAATCTGAGTTTGTTATACCCTCCAGTTTGGTTCATCTTTTTTAAGATTGCTTTGGCTATTCAAGGTCTTCTGTGGTTCCCTACAAATTTTAGGATTATTTGTTCTAGTTCTGTGGAAGATGCTGTGTATTTTAGTAGGGATTGCATTAAATTTATAGATTGCTTTGGATAGCATGGACATTTTTTTTTTTTAAGATTTTATTTATTTGACAAAGAGAGACACAGCGAGAGAGGGAACACAAGCAGGGGGAGTGGGAGAGGGAGAAGCAGGTTTCCCGCCGAGCAGGGAGCCCGATGCAGGGCTCGATCCCAGGACCCTGGGATCATGCATGACTTGAGCCGATGGCAGACGCTTAACAACTGAGCCATCCAGGCACCCCCTGCATTTCTACATACTAATAATGAGCTAGTAGAGACAGAAAATAAGAAAACAATCCCATTTACAATTGCACCCAAACCAATAAAACACTTAAGAATAAAATTAACCAAGGAGGTTAAAGACCTGTACACCAAAAACTCTGTAACACTGATGAAAGAAATTGAAGATAACAAAAACAAACAGAAAGATAGTCCATGTTCATGGAGGAAAAATACTATTAAAATGTCCATGCTAGGGGCACCTGGGTGGCTTAGTTGTTAAGTGTCTGCCTTCGGCTCAGGTCATGATCCCAGGTCCTGGGATCGAGCCCTGCATCAGGCTCCCTGCTCCGTGGGAAGCCTGCTTCTCCCTCTCCCACTCCCCCTGCTTGTGTTCCCTCTCTCGCTGTCTCTCTCTCTCTGTCAAGTAAATAAAATCTTAAAAAAAAAAAAAATGCAACAGTTTTCTCTACCTTGATTTTGTATCCTGTGACTTTACTGAATTCATTCATCAGTTCTAGTCGTTTTTTGGTGTAGTCTTTAGGGTTTTCTATATATAGTAGTATTAAATACATTTTGATGTCAAAACAATTTGATAAAAGGTTGATCTACATTGTCTCATGATGTCAAAGTATCATCTCAGCAAGTACTTGGTTAGTGGTGTGGAAAAAAAAACATCTTTACAGTGAGGAGATCCTTAGAATAGTGATGATACTGCACCACTGTGGTGGGACAGCCAGACTTGGTTTTTGATTTATGATGCAGTATGAAATAGACTGAATCATCTATGAAGTGTTTTGGTCAAAAGAGTTTAACTGGAATTTAATTAAGCCTATAAGATCTTTTCCACTTACTGGAAACAACTGGGGATAGAGCAACAAGTTAAATGACCCCAGAAAAGAAATGATCGGATAGGTCTAGAATGTGAAAGGTTTTATTTATTTATTTATTTTGAAATGTTTTAGAAGGTAACTGGCTTCCTTTCTTCAAAAAGTCAGTGAAAGAGAAAAAAGGTAGGGAGTAACTGTTCTAGATTAAAAGTGACTTAAGAGGCATAACAGCCAAATGCATTGTGGCCGTGGTTGAAATTCGGTTTGGAGGGCCATCTATAAAAAGCTTGAGGGTTGAAGAAATTTGAATATGGACTGGACTTTAAATGAAATTAGATAATTATTGCTAATTTATGATATGATGAGGGTGTTGTAATATATGGAAGAATGTCTTTTTAAATTTGCATACTCAAGTATTTGTAAGTGAAGTGTTAAAATGTCATGAATATCTTTTTAAATGATTTAGCAAAATGTACATGTGCATGAAGCATATATGGCTATTGAATCCAAGTGGTGTGCACATGGATGTTCATTGTACTATTTTTTCTATTTTCTGTATGTTTGAAAAGTATGTAAGAAAACTGTTCAGTATTTTTAAATTAGCCAAAGCTGTGTGTCTATGATTGTGTTTCTTTTTCACGTATTATTTTATACTTTCAGTCCATATTCATCTATATTTGATAGAGATGCCATCATAGCATTTTGTGCACACATGTGTATCTGCACTTAATATCACATTTTAATGTTTTTTTACATATTTCTGTCTGATTGTTTTGTTATGCCACTGTTCTTTCAGTTAAGTAGTTTTTGGCATTCTGGATAACATTACAGTGGGTACCTTCTTATATGTGGTAATTTGATTTTGTTCTTTCATAGCCTTCAGGTAAATTTCTATGGTGACTATGTGATAGAAGATTGTGGACGTTATGCTTCTTGATGGATGTTTCCATGTTGCCTTGAGAAGTAGATTTTGAAAAATGTTTTTTTCTTGTCAATTTCAAAATGAGTATTGCATTCCTGAGAGGAGTGTTTTGAAAATTACACACATCATTACATTTTAAAAATACAGTTACCCAGGTCAACCTAGCTGGCTCAGTGAGTAGAGCATGCAACTCTTGATCTTGGGGTTGTGAGTTCAAGCCCCTTGTGGGGTGTAGAGATTACATAAAAATAAAAATTTTTTTTACGATTTTTTTACAATTTATTTGAGAGAGAGAGAGAGTGAGCATGAGAGGAGGGACGGTCAGAAGGAGAAGCAGACTCCCTGCTTAGCAGGGAGCCCGATGTGGGACTCGATCCTGGGACTCCAGGATCATGACCTGAGCCGAAGGCAGCCGCTTAACCAACTGAGCCACCCAGGCGCCCTAAAAATAAAATCTTAAATTCACCAATGTAGCTATGCTTCATTGTCACAGTTAGAAACTGAATGATGACCCTGGAGCATGGCCTAATAGAACCTGGCGTTTGCCTCTTTTCAGCATTGTTAATGCTCTTGAGAGCATCTGCCAGGACATTGACGTGCGCCACTGTGGCAGCCCGGAAAGATGGCGGACAGCTATATTTCACTTTAAATAAAACCAGTTCTTGGTTTCCAGGCAGAAGACACATGTGAAGCATTGTACCTAAACATTAATGAGTCTTTGTGTTTAGATAACGATTTCTTGAGTAAATAAAATCTTACCTTATGGAATTTGGTTTCAATAGACTCCTTAGGTATATTGAGGAAACTAAAAACTGCCACATGAAGTTTTTCTCCTTTTTATAAGTAATAATAATAGCCATATTTTTTGAGTGATTACTGGGTGCTCTAGGCATAGGTTACTTCATTTAATCTTTATAGCACCATCAAGTTAGATATTATTATTATTCCCATTTTACAAACAAGAGAAAGAGGTGAAATGATTTCTCTTTTGGCCAGAGTAAATGGTGGCACTCCATATGACCTCAGAACTCTCCCTCCAGCTCTCAGCCCCCCTGCAGCTGTTTCCAGGCTCCATGCTAGCTGCATAATCTAGGATTTGGGCAAGTTACCGAAGTAGAATTTTGACACAAATTTCTGGAGCTCCCCATTTTCTTTTTTTGTTTGTTTTTGTTTTGTTTTAAATTTATTTTTTTTTTGATGTAGTGTTCCATGATTCATTGTTTGCGTATAACACCCAGTGCTCCATGCAGAACGTGCCCTCTTTAATACCCATCACCAGGCTAACCCATCCCCCACCCCTCTCCCCTCTAGAACCCTCAGTTTGTTTCTCAGAGTCCACAGTCACTCGTGATTCATCTCCCCCTCCGAGTCCCCCCCTTTCGTTTTTCCCTTCCTACTATCTTCTTTTTTTTTTTTTTGAACAAAAAATTTTTTATTTTTTTCAGGGGAAAGGGGGAAAAGGGTACAGTGTTTCATCAGTCTTGCACAATTCACAGTGCTCAGCATAGCACATACCCTCCCCGGTGTCTATCACTCTGCCACCCCATCCCTCCCACCCCCCACCACTCCAACAACCCTCAGTTTGTTTCCTGAGATTAAGAATTCCTCATATCAGTGAGATCATATGACGTATATCTTTGTCTGACTGACTTATTTCGCTTAGCATAATACCCTCTAGTTCCATCCACGTCGTTATAAATGGCAAGATTTCATTCCTTTTGATGGCTGCATAATATTCCACTGTAGGTATATATGTGTGTGTGTGTGTGTGTGTGTTTATACACCACATCTTCTTTATCCATTCATCTATCAGTGGACATCTGGGCTCTTTCCATAGTTTGGCTCTTGTGGACATTGCTCCTATAAACATCAGGGTGCATGTACCCCTTCAGATCCCTACATTTGTATCTTTGGGGTAAATAGTAGTGCAATTCCTGGGTCGTATGGTTGGAGCTCCCCATTTTCAAATCCCTGCTCCCTAGACCCTACCTTTTCAGATACCAGCTCCCTTAATCCAGGACCCAAACTCTCTCTTCATTCCATGTATGAAGAACAGTACCTGTTCCAGCTCCACCTTCCATGCTGCAGTTTGGAAATTGTGTGCAGCCAAAATGGGCTGAACGGAAAACTCAGCCCTAAGTGTTTGCTTTTCCCCTGGCTCTCTGCCCTGTGCTATCTGTTGCCCAATGCCCAGTTTCATAATCTACGGCAGGAAAACAAGTACACTGCCAACTGTTCCTCCTATTATTTTTAAGTTTATGTATTTAATTAATCTCTACACCCAGCATGGGAGTCACACAGTCTTCAGACTGAGCCAACCAGGCACCCCTGTTCCTTCTATTTTTAAACAAACATTTCATCGTATTTTTCTTGAATACTTGATTCGATGACACAGTTCACTGCATCACCTTTCCCATTCTGTAACAATTTTCTGTTATTCCATGTTTTTAAAAAGATTACTGTGATTGTTAAAACCAAATATATGAAACAATGATATTATACTCTATATTTCTCAAGTACCTAAGAATAATGTGTCACATTTGGGGTCACTGCTAAATATTTCTACATGGCAATAATACATCTATTTTGGGCTTTTTTGTTTAACATAGTTCCATAGAATTATTTCTGTGTATTGATGATAATTTCATGTATTGAGCTTTAGATTCTAAGTAGTTCTGTAAGGATCATTGTATGTTGTCATACTGCTTCCCCCAGAGAATAAACTAGTTAATGCCTTTATTCTTCCCACCTACCTAATTGCTAGAGTATCCACATGTTATAGCTTAAGAATTATTTTTTTCCATTGTTATTTATGAAATAAAAGTTCTAAAATAATTTGAATCTATTTTTTGAACATTACACATTTCCCCCAATACCTGGAAGTAAAGCATTTCTGTGAAACCTTTCATAATCTAAAATAGCATAAAGCCAAGAAGTACCATTTACCATTAATTTATATGGAAATTTTTTTAACATCCCAGATGACAGAAGTAACCTCTCAGGATTTTCTGGTACTTTGGTACACAACTTGCTAGCGGATGCAGAAAATAAATCGAGATAAAGCACAGATGCTCACAGTTCAGAAATAGGACAGCTGGATGCTGACTGAGACACCAGGGAAGGAGTCTAGCAGTGCCTTTGCAAAACACACACTGAATGTTGTTTCTCTCTTTTGCCTTTTTTCATAAAAACGTAAATCTTCGGGGCACCTGGGTGGCTCAGTTGTTAAGCGTCTGCCTTCGGCTCAGGTCATGATCCTGGGGTCCTGGGATTGAGCCCCGCATCGGGCTCCCTGCTCTGCGGGGAGCCCGCCTCTCCCTCTCCCACTCCCCCTGCTGTGTTCCCACTCTCGCTGTGTCTCTCTCTGTCAAATAAATAACTAAAATCTTAAACAAAAAAAAAAGTAAATCTTCGGATTTCTTTTGGTTAGTGAAAACAGGTGCTGCTAGTGTGGGTATTTGGTATAAAGCAAAGTGGCCTAACAAACTTTCAAAAAGCATGGGGATACTTGTATTCAGTTTATTTTTTTAAATAACTACATTGTTGGGGCACCTGGGTGGCTCAGTCGGTTAGGCCTCCGACTCTTGATTTTGGCTCGGGTCATGATCTCGAGGTCGTGGGGACAGGCTCTGCGCTCAGCGTGGAGTCTGCTTGTCCCTCTCCTGCTCTTCCTCCCGCTGTGTGCTCTCTCTCTCTCTCAAATAAATAAAAAACAACACTGTTCCTTGTTATATAGAGCAATCTTATAGAAAGATCCATTTAAATGAAAAAAAGTAAGATGCAGAAGTGTAGTCTCCCTGCCTTTTATGTAAATATACATTTAGGAACATGTCTGTGTGTGCATTGAGGGTCACTTCAGGGTGATACTCAAGTTATCTCTGAAGAGGGACTAGAAGGTAGGCATGTGAGAGAGACCTCACAGCGTACCCTTTGATGTCTTGTGCTTGTATGTGTGCTGTGTACATTTACTGACAGTAAAAATAAGTATGTCATTGAAATAAATCTGGTAAGATGTTTCTGTTATTACTCCTTTCAACTTTTTAAATTTTTCATTTTTATAGGTAATTCATACAGTATTCTCTAATAGGTAAGTGCTTTTTCCTCAACATTTTTTGGAGAATACTCCATACCAGTATCTAAAACTGCCTTGTTTTTAAAGTTGCATGGTATTGGGCGCCTGGGTGGCTCAGTTGGTTAAGCGACTGCCTTCGGCTCAGGTCATGATCCTGGAGTCCCGGGATCGAGTCCCGCATCGGGCTCCCTGCTCAGCGGGGAGTCTGCTTCTCCCTCTGACCCTCTTCCCTCTCGTGCTCTCTATCTCTCATTCTCTCTCTCAAATAAATAAATAAAATCTTTAAAAAAAATAAAAAAAAAAATAAAGTTGCATGGTATTTTCATGTAGAGATGTGGCCCATACTTATTTGAGCTCTTATGGATGGAATTTTAGGCAGTTCCCAATGGTTTGCTATTTAATGCTACAGTTAGTATTCTTTTACAGAATTCTTTTTGTAGATTTGTGAATACATTTTTAGAATTACCTTAATAGAATCTAGAATTTTAATAGTTTTTTGCCATGTTGCTCTCAGTAGAGACTATCTTTAATATTCTCACCAACGTTGAGAGTTCCTGTTTCCCCCATTCTTTTCAATAATCTTAATGACTGAGCCACCCAGGCGCCCCCCTTTAAAGATTTTTATTTATTTGACAGAGATACGAGAGCAGGAACACAAGCAGGGGGAGTGGGAGAGGGCATTCTTTTCAATAATCCTTTGGATTCTTGTCAATCTAACAGTTGGAAATGGTTATGTCACTATAATTTTTTTATTTTATTGTAAAGTTCAGCATCCTTTCATGTGTTTAAAAGCTATATTTCTTTGCTGAAAACTTTATATCACCTTTGCCTACTTTTTAACTGGGATATAGATTTCTCCTTTTTGATTTGCAGGAATTCTTTATATGTTATGGAAACCATCCCTCCGTGATAGGAGTTGCAAATACTTGTTTTCTAGTTTATCATTTATTTGACCTTGCTTTTGGTGTTAGTGATTATTGCCTTTTTAACAGATATGTTTACCTTCCTATATCTGTGTGATAATTTTCCTTTTATCAGTTTAGATATTTGTTTATTTTTAATTCTTGTTTTTCAAATTTTATCGATAGTCAATTCTCATTATTCACAGATTATGTATTTGCAGATTTGCCTGCTCACTGAAATTTATCTGTATTGCCCAAGTCAATAATTACAGCACTTTTGCCATATCATTCATAGACAAGTGCAGAGTGGCAAAAAATTTGAGTCATCCGACATAGACATTCACACTTGAGCTTGAGCAATGTTCTGTCTTCATCTTTCTTTTTTAAAAGATTATATTTATTTATTTAGAGAGCACAAGGGGAGGGAAAGAGAGAATCTCAAGCAGACTCCCTGCAGAGTACAGAGATCTCACGACCCTGAGATCATGACTTGAGCCAAAGTCGAGAGTTGGTTGCCTGACTGAGCCACCCAGGTGCCCCATCTTCATCTTTCATCTCATACTATGAACAAGCATTCTTTGCACAGTCTTTTTAGTGCTACATTTTTCACATTTCTGTGCCTTTTCGCTCTTTAAAGTGGCCCCCAAACATTGTGCTTTGTGTTCCCAAGTGCAAGAAACTGTGAGGTGCCTTACGGAGAAAATGTGTTGGTTAAGCTTCATTCAGGCATGAGTTACAGTGCTTTTGGCCATGATTTAGTGTTAGAATCATCAGTATAAAGTAACTTGTCTTTCAACAGAACCACACATTTTAAAAGGTATTTATCTGTTGATAAAAATGTGACTAAAGGCTTGCCTGAGCATAGCTCTCTATTTCTTCTAGGAGCAGGGGCTCAGTTTTCACAGATTCATTGTCCTGTTGTTGTTTTTTAAGATTTTACTTACTCATTTGAGAGAGCGAGCGAGTGCGAGATAGCAAGCATGGCGGGGGGAGGGGCTAAAGGAGAGAGGGAGAAGCAGACTTCCCACTGAGCAGGGAGCCCCACATGGGCTTGATCTCAGGGTGGCAAGTGTCCACGCTGAGCGTGGAGACAACCAAAAAAACGTAATAGTGACTTTTTTAAGATTTTATAACTTGAAAGAGAGCGAGCGAGAGAGTGAGCGAGAGCACAAGCAGGGGAGGGACAGACGGAGAGGGAGAAGCAGGCTCCTCCCTGAGCAGGGAGCCCAACACAGGGCTCCATCCCAGGACCCTGGGATCATGACCTGAGCCAAAGGCACACTTAAACCAACTGAACCACTCAGGCGCCCCATATAGTGACTTTTTAGAACATAACTACCATGAATAATGAGAATTGAGTGTATTTATTTTGAAGTCATTCTACAAGCAGTTTACACAAGAATAGAGATAGTGAAAATAACTTTGTTAGTAACTTCAGTGAGAATTCAAATACAGCAAACCCAAGTTTTTATTCCGTATTTTCCCAGTATTTAATGTGTGTGTGTGTGTGTGTGTGTGTGTGTGTGTGTGTATCTAAAGTGGGTAACATTCTTTGGAGTCAACTTACTGTTCATTAGTTGTTATGCATGAGGCTGTATTTATCTTATACTGATTCTAGATTTCAAATACATTTTTTACTGTGCTCTTTCTTATTATTTTGATGATTCTTCCTGGATTTCATTAAAACAATACTTTTGAGATTTCATGGCTCATAATTTTGTTAAATGGACAGATTACAGGTCCCTTCTTTGTTGTGTAACAGCAAAATATTTCATTTTTACATTTATTAGCACCAGTAGAAATGAGCAGTCCAGTTACTGTTTTTCATTTCTGTATCATATGTTAGCTTCCATTTACTTCTGTATACACATCTTTCTTCTACATTTGTCCACTCGCAGCTTTATCAAGTGAATTTTGGTGCACAAGCCTCATAAAAGGTGAACACTGGCTGGGGAGAGGGGAAAATGAATACTGTTACATGTTTGTTTTTTAGCAAAGTGGGATAGTTCACGTTTTTACCACAAAATATTATGGTGAAATCCTCCCTGTTTAAGGACTGAATGACATTACTGTATTTCCTTTTTTGTCCTCAGAAATATATCAGTTCTTGAGTTGGAAAAAATGCACCTAAGTAGCATATGCCATTTTGAAGACTCATCATCTGAGACTTTGCTTATAGGAACTAGGTCACCACCACTGTTAGTCTACAGTAGGGATCACAAATTTTTCTTAAGGGCAGCTGACTCAGTCGGAAGAGCATGTGACTCTTGATCTTGGGGTTGTGAGTTCGAGCTCCACATTGGGTTGTAGAGATTACTTTTCAAAAATAAGAAAATGAGGGGCACCTGGGTGGCTCAGTTGTTAAGCGTCTGCCTTCGGCTCGGGTCATGATCCCAGGGTCCTGGGATCGAGCCCCACATCGGGCTCCCTGCTCCGCGGGAAGCCTGCTTCTCCCTCTTCCACTCCCCCTGCTTGTGTTCCCGCTCTCTCTCTCTGTCAAATAAATAAAATCTTAAAAAAAAAAAATGAAAAGACTAAGAAATAATATTTTAAAAATTTTTTTCTGGGGCACCTGGGTGGCTCAGTTGGTTGGGCAACTGCCTTCGGCTCGGGTCATGATCCCAGTGTGCTGGGATCAGTCCCCACATTGGGCTCCCTGCTCTGTCCTCTCCCTATGCCTGCCGTTCCCCCTGCTTGTGCACTGTCAAATAAATAAAAATCTTTAAAAAAATTTAAAAAATTAAAAATAAAAATTTTTTTTTCTTAAAAGACTAGATAGTAAATACATTAGTCCATAGTTGTCCAACTGCTGGTCTAGATGTTGCTGTCTCTGCATTCATCTTCTAACTGGTTTAATAATTATGAAAATATTTCGTTTGCCAATTTTGTTCTCTGTGCTATTACAGAGAATGAAAAAGTCTGAACTGTCAACTGTTTTCAAGGAAGGCTTAAAAAAAAAAAAAAAAACTTCAGGGATAAAGGGCGGTGTCTCCAGACTTCCCTTAAAACATCTTGAAAATCCAGTACTTTGGGCAACAGAATAAGAGAACTGAAGGATGATGTAATAGTGATCATCTCATTGTTGATGATTTATTTCATCATCGTTTTAGGTGATTCTGTCCTTCCATGTTGTTATTATTTCAGTCTTCTTTTTTTTAAGCATAGCTGCAGATAATCAGTGAGTGTATTATCTGTTGTTAAATAACAAATTACCCCATTTAGGACTTTAAAACAGCACATTTATTATCTAGTTTTTGTTGGTCAGGAATCCAGGAGCCGCTTTTCAGCTGGGTGGTTCCCATGAGACTTAAAGTTGTCTCAAGTTTTTGCTGGGACTGGAGAATCTGCTTCCAAGCTCACTCGTTTTTGTCTGGAGACCTGAGTACCTTCCTTCTTGAGGCTCTCCATACACAGCCTGAGAGTTACAACATGGCAGCTGGATTCCCCAGGGCAAGTGATCCGATAGAGAGTGAGCAACACTGCACCGTCCCTTCTACCTTTTTCTGTTCTTTAGATGTAAGTCCAAACCAATGCAGTCACAGGAGTGGGATGACAGAGTCAACTGGAGGGGATTACCAAGGGCATGCAGAACACGAGACAGTTAAATCACTGGGGACAATCTTGAAGGCTGGCTACCACAATGAGTTACAGTAAAATACATACAGAGATGAAGAAGAATAAAGTGTTCAAAGATAAGGGATAATAAAATCACTAAAATTCTGTATTTTAGATTTGTAAAAGAATCCAGTAGCATTATAGCATAATTGCAAAATAGGAGTTTTATCATTATTATTCTAAGTAAATTTTCTCTGTTCTTTAGCAGACCTCTAAGAAATAGTCATGAATCCTTAGAGTTATGTTATTAGAATTCAAAAAAGAAACTCAAAAACTATAGTAGGACCCCAGTGGACCCAGATGATACACCAAGAATTAATTTCCCCTTTTTGCTTTTGTTTTAAGTTTTACAAATTCCTTCTTATCTACTGTTTATTAAAATGGGTATCTTAGGACAGGTTTTCTCTGGACAGTGCTTTAGTTGTATTTTGTAGATTCTATTATGTAGAATTCTTAAAATTTTCTAGATACTCAAACTTCTTGTTTTCAACTCTAGAGATGTATAATGTTTTAATTTCTAGATGATTAGGTTTAATTACCAGTTGTAGTTAGGTGGTGATGTTTGTACTGTAATCACTGTTGGGGTTTTTTTTGTGTTTTTTTTGGTTTTTTAAGATTTTTTTTATTAGAGCAAGAGAGAGCACAAGCTGGGGGTGGGGAGGGGCAGAGGGAGAGGGACAAGCAGACTCCTTGCCAAACAGGGATCCTGACACGGGACTCCATCTCAGGACCCCGGGATCTTGACATGAACCGAAGGCAGACGCTTAACCAACTGGGCAACCCAGGCACCCCGGTTTTTATTTGTTTTTTTGTGTTTTCTTTTTAATACATGATTTTGATCATTTTGTAATATTTTTAATTCTGTTAGGACAGATCAAATACCAGTGTTCCTTAAAATTTTTTTTAAGTAGTCTGGCACATTTATTCTTGCATGAATTTCACAATTTGTGTAATTATTTAACTATCTTATAAAGATTGAATTTAGTATTGCGTTGTCTTTATATTAGCATATTTTTATTCTAGTTTTATTTCCCTTGATGAGTATATTGCTTTCCACTTTCTTTTTCTTTTGATTGTATAAGAAAATATTTTTTAAATTGCATATGTATATCTAGATCTTTTTTTCCCCCAAATTCAGGGGCAGCTCTCTCCCAAGGAGAACAGTATTTGATGCGCCATGGTCAACATGAACAAAATTTCATCTTCTTCTTCATGAACCGTTGGTTGGGTGGTATAATCACCTGCATTTTCCCTTGTTGCATGTGACTCATGCTTAAATAACCAGGCATGTGTTTCAAGGGAATAATCAGTTTGAATAACTCAACAATGGAAATGTGAGTAATTAAAGAAACTCAGTCACGTGTAGTACAGAAAAGTCAATCTGTGAAAATTTCAACTCAGCCCATTTGTATATTGTACCTTTCTTAGTATAAAGTATGTTAAGCTTTTTATTAATGCCTTTAAAAATAAATGGTGAATTTTTTTAACCTTGACTATATGAGTATTTTTCTTTAGAATATATATATGGTGAGGTATATCTGTATAAAATTGTAAGAGGGAAAAAAAAAGTAGGAAGAGAACTCAAACTTGCTTGGATAAAGGGTTGTAGGGCAAAGATACAACCATTTGTAAAGCATGTTGTTGATAATCCAAGTTTAGGAAACAAACCTTATGTGAAGCTGAGTGTCACAGCACTGGACCGACCCAGGCAGGAACCATGGCTCTGTTCCATTCCTTAGAAGTCATATTGTCATTCTCTCCACACTTTATCTGCCGCCTATCTCTCTTTTCTGGCCTCCAGATTTTCCTCGTGCACACTGCTGAACATGGCTGCCCATGCTTTAGTGCTTTCATCACTGCCTTGCAGTTCCGTCTACCATCCATTTGACTGTATCTCTGTCGGTTCAAATTCTCAGGAGAGGTAGAGAATCCTGTTGCTTCAACTGAGTCTAAGGATGGGTATCCATGCATCTGGGATTCTCCCTAGTCTTTTTAGCTGGGGGAGAAGAGGTTAATAGAAAAAGTTCTATTTCTTTCAGAAGTTTCGCCTGAACAAATTAAATGTACCTAACATATTGTAGCGGCCCAATACATGTTTGTTGAATAAATAAAATGAATATTCAATTCCTGGTAAGTAAACTTCACAGAATGAGATGTTATAAGGCTTAAGCTTTCTTGTACAGGTGAGTAGATTTTTATTTTTCTTGACAGCCAGTATTTTAAACATTTGGCGTCTTTTCATTGCCTAAGTGAGTGTGCCAGGTTAAATTTAGTTATGAAGATAGCTTATTTGCTTTTGATGACATTTTTGGAAACCCTCTTTTAATACCTAACAGTTGGAAGGTAGCTGTAGGTTCAGGCAAGTCATTCATTTCAGCAGTTACTTAGTTTTGTTTATGTGCTGGGTACTCTTCTACCTGCTTGGAGATTTAGCAGTAAACAAAACAGATCAGGGCGCCTGGGTGGCTCAGTTGGTTGAGCAACTGCCTTCGGCTCAGGTCATGATCCTGGAGTCCCGGGATCAAGTCCCGCATCGGGCTCCCTGCTCAGTGGGGAGTCTGCTTCTCCCTCTGACCCTCTTCCCTCTCGTGCTCTCTCTCTCTCATTCTCTCTCTCTCTCTCTCAAATAAATAAATAAAATCTTAAAAAAAAAAAAAAAACAGATCAAAGGTCTTGCTTACAGTGGTGGGAACCACTGGCAAACAAGTGAAGTGTGTAAGGTGCCAGAGAGTAATGCATGCCGTAGACAGAGATGAAGCAGGGAAAGGGGTTGGACAGAGTGCAACTGGAGTGTGGATGCTTTTTTTAAAAAGAATGGTCAAGAGGGCACCTGGCTAGCTCAGGCTGCAGAGCATGTGACTCTGATGTTGGGAAAGTATGCGACTCTTGATCTCGGGTTTGTAAATTCAAGCCCTGTGTTGTAGAGATTATTTAAAAATTAAAATTTTTTTGAAGAATGGTCAGGGAAGCTGAGGTGACATTTGAGCAGAGATGCGAAGGAAATGAGAGCCATTCATATATGTGGAGAAAGAACCTCCCTGGCAAAGGAAATGATAAGTACAAAGGCCCTAGGAGTGAGTTTGGCATGTTCAGGGAATGGCAAAGAAACCAGTGTGGCTGGAATGGAAGTGAACAAGGAGGAGAGATTACAGAGATGGAGGTAAGAGAGGTAGCCAAGGGTCAGGTGACCTGTAGGCCACTGTAAGGTCTTCTGCATTTATTTTCATCTGAGATTCACTGGAAGGTTTTGAACCAAAGGTATAGCATGATCTGATTTATGAAGTGTCTTATGACTGCCGTGTTTGTGTTGAAAATACACCATAAGGTTCAAGGGAGGCAGCAGACTGACTGGTTAGGACCAGGGGTTGGTAGTCGTTGGATCCGAATGTATTTTTTAAATAGAGCTCAGCCCTTGCCAATAGACTGATTACATGTGCAGTATGAAAGAGAAATCAAGGCTGACTCCCTAGGTTTGGGGCTTCAGCAAGTAGAAGAACAAAGGTGGAATTTGCTGACGTGGAGAAATTGGCATAAAGAGTACTTGCGGGAAAGGAAGGATAGGAGTTGGGTTCAGACAGGTGAAATCAGAGATGAAACTCTTAACTCATTAAGAGGAGTTAGATACGAGTCCAGAGTTCAGAGGAGAGATCTGGGCTAGAGATGAAAAGGTAGAAGTTCGCATAGACTTGGAATTTCAAGCTGTTCAGCAGAACCAGATCTCCAAGCAAGTGCACTTACATAGAGATGTTGAGAACTCTGGAGTACCCCCGGTGTTTAGAGGTCAGATACGAGGAAAAGCAGTAAAGGAGACTGAGGGAACTCTCCAGAAGCGGTGCCCTGGAAGCCAAATGGAGCGTTCCAGGAGGGAGTGACGGGCCACACCAGAGTTACTGCTGGGTCAGATGCTGTTAACAAAGTAGGATGAGGGCTGGGAAGTGTTCACTGAATTGAGCACTATAGAGATCACTGGTGACCTTCATAAGAGCTGTTTTGGTGGGATGGAGAAGAGAAAAGCCTTGTGGGAGAGAATGTAAGAAAGAACAACTGAATATTGCACCATATGAACAACTCTTTCAAGGAATTTTGCATTTCTGAATTTGTTATATATTAGTAACATATAACGAGGTTTTTTTGTGACTCTTAGTTCATTTGTGTACTTGTTTATGAGTATGTCATTTGTTTACATTAAATTTCTTACTGTGAGTCCTGGTAAAAATCTGAAAAATACGGAGTTAGAACAAGAAGATGTAGGTATTGTTTGGATAAGAGGTTGAGGATGGTAGGGGATGTTTCTTTGGATAAGAGGTTGAGGATGGTAGGGGATGTTTCTCATGTGGGCACAGTGGAAGAACTGAGGGAGTTGGAGAGGGTTGGAATAGGTGATCAGAAGGGGAGAAGTTTAGAAACAAAAGGGTGAGTGTCAGAGCAGTGAGTCTCCCCCTGCTTGCCTCTCCCCCTGCTTGTGCTCTGACAAATAAATTAAAAATAAAAAAATCTTTTTTAAAGATTTTATTTATTTATTTGACAGAGAGACACAGCGAGAGAGGGAACACAAGCAGGGGGAGTGGGAGAGGGAGAAGCAGGCTTCCCGTGGAGCAGGGAGCCCGATGCGGGGCTCGATCCCAGGACCCTGGGACCGTGACCCGAGCCAAAGGCAAACGCTTAACGACTGAGCCACCCAGGCGCCCCTAACATACCATTTTTAATGGTACATGCACATGGGAGAGAATTCAAATAGTACAAAAAATATGCAAGAATCAAACCTCCCTCCTCCTAGCCCCTGGCTGTCCTGGTCCCCTCCTTAAAAGCAACCACTACTTTGTTTCTTGTATATCATGTAAGACGTTTTTATAAACATGCATGTGCATATATCCTGTCAGTCAGTCTTTAAAAAAACCTAACTAGGTTCTTTTTGGTTTAATAGTTGTATCATTTATCAAGTTGTTGCTTCTCATGTCCAAATCCAGCCTTCAGTGCCTTCTCTGCAGTAATAGATCCGGACTCTGTAAAGACCTGTCCCCTCAGCAGACACAGTATGAAGTTCGGTCACTAAAGGGTAGTGGTGAGACAGCATTTCTTTTCCCCACAAGGGACTACTTTTCCTGCTCCCAGTGTGCTTTTTCTAGCAGCTCCCGGCCTCATGTGTTTTTTTTTTTCCTAGCACCCCCTGTTGGCAGCACGAGGCACCACCACAGGAATGGCTTCCTCTGGTACCCCCAAGGCATGTTCTCGGCAAGCTCACACCTTCTTGGGCTGCATTTCCACAGCTTCGACCGACCTCCATGGCTGTGCTCTCCCCACTGAGGTCTGAATCTTAGAAATTCTATTTTGTACTTGGTGCTGATTCAGTAAGTGTTGAATCAAAAGCCTCTGTACTGGGCGCCTGGGTGGCTCAGTTGGTTAAGCGACTGCCTTCGGCTCAGGTCATGATCCTGGAGTCCCGGGATCGAGTCCCACATCAGGCTCCCCCCTCGGCAGGGAGTCTGTTTCTCCCTCGGACCCTCTGACCCTCTTCCCTCTCATGCTCTCTATCTCTCATTCTCTCTCTCTCAAATAAATAAATAAAATCTTTAAAAAAAAAAAAAAAAGCCTCTGTACTAAGAGCTTTTTTCCTTAAAGCCTACCTCTACTTCCCACATTGGCCTATTATACCAGAATGAATATACCAAACAGATCCTACACAAGCATTAAGGAGTACCTCTTAGCCCACAAAAGATTCACCTGGACCCTGTGTTAAAGTCTTGTTTCATTTAGGTAGAAATGAAATTTGTCATTTTATATATAACTTGAATACTTCTTCCATGTTTTGGCTTTAGGACAGATCAGTGCACCTCACTCCACTCCCATGGCTGTTTTTGATCTCCCTTACCACAGTTAACCTGAAAACCAGCTGCTGATCCCAAATAATGGAGGATTAGGTGTATAATTTTGATTGAAGGGCTGATCTTTTAGTTGGGGAGGATCATTCAGGAACTGCAAAGGTACTGGCAATCTGTTTCTTAAGCTCACTGATAGACAAGCAGTGTTGATTTGTGTTTTTTTTTTAACATGCCTTATTATAAGTATCCTTTGATGTGCAATGTTTAATAATAATGTTTTGGAGAATTAGGTTTTTAGAATTGACAAAAATTCTTGATTCAGCGGTTTTCAGCTAATTCTTCTGTAGCTACATGTTATATTTCTGAATGAGTAGAGAGAATGGCAGCATCCATTTCTAGTAAATACTTAAGTGTTGCTATTGAGGAGGTCTTTCTTTCATGGCAGTAAACACGTGATGCCTTCTACATCCAGGAGGCAACCCAACAGGCTAAGTGTGATGAGGCTTGGCAGGCGCCACACACATTGACTCAAGACTTAATGGTTGTGGCCTGAGCTCTGATTCAGTCAGTGAAATGTCTGGAAATAGTCAACTCTTTCGAGTGTGGCATGTTGTCCAGTGCTTGGAAAAAACTTCTGTATCCTTCCTCTGTAATCTTGTGACTGACTGAAGATTTAAGTTCTCAAGTTTCTGGAAATGTCCACCAGTTGCTACCTTGGCTATAAAAGCTGAGTGTTTGCAAAAATAGAATCATAAGGACTTTATTTCAATAGTGGTAGATGAGGTTATTTGCACCAACCTGCTCCCACAACTACCACCACCACTCAAAGTAGAAAATGCCCAGTATTATCTCCTTAAAAATCCCAAACCACTAACAATAAAGAACTACCTGGCCAAAACCCAAGCAAAAAGCAGAAACCAGAGAAGTAAAGTTAAGCCCTACAGCACCGAAGCTACTTTTCCATGAGAGTTTTGCCATTCTGTGCTATTTTGGGCTTCTCTTTTTCTCTCACAGGAGAACATCACTTGATCCCTAGAAAGTTTCTCCTTCTAAGGCCTTACACCTGGAAATGTTTTTAGCACTTTCTAGCATCCCCTGGTGTTCCACGCTTATCTTTTACTTTCTGTGTCCAGTTCTTGTAGTAGCCATTTCTCCAACGACTCTAGTTCCTTTTAGGAAGGCCAGTATTAGGAGTCAAGATCTGGTGTGTGGGGTGCTCATTACTACTAGGTCCCTTTCTAGTGTGTAGAGATATATAGCTCACTTGTGTATATGTAGATTTATATACCTATATAGGTTAAAAACCTCGAGTCCACACCAGTATTCCCATATCTAACACCTTAGAGTTCTTTGTAGCCTCTCTTTTCAGTATTTGTAAATTCCTTCTCCAACAATGAGGAAACTTGGTTCTCATTCTACTTAATGTATTATGTACTTAACTTGTATATGCCAGTCACCTCCTCGGCCCCTGGATCTTGCCTCTGTCCCCCTCAGCCTTCCTGCTCCTCCCCCAGCCACATGCTCCCTCCAAAGGAAGGAAAGAGAAGGGAAGAGCAAGACACCCAGGGGATCATTCAGCAGGCTAATGTTTAAGAAGCACTACTGCTCTAACTCCGTATCTCCACTGACTCCTCTTATATTCTCCTGTGTAAAAAAAAAGCCCAAAATGGAGTTGCTTCTGCTCGTGCCCCACATCACCAAACCAAGACTTAATTTATAGTTTGAGCTCTCCCAGAAATGGATTCGTCCACCAACGAAACAGGAATCGCCCAATCAGCGCTAGTTAGGTCATCTGCCCAGCAGACCGCTGCCATCCCCCCTAGAGGAAAATAACCTTACAGTAACCAGCCCACCTGCTTTTTTGCCTGCTGTAACTTTGTTCCTGCTCCCATATACCTGTAAAAAAAACTTTCATTTTATACAGCTTCTCAGAGCTCTTTTCTATGTCCTTCATTCATTGGATGCTACCTGATTCTAATCCACTTTTGTTTAAATGAGCTCTCAAAATTTTTAATATGCCTTAGTTTATCTTTTTTTTATTTGTCAGAGAGAGCACAAGCAGGGGGAGCGGCAGGCAGAGGGAGAAACAGGCTCCATGCTGAGCAGGAAGCCCGATGAGGGACTGATCCCAGGACTGGGATCATCCAAAGGCAGATGCTTAACCGACTGAGCCACCCAGGCGACGCCCCCCCCCCTTATTTATTTATTTGACAGAGAGAGAGAGACAGCAAGAGAGGGAACACAAGCAGGGGGAGTGGGAGAGGGAGAAGCAGGCTTCCCGCTAAACAAGGGGCCCGATACGGGGCTCGATCCCAGGACCCTGGGATCATGACCTGAGCCAAAGGCAGATGCTTAACAACTGAGCCACCCAGGTGCCCCCCGGAAGGCAGCTTCTTAACGACTAAGCCACCCAGGCACCCCAATATGCCTTAGTTTATCTTTTAACACCTATTAGAATTCTTCCAGGAGTACACATTCCTTTTGTAATCATAAAAAAAAAAGTATTTAGGCAATTTCTATAATTATCATTTTGTTAATTCTGAATTTTCACATCCTAAGTTCTCTTAAAAGACAGTTTTACCTATATGAGGTCCTGGGTGGCTCAGTTGGTTAAGCATCTGCCTTGGGCTCAGGTCATGATCCTGGTGTCCTGGGATTGA
The DNA here is from genome assembly GCF_003265705.2 of Callorhinus ursinus. NCBI lineage: Eukaryota > Metazoa > Chordata > Mammalia > Carnivora > Otariidae > Callorhinus > Callorhinus ursinus. Next base: position 7,939,509 of record NW_027397085.1, read on the forward strand.
GCCCCTCGTCGGGCTCCCTGCTCAGTGGGGAGCCTGCTTCTTTCTCTCCCTTTGCCCCTCTCCCGGCTTGTGCTCTCTGTCTCTCTCTGTCTCTCAAATAAATAAGCAGGCTCCCTGCTGAGCAAGGAGCCCAGTGTGGGACTCAATCCCAGGACCCAGGGATCACGACCTGAGCCCAAGGCAGACACTTAACTGAGCCACCCAGGCGCCCCAATAAATAAAATCTTAAAAAAAAAAGTGGAGATCGAGTCTAGATAAATACAGGTCCAGGACCATAAAGTGTATGTGGGGGTTTGAAAACCTAATGTAAATGCACTTAATCGCATACAACTATTTTTATAACTTTTAAACTTTGTGCTTGTCAGTTTCTCCAAAATATGAAATCCTTTGCATAAGTGATTCCAGACCTTCAGAACCATTGTGAACTTTGAGTTAATGGTAATGAACACGAGCACCTTGTTTATTTTAGCCGTATGTGGTCATGTGATAAAAAACGGTTTTTCAACAGGAACTGCTCATCATAAATAAGAAAATAAGTTCTACAGATACCTATTAAGCACCTATCATGTACTAAGTGCAGAGGAGGAGAACACAATAAACAAGACCAGGCCCAGAGAGTGTATGTGGGTGTAAGCAGGCTCAAGAAAGAGCAAGGCCAGAGCTTGACGGAAACCCTGACTCCCTGCGCAGGAAACACCTGCTCTCGCCAGAGCTGCAGCTCCTGCAGGGGAAACAAGGGGCCAGTGCTTGAGTCCAGTCATAGCTCTTCACCAGCAAAGATGGTGGCGCTGCTGTAAGCTTGGAAAAAAAGCATACCGTGAGACCAGCTGGCGTTGTATTTCAGGTATCTGTTCAGATTATCCCTCGTATGTACACATGGAATGTGGATGTAGAGCATTTGTTTCAATGTGATTGGAGGAGGGCTTGGAAAAGACGGAAGATTATGATGAAGCAAGACCACATGTTACTTGTTGAAGCAGTGGTAGATACGTGGTGGCTGTATGCTACGGTCTTATTTCTGTGTGGGTTCAAGTTTTTCTATAATAAAATATTTGAAAATGATCTCTTCATCATCTAGCATCAGAATAAAACAAGACAATGCTAGAGGAGATTCCCTTTCTCCCCAAGGTAATGTCAAGATTTGAGAAAATCAAATTTTCCTTGTTGTCTCCCTTAAGAACTGGTAGGTTCATGTTTTGCCCTTTGGGGTATCCACTCTCTGAGGTAGTCTCCCTTAGGCTTCCCGCCTTGGGCTGGCCCTGGGGTTGGATTCCTCTCTTCTGTACACTGTGAAGACTTGAAAACTAAACAATGTTAATTTAGTTCTAGACATTTCTTTAAGATGAAAGCTTGCTTCACTGTTCCACCTTTAACCCCAGGATCCCACTATTCACTTCATTTTTAATTATTGAGTAGTACTGTCTTTTCCCTTGTGTCTCCTTTACTCTCACACAATTACCACACTCACAACACTGCTGAGACCAGATGTGTGGGGGTCCTACCGCTGCCCCCCAGCAGCAATTCTCTTGACACCAGCTGGGTGTACTACAATTCAACTCCGTTCTAACACTCCCCAGAGACAGTGTCAGACCCCAGAGACAGTGTCAGACCCCAGGGTTAAGAGCTCACCCCCACAAGACTGCTCCTAGCCCACTTCATTTGCTAGAGTGGTTCACAGAACTCAGGGAAACACTTACTTACCAGTTTATTAGAAGGTATGATAAATGATACAGAGGAACAGCCAGATGAAGAGAGACTCAGGCCAAGTCTGGGGGGCGGGGGATCCTGAGTACAGAATCTTCCATCCTCATGGAGTTGGGTGTGTCACCCTCCCATTGTGGATGTGTTCTCTCACCTGGAAGCTCCCTGCACACTATACTGTTGGGATATTTATGGAGGCTTCCTCAGGTTGGCTTGATGAATCATTAATTCCATTTCCAGCCCCCTCCTCTCTCTGGAGAATGGGAGGTGGGACTGAAAATTCCAACCTTCTAATCATGGCTTAACCTTTCTAGGAACCAGCCCCCACCCAGGAGCCCACCCAGAGCACCCAGGAGCCACCCACCTCATTAGAACAAAAGGTGCTCTTAGTGCTCTTACCACTTAGGGATTCACAAGGGTATCCAGAGCTAGGTATCAGGGGGGTGGGGGAGTGAAATCTATGTATTTTTCTATTATCTCACACCCAATTACTTAACACTGATTTCTTTTAAGAACATATTTAAAACTATTTAATCAAATTTTGATTGTTTTAAGGAAACTGTCCGTCAACGACCCAACCATGTCATATTTCCCTATGCTCATTTATGCTAAAAAAAAAAAAAAAAAAAAAACTAAGGCACTCCAGAAGAGTAGAAATCTCTTAGGAAAATAGGTTTTTTAAAATGGATTATGACACTGTAAAATGAGAATGAAAGAATGAAAAAGAAAAAAGGCAAAGGAAGAAATAAGCGAAGCCTCTGTAATATGCTGGAGTCTTTACACCTGATGTAAGAGGTAACTCACTCCTAACCCAGGAATTTACAAAATGTTCTTCCTGAAGAAAAATTAAAATTCAAGTTATCAACTGTTTCACTTATACACTGATCTATGAATAATAGTTGCTAGAACTTGCCCCACCCCCAATACAGAGTTGCATCGGATTGAGGGGCACGGTATTTGGACAATCATTCCTTTAATTTTCATTTCTATTAATGGAATTTTTTAATGCATTGCAAAAAAAAAAACAAAAACCAGAACATGTGAATGTTTATTTGAGCCAACAAGGAGCCTTCTCAGGGTCATGTCTTCCACAGATCCAGTTCAAAATCCGAATTATATTTACATTTCACAGATACACTTTGACTAATGAAGTGTAAGCTACAGGGAGGAAAATGGATTCAGAAGGGTGGATAGGATCCAAGCGATCCTGGTAGGAACACCAGATTTCTTTCTGAGCAAACACTCCTCTCCCACTTTCAGGTCATATTCTTTTCAGGGTTCTCTTTTTTTTTTTTTTTTGAAGATTTTATTTATTTGACACAGAGAGAGAACAAGCAGGGGGAGCAGCAGGCTTCCCGCGGAGCTGGGAGCCCGACGCGGGGCTCAATCCCAGGACCCCGGGACCATGACCTGAGCCGAAGGCAGACGCAGACGCCGAACAACTGAGCCGCCCAGGCGCCCCAGGGTTCTCATATTCTGAGTCCTCCTAGCCAATCAGTTCTCTTTTTGCTTCAGCCAATTCGGGATGGGTTTTCTGTCACTTGCCACTAGGGACTCCTTACTAATAAGAGTATAAAGTAACTCGGCAGGCAGCAGCAGCTGTGAGGCTGGCTGGGGGTGCTGGTGCCTGATTTGAATGTCTTACGCTGGCCTTTAGGTGGGGGCAGCCAAGGACAGCTAGGGGAAGTGGCCTCAAAGAGGGAACATTGGCTCTAGTTCAGCAAGACAATGTCCATGTGGGAAACAAAGGCAAAAGAAATGCAGCTTGAATTAAAATCTCCTTACAGCTTGCAGCCCACCGAGAGGTACCTGAAACCCGCAGAGTGTGACCTTCCTCAAGGAACCCATGGCCGCCTCAGCACCTTAATGTTTAAAAGTAACCTTCATCTTGGCAGCAGCGGCCCCTCGAGGTCCTGAAAGCCTTCCTTCCAGATTCCTTGGAGACTTGCACTCTCCCTAACCCCCACTAATTAAGGATACCCTCAGTCACGCCTCACAATCCCAGTAGAGCTCTTTTTGCCCACAGGTCCTGTCCCGTGAGTAGGGAGGGGATGTAGGTGATGTTCGGTGGGGTGGAGTCCAGAGCTGACGACCAAGAAAGAATTCTTGAGACGTCTTTGGTGCAGAATGGGGGTTTATGAAAGCATGGGAACAGGACCTGTGGGCAGACAGAGCTGCTGCACCGGGGCTGTGAGGGGTGGCTGATATACTCAGGAGTTGGGGAAGTAAGGAAAAGGGAGGTTTCAAAAGAACTTTCATATGCTTAAGAGGACCGACCTATAAGATACTGGGGGCCTTGCCATTGTCAAGGTCGTTCTTCCCTCTAGCAAGGCATTAAGATTAAAATAGTGGGGAGATCCTGGAAGGATGTCACACATGTCCCACCCACGACTGGGGGTGGGGGGAGGTTGCAGGGTGTCAGCTTGTGCTTTGTCTTCGGCTGGCCTTCTGCTCCCACATCAAAGGTCTACCAGGAGAGATGGGAGGCCCCTGACTCCCCCAGCTAGGCTCGCGCAGGGGACTACGTGACCGGGCTCACAGAAATCCCAAATGCGGAGAAATGCTGAGGCATACAAAACCAGAGATAAAGGAACATGAGGAGACTGATGTAATTTTTGAATGTAGGTGAGGTTTGGTGGGGTGAGGTGCGGCGCTGACGGCCAAGAAACGCTCTTGAGACATCTTGGGTGCAAAAAAGGTGGTTTTAGGGGCGCCTGGGTGGCTCAGTCGATTGGGCGCCTGCTTTTGGCTCGGGTTGTCCCAGGGTGCTAGGATCCAGCCCTGAGTCCCGCAGGGAGCCTGCTTCTCCCTCTCGCTCTGCCCCTCCCCTTGCTTGGGCTTGCGCTCGCGCGCTCTCCCTCTCATAAATAAAATCTCTAAAAAACAAAGGGAGGGGGCTATTAAAGCACAGGGGACAAGACCTGTGGACAGAAAGAGCTCCTGCTCTGGGGTTGTGAGGGGTCACTGATGATATACTCAGGGAGTTGGGGGAAGTAAGGAAAAGGCAGGTTTTCAAAAGAACTTTCATATGCTAAAGAGGACCTACAAGATACTGGAGGCCTCGCCATTGTCAAGTTTAGGTTGTTTTTCCCTCTAGTAAAGCATTAACATTAAGACAGTTGGGAGTTTCCTTCTGGAAGTTAGGTTATTGACAAAAATGCTTTTTTCTTGTAAATCACTAAGACATTTTGTAAACTGAGGGAGACTGTGATCTCTGTTAGTTAACCATTTGTTTTCCCTTCCCTTAGCTTGAGAGCAGACAGGAGTGCCTGAGGAATGCCACACATAGCCCACCTGGGACTTGGGGGAGGGGGGCAGGTTGCAAGGTGTCAACTTATGCTTGCCCTTCGCTTGCCCTCTGCTACCTCATCAGAGACCATCTCGTTACGTCTTTAATGTCAGAGACGAGATATCCCTAGGACAGTGACAGCGTGGACCACTAAAAATTACCAAACTTCAAAGAAAAGTAAACAGGGTTCTATGAAGTGGTAGAGACGTCAAGAAGATTTAAGTTCCCTGGTCAGTTTTCAATAAAAGGCTGCCCGTGAAAGCCCTCAGTGGCAACTCTCCCTCTAGAGAGCTTTTTCTTTTCCTTTCTGTTCTCACCTTCACTTAATAAACTTTCACTTCACTTCACCCTTTTGTGTCTGATGTGGGAAACCAAGGCAGAAGAAAAATTACTGAGTTTCCTTACTGCCTACAGCCCACTGACAAGTCCTTGAAACAGGCAGAGTGACATTCCACTAGGGACTCAGCTGCCTCGATGTTGACACTTTGCCAAGGGCAAAAAACAATCCTAGCCCAAAATGTCCCCTCTGACCCCCCCATCCTGTAAGCTTACTTTAATATATACAAATTCCATTAGAAATTTCCTTTATCTCCAAACCCCCTAAGATACGGGTTGGCAATCACCACCCCCCCCGCCAAAGCATATGACCCACCGATATACATCTGAAGGGTCTCATGACTGAATTTCTACTAAACAGTAATAAATGACCTTTCATAATAGCTAGCCCCCTCAGGATCTGGAAACCTTGTTACCGAAATACCTGGGAGGCTTACACTATCCCTAACCCCCTCCCAACTTGAAGATACATAATCACCACCCCTCATAACCCCATGGGTACTGTCCCTGTGCTTTAATAAAATCACCTTTTCACACCAAAGACGTCTCAAGAATTCTGGCCGTGGGCTTCGAACCCTAAGGTTCTTTCCTATATCATTGTCCTTGAGATTGATTCTTCGACTCGGTGAGACAAGAACCCTGCAATCCTGCAACAGTGTGATTTTCTTCACTCTGCCAAAAGAGAGGTAGAAGAAATCAAAGAAGGGAAGATGAAACAAATAGAGCCCAGGCCAAATAAGAATGCCACCCCCCTTGTAATTCAGATATTAGTGATGTGGTCTGGGAATATAGGTAAGGTTCGGTGGGGTGGAGTCCAGAGCTGACGACCAAGAAAGAATTCTTGAGACGTCTTTGGTGCAGAATGGGGGTTTATGAAAGCATGGGAACAGGACCTGTGGGCAGACAGAGCTGCTGCACCGGGGCTGTGAGGGGTGGCTGATATACTCGGGAGTTGGGGAAGTAAGGAAAAGGGAGGTTTCAAGAGAACTTTCATATGCTTGAGAGGACCGACCTATAAGATACTGGGGGCCTTGCCATTGTCAAGTTCAGGTTATTTCCCCCTCTAGCAAGGCATTAACAGTTAAGATAGTTGGGAGATTCCTGGAAGAAAGTCAAGCACGTCCCATCCAGGAGTGGGGGTGGGGGGAGGTTGCAGGGTGTCAGCTTCTGCTTTCTCTTCAGCTAGCCTTCTGCTCCCTCATCATTAGCACGTCATCAAAAGCCAACCTGAGAAAGCATTTGCTGTTATAAATTAACACGACACCAACAAATCCCTCATAGCTTTGAATATACTGTGCAATTTCCTCTAAGGATTTCTTCCTTTGAAGAAATTCAGATCTGTAATTAGTAAATCATAATTAAAATTTACCTCAGTGCTACGTAGAGAGGTCTTACATCTTTTATTGTGGTGATGATTACACAATAAACATTTGTTAAAACTTACTGGATTGTACATCTAAAAATGATGAAATTTATCATGTTTCAATAAACTGTCAAATTTTACCTCAGCACTTATGAGACTCATCATTATTTTCATATAATTCTTCCTTCTTTTTCTTCCCCCAGTGTGTACTCAGTTGTTGGTTTATTTCTCAAGATGTGCACACTCCAGTGTTGAGTCAGCAGGGGCAGCTGTGGCTCCTCCGTACGTACAGCTCCTTCCGTGGCTCAGGTTACAGACAACTTCATAGTTAGGGCACGGCGCACACAAGATAAACAGGAAACCTAAAAACCCCAAGCTACTCCAAGAAGACACGCGGGAGGGGGAGGGAATTCTTCCTTACTTCTATTAGTGACAACATGTATAATAATTTAAAAATTCAATCTTCGGATTATCTTTTCCTTTGAAACAAATATAGAATACAATCAAAGAGATTCTGACTTACCGATATACATAGGCTGGATGTGTTGTTTATTTGTTAAACTACGGTTACTAAATCCAGTTCCTGTGGTTATGATGTGAGAAACTAAGGCAAAAAGAAAAATTAAATTTCCTTACTACCTACAGCCCACTGTCAAGTCCTTGAAACAGGTAGAGCGACATTCCTCTAGGGACTCAGCTGCCTCGATGTTAATACTTTGCTAAGGGCAAAGGCAATTTTAGCCCAAACCTCCCCACTCCAGCCTGGATCCTGTAAGCCTACTTGAACATATAGAAATTCCTCTGGAAACTACCTTTATCTCTACCCCCCTAAGATATATGTTAGCAATCATCCCCCAAGAATATGACCCACTGATATACATCTGAAGGGTCTTAGGATGGAGTTTTTACTCAATAGTAATAAATGACCTTTTCCTAACAATAGCTAGCCCCCTCAATGTCCTGGAAACGTTTTTGGGTTTTTTTTAAGATTTTATTTATTTATTTCCAAAATACCTGGGATGCCTACACTATCCCTAACCCCCTCCCAACTTGAAAGTATATAATGGGCCACTCCTCGTGACCCCAGTGCAGCTCCTTCTGCCCACAGGTCCTGCCCCCATGCTCTAATAAAAACACCTTTCTGCACCAAAGACATCTCAAGAATTCTTTCTTGGTCATCAGCTCTGAACCCCAACATCTTTCCTACATCAGTTACACATAAGTTACTGGGAGTAAAGGAAATTATATAAAAAAGTACTATACAGGTTTCCTCTGCTACTCAAAAGTAGAGCATTCCCATTTTCATAAACCAAATAGCATAAAGCAAAGAAGCTATTATCATTAATTAATATGGAAAACTTTTTGAGCTTTCCCAGATGCCAAAGATAACCTCCATTAGGTTTTTCTGATACTTAGGACACATCTTGCTAACTAATGCACAAGATGAATGAAGATTAAGCACCAATGCTCACAGACAGCTCAAAGCCGCAGCGGCTTGATGCTGAGACGCTGAGATGCTGAGTGTAGTTCCCAGGAAGGAGCCTGGTGGCGCCACTCTCATGGCCCCAAGAGGGGCACTGCACTAGAAGGGCTTGCTGCAAACCAAATGCTGAGCACTATTTTTGCTTTTTGTCTTTTTTTATAAAAGTGAAAATCCTCTCCGGATTTCTTTTTTTAGATTTATTTATTTGAGAGAGTGCACACAAGCTGGGGGAAGGGCGGGGAGAGAAAGAGAGAGACAGAGAGAAAGAAGCAGATTCCCTGCTCAGCTCGGCACAGAACCTGACTCAGGGCTCAATCTCAAGACCCTGAGATCATGACCTGAGCTGAAATCAGACACTTAACCACTGAACCCCCCAGGTGCTCCCAGACTTCTTTAGATTAGATAAAACAGGTACCAATGGGTGGGGGGATGGGTTAGCCTGGTGATGGGTATTGAGGAGGGCACGTTCTGCATGGAGCACTGGGTGTTATGAACAAACAATGAATCATGGAACACTGCATCAAAAACTAATGATGTAATATATGGTGATTAACATAACAATAAAAAAATTAAAAAAAAAAACAGGTACCAATGTAGGTCTTCCATAGAAGTGGCTTAAATGCAAACTTTCAAGAAGCAGGGATACTTGTATTTCATCTGCTGAATAAAACACAACTTCTTAAAAATGGAAATTAATGGGACACCTGCCTCTTGATCTCGGGGCTGTGAGTTCAGACCCCACAATGAGTGTAGAGATTACTTACGTAAATAAACTTTAAAAAAATGGAAATTTTGAAATTTAAAAAAGAGTATATTGAACACCATTTACAAAACATATTCCTATCCACAAAAGTGAAGCAATTTTTAAGTTAACTTTTAAAAAAAAGTCCTCTATTTCAAATATAAGGGTCCTTTCTAGTCGTATTGTAGTAACAAGTGGTCTGGGAGTCAAGAAGCTAGGTTAGTCCCACTTCCAATACTAACAGGAAGGTGACCATTCTAGTCACTGTTCTCTCCTCACATGAGCAAATTAACTATCAGGTGACTCATTTATTTCTTCAGGGCCACCATCCTGTGGACAGCCAGGTCCTCAGTTTTAAGGTGTCCAAATCTCTCCTGGGATTTCCCCTGTCTATGCATAACCTGCCTGGCACATGACAGATGAGGTGGTACCCAACCCGCATGCTTGGTATGGACTTAGGAGGCACTCAATACAAGGTACTTTCTTAAACATTACAATAAAATTTACTTATGCTTTTTTTTTTTAATATTTATTTGAGAGAGAGCACGAGAGAGAGCAGAGAGCACAAGCAGTGGGCTTGTGGGGGAGCGGCAGGCACAGGGAGAAGCAGATTCCCCGCTAAGCAGGGAGCCCGATGTGGGACTCCATCCCAGGACCCTGGGATCAAGACCTGAGCCGAAGGCAGATGTTTAACCAGCTGTGCCACCCAGGTGCCTCTGAATTCACATTTATACTTAATTTTCTATTTACACTAAAACTGAATAAAAGTAAATTAGAGATTCTGTATTTACTTTAATTATAAAGCAATGAAATTATCACATCAATTTAATCATAAGTAACTTAAGTACAATAATGTGTGATGACTTTGAAAACATTTAACAAAATAATAGAAAACAAAATTAACCGAGTGAAGTACTATTAAATCCTGGGCAATTTCTGTGACAGGACACAAATTTTAAAATTTAATAAAATGCTACATTTTCTTTTCTTCCCCCCTCATCCCTCCCTTTTTTTTAAGTTTATTTTACCTTGTAGCAATCCATCGTGGGGCTCGAACTCATAACCCTGACATCAAGAGTCTCATGCTCTTCCAAATGACTGAGCCAGGTGCCCCAATCCTACATTTTCTTAGCAAAAAGTTTCTTCAATCAGATTTTCCTTTCAAACTGGTCTTCATATCTTAATTGGAGCTTCTTCTGAAGAATCACGTTATTAACAGTTGCAAATGTCCTTTTAACACATACAATGTGTACTATATGTTGGAATCAAATACTCGAAGAAGTTGGAATCTTATGAATGCACCCAGGACAACAGTGAAGAGAGTCGTGAACAAAAACATCACAGTCCACACAGAAAACATTTTGGCACACAGCACAAACATAGACCTGCAGTGAAAAGAAGAAAAGAAAATTTAGAAAGTAGTTTCCAGAAGTACAGCACAGCCAGAAGACATTCACGTTGCTCTGCTCTCTTATTGATCAGTTTTCCCCACCCATTCACCTACTTTATTACTTCCAATGTACTACTTATTCTCAAATCTAAGGTGACTATTTTTCCAAAAAAACTATCCCTTACAAATGAGAAAATTACTTTGTTTTCACACCTTAACATCTCTTGTATTGTAAAACATTCTTAATTACTTTGTTTTAAGTAATTATCTGGGGAAGACACATAAGCTTGAAATTAGTACCAGTTTCAAATGCTCATTCATTCCTCTGATTTGATTAAAAAGAAAAACATAAATCTTTAACACAGATTTAGTTATTGCCAGGGAATGACCTCACAGCTGCACAAATTATATTCTCCTTTTATTTAACTTAAAGAATATGGAAAAAGACACATTTAAGACCAAAAAAAAAAAATCCATTGTTTTATCAGTATTACATACATGGATACTTATGTCTTGGGATGAAATTTCCAAGGCAGCAGCATACACAGGTTAAAAGATTATTACATCTCAAAAAGCAAAGAAGTAAAAATGTGTGGGTTTTTTTTTTTAATATTTTATTTATTTATTTGACATGAGGAGTAGGGAGAGCAAGCACAAGCAGGGGGAGCTGCAGGCAGAGGGAGAAGCAGGCTTCCCGTGGAGCAGGGAGCCCGATGCGGGGCTCTATCCCAGGACCCTGGGATCACGACCTGAGCTGAAGGCAGACGCCTAACAACTGAGCCACCCAGGCACCCCAAGACAATGTGTTCTTAAAAACTGTCAAGTGAGGGACGCCTCACTTGGGTGACGCCTCACTGAGCCACTTGGGTGGCTCAGTCGGTTAAGCGTCCACCTTCAGCTCAGGTCATGATCCCAGGGTCCTAGGATCGAGCCTGCATTGGGGTACTGGCTCAGTGGGGAGACTGCTTCTCCATCTGCCTGCCACTTCCCCTGCTGTGCTCACTCTCTCTCTCACGTGTACGCACTCTCTCTCTGACAAATAAAATCTTTAAAAAAACAAACTGTCAAGTAATTCAAAGGTGGCTCTAGTGAGGATGAAGCTACTGATGTCCAAGAGGCATGTAAAACTTAATAAAATTGTTTTATGAATTGTGAGAAGAGAATAAGAAAGCAGTCCTCCCAACTAATATTTCATACAGTGCATAAAGCATAGTTTTAAATATGGGCACATAAATTCATAAAAATTTAAAACTTAAAAGATAGGGACACCTGGGTGGCTCAGTGGGTTAAGCATCTGCCTTCAGCTCAGGTCATGATCCCAGGGTCCTGGGATGGAGCCCCACATCGGGGGGGGGGGGTCCTTGCTCAGCAGGGAGCCTGCTTCTCCCTCTCCGGTTCTCCCTGCTTATGTTTCCTCTCTCACTGTCTCTGTCAAATAAGTAAAATTTTTTTTTTTTTTAATTTAAGAGATATTTTCTCATTGGGACTATGGGGGACCAGCCTTCGGCTTATGGCCACCTTCAATGGGAACTTCAGAACGAACTGTGACAGTGCCTAAAGTACCATATGGAGAATAAACTTCTAATACTTCCAAACTAAATGCAGGGTAGCTTGCAAACTAAAGACTGTTTGTATGTTTGTTTGTTTATTTATTTTTAAAATGTAAGTGGGTATGGTTTTTTTTTATTTTAATTTTTTTTTTAAAGGGAGGTTTGTTTGAAGATTTTGTTTATTTGACAGAGAGACAGCGAGAGAGGGAACACAAGTAGGGGGAGTAGAAGAGAGAGAAGCAGGCTTCCCGCGGAGCAGGGAGCCCGATGCTGGGCTCGATCCCAGGACCCCGGGATCATGACCTGAGCCGAAGGCAGACGCTTAACAACTGAGATACCCAGGTGGCCCAGGTTTTTTTTTTTAAAGGTTTTATTTATTTGAGAGAGAGAGAGCACGAGAGTGGGGGGGGAGGGGTAGAGGGAGACGGAGAAGCAGACTTCCTGCTAAGCAGGGAGCCCGATGTGGGGCTTGATCCCAGCACTCTGGGATCATGACCTGAGCCGAAGGCAGACGCTTAACTGACTGAGCCACCCTGGCACCAACTAAAGACAGTTTAAATACCAAAATACTGTTATAGAAAAATTAAAATGCAGAATTATAAAAAAGACTATTTAAACCATTTTGCTTCCATTTTATCTCTACCTACTGTTACCATACTTCTGAGGAATAACCTGATATGAGCCTGATTTTCAGTAATGTACTGAAAACTTCTAATGCTATTTCCTCAATATTTCTTATATAATACTTAGTATTTTTTTTTTTTTTTGGTAAAATATTTTACTTATTTATTTGTCAGGAGAGAGTGCACAAGCAGGGGGAGAGGCAGAGGGAGAGGGAGAAGCAGGCTTTCTGCTGAGCAGGGAGCACGATATGGGACTCGATGGGATCATGACCTGAGCTGAAGGCAGATGCTTAACCAAAGCTTAACCAAAGCCACCCAGGTGTCCCAATACTTAATATTTAGAAAGCACATGAACTTACATGTTGGTCTTTCAATTCCCCCTGACATCCATAACAAAATCTGAAAAAGAAAGTTTAAGAATCATTTTGTTAGGAATTCACTCCTTAAAATAGCTCGGCAAAATCTCAATAACAAGAATCCTGTAATTAATAAGTAATTATCTTCACACATGACTTTTATGAGAAAAACAGAATTAACAATACCAATAACTTAAGAAAATTCTACAGTATATCCCAAGATCATCTCACAAAGCAAAATCCTACTTTAAAATTTTTTTAAATTTTATTTTCATCAAGGTTAAATAGGAGCATGATTTCCCTACTGGGATTCTGTGAGGGAATTAAGCCCTACAGAAAATAATGAGTGACTATTCTGCAACTCTCCTGAGAATAGCAGGTAGCTGGTATAACTCCAGATGGACAGAAGTTAATTTATGTGTGGATACCTAAAGGCTTAATTTTCAAGGAATGGTTTAAAGAGTTAAAAGTTCTCAAGACTTACTACAAAAAATAGTGGCCCTCTCCTTACCAACCCCACTTCATTTCCAGCTCCCCAAACACTTTCAAAACTTTTAACTGCTACAGTGCTATTTCTTGTGTTTTTCTGGCATTGGCTATAAACCTCCAACTAAGGAAGATCAGAATTTACTTCTCTTTCAACCCTCTTGATCCAACAGCATGTACACACACATAACTAATGCCATTCTCAATTCTTTCTCTGTACTAAAATCATTTTGAATAGAGTATTAAATGTTTAGTTTATTATGACTATATAAACATATTCAGCTGAGCCATGTAATACAATTCTTCCTCTCTTCAAAATATTTTTTTCCTGGAGTTGATAACTATACTGTTGTCCACAAGCTTAGTTTTCTATATAATTACCCCAACTCAAGTCTAACCTTTCCCTGAGAATTCTAAATGTCGTCTCTACGGTCACCCACATCAAGAATTCTAGTTTTCGCCCTCTTGGTGACCTCTCTCCTGCAGCATTCTGACCTTCACCAAACTGGACTATTCTCCACATCTGACACAAAAGTGTTATTCTGGAATCTCCCCTTATCATCAGCCTAGGGCTTTCTTAAGCCACGTTTGAACTAGATCAATATCCCATTCTCTTCCAGTCATTCTCTTTTTCAGGTCCTTTGAATCATCTCTTCCACAGCTTCCCCAGAGTCTCTTTTTGAGGCCTCGTTAAGTCTAAAAATGTCTTCATTGACCTAACTGATAGGTTTGCTAGGTATGTATTCTAAGTTGGTAACAACCGAAGGAAATCACTTCCTGGCAGTAGCCAGTATTGCTGAGACACAAAACAATTTTAATTCCAGATCATGTGACCTAATTTTCCCTCTCCAGAAATGTTTAGTTTTTTGCTGCCTATTCTAAAATTTCACAATGATACACTTTAGTGTGGGTCTATTTTCCCTATGTTAGACACCTGACAGTTCCTTTCAATCTATAAAGTTCTATCCTTCAATAGTAGACAATATCCTTAACTATTTCTTACCTACTCTTTATTTGATCTTTTCTCTGTTTCTCTAACTATTCTAATACTAAACCTTCCGGATAAATCCTCTGGTCTTACACCACAGAAATCAGATAAGGTTGCAAACCAGGACTGTTTTGTTGTTTTAGAGAGCTAATTTATCAGTATTTGACTACACTTACTATACAGAGATGGGCTTAGGGAAATTAATAGATTTCTGGAGATCCAGATCTGTTTAATAATGAGTCACTTCAGTCACAACCAAGGCATTCTACCATCTCATTTTCCAAATTAGAAGTAATCTTGCCCAAGTTAATGTGACTCTTTTTTAATGTAGTAACAACACATTCAAACATTATTCTACCACATATAACAGATATAAATTAATAAAAACTCATATACTTTTCTCCATTATATTCTTCTAGAGGAAGTTCTCGAAAAGCATCCAAAGGAAATAAATGATGGTAAGACCGTGCCAAATGCGGAGCAGACACCAAAGTAAGACCTAACAAATAAAGCAGAGAATCATGTTTAATAGCCCAAACCTCATGAAGAGAATAGCTGACATGTCAAATAATAGGCTAAATATTTTCAAGGTTTTTTTTAGGACTGCTGGTATTGATTTCTTCATTTACATATCGCCTTAAAAAGGAGATTCGAGGATGGAGTCTTACTTCTTTCACTAATTGTGTGACCTCTCTTGGCCATTTGCTTACTTAAAAATGAAACAAAATTCTACAATTCTATCACTTTAATTCCTCATTGTCCTTATACATATTTTGTGAAGGTTAAGAGCTACAAAAATGTCTACTAGATCTACTGCAAAGCCTTTAAAGAACATACTCATTTCAGAGGGAGAATCAGAAAACTGTTCTAGAATGCCATGTTTATTCTAGAAATGGAGTACCGGGTACTCAATAAAAAAAATAATGCTTTTCTATTCTCACGGATTAAATTCAGAAATAATAGGCAGAGCTTAATATTTACATTTACTTTATTAGCAATATAGGTAAGAAGTTATTCAAGATTAATTTACTAGATAAAGAACAGTTGGTTTCTCACCACAGATTTTACATTCAACTGGAAGCTCACAGTACTTTGCCCGACACTGTGGGCAGAAATACCCTCCTAATGTAAGTCCTGGCTCAGTGTTGCTATCCAAGTGCCTGTGGGAGGAAACAGTACTTTTAAAGTGATATATAATGGGAATGGTTATAGCAAAACAAAATATGCTACCTTGATTTTAAAATCTTGAAGTTGTTTCATAGTTCATTTAAGCGGGGTTCATTCTTCTTTTCTCTCTGCATTTCTGATTTGAATAGTGTGTATTAATGCTTTTTTTTTTTTTTAAGTAATCTCACACCCAGTGTGGGGCCCAAACTCACAACCCTGAGATAAAGAGTTGCATGCTCTCCATACTGAGCCAGCCAGGGGCCCAAACTGCACTAATGTCCTTAAATTCACTCATCTTTTCTTCTTCAGGGACTCATCTGCTGTTAGTCCCATCCAGTATATTTTTCATTTCAGACATTATATTTGTTTCTAGAACTTTGATTTGGGCTTTTTTTGTAATAGCTGTTTTACTACTTTGCCTACTAATTCCATCAACTGTGTTGTTTCTGAGTATGTTTCTGTTCTATGATTCTCTCCTTATTATGGGTCATATTTTCCTACTTCGTTGCATGCCTGGTCATTTTTGATTGGCTGCCAGACATTATGAATTTTTGTTTTAGGTGCTGGATTTTTTGGTATGCCCTTAAATATGTTTGGGGTTCTTCTAGAATATAGTTAAGTAACTTGGAAATAGTTTGATCTGTTCAAAAACTTGCTTTAGAGTTCATTAGGCTATCCAGAAGAGCTGTTAGTCTAGGGTTAATTTGGTTCCATTACTGTGGACTCTGTTCAATGCCCACTGTTAAGATATCCCTCCACACTGACTGGTAGGACCATGAACTGTTCCCTGCCCCATGTGAGCTCCAGGGATATGCTGCCTGCTCCTATTCAGGGGTTCTTTCCTTGGTCTCTAGTAGCTCCCACACGAATGTGATGATCGTAACTCAGCTGATGACTCCTGGGGAAGTCTCTGCAATCTCGAGAGCTTTCTGTACAGCTCTTTACTTTCTAGCACTGTGCCTGGAAAACTACAGCCATTTCAGCCTCCCCAAACTCTGAACTTGGTTTCTTCACCTGAGCAAGACCTCCAGGCTCTGGCTGGGTTTTTCCCTCCCTACACTGCAGCCTGGAAATTCTCTCAAGGCAGTAAGCTGCACTCACAGGGCCCACCTCATTTGTTTCCCTGCCTTCAGGGATCATTACTTGCACTGCCTGTTGTCCACATCTGAAAATCATTGTTTCATATATTTTGTCTGGTTTTCTGGTAAGAGGGAGGACAGTACATTCAGTCCCTATGGTACCTTTATAGCTGGAGACACAACTCTTATTTGTGATTTTTAAGAATTACTTTAATTTTGTTTTATAATTATGTAAACTATAAAGCTCTAAAGTTAAAGCAAGATATGTTCAGAAAGGTCTAGGGGCCATCCCTTTGCCTTTCTCCACATACTGCCCAAGTAAACATTTTTTCAGTTTTTACTTTTTATTTCCATTACTGTTTTTATCATTAATATAAACAAGTATGTATACCCAGTCAAATCTCCACCCTCTTCTTACATGAGTGGCAGCATACAATACACTTTTCTCTACCTTGCTGTTTTACTTAGTAATAGACCCTGAGGATTACTACACAGGAGTAAACAGAGATAGTCCTCACTCCTTGTTACAGCTATATAGAAGGTAACCTTTATACAAAAGCCATTACACCCCAGCCCATATAACTCAGTTTATATTTTTTAATTCATAACATACAGAAAAGAATTAAAAATGTCAAACATAATCACTGAGAGTTTCAAGGTTTTTACTTACGCCATGCTGAAAGAGGGTTTTGCATCTTGATCAGACAGAGAAGCAATGGTATGCTGGGGAAATCCTTCATAGAAGAAAACGTATTACTTTCTTTTTTCAAGCAAATAGCAAAATTGTAGGATTAGGAACCTAAAAACGTTCCTACCAGAAAGCCCACAAAGTTGTACAAAAGTTCTCTCTCCTGCCTTTCAGATTTGTTTACTACAGTATGGTCAGGCTGACTATAATTCCAGGTTATGAGAAAAATTAAAAGTGGAGAATGTGGGGGAAAGATCTGTCCATACATATGGTTGCAGATTCTTAAGTCTATAACTATCTAATTTAATAGAACACACACTGCTTTTTAAAAATAAAATGTTTCGGGCGCCTGGGTGGCTCAGATGGTTAAGCGTCTGCCTTCAGCTCAGGTCATGATCCCAGGGTCCTGGGATGGAGTCCCGCATCGGGCTCCCTGCTCCTTGGGAGCCTGCTTCTCCCTCTGCCTCTCTCTCACTCTCTCTCTCTCTGTGTCTCTCATGAATAAATAAAATCTTAAAAATAAATAAATAAATAAATAAAATAAAAATAAAAATAAAATGTTTCTAATTTTTAAATACTCTGATACACTGGGGTAGTCTATTACATAGCTGTCCACTTTCATTTTATATAAGAATATACTTCTATGCTGGGCGCCTGGGTGGCTCAGTTGGTTAAGCGACTGCCTTCGGCTCAGGTCATGATCCTGGAGTCCCGGGATCGAGTCCCACATCGGGCTCCCTGCTCAGCGGGGAGTCTGCTTCTCCCTCTGACCCTCTTCCCTCTCGTGCTCTCTATCTCTCATTCTCTCTCTCTCAAATAAATAAATAAAATCTTTAAAAAAAAAAAAAAAGAATATACTTCTATGCTTAAAATTTTGGAATGCCTAAACCCATGCAGTTTGTTTTCCATACATATTTTTCAAATTCTGACAACACGTCCAAGAAAAGCAGAAACAATAAAAAAAAAAAAATTTCACTACATAAAAATTTTAAGTCTATCTATATATCAAAACAAATAAGTAGGGGTGTGTGGATGCCTCAGTTGGTTAAGCATGCAACTCTTGATTTCGGCTCAGGTCATGATCTCAGGGTCATGAGATCGAGACCCACACAGGGCTCCATGCTCAGCATGGAGTCTGCTTGAGATTCTCTCTCTATCTCTCTCTGTTCCTCCCTAAGCTTGGTGCGCACACTCCCTCTCTCAAATAAATCTTTTTTTTTTAAAGATTTTATTTATTTATTTAATAGAGAGAGACACAGCGAAAGAGGGAACACAAGCAGGGGGAGTGGGAGAGGGAGAAGCAGGCTTCCCGCTGAGCAGGGAGCCCAATACGGGGCTCGATCCCAGGACCCTGGGATCACAACCCGAGCCGAAGGCAGACGCTTAACGACGGAGCCACGCAGGCACCCCTCAAATAAATCTTTAAAAATAAATAAATATCTATTTTATTTTACTTTTATTATTTTTTAAAGGTTTTACTTATTTGAGAGAGAGACAGAAAGAGCAAGAGCAGGAACGGCAGAGGGAGAGAGAGAAGCAGACTCCCCACCGAGCAGGGAAGCCCGATGCGGGGCTGGATCCCAAGACCCCAAGATCATGACATGAGCCGAAGGCATACACTTAACCGAGTCACCCACATGCTCCTAAATATCCACTTCAAAATAACACAAAATAAACACTTACCCATGCGAATAAGTGAACATTCAGAACTTGAGCTAGCAGGCGGAGGACTGACATGATGTGTCAGCAATTCTTTATAATGGCTTTCATCTAAAATAACATGGTATGTGCCTAATTAGACAAAAAGTAAAAGAAAAATCAGCTTTCAGATATAAGTATCAATTGTAATTTCTTTTCTTTTTTTTTAATTTTATTCTAAGTAATCTCTACACCCAGGCTCAAACTCACAACCCCGAGATCAAGAGTCACACATCTATCAACTGAGTTAGTCAGGAGCCCCTAAATTGTAATTCCTATGTAATTCTGTAAAAGTTTTACCATCTGAAAATGTACATTTTCAAAATAAGTATTTAAGTTAAATTATCATTTTTCAAAAACCTCATTTAAATGACATCTCTAAATTGACTTCTCTGGGAATAACTATAATTATAATTTAATTAAAGCCAAGTTGTAAGATCTTTACAAAGTATTACATATTAGTGAAATTTCCAGCATTTCAAGAGTTATTAACACTTCCTCTCAACACTGGCATAACTACTGAAAAGTCCCTGCATTTTGAGGTATCTTATAGAATCAATGATACATTTAAGATATTATGGATTTCAGGACATGAAGTGATTTAAATTTAGTACTGTAAAAACAGATGAAAACATACTAATTAATAGTTACTTCTTACAGAGTAATTATGAATAAATACTGAGGAATCTAGATATATACCACCAGTTTCACGAGCAAGTACAGTGCAAACCCGAACCTCTGCAGATAATCCGATAACAGACACTCTAATTTTAGCTGCCTTTAGGGTCTTCATAAAATCCACGTAAATAAAGGGTTTCAGGGGAAGGAAAAAAACATGCAAAAATTAGTATGTTTGAAAAACAGAATTTTCTGAAAACTAGTAATAAATTCACTATAGAATTCTCTTTAGAGTTATAACTCTGGTTTTGATTACAAGGAAAGGTAGTGGTTCTACCTTGATTAGATCATAGATATTAGACGGATCACAAGTTGTGAGGCTGCTAAAGATGATTAGGACTTCTCTACTTGTATGTCCAGGCATGTGTCTACAGAAAGATAAAATATATTCCCATTAGGTATAACAAATTAATAAAAAATTTACCCAGACAAAATAGTACATGTGGTTTATATATTTAGACTATAGAATATCTCATTTGTTTTAACATTGCAAAGGAATGAATTGAGTATACTCTAAACATGTTAAATTTTTCTAAAATTAGCTACACAAAAAACTGATTCATTTATTGTTTCCATAAATATTTGCTGAATACTCTTTTAGGTTCTAGGAATAGAGTAATAAGCAAGAATGAAAGAGGTTCCTGACATCATGAAGCTTACAACCTAGTAGATTCGTTTTGTACAAAGTCTAACGTGTACACTGGAAAGTATGACAATACCATATGGATCAACTTTTTTTTTATTTCATTAACTTAAATGCTGAAGAAAATGTGTATTTCAAATCTTTAATTAAACTCATTTATCTGAAACATGTTTACACACAGGACAGATAGAGGATTTCAAGTAACTTATGGTAGAGTCCACTGTCCATTTAAAAATATGCTTCTTTCTTCCACAAAAACTCTGTGTTGAAAGGCAAAAAAATTTTCTTTTATACTACATAAAAGCTAGATGCAAACTTCTGAGGTATATTTACTTCACTGTCAACTCTGATGCTGAAGCTGGGAGGCAGAGATGTCCATAGTTCGGTTAAATGATGCAAATAATAAGCTTCCGTTTCACTGAGATATAAATTAAAAGCCTTCATTCTCTGTCTATCACAGTAGTACCAGACTTGATTGACTCTCACATCCGGTCACTTCTTCTTTCCTTTCCCTTTTTTACGTCCCTCTCCTTGCTGAAGACTTTGGTCACCACCTCCTGTTTTTTGTGTCCTTGTTTTTAGTTTGGGTATCATTTCTGCTACATACGACATTACTGACTTACCTCAAGGAATATTAAGTCCAAAAGCTGAGCACACATCTTGAATCTCAATAGCTGTAGGATTTTCAACAGCCTTACTTATGGGGATTCGCCTCCCCTCCGCGATGGTCTTCTTGTTATTCAAATAAGCAGGATAGATACAAATGAACCTGTCCTGATCGGCCGGGGACAGAGTGGCGGCACAAGCCATCTTCACCCAGGCCCGCACAGAGCCCACCCAAGACCTCCCGGGGAACGACCGGCCGGAATTCGGTTCTGAGATTTCGCGGACGACTCCGGCTTCCGGCCCATATGGATCAACTTTAAGGTGTGTCTTGATGATAGTAACATGCTTCTTTTTTAAAGGCTATAATTTAACCTCATGGTGATTCAGAGTGATAATATTCATAAACATTAATTTTTGTCTATCATTTAATTAGATGATAATTTATAGGACTTTAAGACATGATGAACTATTTTCCCCTATCTAAATCTACGTAAATAGATTTCTATGCAATCTTAATCTATGCAATTTTATCAGCTCTTTATAGCTTTCCTGCTTCTATCTGCATTGCTGGGCCCTCAGGTTTCATTTGTGGGTGCTGCTCTTGTGCCTACCTCTAATGTGGGTGTTAGCTCCTTCTCACCTACTTCAAAACTAGAAAAATATCTGTTATATAAAGCTATAAAAGTCAGGACAGACTATCCAGGGACAAAATATATGCGCTAGCACTAATGGAAAATTTCCATTAGGGTCTTAGCTACCTTCCACATATCTGAACTTGCTGGAAGAGTATGCTGTTAATTTGCAGATGTGCTACAAAGTTAAGAGAAGTCAATAAATGCGCAAAAAACTCAGTTATTATGCACATTCAATTTCACATACAATCTAATTTTTAACAAAATATTTTTTCATCAACATTTTATTTTGTACTAATATCGCTACAGTCTTAATTATATTTTTCTAAAACCTCTAAGAATCTATCTTACCAACTCAAACGTAAAATAAAAATTACAAACGACAACACACTAAACATCATAAACGACATTACATATTTCTCTTAACGGTTTCATTGCAGCTCGGTTATGGAGAAACATATTGATATGTGTTCATCTCCATTCAAAAAAAATGGACACCAATTATAAATAAAAAATGTAAAATACCAACTTTAGAGTTTGCATAGCCATGCTTAAGGAGTTATAGAGGGATGGTTCTCCATGACAGGTCATATCTACAGCTTTCTTCAAAGATGTTATATGTTTCCTTGGGTTTCCTAAAATAGAAATGGCATAATCTACTTACAATAACATTTTATATATACATTATGGAAATTTGTTTCTCCCCATATTTACTTATCTATGTTGTTAAAGAATAGAATCTCTTCGATTTACATTTTTAGCAAGTTGCACTTTTATCAGAGGTGTTGTTATATCAACTTTTACTTCATACTGAAAGAATAAAAATAATCTGTTTCTATGAACTAGCACATTTTTTTTTAAAGATTCTATTTATTTATTTGACAGAGAGAGAGAGAGGGAGCACAAGTAGGCAGAGTGGCAGGCAGAGGGAGAGGGAGAAGCAGGCTCCCCGCTGAGCAGGGAGCCCGATGCGGGGCTCGATCCCAGGACCCCGGGATCATGACCTGAGCCAAAGGCAGACCCTTAACTGACTGAGCCACCCAGTGCCCCACATTTTTTTTTTTAACGTGGGGCTCGAACTCATGACCCCGAGACCAAGAGTTGCATGCTCTACTGACTGAGCCAGCCAGGTGCCCTATTAGCACATATTTTAAATATTACTAACTTAAAGGGCAAAACTTTTTACATTTAAGACTCATACATTTTCACATTGTCACATCTCTGAAGTCACGCTGCGTCTCACCATCACTGGCAGCCAGGGAGCACCTGTGCGGCAGACGTCACTGCCTGCTCCCACGTGAGCCTACGCATGGCTACCGTGGTGTTGTTCCAACTGCACCTGTACATTGTGCTATTCGTGGCTAGTTTCACTGCCATTTCAAATGTTTCTATAAAAGGTTATTAATACAAAAGGTTCTATTTTTATGTAGAAAGGCAAGGAATAGAGCAGTGAGGTATATATTATCAGTGAAGCAAAAATTCACTGATGGAAGAATGATTGCAATTCCCTATTTTTCTTCAGGGGATTAAAAAAGCTTTAGGGGCGCCTGGGTGGCTCAGTCGGTTAAGCGGCTGCCTCCGGCTCAGGTCGTGATCCCAGGGTCCTGGGATCAAGCCCCACATCGGGCTCCCTGCTTGGCGGAGAGCCTGCTTCTCCCTTTCCCTCTGCCTGCCGCTCTACCTACTTGTGCTCTCTATCTGTGTTAAATAAATAAATAAAAATCTTTAAAATAAAAAAAAATTAAGAGATTTAGAAGACCTAAGAAAAGAAGATTTCCGCAAATAAATACAGCTGTGTTATCTTCTGTTACCGAAATAACATCTGAAAAGATTGTCTATTGCTATTTTCTCATCCCAAGCAATATATTTTTTGGTGTGAACAATTTATGTGTATCATCTGACACTGTATCATATTTTAACTGCTAGGATGTTTCCTTCTTGACAGCTGATAAAACAAAGGTATCTTACAAATGATGCAATCTTAGATTCAATGACATGGTATTCTTCTGACATTTTCTCCTATTTTAACACTGTCTTCATGTTAATGATAATCAAAGTATCATTAAATTGTTTGATCACATAATTCATCAAACTACCTCCATACTGTTGAACATGTCTTCCCAATTTGTCACTGCTGTTATGAAGAGTATATTTGTAGAATGAGGCTTTTCTTCTTTCATAATGTTTCTTAAGTATAAATTCCAAGGAACAACCATTTTTATATCTTTTCCCAAAAATGTTAAATAAATTAATCAGTCTATCAGCACTACAGGTATCAGTTTCTCCATGGTTCCACAAGCAATATACTGCTTTTTAAACTTCATTTTGTTCATTTAAAATATATAAAATAATAAAATGTTGTTGAGTGGTTTTGTTTTTTGACGACTTGTTTGGCTAAAATTTCTTTTTTAATAGCTATTTTGTTTCTCTTTTTATTCTGGTATGAATTATCTGTTGTCTTTGTCCATTCGTCTACTTATAGCTTCTTCGTGTTCTTATTTATCTGAGTAAGTTTTAAAATACTAAGCATTTGCCATTATTTAATACATATTTCAAGTACTTATTTAGTCTCAGAATCCTAAGATTTTAGAAATGAAAAGTACAGGGCGCCTGGGTGGCTCAGTTGGTTAAGCGACTGCCTTCGGCTCAGGTCATGATCCTGGAGTCCCAGGATCGAGTCCCACATCGGGCTCCCTGCTCGGCGGGGAGTCTGCTTCTCCCTCTGACCCTCTTCCCTCTCGTGCTCTCTCTCATTCTCTCTCTCTCAAATAAATAAATAAAAAATCTTTAAAAAAAAAAAGATTCCCTTAAAAAAAAAAAAAGAAATGAAAAGTACATCACTAAGTCCAAATCCCTCATAAGTGAGAAATGAATCTAACAAGCTAACAGATTTGCCTAAAGACAAATACCTACCCAGTGGCAGGACCAGCACTTAAACCTACATCTCCTGGCTCTCTATCCACTTCTCTTTCTACCATACCATACAAAATAGTTCGTTCACCTCCTATTGTATTGTGAGTATAGGAAAAAAGTGAACTCGATTACTGTCAGTGTGGTTTACAGCAGTGATTCTGATCAGACAGACAAGGAGTGCTGTCAAGAGGCCTATCAAAATATCCAGAGGATTTTTCATCCCTATACATATGACTTCTCTGGCACCCCTAGAAAACTACTCTGAATGTGAGAAAGGTGCCAAGAGGGTTGGTCCTACGTCCCTTCCTGGGGGAAACCATTCTGTCCTCACAGTATAACAAACGAGCTGCTTACCCTGCTTCCATCCTGCTCCAGGAACAGGCATGTAATCCAGGCCTACCAACACAATACTGCATTCCTCTGGCCACTTTGCTCATGGGCGGGCAGATCAGAAGCAGGGTCATTCCGAGACCTCTGTGGGACTTGTGCTGAAGCTACAGACTATGAGGGTCATGGAGACTCAGGGCTAGTAACAGACATCTTTTCACCTCACTTAAGAGAATGAAGCCAAACAGAGCCAGGAACCCTGGAAACTACCATGTGTGAAATCAGCCCTCCTTTAGATGGGAGTCAATAATTTTCCTTGTATGCTAAAGCTAGCTTGAGATTTTTTTTGGTTACTCATAACTGAATTTCTTGATCACTCCAGGCTAACATAAATTTCACTCCTTACTGCCATAGTGAAAAACTATTCATGATGAAAATAATGTCATTTCAAATTTATCTGTATTGGTAAGGATGAAAGGATGAGAACCACATTTAAGGGATAGTGTATTTCACAGAAATTAAAACAGAATTAGTGATGTGAATTTGTCAAAACAGCACCAAAGCTAATAAAACCTGCACTATATTTTAAGAGAATAAAATTCAGTTAGGCATGTCGTGTAAGCAGAAAAACTGAAATATTAATAATAACTGCAATTCAATTTTTAAATCCTTTGCTCT
This sequence comes from Callorhinus ursinus, assembly GCF_003265705.2. Classification (NCBI taxonomy): domain Eukaryota; kingdom Metazoa; phylum Chordata; class Mammalia; order Carnivora; family Otariidae; genus Callorhinus; species Callorhinus ursinus. The sequence goes on from NW_027397085.1 coordinate 7,964,925, forward strand.
TTAGAGGCTTAACTTCTAAAAAATTAATTTTAAGACTAAGTGGATTTTTGGAATGGTTACAGTAATTTTATCTTAATACTTTCAGGATAAGAATGTGTAAGTCTTAAATAAACATTTACATTCATTGCAGTAGTATTCATTACCGTACAGAACTCAATTTAAAACAGTTCGTCTTAGATACCAAGAGTTTACTGGAGGATTTAATCGAGGGGTTATTAAGTGTTTCACATGGAGAGCATAAAAGAAGTCTTCATTTTACTTATTAGGCAACCTTATGAACAGGGTTACAAGGTTGAGTAAATAGAGCCAAGTCCTTGAGTCCTATAAAGGTAATTTTATGCATACCTGAGAGTTCGGTCAGTTTTTCAGCTCTTTTACTCTTTGTTACAATTATTCCAATCTCAAAATAAAAACAAAAATGATTATTAACTTAACAAATTACTTCTTCTTCGTAAGAATGTACATGAAAATAAATCAGTAATTACAAAAGACATAAGTAACATACGAGAAACTTTTTCTCATGATGCTTTTGACAGAAATTTAGCTAGAGTTTACTGTACATTATTTAACTTTTAGAGTTGCCTTGCTTGTCACTGATAAATGTACCAGAAACTGGTACACAATCTGGATCACTTAATAATTCATAGAATGTATGCCCAACGTTTTAAAAATAAATTAGAATTGGCAGTAATAGCAGGAATCTAATTCTGAATTCCATCACTTATCTACATACCTGACTAATAGGATTTTGATCAAAATATTCTTCTACGAAGTATTCCAATAACTGTTTAAAGAAAACAAAAATACTAGATAAGGGCAAAATAATAACCATAAAGAAATGTTTTGTGAAACCTATTTATCAAGCATCACTTCTCATGAGATTATTAGGCTCATAATTTTCAAATATATTTAGTAAAATATTTTCAAATATCTTAGTAAAAATATTAAACAAAAATAAATTTTAAAATATTCAAATAAATAAAAATCACAGTATTAAATAAGCCTGAATTTAAAATGGTAAGTGATGAACTACGTTTAACAGATAGAACCAGGGCACTGGGTTACTCAGTTGGTTAAGGGTCTGACTCTTGATTTTGGCTCAGGTAGTAATCTCAGGGTCATGAGACTGAGCCCCAAGTCAGGTTCAGTGCTCAGTGGGGAGTCTGCTGGAGATTCTGTCGGCCCCACCCCCACACCCTGGCGCATGCGCTCTAATAAATAAATCTTCGAAAAAGAAAAATAAAAGATGGAACCATATGGACTTGTGAGACAGATGTAATCTAAACATGGAAAGATCCTATGAAGCCAGAAACAAGAGAATGAGCATAACCGAGGATGGGTTTTAATAAATTACGAATAATCTGAATGTGTTTATAAACTGGGCGGAATGATCTGAGTAAGTCCAAAGACAATGAAAAGGGATAATTGACAAAGCAAGACGCTGACTGGGGTGGGAGGACAGAAATTAAGAGCATAAATATTAGTCATTTTGTTGTATCGTTTTCCTAAACGATGTGATTAAACTTCTACTTAGCTATAGTTTGTATAAACTCAAAAAAATGCATTCTTTAAAAAAATTTCTTCATGGGAAGGTATAATATTTACTCAAGGGAAGAGAGTAGACAGAAAAAAAGAACTATGACCAAGTCCTAGGGCATTCCAGCATTCTAAAGTGGGAGAGGGGAGCCTAAGACGAAATAAAAAGACTCTATATAATCAAAGTCAAAAGAAGGATGTGTGGGGTGCCTGACTAGCTCAGTCCTTAGAGTGTGGGAATCTTGATCATGGGGTTGTGGGTTTGAGCCCCACATCAGGGGTACAGAGTTCTTAAAAAAAAAAACACATATACACACACACAAACAAAAACAAACAAAAAGAACAAAAGAAGAATGCCTTTCAGGAAGGATTAAGTGTCAACTATTTCAGTTGCTACTAAAGATAAAAAGGAGTTGAGTTTCACATCCTGGAGGTATGGTGGACCTTGAAAACGTAGTTGTGAAGGTACCATTCCAACTGGAGTGTGTTAAAGAGAGAATGCTGTGGACATTCAACTGTGGAGAGTGGATCAGTACTGTAATAAATACACACACATTCACCAATAGAGAAGATAAAGGACAAATCCAATCTAGTAAATTTAGAAAACTCATGTACAAGAAAAGGAGCGGAGGATTCTGGAGCAGAATTGAGTCCAGCAGTATGATTCAGCATCTACTTCAGCCTACTCCTCTGAAGCCCCATTCCTGACTGAAAAAGGTCCTGGGAAATTTCGCTAATACTCTTTCTTGCTTTTGGAAAGAAGTGAAGAGAGTACTGTTATCTTTTCTCCTCTTCTACCAGAAGTTATGAATGAATAGGGAAAGAAATTAAGAATTAACCTTCCTTTCAGAAGAGAAGAATCCAAGCTTCACACTTAATTGAGGAAAAGAGTTCCAAAGCTGAGAATATCTCCTCATGGAAATGCATTATATCCTCCCTCCCCTGCCCAGTTAGTTAAACAAGATATAGGACAGTTAATAAAATCTCAGAAGATAAAATGAAGCCCTGTAAATCCAGCAGAATCTGCACACCACCCAAGCTGAGCTTCACCCCTTTGGTGCACACCATTTCATCCCAGCTGCTATGCTTAGGCCACAGAAAAGTGGATAAAACATAAACTACCCAGGCTAAAATCAAGCTTTAGAAGAGAAAACATCCTCCACATAAAAACCTGTTCACAGATATTCCCAGCAGCATTATTCATAAAAGGCCCCCAAAAGTGGAAACAACCCAAAGTTGTATACAATAGAATACTGTTTGGCAAAACTACAGAAAATTTGCTTCTGTTTTCCTTTCTTTCTTTTTTTTTTTTTTAAGTTTTATTTATTTAAGTAATTTCTGCACGCAACATGGGGCTCAAATTCACAACCCTGAGACCAAGAGTCACACTCCTCTGACCGAGCCAGTCAGGTACCCCTGGGTTTTCTTTTTGTGATGATAAAAATGCTCTAAAACTGACTGTGGTAATAATGTTGTACAACTCTGTAACAGGCAAAAAATTTTAACAGTATATTTTAAGTAAGTTGATTTTATGGTATGTGAATTATATCTTAATAAAGATGTTATAGTAAAAAAAAATTTTTTTTTAGAATTCAGCGTCCTTTCTCACATTTAGTATAAATTAAAATGATTTTACTATACCTTTAAAGTACAAGTCAGTCTATTTGGCTTTAAATCTTGGTCTTCCATTGTTCTTGATCCATCTACTACCACATAAAGATGACGCATCTACCAAAAATAAACCACAAATATAACAATTTTCAAATTCAATTTTTGACCAAGAAGTAAAAATGGCATTTAGTATTTACATATTCTACACATATATATGTATATATATTTTTTTAAGATTTTATTTATTTATTTGACACAGAGAGAGCCAGAGAGCACAAGTGGAGGGAATGACAGAGGGAGAGGGAGAAGCAGACTCCCCGCTGAGAAGGAAGCCCGATGTGGGGCTCTATTCTGGGACTCCAGGATCATGACCTGAGCCGAAGGCAGACGCCTAACCATGAGCCACCCAGGCGCCCATACACATATATTTTTAATATATTCTTCTAAAATATTTGTTGTCTTACTATTATTAATTCTGTCAAGACAGAATGCTTCTCTAACCCAACTAGTTCTGTACTGGTAAAGAAAAAAAATGTCAACATACCATTCCAAGTCGAACTTGTCCATGGTGCTCAAATACTCTGTTAAAATTATGCAAACATTTTAATGGAATGTCCTCTATTACCCAAAAAATCAATATAACTTTTCAACTAACCTACATTTTCTAGTGAAGTAAATTATCAACTTATGGGGTTCACATAACTACAGGCATTTTGGACAGTCCCTGAAGACCCATTTCCCTTCTGAAGTGCTAGGCTGCTGTTTTCTTCCCCCTACTCAAGAGTTTAAAGGTCAGTTTCTCTAGAATACAGCTGAAATGAAGTACTGAGGAGTGGGGATAGGTGGACAGAAAGGCTTAAAGGAATCTATTTTATCTTTAGTAACACACCTACAAAAAGTTTACATACCTTTTTCTCTTTGCTTTGAAGAGAATGTCTTCTATCGTAGCTTTAAGTGATCCTGATTCATCTTCTTTAAGAATCTCCCTATAAGCAATATTTACTTGTCTGAAAAGCTAAAATTTTATTAACCCAAAAGAAATGAAAACATATGTCCACACAGAGATCTGCACATGAATGTTCACAGCTGCATTATTCATAAAAGCCAAAAAGTATAATCAATCTAAATGTCCATCAATTGACAAATGAATGAATGAAAACATGGTATACAATATAATGCTATTAAGTAATAAAAAGGAATGCATTACTGATCCCTGCTACAACATGGATGAACCTTGAAAATACTGTTATATGAAAGAAGCGAGACAATACTGACCACATATTATAAGATTACATTTACATGAAATACCCAAAAAGGCAAATGCATAGAGACAAAAAGTAGATTAGCAGTTGCCTACAGCTGGAGGTAGGAATGAAGTTAATCACAAATGGGCATGAAGTATCTTTTTTTTTTTTTTAAGATTTTATTTATTTGACAGCAAGAGAAAGAGAGAGATCACAAGTAGGCAGACAGGCAGGCAGAGGGAGAGACAGAAGGCGGCTACCCGCTGAGCAGGGAGCCCGATGCGGGGCTCGATCCCAGGACCCTGGGATCATGACCTGAGCCAAAGGCAGACGCTTAACAGACTGAGCCACCCAGGCATCCCTGGATATGAAGGATCTTAATGGGGTGGTAAAATTTTCTAAAACTGATTTATGGTGATGACTGCACAACTCAGTAAATCTTCTAAAAATCAATGAATTATAAGTTGGAAACAGGTGAATTTTAACATGCGTTAAATATACTTTAATAAATTTAAAAAACCAATCACTGAACGAGGAGAGAGATAAAGGTGTAGAAGAACAGTAAGAAACAATGTGTAAACGAGAAGGGAGTCATAATGCCCTACTCACCATGTCCTTTCATAGCCTCCTTCCCATCGCTTAGTTCTTTCAGGTTCTTCATCCATTTTTTCCTTAAATGTATTATTCAGTATCCTGTAAAAGTCACTGAGTGTGAATTTTCTAAAAATATCTGGCACAAAATTCATACTTTTTTTTTAAAGATTTTATTTTATTATTTATTTGAGAGAGAGAGAATGAGAGATAGAGAACACGAGAGGGAAGAGGGTCAGAGGGAGAAGCAGACTCCCCGCAGAGCAGGGAGCCCGATGTGGGACTCGATCCCGGGACTCCAGGATCGACCTGAGCCGAAGGCAGTTGCTTAACCAACTGAGCCACGAGGCGCCCCAAAATTCATACGTTTAAATGTGAAAAGTAAAGAGAGGGAAGCAAACATACAAAGTAAAAAACAGAGAATGCAAGGTCATCTAATTCTTTGCAATTTATTCAATAATTGTTGTTGAACGAAAATACTTCACAAAATCCTCATGGAACTCTTTTTCCCGTCCGTTAGAAAAAATATAAACGTTTACGCAAAAGTTTGGCACTAAGAGAGAGAAGCATCTTTTTACAAACCTTTTTAAAGTTGTTTTAAAGATTTTTATTTATTTGTCAGAGAGAGAGAGAGAGCAAGCGCACAAACTGGGGGGACCGGCAGGCTCCCCACTGAGCAAGGAGCCCGAAGTGGGACTCGATCCCAGGACCCTGGGATCATGACCTGAGCCAAAGGCAGACACTTAATGATTGAGCCACCCAGGAGCCTCTCTTTTTACAATTTTTTTTTAAAGATTTTGTTTATTTATTTGACAGAGAGAGACAGCGAGAGAGGGAACACAGGCAGGGGGAGTGGGAGAGGGAGAAGCAGGCTTCCCGCCGAGCAGGGAGCCTGATGTAGGGCTCGATTCCAGGACTCTAGGACCATGACCTGAGCCGAAGGCAGATGCTTAACGACTGAGCCACCCAGGTGCCCTCTTTTTACAATTTTTAAAAACAAAAATGCATTATAGTCATAGGACAAGACCACAGAACTATGGAAAGTGAGTAAAGATATAGATGAAACAAGATTAGCTACAAATGATGGTTATTATTACAGCTGGGTGATGGATCATGGTGATTCACTGTACTACCTGTCCACCTTTGTATATGTGTGAATTTTCTTATAATAAAAAAAAAAAAATCTGGGGCACCTGGGTGGCTCAACTATTAACAACTATTATGATCTCAACTATTAAAAAAAGAAAAAGGAAATGTTCAGTAATTCAATACAACATGGTTTCATCTAGATGAAGGGTGATTGGTTTTTTGTTTTATTACTTTCTGTATTTTCATATTTTTCATATGAACATGTATTTCTTTAATAATCAGGGATAAAACTGGTGGTGGGGGAAATCTATTAACCAGAGCCAAGTAATAAACATTCTAGTCACATCTACACTTCCATCATCCCAAATGGAATCTCCCTCCCCATCCTATGCTCTCACTTCCTTCAGCTTCCTTCTTCCATATATGATCAAAGGAATCGTAAGGGCCAAGAAGACATTAAGGACAAAACAAACCCCATCACTGACAGGAGGAAAAATTAATTTCTGTAATAAGGACCATAAGCAAGACCTTACCCGCCACCTACATCGTGGTTTTCTATAGAAAAATAGATTTTAAAATCTAAAGAACTGACTTATAAATGGACTTTTGGAATGAAACTCTATTAACAAGTTGGAGACTGCTTTCATGGCATCACTGCTTTCTGTGGCACCTGCTATAATCAGGTATTATTTGCTAAAGTTCTGTATCTCTCAATGAATTAACAAACCATTCCCTGGCATTGGAAGAAATCTATTTGTTTCAGGAAATCTGGTGATCTACTTTACTATATACTTCGGTAGATTGCCTGAAGTAATGACAAGTGACTTAATTCTAACATTTGTGTTATTTCAACACACTGTGCTGGTGCTTGTAAGTTTAATGATGAGTGCCTGCACTCAGAGGATATGGTGATTAAATGAACTTTTTGATCCTCCATGAAAGTTTCTGTATTTACTGTGAATTACAAAATTCTGTATTTACTGTGAATTACAAAAATCAAAGCTTACATAGTGTTCTTGATGTTTTTAAATTCTTACAAAGTCACTACTGCCATTCATCATATCAATATTTACAGTATTTTATTCTTAGTTTATTACTTTTAATTTTCTTAAAGTTCAGAAACACAGTGAGAACTGATGAGCAGAAACTGCAAAGAGGAACACTTCTGGCTCACAACATCCAAGGACTTCCTAATTAGAGCTGACTGCAATGGGAAATTACAGGGATAGGACAGAGGTATTAAGCTCCCATAACTACAGATGTTCCAAGGGAAGCTGGAAGTTTATAATGCATGTTACTAATAGAGAAGGAAGTTATGCATCCTGGAGAAAGATGTAGTTGGTGACCTCTTAGGTCCGTATCTCCAAAAGCTGATCCGTTTCCTGAAACTCCAACTCCAGAAAAGCCACTGTGCCTAGCGTCAGCCTGTTGGTGTGATTCCTGTCACATGAGCTCAGAAAGCTACTGCAAACAAACGAGATCTGCACCAAACATCGCAATTTATGAAGCTTTTATTCACACCTTACCCTGCCAAGCGCTACTAGGCATGGGTGATCACTATCCTGTTTTCATACATGGAACTCGAGGCTCAAAAGGCCGGTAACGCTCTCGAGGTCACACAGCTGGAGGCAATCAAACTCGAACCCAAGACCGCAATTCCCGAAACTCGCGTTCCGCTTTAGCAAAGGAGAGCCATTCCCTGGACTGCAGCCCTAGATGGTTCTATGCAGCTAAGAGACGGAAGTTGCCCTTCTCCCCCTTCACACGCTCCCTCCCACCCTCAATCCACAAAGCACAAGAGGCTGGTCGGCCCCCTTCAGCCTCCGCCCCCACCCCCCGTCGCGCCGCGAAGGCCCCTCCTTGCTGCCGTGCTCCCCAGACGGTCGGTCCCCACCTTCGCTCCGCGAGAAGCTCTACCCGCGGACTCACCGGTCTCGTAGGACGCCGCTCTACCCGGAAGCTCCGTCCAGTCGGCTCCAAGGCCTCGGCGGAAGTCCTTCCCCTGCGCGCGGCGGCGACGCACTAACGTTCCGGTTGCTGCGAGCGTCGGTCGCTGGAGCAGGGCGCTCGGGGGCCGGGCGTCCCAGAAGCTGATGAAGCTGCGAGAAGGAGCCTCTTGCCCCACTCTCCGCTGTTATTCACAAAAACGCGGGAAAAGTGATCTCCGTTCGGCCGGGTAGCCGTCGACCCGGGATCTTAGGAGCTTAAATTTTGTGTATTATGTCTCTAAGGTTGGCATGAAGGACTGATCGCAGCAGCGGCAACTACGCCAGAACCTTGCGGTGCAAGAGTTTTCTGGGACTGCTCTGCGGCTCCTGTTCATGCAACAAGTATTATTGGGCACCTGCTTTGAGCCTGATACAGTTCTAAGCACTGAGTAAATAGCAATTAAAAACTAATCCCTGCCCCCCGTGGAATTCTTCTATGAATATATTTGTCGAGAAAAACATACTGTATCACATGGTGATAGTGCAAATAGAGAAAAATTAAGCATGGAAGGGGAACATGGTCCCAGCTTAACAGTGTAGTCCGAGGAGTCCTCACTGACAGTTGAGCCATAACCGGAATAAGGAAGGGAGTTAACCATACTTAAACCCAGGGCAAATCCTCCCGAGGCAAAGGGAACCTCAAGGGCTAAGGCCCTGAGGTGGAAACCCATCCGTATGTTTCTGGGACTGCATGAGAAAACGGGTTGAGCGATGGTAGCTGAAATCGGCCGCGGGCTCTGAACATTTTAGTAACTTTGGTGGAATGACAGTGGTTTGGACGAGGATAGTATGACTGCAGCTAGTGAGAAGGGTTGGATTCTAGATCTTGTCAATAGATGTGTGTTAGGAAAAAAGATCCAATGACCCAAAAGTTTTCAGCTGAGCAACTGAAAGGTTAGAGTTGCAATTTCTGAGAGAATGGGGGGTGGTTAAGATCTGTTCAGTTTTGGACAAGTTTGAGATGCTTGAGATGCCTGCTAATATGGAAATGGTAGTGTGCATGAAAACAGCAGTGCCTTAAAATAGGCTAAAGGCCTAAGATGTCAGCCTTCTGTGACTACCTGAGGTGACCTCAAGCGGAAACCAAAAACAAGAAGTGGAAACCAGTTAGGCAGAGGTCTGCAGGCAATATTTTTTTTAACAAATATGATAGAAACACAATGTATTAAGATGACCCAAGGGTTTTTCACATGTCTATGTGGAAATCAGTGAAGCTAAATTTTTACAATGGAACTGATTGTACCTTGTGACACAATCAATTAGAGAAACTGCTTGCAAGCACATCTACCCCTTCCCACTTTTGCGTATATAACCCCTGTGAAGCTAAGTTTCAAAGCAGTTCTGAGCAATCTGAAATACTGTTTCCTGGGCCATAGTCCTCAGTAAGACAAATAATGCATTTACTAACCTACTTGGAGGTTGGCTTTTTTTTTTTAGACGACACTAAGCATTTCCTACACTTGAGAAGCGGAGATGCAAGGTCCAGCCAGAGCATCAGAGAAAGCTTACATCCACGTGAGGAACAGTGTGGGAAGGAACTGCAGGAACTGGAGCTTATTTCCCCATCAGCATACGCTCCCCTTCTGCTGCCTATATTGCTTTGTTGGTACCAACATCTTCCCTTGTGTTCTGCCCCCTCAAAAACATAAACAAGCCATGCTGCATGATACTGGAAAGAAAAGACCTGGATTTAAAATTAGGCTCTGCCACACTAGCTGGGTGACCAACAAGCAAGTCACAAACTATGTGTTATGTATAAAGTAGGGATACCTTCACCTACACACGACATAGTGGCAACCCCATTACCAGCTTTTATTTCCCCCCCGGAGGACAAAGGCCTTATTATTTTCAGTGTTGTCTTTAAAAAGGAGAGGAGAATTTGGCATTGCTGATTCCTTCCCAGTGCCAGTCACCTTTTGTTTTTGCCTCCCCCACATCTTTAACTCTTCACAGGACTCACACTTTTTCCTTGCCCTTCCTACTTTCCCTCCATTCTCCCTTCCTTTCACAAACTCCACTTTTTCTTTTCCTCCATTCTGGTTGGCCATCATGTTCCAGGACAGGATGCATTCTTATGGGACAACTGGTCACAACCCCAAGCCCCAAGCATGTATCTTGCATATGTTCACTATCCATCAGTCTGGGAAGACCTTTTTTTTTTTTTAAAGATTTTATTTACCTGACAGAGAGAGCACAAGTAGGCAGAACAGCAGGGAGAGGGAGAGGAAGAAGCATGCTCCCCGCTGAGCAGGGATCCTGACGTGGGGCTCGATCCCAGGACCCTGGGATCATGACCTGAGCCAAAGGCAGCCGCTTAACCGATGGCGAGCCACCCAGGCGCCCCTGGGAAGACGTTTAATTAAAAATTTCTTAATTTTTATTTTATGTACGCTCCACACCCAATGTGGGGCTTAAACTCATGACCCTGAGATCATGAACCCCACGTTCAACCGACTGAGCCAGCCAGGCACCCCTAGGGAAGGCTTTTCTTTTGAATGAAAAAAAAAAAAAGTAGTCCCCAGTAAAGTATATTTGTGAAGAGGAGGCTGGATCATTCAAACTCACAACTGTGAAGTTTACTTTCCTCTGTATATATTTTAGTCATAGATCTTAACTAGGAGTTGTACCAAGGCAAAACAAAACGTGCATAAATCCATGGTAATCCCTTGCCGTTAACTATGGCTGACACAACATTCTAATTGTATACAAATTGGGAGAAGAAATGGATCTGACCTAGCCTAATGTTTCAACTAGTAAAACGAAGGGACAGCTATGAAGAATGGACCAGTCTGTTCTTTGCCCATGGGTAGGTGAACACAGTCCCCAAGGTTAATAAATTTATGAAGAACTCAGCCAGTGTTATTACACTAAAATTCAGCATGCACAACTTTGGAGACTGGGAGAGGTGAACTTGATGGAAGTATCTGTAAAGATACTTTCTCACACAGAGACTCATTAAAAACCTCCACAACTGCTTTTAACAGAATACAATAATCCTTATTTTGACATGTTAGAGCACTTGTTCATCATCTATTGTCACAGTACCAAGCCTAATGCAATTATCTAAAATTCAAAAGAACTCATACCCTAACGCTGCACCCCAGCACAGACCAAATAAGGACTTGGATGATACACACATTCTTAAAACACAATTTGTTTTTTAAAAACTTGTTTCAAGTCTCACCTTCCAGCTGTGGGAAATCGGTTTAACTGGCCATGTTTATTACATTCTGACAAGCACTGTTGTTCTAAGTCCTAGTTAACTACCTTCATTAACAACTGTGAGATCAGGTACACATAGTTCTTCAACAAATAAACAAACTGAGGGGCAGGAAGGCTAAGTAATTTGTCCAGGGTCACAAAGCAAGTAATTGCTGCAAGGCAAAGCAAGAATAGGGCGACACAAGCAGGGAAGAGCGAGGGTTCTGTGACAGCGACTAGAAATCTTGGGGGACCCCTACATTGGGTTGCAGTACCCCCCACAAAATCAATTATGTTTCCATGCTTTTCTCTAACTGCAAAGTGGCATTATTTTAACTTAACAGTGCTTTCTAAAAACTACCCAAGTTAGGGACGCCTGGGTGGCTCAGTCGGTGAAGCGTCTGCCTTCGGCTCAGGTCATGATCCCAGGGTCCTGGGATGGAGTCCCACATTGGGCTCCTTGCTTGGCAGAGAGCCTGCTTCTCCCTCTACCTGCTCTGCCTGCCGCTCCCCCTGCTTGTGCTCTCTCTCTCTCTGACGAATAAATAAATAAATAAACAAAAAACAAAACAAAACAAAAAGAAACCACCCAAGTTACTTGGGCATTTTTCTTTGTGAAAACTTCCCATTAAAAGACATGTGAACAGTATAAAACGCAGGAGGAGGGATGACAAAGCCGTCCATCTAAGTCATTTGTCCTTCCACAGAAGTTACACAGTTAATGCAGAACCACAAGCTGCCAGGAGACGGGGTCTGAATCCTGATTACTCCAGCTGAGCTTTCAGAGATGTCCAGAGGAGATACTTCTACCACAGTGATGAAGGAGGAAGCATGTCTCTGGGTGAGGAACTCTTACAGCCTCAACTGAAAGTCCCCAGAGCCATGACTGGAGAACTCTTCTCCTGCTCATTCCCTTCTTTACACATGCACACCCATTCAGGTCTTTACAGATACTTCCAATATTTCAAACGAAGCATTTTATGTTAATTAAAAGTACTTAAAATGCACTAAAAATATATTGTATTAACACCAGAGTAATCCCATCTTACCCATGAATTTAGTGACAGTCAACCTAGAATGGGAGTCCAGAACCTAATATTCCAACAGACCAAGACTGCAATCCTATTTAAACACTTGCTACTGTCTGACAGTGGACCAGTTAATCTACCACATCATCAGTTTTCTTACCTATTAAATGAGAATGAGAAATGATTACATGTCAATGGAATGTTATAAGGATTAAATGATAATTTCATGTATGTGTGTATACAATGTAACTTTTACTATAAATACCAACAGGCTTCAATTTATTTCAAAAAATACAAGGCATATATGACAAAACTAAGACCTGTTCTTTCTGGCAGATGGATATGTGTTTATAGTTTTCTATTTTTCTTTAAATTTTTCAAAATAAAGAGAAATTAAAATATTGATCTTATCTACTTTGAATACAGAAGCAACTATGTAAAGGCATCCCTGTGTGCAGTTAACCTTTATCAGCAGGACCACATGCTTTCACAACAGAATTTCTGGAACAATCGTTTAAAATAGAAGGCAGACTGCAGACGTTAAGAACCTCAGGTCAGAGATGCACGAGACCTCCAACAACTAATCTAAACATCTTGTTGTCCAAACTAGAAATCGGCCTAAGTGGTTCTTTAGTTACATCCAGCTGGTTGATTCCAAGTGGTCTTTAAGCACCACATTTGAGAAACTATTTTCTTGTATTTTATTTCTAAGTCCAATTTTCTGACACAATTTTACAATGGAAATTCATGCTATTTGATTTTGTTCGTTGAGCTGTCTAGTTTTGTCAGAATCCTGGCATCCTTGCCATCTTCATAATATAAGTACACTGACTTCCAAGAACAAAGAAATTTAAATTTTAGCATACATAGAAATGAGTTAATTTGCTCAAGAGAGTCTTTACCATTCGGTGTGAAACCAAAAGGTATGAAAACTATAAACTCTTACCTTTTGTAATATGTACAGCACATGGAAAATTAAGAATTTCTTCAATTTGAAGAAATGAATCAATGTTATAATAGAAACATTATTTTAAGAAGTATCTTTGGAAAATGATTCAGACTTGTATATAAAGAATTACATACTTGTCTGAATTGTATACTAATGATTATTTAAAGATTATTCTTCAAAAATTTTACAAAAACAGTTCTAAACTGAGGGGACAATCACAATCAACTGGGCTAGCTATATGCCCACTATCAGCTACTTTCACTTTACTAATAAAAGTTTAAGTTAAAAAAAAGTGATGGGCACCATCTGAAATAATTTGATGTTTTGTGGGATTGCCCTCTGTTTCCGGACAAATCAGCCTTCTGATAGCCAAAAGACTGGGAAATTTAGTAACCAGCACAGCACCCAAAATAGTTTAAAACATTAACAGATAAAACCCCAAACTTAATAGCACTAATAATGTCAAACGACTATATGAAAGAAGACAACACCAGGCTTAATACCTTAGGAAGTATATACAGAACTTGAACATTGTTTAAGATACCATTCAAGTCACAACCGAATTAGCAACGTCATCAGATACTCTGATATAATGAAAAAGCCTAGTTTAAAAAAAAAATGCATGTAAACCATAAAAGATTACAAAGTATTTTAGAATACACAACAGAAATCTAACCAGGAGGTTTAAATTTTGATTCTTAAAAGGTGAATATATATTTACAATCTTTAAGTTTCACAATTTGTTATTTTTACATGATCTTTATTCTCTGGATAACATAAAACAATAAAAAGCTCTTTTAACACCACTGATACACAGAAAAAAAAAAAAATCAATAGGGAGGTTGGTAGAATGCACTAGCGATAGTTAGCTAACATACAAAAGGCCAGGGACTTTATTCATGGACTCAAGTCACAAAACAGACTGAAAAAAAAAAATTGCAAGCCAGTTAACAGGCACTTTCCCTTCAGAGACTTCACTGCAGGGACAGAGTTTCCTTACCTTAGAAGGAATGGTTATAAATAACAATTTTGAAGGCAGAGTTCTGGGAGGAATGGATGAGATCACCTATGGGAACTAATGAGCGCACTTACGTGTTAAGAAAAGACTGTGCAAGTTCACAGCACAGGTCACCGTGGGACGTTCCTTCAAGGTTTAAAAACCTCAACCTGTAGTCAGTCAGTCCTTAATACAATAGATGAATTTTAAAGCACAGAATCCTTAATTGGAGTGTTCAGCCCAGTTGATTATCAAAAGCTATTTATAAAATGCTTCAATACTCAATACTGATGAATTAAAGCTACCAAAACTTTGTAATGATCACAAAGATTTGGCCTCCTGGGTTAAAATCCAAAGTCATTTTGCCTCTTGACAACATTGCAGAGATGTCAAATACTTCTTAATCTCTCAAACCGTGTGGCAAACCTTCTATGTTTTCTGTCTATCATAATCTCCGACCATCTTCTTGATGTGTGACAATTTGCTCTTCAACTGTTTGCAATAATTCCTCTTATTTTTGTAATCTGCAGACTAAAAAGGAAAAAAAAAATAAACCAGGTAAATTTAACAAAATAAAAACAAGTTGTGTTAGGGGGCAGGGAGGCAGAGGTGAATAAAAAAAAAAAAAACGTAGAATAGGGGCACCTGGGTGGCTCAGCTGGTTGAGTATCTGCCTTTGGCTCAGGTCATGATCCCAGGGTCCTGGGATCAAGCCCCACACTCAGCTGAGCAGGCAGCCTGCTTCTCACTCTCCCTCTGCCTGCCACGCCCCCTGCTTGTGCTCTGTCAAATATATAAAATCTTAAAAAAAAATCGAATATTAGTCAAATAAAATTGTTGGGGGTGATGATACAGGCATCTGGCAGTTTCTCTGATCATATAGGAAGCTGATTCTTTTTCCTCAATCATACCTTCTAACCTGAGTTTTACAAAGCATACGCTAATTTCTACTGGTTTGTAAAGTGACCCAAGACACTTACTGGCCTTTTTGCGAACACATCATCTAAAAAATCAGTCAACAGGGGTGCTTGGCCAGCTCAGTTGGTAGAGCATGTGACTCTTGGTCTCAGGACTGTGGGTTCAAGCAATACGCTGAGTGAAGAGATAACTTAAAAATAAAATCTTTTTTTTTTTTTTAAGATTTTATTTGAGAGAAAGAGAGCGCACCAGCAGGAGGAGAGGCAGAGGGGGAAGCAGGTTCCCTGCTGATGTGGGGCTCCATCCCCCAGAACCTAGAGATCATGACCTGAGCCAAAGGCAGACGCTTAACCATCTTGTCAGAGAGAGAGAGAGAGAGAGTACAAGCAGGGTGAGCAACAGGCAGAGGCAAAGGGAGAAGCAGGCTCCCTATGAGCAAGGAGCCCAACACAGGACTCAATCCCAGACCCAGGGATCATGACCTGAGCTGAAGGCAGACACTTAACCGACTCAGCCACCCAGGCACCCCCTCAAAATAAAACCTTTAAAAAAAAAATCAGTAAAACAAAAACTGGTGATATTGGTTGACTTGGGAAGGAAGAAATGGGTAAATGAGGAATTTTACTATATACTTTACTTTTTTATTTTTATTTTTTTAAAGAAATCTCTACAACAAGGGGCACCTCGGTGGCTTAGTTGGTTAAACATCTGCCTTCAGCTCAGGTCATGATCCCTGAGTCCCGGGATCAAGCCCCGCATCAGGCTCCCTGCTCAGGAGGGAGTCCGCTTCTCCCTTTGACCCTCCCCCCTCTCATGCCCTCTCTCTTTCTCTCTCATTCTCTCTCTCAAATAAATAAAATCTTTAAAAAAAAAAAACAAACACATAATAGAAAACTTCTTCCTGAAAGAATCTTACAATCTGGGATACTTACTCCCTTAACTTGCTTCAGTCTATTGTACTCATCAGCAGCAGCCTATTAATGAGAAACACAAGAGAATATGTTTAGTGGGACATTTTCTCTTTCAAAAATAACATTCTTGATGTTCTATTTTGGAGCTAAAGCTGACAACAATGCCAAAAATACAGGAAATTAAAATAATGAAGTTTTTAGGTTCGTACAACTATTACAGTCAGCAAGAGGGCCTGAAGGAAGCCAGTAAAGAGAAATCTAGGACTTATTCCTCACGTTCCATTCACACAGACAGGTAACTATCTGTTTTGCTGCCTCTCATCTGTCCTCATGCCGGTCCACGTGCCATGCTGACACCAGAGATCTTCTGCAAAGCATAGCTCTCATCTGGTTACAGCCCATTATGAAACTGGTCTGAGCTCCCTAGTAACTAACTTAAATATATATGTATATGCATATGTATATCTATATGGTAAATATATTTACATATACACACACTAATATATGTATTTGTGACGTATATATTAAATATGAGTTAACATATTACATATTATACATATATAAAATAATTTGAGCAATAAGTTAGTATTGGATTATAACCCGAAGTATAAAATAGATATCCACGAGTCGATACTGACATAAAACATAAGATAACTTCTTATCAAAGATGGTGTGTGTCTAGGTGCACTTTTGCATGATGGGGATATTTTAACAACCATTACCCTGGTGACAACCAGGTGACAGAATTTAAGACAGTTTATTTTCCTGTACCCGATTCTGTAATGTTAATATTTTACAGAAAGAATGAACTGTGTTTATAAATAGAAAAATAGTTTTTTTTTAATAGGAAGGAATATATGTACATAGCCTATGTTTTGTACTTCTTAACTACATTAGTACACTCTTCAATTTGGAAAGATTTTCATCCAAGACTGGATTTCAGTTATTTTTCAATGAAATCAATTTAAGAATTGCTAGCAAAATCTGGTAACAGAAAGGATACTAGATCTTCATAGATTAGAATAACATCATATATAATATATAGTTATCAGGTTTGAATTTACCATGTACTCTTCATTTTCTTCTCTATAGTCATCCAATTCTTTATCCAGACGAGAGAGTTCTTTATTGACCTCATCAAGTTCTGCTTGTAAGCTCTTGTATTCCTGCAGGCCAGTGTCAAAATTTCTCTTGTAGAGTTGTCTTTGTTGATCTGAAGTGATGGGTGGATATTCCCTAAAAATTAAGAAAATGACTACTTATGACTCTAGCAGACATAAAATCCAGTGTTTCTTCATCAAAGATAATGAAGCTGGTGGGATGTGAAGAATGACAATCTCCTGTCTTCTTTCGTTCCTTATGGAAAGAGGAAGGTGGAATGCAAATAAGTTCTCTTAGGAAGATTATAGGTTAGGGGTGCCTGGGGCATCCGACTCCTGATTTTGGCTTAGGTCATGATCTTGGGGTCATGAGATCTAGCCTCTTCAGGCTCCAGGCTCAACGTGGCGGCTGCTTAAGATTCTCTCCCATTCCCTCTGCCCCACCCCACTGTTCTCACTCTCTCAAAAAAAAAAAAAAAATGATTATACATTATACACCACTGCTTATGCTTTTAAAAATACTATGCTGGGCGGGGGCGCGGGCAGTGCCTGGGTGGCTCAGACAGTTGAGTGGCTGACTCCTGGTTTCTGCTCAGGTCATGACCTCAGGGTCCTGGGATCAAGCCCTGCATCAGCTCCATGCTCCGTGGGGAGTCGGTTTGAGATTCCCGCTCTCGCTCTCACTCTACCCCTCCCCAAGGTCGTGCATGCCCTGTCTCTAAAATACATACAGCTTTAAAAATAAAATACTATGCTTATATAATTTTTAGAAGTAAAATTAAAAATCATTTATGAAATTTAAGGTTCAAGTCATAAAAACTCATTTATTCTAAATATACAACACCACATGATAATAGAATATTTACGTTTAAAGTCTTAAAACTGGAATTCTGGAACACAGTATGTTTTCATCATTAGAGTGGCAGAGCAACGGACTGGCAGCTGGTTGTTTTCTGCTACCAACTACAGATTTTAGATTGTTTTTTCAATTGATTGATCTTGTTTTCCTAAGCAGAAATAACTTATTTTAAGTCCTTTGATTATAAAAGTAGACTTTAAATGTACATGTACAAAAATACATGCTCATCGTACAAATAATGTGGCAATGCACTAAACTGAAAATAACCCTGAAATTCTGTGTCACTTGTATCTCTCAATATACTAGCTATTTTTACATATCACCGTGATGCTATTAACTAATAATCCACTGAGGAAATACTCTGAACTGTTTCACAGAACTAAGGAACTTCATAGCAACATGGAATTTCAATTTTTAATATCTAAATTGGCCTAACATCTTCATTTTTACAAAGGGGAGAAATTAAATGGTTTGCTCCAAAGAAGAAAGAATTCAGGTTTCTTAAAAGTTTTCATTTAAATCTTCAATGATTCAAGTTAAAAAAGTATTTTATAGCTAGATGGCTGAACTTGGCCAAGAACTTCTCTTTCTGAAGATATGAGAGACAGAGAGCAAGTAAGCGTGTGGGGGAGGGGGAAAGGGAGAGAATCTCAGGCAGACTCCCCACTGAGTGGGGAGCCCCACATGTGGCTCGATATCATGACATGAGCCAAAACCAAGAGTCAGAGGTTTAACCTACTGAGCTACTCAGGCATCCTTGGCCAAGAACTCCTGTGGAGAGAGGGGAAGGTGAAGTATGAGAACCCCCAGTGAGATTTCAAATTATACTATACCACTCATCGCCTCCTTATACCCTGAGAAGCAATGTTGTGATGAACCACCATTCACACCACAAATGTTTCTGATCTGTGTCCCATTTCTCAGAATACCTGGGCATCAAAGGGCTACACATCACACATGAGTATAGCTGGTAATGAACTGTAACTCAACCACCAACACCTAGGAACTTAACCACAGCCTTGGCCAGAACACTGAATTGTTAACTTAATTTTTTTTTTTTTAAGATTTTATTTATTCATTCATGAGAGACAGAGGGAGAGAGAGAGAGAGAGAGAGAGAGAAGCAGAGGGAGAAGCAGGCTCCCAAGGAGCAGGGAGCCCGATGCAGGACTCGATCCCAGGACTCTGGGATCACGACCTGAGCCGAAGGCAGACGCTTAACCATCTGAGCCACCCAGGCGCCCCAACTTAATTGTTTATATAACTGTTTGCCAAAGTCCTCTGGATTAAACTTTTAAAAGAATCTCTGGTCTCATCATGAAACCTTAAAAGTGAATGCCAAAGAAAGCCATAGCACTGGTCTGGGAATTTTATAATCAGTAACCGAAGTTCCTCTATACTGGTGTTTTATTTGTTTGGAAGACCTTTCTTGGGTGACTACTGGTGCAAGAGCACTGGTGAAGTTCATCGGTCACCTTGTGGAAGACGCTCAACGTGTTTCTAGGACACAGTTACAGCCAAGCATATCCCCTCCCTGTCCATCTTTATTACCAAAGAGTACTAAGGGGAAAAAAACCTAACAAAAAATATCTCCAGTCCTGGCTGTCAAAGAATGAAAGCATGCCACCGCACCCCAGCGGAGCAGGCAAGCAGTCCCCAAGCTGGCTGACCAGGCCAGCAATCAGATCCCGTGCATGAGGCACCCCACTACCTGATCCAGTCCTCCTCCAGCTCGTCGCACGACTCGCCACCAGTTGTGTAGTCTGTCTCATAGTGGTCCTGCTCCGGCCGCTTAGCCTTGCCCGCCCTGCCTTTCGTGGGGGCCCTCTTGGAAGGCGTCTCGAAGTTCCTGCTGCTGCTGTAGTGAGGCTGCCTGAGGTCGCCCACAGCTGAGGTCACCGGCAGCTCCCGCACCACTTCAGGCACCCTGACAAAACAGCAGTCAGTGTTTGGGGATCGCGAGGCCAGGGAGTGCCCTGTCATCACAGAGGGCAGCAACAGCTCGCACCAAGAGACCTCCACACCTACGTGCGTTCACGCAAGCAGTTCACCTACTCGACACGAGGCAGATCCCCAGGCTCCAGCGTGCAGATGAGCACCAGCTCAGGCCCTCTGGAACACACCAAGTGGCTGTAAGGTTCCGATGTAAGGGGAGCGCGTTTGTAAAACCTTCTAAGTAAGATGGACCTAAGACTGCACTTTAGGAAGCCCAGGCTGATCTGGAAGAGGTGTTTACCAGACCTGAGCCAGGGACTTACTCCACAAAAGGCGGTCAGGAAAATAACAACTCAGGATTCTTTTCTACAGGTTCTTCCAGTTTCATGGAATGCAGAGTGCTGAAGAGAAATGCATGTATCTGTCTACCTTCGGAAGCTAACGCTCAGAGGTAAGCATTTTTAATATTAATTTTAGACTCCTATACATCAATTTTCTTTTCAAGATACAATCTCGGAAAACTAAAATACTCAAAATTTAAACAACTGCTACGTGAATCCTATAGCCATGTAGACTGAATGGCATGGAAGGACTACCATTAGACTTATTTTTCTAATGCAGTAATTTAATATTGTATCAGATCTTTAACTGCATAGGTTTCTGCCACAAGCATGAAAATGAAGCCAAACGCGGAATAAAAGAGCAAGAGCTGTGGCAACTGTTAAGTATCTGGTGAGTAACAGTGATGCAGAACTAAACTCTCCCTAGTAGCAGAGCTAACGGGCAAGAAGAGCACTGAAAGGAAGACAAAGAACACACCAGAGACTTTCTAACCTCAGCCTTGCTATTCAAATCAACTATTAAAAATGCTTGAAGTTTTTGTTTTCTCATTGCTTTCAATTTACAGAAACTATAATCTTGAGCTATGTCTGTTTTCTAGGTGATCCAGAACTGCTTGCTTCTAATTGTTGTCCAAGTCTTCAGATTTCTATCACACTTACTAATGTCTTGTAGAAGCCTAAAGCTTTGGGATGTGTGTGCATAGTTGGCGGTGGTAAATGGGATTCATGCCTTCTTTCTGAATGTATTCAGGTCACAGTGGCTTTGTGTGCTGTTATTGCTACATCTAAAGAAGGGAAAATGTGACTTTCTCCATGAGTCAATGAGTAACAATTTCCTAGACACTCTGCCAAAATTGCCAGGTATTCTGCTTCTCGCTTTGGGGATGCAGTAGGTGTATTTGAGGGAATAGGAGCTAGAGAAGAAGGAAGCTAAACAGCAAAAGAAATTAGAAAAAAAAGGGGCGCCTGGGTGGCTCAGTTGGTTAAGCGACTGCCTTCGGCTCAGGTCATGATCCCAGGGCCCTGGGTTCAAGCCCCTCATCGGGCTCCCTGCTCAGCAGGAGGCCTGCTTCTCCCTCTCCCACTTCCTCTGCTTGTGTTCCCTCTCACGCTGTGTCTCTCTCTCTGTCAAATAAATAAATAAGTAAATCTTTTTAAAAAAAGAAATTAGAAAAAAAACCCTAAAACATTAAAACAGGCCTCCCCCATAATTATATTAGATACTGATATTATAAATCTTTACTTTGTTGTGCTCCCTGCTCAGCGGGGAGTCTGCTTCTCCCTCTCCCTCTGCCCCTTCCCCTTGCTTGCGTTCTCTCTCCCTCTCTCTCAAATAAATAAATAAAATCTTTAAAAAAATAAATCTTTACTTTGGAAGTTTTCCACCTCCCACTCTACTACATACTTTGAAACATTATAGAGGGCAACATACTCGATACAGCATAAAACCTAAACACAAAATGCTCACACGTATATATAAATTTAAGACTTAGGGAATTATGGGTACTGTCAATAATCTTTGAACCTACTTTCAGATACAAATTCCATTAAGTCATAATCTGCATGACCCTGAAGGGGCAACCAGCTGTATGCTTTCCCTGGTCCCCAACTCAAGTCTTCAGGTCCAGAAGTTCACCCTCGTGTATTCTTTCTTTTCTATTCATATGTTTTCTTTACACACCCTCCCTCACATGCCTTTGGTGCTCCTACCTCACCCTGACTCTCAGTGTAGCTACTGTGCGTGTCTTCTGCCCCTGGTAGATCGCCACCTCCATGAGAACAAGGACTTGGTATTCCCAGGGCACCTAGCCAACTACTGTGTACATGGCAGCTGTTCAAGAGAATTCCTGAATTGAAAACATTCACAAGAACCCTCTTTTCTGATGACATCCAGTATCCATGAGGGAAAAGAAACAAGGCATGATCAACATCAGTGTCCTGATTATCAGAACAACGTCTATTATGTACATGGTATTTTATTTTTTACTTTTTTTTTTTTTTCCAAAGAATTTATTTATTTGAGAGACAGAGGGGACAGAGGGGAGAGGCAGAGGGAGAAGCAGGCTTTCCACCGAGCAGAGCCCGATGCAGGACTTGATCTCTAGACCCTGAGATCATGACCTGAGCCAAAGTCAGATGCTTAACCGACTGAGCCACCCAGGCGCCCCCTACATGGTATTTCAGAACTGTCACCATTATTGGGGGGAATATCTAAGCCTTGTCAATCAGAGAACCCTATCTCCCTAGCCTTAGGAATGACAATGATCCAAAAAGGGCCAATCAGGAATCTTTCAATATATTCTATATGTCAGCTTTGGGAAAGAACATTCCATTTTCCAAATCCTGTGCTGGAAGGTCAATGTAGCCTGGAAAATGTGGATGACCATCCTGCTTTCATACAAGCTGTACTGACAATAAAGCCCACATAGCAACAGGAGTCGTAATATCTTTCTTCTGAGTTCCTGGCTCACGCCATTCCTGAAGTGAGACCATCCCTTGGTCTAATGCAGACCAGTGAACTCCTACAACTCGTATACAGTTTTTTGTTTGTTTTGTTTTTTTAATGGTGGTTTATTAAAACACGGGGACGGGACCTGTGGGCAGAAAGAGCTGCTGCCAACTCATATACAGTCCCAACAGATTATCCTACTAGCCTCTTTACTGCTACCATACAAGGGTTCGTTGGCACTCCAGGGTGTCAGCCTGCCTTGAAAGCTCTGTGACATGTCAACACTCATCTTTCTTGACTTATAAAGATGAACTCACCCTGGATTTGGACAAGATAGAATGGAATGTACCTAACAGGGGGTATCTCCTAAATTTAATTAGAAAAGGTGGAGAAGCAACCATTTTCAATTAAATTCTGCTATCTCCTAACCCAGTATGAATTCTAATTGCCTTGAAATTCTAATATACAGGAGGACATTATGACGAGCACAAAGTGAGAGATGCAACTGTAATTACCATATAACTCCACTTTATAAGAGAACTTCAATAATAAACTCAACTAACAGGTAGTTACAGGCATCAAAATTGTGGTTGGGGGGATGGGGCTATCAATGAAGAAAGGGCACACGAGGACCTTTTGGAGTGCTTGATATGTCTCTCTGCTGGTGTGGTGGTGGTTACCTCAGTGTTCACACGTGCGAAAAATCATCAAACTGTATGCTCAAGATCAGTACTCTACTGAATGTGTGTTATGCTTTGGGTAAAAAAAAAATCTTAAGTGTTGAGGTACCTCATCCTTACCATGGACCTCAGACACAATGTTCCCATTCGAATTCCTTGTCTGTTGACCATGAAGGCAAGGAGAGGCGCTTGTGGGCCACTAAGCACCTTCATGAAAGCCTGAGGAGAGACAGCCTATGACTTAACGTGCATCTCTACCCCATCCAAGTGAATATGCTCTGAGTCTTCCAGAGCATACAGTACCCTGCCATGGGCAACACCTGGCAGTTTCTATTATTCCCCAGAGGCTGCAGGTTCCTTCCAGCATTAGTGCATACAACTCAGGAGATAATGAATGCCCCATCACATCCCTTAGCACCATCCCCCTCTCCCCTTCTTCTGGATTTTGAAACTAAGCATCACATTTGCATTTCCCAGACCTTCAAAAAAGTTCTAGGGTTTAGGCTGGGAATATACATTAGTACAACCCCTAGGGACTACAATTTGAGTATACCTATCAAAATGAAATAGGAAATTTCTTTCAGCTCAGCACTCCTGCTTTTAGTATTTTTCCTCTAGCTACATTCACATATGTGAAAAGGGATACATGTACAAGTTTATACGCTACAGAGATCTGTAATAACAAAACATTAGGGAAAAGTGTGCATCAATATGGGATTAACAAATTATAGTATATCCATCTGGTGGAGTATTATGCAGCTATAAAACAGATCAGTAAATATAAAACAGATCAGTAAAGATCAATACTCACCGATACGCACAATCTCCAAAACATATGCTAGTATTTTTTTAAAAGATTTTATTTTTACTTGAGAGAGAAAGGAGAGCAAGGGAGCACGAGTGGGGGGCAGAGGGAGAGGGAGAAGCAGGCTCCCCGCTGAGCAGAGAGCCCAACACGGGCTTGATCCCAGTACCCCGGGATCATGACCTGAGCCGAAGTTAGACACTTAACTGACTGAGCCACCCAGGTGCCCCTTAATATGCTACTATTTTTTTTAAAGATTTTATTTATTTATTTGGTAGAGAAAGAATGAGACAGAGAGAGAGCACATGAGGGGGGAGGGTCAGAGGGAGAAGCAGACTCCCCGCTGAGCAGGGAGCCCGATGTGGGACTCGATCCCGGGACTCCAGGATCACGACCTGAGCCGAAGGCAGTCGCTTAACCAACTGAGCCACCCAGGTGCCCTATTTTTTTTTAAAGGAAGATATAACTAATGTACATTTTGACCAGCATATTTATTTAAAAATCATTTTTGGAAGGTTATATAAGACAAACTGGTGGGATGCCCGGGTGGCTCAGCTGGTTAAGTGTCTGGCTCTTGATCTCAGCTCAGGTTTTGATCTCAGGGTTGTGAGTTCAAGCCCCGCACCTGGCTCCACGCTGGGCGTGAAGCCTACTTAAAAAAAAAAAAAAGAAAGAATGAAAGTGGTAACACTAGCTGCCTCTAGGAATAGGAACTAGGTAGCTGGGGACAAAAGCTATCACTGTGTCCCTTTTAAATTTTACATTTCAAATGTACTGGCTTATTCAAGAATAACTAAGATTTTTAAATTGTTCCAAATGAATTTGTGAAAAATATCTTGGTTTTCATGAAAAGAGACAGCATGTGGAATGCTATGTGACCGTTCAGGCTTTATAATTAATTAAGAGGCACAGCTGGTCACAAGATGCATTATAAATATTTACTACATATGCACGGAAGTCATGCAAATCATAGCTTTAAGATTCTATCTCTACTTTGTACACCTCTGCCCCTAACAGCCTCAAGTGCTTTGGATTTTTGTCAAAATCCAAACAGAAGGAGAACAGAGAAAACACTCTTCCTCCAAATCATTCACAACTGAAACCAACAGCAAAGTCAATTCAGAAGACCAAAACAAAATATATATTGAGGGTAAGGCAAACTGCCATCTGTTTCCAAATTCCATTCCAGGGTAATAATAAAACCTATCGTCTCAAACTGATTCCATGATTAGCTTAGCTGCTGATGTCATCTTCAGGGGTTCCAGGTGCCCAAACTACTCAGGGGGGATTTCTATCTAAATTGGACCACTAAATGGGAGGGGTGGGGGGGGTGGAGGAGGGAGCTGGAGATAAAACTTTGAAGCAACACAAAGTTTTCCAGCAGAAACACCTTTAACTTAAAACAATCAAAGTAGTTAAAGGGAATGTTTATTTTTTATTTGTTAGTCTACAAAGGAATTTGGAGTTCTAGAATTATAAGAAGAAGAAAGGGTGGCTGCCTGGTTCAGTTGCTGGAACATGCGACTCTTGATCTCAAAGGTTGTGAGTTTCAGCCCCACGGTGTGTCTAGAGATTACTTAAAAATAGAATCTTAAAAAAGAAAAAAGAAAAAAAGAAGGGGCGCCTGAGTGGCTCAGTTGTTAAGCGTCTGCCTTCGGCTCAGGTCATGGTCCCAGGGTCCTGGGATCGAGCCCCACATCAGGCTCCCTGCTTGGCGGGAAGCCTGCTTCTCCTTCTCCCACTCCCCCTGCTTGTGTTCCTGCTCTATCTCTCTGTCACATAAATAAAATCTTTAAAAAATAAAAATTAAAAAAAAGAAGAGTAATTTATCATCCTTAGGTAAAAATTATATCCAGTCCATAACAGGATTTCTAATACCCTTCCCTCACTAGTCATTAGGTTGAATTAGAAATAGCCATTAGGGTAAATTAAAACCACAATGGGGATACCATTTCAATAACCATAATGGCACCTACTCTAGGCCAGAAGCTCACTGTGAGGTTAATTACACTACTTGTAAATCTACACCTACAGGCTTTATCAGTTTCACAGCCATCCCCCAGCAACATGAAGGGTCTCGCACAGCAAGTGAGATCGCAGAATTCCTGATTTCAAAGTCTTCTCGTTAAATAAAAATGTATGTGGCTAGGGAGTGATCAACCAGCAATCTTCCCCAACCATTAATGAGATCTAGCAGTTACAGGCAAGGACAGACAGCTCTGCTTTATATCAATAACATCATTCACTCTTACCTCAACTTCAAAACCAGCAACAGGGAAAAAAAAACCCTTTTTTAGAGCGAAAAAAATCAATTTAACGTTTCTCCATTAAACCAGCAAGAGAAAAAAAGCACTTTCAGCTTAGAAGGGGGAGAAGATCCTACCAGCTCACAGCCTCACCCCTCTCCTCTTCCAAGCCTCCATCAACAATGCAGAAGATCAGTCTCCAGCTTTGGGAAACTGTTAAATTTATTTATTTTAAAGCAAATGGTACAACAGGAACTGATTTTCAACATATGTAAATGTTCATTTTTAAGACTCATTCTATCTGAAGGAGGAAGATGCTACTTACGGTGTTGATTTATAGGAAGACTCTGGATACAACCGCTTGTCATTCACTTTACCATTGGAAGAGTAGGCCATGGGACTGTCCACTCTCTCCACATATTCAGAAGGGGGGGGAGGCATGTCTTGTGTGCCTGCAGACACGTTCTTAACCTAAAGAAAAAGCCCCAAGGAGACACAGTTATTACTGAGCCTGTAATTTAAAGGGGAAGGAAATGGAAGAAAAATATCACATATAAAATTACCTAATACTTATTGGTCTCATTAAATATTTTTAACCTGCCTCGTTATTGTTAGTGTTAACAATCAAATCAGTATTCCTACCAACACACAAATGACGCCATTGTTAATTTAACAAGTCCAGAATCACAAAGAAGGAAAAAAAAATCCCAATTACCTGACTCATCCTGATGTGACCAGGCAGAATGATTATCCATTGCTCTACCCCATATACAAGGAGTAATCTCATTTTATCTAGGCTGGGTCTGGGTTCAGCAAAGAATTTTCATTTCTTTCTCTCTTTTTTTTTAATTTTATTTATTTGATAGAGAAAGAGACAGCGAGAGAGAGAACAAGCAGGGGGAGCGGCAGGCAGAGGGAGAGGGAGAAGCAGGCTTCCCGCGGAGCAGGGAGCACGATGTGGGGCTCCATCCCAGGACCCTGGGATCATGACCTGAGCTGAAGGCAGACGCCTAACGACTGAGTCACCCAGGTGCCCCAAGAATTTTCGTTTCTAACAAGTTCTAAGGTAATACTTATGCTGCTGTCTGGGCACCACACTTGGAAAACAACTAAACTAGGACAAAAGACACTGGTTCCTCTTAATCCATCCACACTAAAATGTTAAAACCACAGAAGAAATTAAGAAGCTCAAACTAACTTCTGCTATAGTTCTTTAATAAGAGATTTGTTTATTCTCCCTTAACATACATTCTCAATGGCTCTGTTCTTAACACATCAACCCAGTATCAGAAAAAAACAATCTCATTTAAAATGGGCAGAGGACCTGATAGACGTTTTTCCAAAGAAGACAAACAGATGGCCAACAGACACATGAAACCATAAAAAACTGATGAAAGAAACTGAAGATGACACACAAATGGAAGGATATTTCATGCTCATGGATTGGAAGAACCAATATTGTTAATATGTCCATACTACCCAAAGCAATCTACAGATGTACTGCAATCCCTATCAAAATACCAACAGCATTGTTCACAGAACTAGAATTATACTGAAATTTGTATGAAGGCACAGACTCCAAGCCAAAGCAATCTTGAGAAAGAAGAACAAAACTGGAGGTATCACAACCCCGGATTACAAGATACACTAAAAAGATAAAGTATTCAAAACAGTATGGCACTGGCACAAAAATGAGGCACACAGATCAATGGAACAGAATAGAGGGTGCAGAAATAAACCCACACTTAATATGGTCAATCTATGACAAAGGAGGTGAGAATATACAACTGGGAAAAGACAATCTCTTCAACAAATGGGGCTGGAAAAACTGGACAGCAATATGCCAAAGAATGAAACTGGATCACTTTCTTACACCATACACAAAAATAAACTCAAAACGGCCTAAAGACCTAACTGTGAGGCCTGAAACCATACAACTCCTAGAAGAAAACATAGGCAATAATCTCTTTGGCATCAGCTGTAGAAACGTTTTTCTAGTTATGTCTCCTGAGGCAAGGCAAACAAAAGCAAAAATAAACTACTGGAACTACCCCAAAATAAAAAACTTTTGCATAGCAAAGGAAACAATCAACAAAACAAAAAGGCAACAAACTGAATGGGAGAAGATATCTGCAAATGATACATTCAATAAGGGATTAATATCCAAAAATACATGAACTCAGCATCAAGAACAACCAAATAATCTGATTAAAATGGGCAGAGGACCCGACAGACTTTTCCCCCAAGAAGACAAACCGATGGCCGACAGACACATGAAAAGATGCTCAACATCACTCATCATCAGGGAAATGCAAATCAAAACCACAATGAGATATCACCTTTCACCTGCCAGAAAGGCAAAAATGAAAAAGAAATAAAAGACAAAACAACAAAAAACCCCCAAAAGACAAGAAATTGGTAAAGATGTGGTGAAAGAGGAACCCTCAGGCACTACTGGACAGAATGCAAACTGGTGCAGCCACTGTGGAAAACAGTATGGCGGTTCCTCAAAAAATTAAAAAAACAGGCCATATGATCCAGTCATTCCACTACTGGCTATTCGCCCAAAGGAAACAAAAACACTAATTCGAAAAGATATATGCATCCCTATGTTTATTGCAGCATTATTTACAATAGCCAAGATATGGAAGCCACCCAAGTGTCCAATGACAGATGAATGGGTAAAGAAGATGTGATATATATGGAATAATTATTACTCAGCCACAAAAAAGAATGAGATCTGGCCATTTGCAACAACATGAATGGACCTAGAAGGCATTATGCTAGTCATATAGGTCTACCTGAGTCAAGTAAGTCAGATAGAGAAAGACAAATACCATATGATTTCACTCATATATGGAATTTAAGAAATAAAACAATCTGAATAAAGAAAAAAGAAGACAAAAACCAGACTCTTAAATACAGAGAACAAGCTTGTGGTTGCTCAAGGGGACGTGGATGGGGGGATAGGCAAACTAAAGGGGATTAAGAAGTGCAAACCTCCACTTACAAAACAAGTCACAAAAATGAAAAGTTCAGCAAAGAAAATATAGTCACTAAGATTGTAGTAATGTTGTTTGATGACAAACGGTGACTGTACTTATCATATGAGTAATGAGTAATGTATAGACTTGTGGAATCATTATGTCATACGCCTGAAACTAATATAACATTGTATGTTAATTATACTACAACTAAAAAAGAATGAGTGGAGGGGGTCACTGGGGAAACTACTTTGTAAAGTTCTTTTTACTGTCCAGTAAGATGACAAGGTATCATATTTAGCACTGTACTTTGATGGGCATAGTAAAAACTCAGAAGATGCTGGATTCTGAAATTAAAGCCAGCAGATCTAAACAAAGAATTTTTATAAGTATTTGAAGGTGAAAGCAGACTTTTAATTGGATTATTTTGCTATTAAATACTTACAATTAAGTTCAGCATCAATACAGTGTATTTCCCTGCAACACACACACTTTACGCCTTGTTTTCCATTAAGCACAGCATTAATACATGATCTACTCCTTTCCTATCATTGCAGTAACACATACCAAGATTTTATTTACCCACCACTTGAAGTACATAAGGTATTCTTGATTGTTTAATAGTCCCTCAAGCAAGAAAGGAATGGGATCATTTCCTTCGGAAAGTAGAGTTTAGCTGCCACTGGGAAACCAGTGGGTGGGTTGCAAGGGAGTGTGCTTAGATGTCACTACAGCGGGGATGCGGGGGGTGGGAGCCATTCTTGGCTCCCACTGGATTCCCTAGGACCTGACACCACTGCCAAGCTTCACAGGCAAATGCTCTGCCAAGTCAAAGGTCTATTCTTATTCTGGACACTTCATCAGAATTTAAAAAGACTTCCTTTTCTTAAAGACCCATTTAACACTTTTCCACGTTTTTCCTCTTCACAACTTGAACAGAGGATGCAAAGCTCTACTGTTCTGGCAAACCCGAAATCAAAACCTTACAAAAAAGGTACCTGCATGTCCTTGCAGACTCGTAACTGCCTGGAAGGGAATGTCCTTCCCCCTTCTTTGCCAGCTAATACTTAATTAGGCTTCAAGTTTTGGCTCACTACCAAGTAGTGGCCATGCCAATACCCCCCGGAGGCCTTCCACACGTCTCTGCTGAGTGAGGCAGCCACCTGCTCTCCCTATCTCGCTCAACACCTGTGCACACAAACCTCCCACCGGAGCACTTAGACACTGCCAAACAATCGTTCCCATCCAGAATAATGGCTTGCTCCTGTCACTCTAACTTCAGGGGGCAGTGGACTATTCTAAAAGCTGCCTGCCTACAATGTGCCAAACAATGAAATGACAGATCATTCGGTAGGCACAGCCTTACAGGTAAATACTATTATTCCCTTTTTAGAAATGAAGAAGCTATGACTCAGGGAGCTAGACACCTTTTCCAAGCACCTACACTTAGGAAAAGGTTTTGCAGGACTGAACTATATGGCTCACTCAAAAGCCTCTGCTACGATCCACCACCTCTCCCTGGGCTGTCTCCTACCTCTCTCTGGGTCTCCAGAGCCCAGCACGGTATCAGGCACAAATCAGGAGCCCAGAACTGGCTGCATAAAGGTGACCCCATTTATTACTGCGGTACTTCTACGCTGTGTATATCGAAACATCTTATCAAATGAGCTGCTCTGAGCTGACCTTCAGCTCTTCAGAGTCAGCAGAACTGGACTGGCCTGACCCCTAACTTCACCCACCAGCACAGGGCTCCAGTTTCTTAAACCTTTTTGATGCATATATACAGAAAATTCCAAGGCGCTGCATGCTTTGGCAGAACGTATACTAAAGTTAGAACAATGCAGGGAAGATTAATTACTAACATGGCCCCTGTGCAAGGATGATATGCAAATCTGATGCACTGCAGATTAAAAAAAAAAAAAAAAAAACCCAGCCAGACTCAAAGATGAGTAAGAATCAGCCTTTGTCCTTAAAAGGAGCTTAAAAATCTCAAGACAGAGGCAAAATATGTTTGTAAAACAAAGAGTGAGGTATTCTTTTCCTTCCTATGCTTCACTTTTCCCTTAAGAAGCTAAATTACTACTTTTCTCATAGTACCAGTGCGCAGTATAAACCTGCTGCACCCCAGTGGGGACTGACCAGGTGTTAGTAACGTAGACACAGAGTCCTCAGGCTGTGTTTCCTGGTGGGAGCAAAGGGATTTCTGAGCAGCACTGGTATTATTGATTGGGTCCCCAGCCAGCCCACAAAACTTGATGATGTAGCTCAAATTCTTGACAATAAGCAAACAAAACCCACCATTCTAATAACTGTAGTAAATTATTAATACTCAACAGCAAATGGTGAACAGTTTTCAAGTAACTTGAGAAAAGCCCTAAGCGATTAGGGTCAAAAGAAAGCAGAGTGAAAACATGAAGTAAAAAACGGTCTTTTAAGTATTTTTAAGATTTTATTTATTTGGGGCGCCTGGGTGGCTCAGTTGGTTAAGCGACTGCCTTCGGCTCAGGTCATGATCCTGGAGTCCCGGGATCGAGTCCCACATTGGGCCTCCTGCTCGTCAGGGAGTCTGCTTCTCCCTCTGACCCAGTTCCCTCTCGTGCTTTCTATCTCTCATTCTCTCTCTCTCTCTCTCTCAAATAAATAAATAAAATCTTTAAAAAAAAGATTTTATTTATTTATTTGACAGAGAAAAGAGAGCACAAGCAGGGGTAGCGGCAGGCAGAGGGAGAGGGAGAAGCAGGCTCCCTGCTGAGCAGGGACCCCCGATGCGGGGCTCAATCCCAGGACCTTGGGTTTAAGTACTACGGGGAAAGAAAAGTTTGAGGGCCAGAGTTGCTGCTCTGAAGCCCAGTGGAGCCTCCTCGGGGCCTGGCTGGAGGGCTGATCTCGTACTCCCACCCCAGGGCCTTCAGCGGGGAGGAGACCCAAGTAAAGCAGGGGAAGGGGTGGGGAAGGGGAGGGGGAAGGATGCTGCAGGCAGCAGAAATCCACACAGCGGGCCCAAGTGGCTTCCCTTAATTGGCTTCTGTTTGAGGAGGTGCTGGTCCCAGTGGTACCCCATCCCATACCCAGTCTTTGTGAAAGGGAAAAACAAGACAGCAGAAGGAAGGGGATGCCTGGGGGGCTCAATCAGTTAAGCATCTGCCTTGGGCTCAGGTCACGATCCCAGAGTCCTGGGATCGAGTCCCGCGTCGGGCTCCTTGTTCAGCGGGGAGTCTGCTTCTCCCTCTCCCACTCCCCCTGCTTGTGCTCACCTTCGTGCTGACGAATAAATAAAATCTTAAAAAAAAAAAGGAAAAAAGGAGGGACAGACATGGTAAGAGGCTGAGGAGATAACATACCTCTAACCAACTAAAGAATGACTCAGACTCACTCTTGAGACTAACTTCAAAAAGGACAAGTACTCACAACGAACACGTTTAAAGAATACAAATAGTTAATTTAGGGTGATACATAGGAAAGTTTCACTAAGATTCATACTCCTATCAAGAAAGAACTAAAGTGTTTCTGAAATGTCAAAATGAAATACATTCAAATAAAATAATTTCAAAAGATATTCACAAGAGGTAATTACAATGAGGACAAATTTTTATTCAAAATTTAATTATATTTGGGGCACCCGCCTTGGGCTCAGGTCATGATCCAGAGTCCTGGGATCAAGCCCCATGTTGGACTCCATGCTCCAGCAGGGAATCTGCTTTTCCCTCTCCCTTTCTGCCCCTCCCCCTGCTTCTCTCTCTCTCAAATAAATAAATAAAATCTTTTAAAAACCTCAAATTTAGGGGCACCTGGGTGGCTCAGTAGGTTAAGCGTCTGCCTTCGGCTCAGGTCATGATCCCAGGGTCCTGGGATCAAGCCCCGCATCGGGTTCCCTGCTCCACAGGAAGCCTGCTTCTCCCTCTCCCACTCCCCCTGCTTGTGTTTCTCACTGTGTCTCTCTCAAATAAATAAAATCTTAAAAAAAACCCTCAAATTTAATTATATTTACCAGAAGTGTTGATTACGCACTTGTGAAAAAATCTTGGTAACAAATAACATCTAACACTCCTTGCAGAGTTAATAAAAACATCTTATATCCCTGTGGGGTATCAAAAGGCAAACAAAAGGAGTGGCTCCAGAGCAGGTGTCCTCCCAATGACTGTCCTCCCTGCCCCTCCTCACCTGGATCCAAAGCATCTCCACTATCATGTGCGCCTATGCTACGGGCTTCTGAGCAGCCTCCCCACCCCGACTTCAAGTCAGGGACTGCACAAAAAGGTCAAGAAAGTTTTAGGTCGCTTTGAAAGAAAAACTTCTCTCTCCCAAAACCAAGTGTGGAGAAGAAACTTCTCTCCATGAAAATCAAGGTCATGTGGAATTAGTACAACCAAAAAAGAGCAATGACAGCCATCCCCCATTTTTCTCTTCGCCCCGTCTTCATTCCTAGTTCATACAACACAGGAAAAAATTCGGGCTACACCTGCATCCAAGTGGTGGTAGCAATGTGACAAAAGTCATCTACTTCTAAGAACGAAAGGGAAAGTTCATCTGTTTGAGTATCGTCACATGCCTACAAAACCTGACCTTGTTTGTTGCTCACCACTGCCTGGAGAGATAGGATTATCTCCATTTTCAGATGAGGAAATTGAGCCTTTATGGTTAATCTGCCCAAGGTCACATGGTAGAGGGAGGATTTGAACCCTGGTCCACCTGATTCCAAAGACAAACTCTTTCTGGCACAACTAACTGCCACCTAGGTCACTTAAATATGGCTGGAGGTACTCCTATTGTCTAGGTACTCACTATTCCCTGTAACAAAAGGGACCATTCTCATTGCCTTAACTCCTCACCACACCCTAACGGGATATGACAGGAATCCATTTTGGAGAGTTTTACTTGCCTATTAGACTAGTGTTGTTAGAGTCAGCTTTTTTTTTTTTTTAAAGATTTTATTTATTTGAGAGAGAGAATGAGAGAGAGCACGAGAGGGAAGAGGGTCAGAGGGAGAAGCAGACTCCCCGCTGAGCAGGGAGCCCGATGCGGGACTCAATCCGGGGACTCCAGGATCATGACCTGAGCCGAAGGCAGTGGCTTAACCAACTGAGCCACCCAGGCGCCCAGAGTCAGCTTTTGACAGAAAATTACTCTGGATTAAACAGGCTTGAAAATTAAAATGAATACGTGATTTGTCACCAGGTGCCTCTGTTTAGATCAGAGTGTAGGAACACCCCCCTCAAAAGGGAAACAGAAAGGCTTTTCCTGCTTGGTAAGTTAAGTGGAGAAAATACATCAGACATCAGAGGAAGAGCACCATAATCTCAAAGTACCATCTCCAGTTTTTACCACCTGAGGTCCACCTTCCCTGGCACTACAAATTCTCAGAAGAGTAAGTGGTCCAACTTGTTTTTCCTGTTTCCTGTTGTTTTACACTCACAGATGCTCCCTCAACAAGAACCTCAAAACTGCCTCGGAAAGTACGGTCAGATGTTTCTCCACCCTTAGTTGGTTGAAAGCAGATGCTCTCCAGTGAACTAATCCCACAAATGAAGAGATGGTGGACCAGGCTTGAGCAAATCTAATTAATTTATTTTAATCAGATAGCTCTGAGGTTTTAGCAAACACAAGGTCCCCTACCCAAATGCACATTGCCCACAGGGAATTATTAACACACACCAGCAAAGGGGAATTCTGCAGCTCCCTAAGTTTCAATAGTTGTTCGAAGTTTGGGAGGGGGAGCAGTGTAGAAACCTCATGCTCAGTCTGTGATCTCATTCAAGGTCACCTTGTTCTAGAAATGGAAGTCCTGGTGCAGACTCATGTATCTTGTGTCAGCACACCCCCACAGGTGTGCCATAAGGCACACACACCTCAGTCCTCAGAGTCTGTGGTCAGTCACCATCTGGGGATCCAAATCCCCTTTAAGTTTACTACTCTGTACAACAATACCATTTTCTAAGTATGCTGTGGTGTGGAAAAGGCCTAGCCTTCCCTCAAAAGCTCTCTGGGGTCACAGTGCTACAGCTGCAGCTTGGTTCTACAGAACAATGGTTCTCAAAGCATGGTCCCCCCATTGGTAACATCAACGGTACCCGAGAACTTGTTAGAACCACACATTCTCATGCACCATTCCTGAGAATGAGAAACAATGCGAGTGGGCCAACAAGCTGTTTTAACTCGCCCTTCGCGTGATCCTGATGCTTGCTAAGGTTTGAAAACCGCTGAGCACATACTTCCTCCATGTCACAGACAACTGTCCCACTTAGACCATGGTAACTACGGTTAACATTCATTGCAGTGCTGGAAACGTAGGCATCTCTGCTCTCAGACAGCCACAAAGACACTGATTAGCTCGAGCACTTTCTGCCTCCCACCTCACCATTCATCACAACTCCCTGAACTGGCTCTCCACCATGCCCTGGCCTGTGGTGCTGGGACAGACGGGGCTTTCTGTACTCCACGCAGTTGGGTGCTAAGTCAGTAGAAGAACAGGGCACTCCTACTTTTGTTCCATTTTGTTCCCTCTGAGGCCACAGATAAAAGCAAAATCTTTCCTGGGGTGAGAACCTAGGATCCGGAAAGTCCGCAGCCCACAGGACTGCTTGTACATTAAAGAATCTTGGTCCTGGTTGAAAATTAAAAAGCTGTTCCAGTTTCTTCAGATGTCTAATGCTGATCACCAGTGCCACCCTGTCCCAGAGTCACCTGCCCCACACCCACCTGCCTCCCCACTCCCGGGTGCAGGGAGGTTAACAGGCAGAGCCTGCCTGCAACCTGCAGGAGAGCATTTGCTATTTTATCTCTTGTGGCAAGCTTACAAATCATGGGAAGATTAAGTTAATGAACCAACATTAAATGTATTTATATTTTGGGTACTCTTACCCAAGCTTCCTTATTCAAGCTCGTCATTGCAAACATGGACAAATTATCACTCTAGCTAAAATTTACTGTGTGTTAATAATTATGTGCTGGTTTCGAGCTAAGCCCTTTAATCATTACAGCATCAGCTTATCTGTAGATAAAACCTTTATTTAATTTACATATGAAGAATCTATCAAATGAAAAGACAAAACCACCTGGGGCAAGGTGATTACCTTCAGCAGAGTCCAAGGAAGCCAAAAGTCACCCAATGGTGATCACAAAGGACAGGGTCCAAGATCTCCATCAGGGACCCCGTCCCTTTCTCTACGTTCAGCCAGATCATCCTCACTAGTTCCTATCCTGACAGGTAAATGCTGGAAACAATGCTACATAAATGATGCATCACGATGTCAAACCTTAAAAACTTCTAGAAATGAGACTACCTAGTTAACTAAGTTAGTCTTTAGATTTAAGTATTTCTTACTTAAAAACGGGATCTTACTTAATAAATTTCACTTACTACTTGGTAACAATGGAGAAATGAGGATGGCATGTTCTCTCCAAACTTAAGTCTATTCTTGCTTCTGATATAAATTAAGTAGCATAGGGCGCCTGGGTGGCTCAGTTGGTTAAGCGACTGCCTTCGGCTCAGGTCATGATCCTGGAGTCCCTGGATGGAGTCCCGCATCGGGCTCCCTGCTCAGCAGGGAGTCTGCTTCTCCCTCTGACCCTCCCCCCTCTCATGTGCTCTCTCTCATTCTCTCTCTCAAATAAATAAAATCTTTTAAAAAAATAAATAAATAAATAAAGTAGCGTAACCAGAAAAAGTACAAATTAGGAGACATGCAGAAAATACCCGCTGAGAACTGGATATGCTGGTTTGTAGCAGAAAAGCACTTCACACATGTATAAATCTCATTTTAATCTGTTAGTTTTATTATGTAAGTACTGTTTTCCCCAATTCTACTGGCAAAGAAAACTGAGGCTCAGAGGTTTTCAGAGGAAAAACAGACCAAAATCTACAAGTTATAAGGCAAACACAACACTTGTCCTGCTGGTTGTGAGGACAGGTTTGAGACAAACTGTTGAAGCCCTCTGCAAACCTGTTTCCCCTTCTACAAGAAGGGTGCCCATCCTGTCAGGACTGCAGTTAGGATAATAATAATGTATAAAGTGGCTAGCCTAAAATGAATACTTGGGAAATGCTGGTTCCTTTCTTTTACTGTGATTTTTTTTCTTTGGCTTTGTTGCCAAAATTCAGATGTGATGCTTAAACCTGAGTTTTGTTTTTTTTTTTTTTAAGATTTTATTTATTTATTTGACAGAGAGAGACACAGCGAGAAAGGGAACACAAGCAGGCGGAGTGGGAGAGGGAGAAGCAGGCCCCCCGCTGAGCAGGGAGCCCGATGCGGGGCTCGATCCCAGGACCCTGGGACCATGACCTGAGTCGAAGGCAGATGCTTAACAACTGAGCCACCCAGTTGCCCCTAAACCCGAGTCATCTTAATGTACTACACTGGCAAGAGCACTGAGAAAGCAATCTCAGCAAAAGCAGCCTACACCTGACTCACCAGGTCACCACCAAGCCACCATCTTGGTAGTGTGTCCACGGGCAGACCCACAGCTGCCTGCACGGAAGGTCACCAAGGCAGACTGGAGGACCCCACCCTAAGGTCCCAGACTTCAGTCAGATTGTTTCACTTTACCAGAGCCAAATAAAAATTTATTCACAGGAACACCTGAAACTGAGGTGCTGAGGGGTGCCTGGGTGGCTCAGTTGGTTAAGCGTCTGCCTTCAGCTCAGGTCATGATCCCAGGATCCTGGGATCCAGCCCCACATCGGGCTCCCTGCTCCTCAGGGAGCCTGCTTCTCCCTCTCCCTCTGCCCCTGCTTGTGTTCCCATTCTCTCTGTGTGTCTCTGTCAAATAAATAAATAAAATCTTTAAAAAAAAAGAAGAGAAAAGAAAAGAAAACTGAGGTACTGAACTTCTAGTTACTATTGCTCCGGAACACTGTAGGTGTCAGTAAAAACGAACCTCCAGTGCACACCTCTTACAATCAACGCTTTGATATTTACCATAGGCGTGGGCTTTTCCAACGCCAGGCCCCACTGATATGTATTTACTCAAGAGAAAATGAGTATGTATATCTTGATATTTATGTTTATGAACTTCTGAATGCACAGGAGGGGGGAAGAGAGATTTGAACACAAAGATCAACATGAAATACTCATCTTCACGGGCTACTGAATATTAGTCCTTCCCAACTCAGCTCTGGCACCCAAGGCTGAAGAGTGCCCCCACTTGCATTGTCGGTGTTCTCTCAGGACATGGCTCCTTAGACCATGGTCCCCTGCCCTGGTAAGAAGCCCAACTCAAGCAGGGGCCGGAAGGGATCTGAGCAGCATGACACCCTCCCGGGAGAAGCCGGCAGAGTTCAGAGGGGCACCAGGTGAAGCAGGCACATTCAAAGCTGCTCAGAATCCCATCCTAAGCTATTCAAAAGGCACTTTGAATTTAGACCTGGCCACATGGCCAGAGCCATCAAGAATCAGAGGGCAATTATAATTAATCCATGTTGTCTACAGAGCACTATTTCTCTAGAAACCACCTCCCTACTCCACACAGTACTGTGGGAAGTACCATCTGCCATACTATGTTACAAGGGTCCTCCCATGAGCACCACGGGTTAGTGTCCCCCTGACCCCAGTCTCATCAGGGCCCCTTCCCCAGGCCAGTCTTAGAAAAGCACTAACATGAAAAATTCAAGAGCTCTAAGTGGCTGCTTTCTGCCCCTCTTCTCCAATAGAAACATGAAGCCTACCCAGATAGAAGGAAAACGAGAAAATAAATCATAATGGTGTTTAAATCCCTGATCTTAATTGTTCCTGATATCCGGCCATATCCCGGTCCTCTGTGGCTAAGTTGTTGAAGTTCTAAGTTATCATGAATCACCACCCAAAATCTTGCAAATAAATTCCTCTTTTTACCTATACTAAGTTCTATTTCTGTCACCTGTAATTAGGAAATTGCTAATTCATTCAACATCAAAATTCTTTCTTTTCTGTACATTCAATTGCTTTCAATATCCCTGGAAGGCACACAACTATCCTTTTACTGGTCTGCATTTTCTCAGATACATCTCACATCAGTCTTGAGAAAGCAGATGAGATAATATGGCCCTATTTTATAGATGAGGAACCCAGGGTCCAGAAGAGTTAATCTGTTTGCCCAAGAGTGCTGGAATTTAGGACTCAAAACCAGAACTTCAAAGTCCTGTGCCACTGTCCCTATACCAGGCATCCATCTCCAAACCAGACCTCTTTCACATATATTGGTTAAAATCAACAGAAACCACCTGCCTAAAGTCACAACAAAGGCAGTGAAGCTAGACTCCAAACCCTGGTATGGCTTCTTTTTTATAGGTCCCACAGTTTATTAATTCTTCTGTTTGGAACACATCAAAAGTGTATATAAACTCTATACAACAACAAAAAAGAATGTTTTATCTGAGTGGAGTTGAGCTAATACACTGCTTCTACCAGACAAAGGTAGAAAAGCCACCATTAGACATAAAGAGTAGACGAAAGGGGAACACCAACAATCCTATCAGGCTGTTTAGAACAAACTACAAATGAAGGAAGTGTCTCCTCTGCTCATGGCAATGCACAAACCCAGTAGTGCCTGGTTTTCTAGCCTGTACACATTGCTCAGAGCATCAACAAGGAGGTAGGTCGGCTCCATATGAGAACATCTGAGGGGATCTCCTCTGATCCCACTGGAACCATTAGCTGATTCCCAGCACTGAGAAGCACCTCAGTCCCAAGGTCAAGACAATAATATGGCCCTAATCACCATCTTACCTAATTGAAGCAGGGAAGGCACCTTGGAGCTAGTTCACCTCTGGGGGCAGGTGAGTGGGAGAGCAAAACCCACAAAGGGTAATTAACTTAGACTTAATAATTCTTGGGTGGGCTGGTGGATCTGTAGGTGTCGATTTGGAAACAGATAAATACAATAAGAAGGCTATGCATGGACCAGAGGTGACAATGTCATGCAGCAAGATTTAGGATTAATTTGTTTCTGTGAACCTGAAGTCCAATTAAAAAAGAAAGAGAGAGGGGCGCCTGGGTGGCTCAGTCGTTAAGCGTCTGCCTTTGGCTCCGGTCGTAATCCCAGGGTCCTGGGATTGAGCCCTGCATCGGGCTCCCTGCTCCTCGGGAAGCCTGCTTCTCCCTCTCCCACTCCCCCTGCTGGGTTCCTGCTCTCACTATCTCTCTCTGTCAAATAAATAAAATCTTAAAAAAAAAAAAAAAAAGTAATCATTAACGTTTCCCTAAGAGCATGCTGGTATGGAAATGATCAATCAGGGTACTAGTCCTGGCTTTATCACCTACTATATAACCCTATATATGTAAATTAAAAAATGCTCTCCACTTATATAACAGCAAAGTTAACTTCAACATCAATTTTCTCCATTTTCAAAAAAATTACCATATACTTAAAGAAAATTACCTAATAACTTTTCTTTAAAAGATTTTATTTATTTTAGAGAGAGGGAGAGAAGAAGCAGACTCCCCGCTGAGCAGACAGCCCGATGAGGAGCTCGATCCCAAGACCCTGAGATCATGACCTGAGCTGAAGGCAGACACTTAAACAATTGAGCCACCCAGAAGCCCCGACCTAATAACTTTTTACACAATTATTCTCGTCAAAATTAGTTCATAAAAGGAAGAATAACCCAGAGAATTGACTTTCATCAAAA
Organism: Callorhinus ursinus; assembly: GCF_003265705.2. Classification (NCBI taxonomy): domain Eukaryota; kingdom Metazoa; phylum Chordata; class Mammalia; order Carnivora; family Otariidae; genus Callorhinus; species Callorhinus ursinus. Next base: position 8,005,988 of record NW_027397085.1, read on the forward strand.
ATGTAAAAATTTTAGAGGATTAAAAATTCAGGATGGCGGGGCACCTGGGTGGCTCAGTCGTTAAGCGTCTGCCTTTGGCTCAGCTCATGATCCCAGTGTCCTGGGATCGAGTCCCGCATCGGGAGCCCGCTTCTCTCTTTCCCTCTGCCTGCCCCTCTGCCTACTTGTGCTCTCTCTGTGTCAAATAAATAAATAAATAATATCTTTAAAAAAAAAAAGTGAACAAACCAAAAGAAAACTAATAAGCCATGCTATAAATCAAGTAATTTAAGAATACAAACCAGGGGCGCCTGGGGGGCTCAGTCGTTAAGCGTCTGCCTTCGGCTCAGGTCATGATGCCGGGGGTCCTGGGATCGAGCCCCACATCGGGCTTCCTGCTCAGCAGGAAGCCTGCTTCTCCCTCTCCCACTCCCCCTGCTTGTGTTCCCTCTCTCACTGTGTCTCTCTCTGTCAAATAAATAAATAAAATCTAAAAAAAAAAAAAAGATTCTCTTCCTCTCTCCCTCTGCTCCTTCACCACTCCGTACCCCCCCTCTCCCTAAAAAAAAAAAAAAAAGTATGAAATCAATAATGAAGAAAAGGAAAATAATTAGGAAGACATTGACCTTTTTGATATGGAACAATTCAAAAGTTCATCTGAGAAAATTCTTCAGAGAACATTAAAAAATATAAGAGTAAAATTTATCTGAATTTCCATTAAAAAAAAAAAAAGGATTGGGACACGTAGGTGGCTCAGTTGGTTAAGCTTCCGACTCTTGATCTCAGTTCAGGGCTTGATCTCAGGGTCATGAGTTCAAGCCCTGTGTTGGGCTCCACTCTGGGCACAGAACCTACTAAAAAAAAAAAGAAAAAGAAAAAGAAAAGGATATAAACCTGTTAGAAGTCATTAAGCAGGCCCAACGGAAATGGAGAGGAAGGAACTTTCACTTTTAATTTTTTTCTGTATTTGTGTTTTGTTACAATAAATTTGTATTGTTTTCATATTAAGACCTTCTTCCAGGGCGCCTGGGTGGCTCAGATGGTTAAGCGTCTGCCTTCGGCTCAGGTCGTGATCCCAGGGTCCTGGGATCGAGTCCCGCATCGGGCTCCCTGCCCCTTGGGAGCCTGCTTCTCCCTCTGCCCCTCTCTCTCTCTCTCTCTCATGAATAAATAAATAAAATCTTTAAAAAAAAAAAAAAAAAGACCTTCTTCCAAAGCACCACAAACAAAAGCCATTATTTTAAAAAGTCAAAAATTGAAAAAAAAAAACTTAATACTCAGCAACAGGGATTGGCCAAATACATGTGTGCCATGGAATGTTACTAGAAAAGGTATGTGGTACCAGAGTTTCAAACATCACTGCTGGTTGTATAAATTGCTTTAAAAGGCAATTTCAGTATTCAATTTCTCAATATTTATCAAAATTATATATATAAATTATACATGTATACACATATACACAAAATTATACGTGTGTGTGTGTGTGTGTGTGTGTGTGTGTGTGTATATATGTATGTTCTGACTCAATAATACTCTGGAAAACCTATCCTAGAGAAGTATGTAACCAGACAGATGCACAAGGTATACACAGTTTTTAAAATCCTATCATTGGGGCGCCTGGGTGGCTCAGTCGTTAAGCGTCTGCCTTCAGCTCAGGTCATGATCCCAGGGTCCTGGGATCAAGCCCCACATCGGGCTCCCTGCTCTGCGGGAAGCCTGCTTCTCCCTCTCCCACTCCCGCTCCCCCTGCTTGTGTTCCCCCTCTCGCTGTGTCTCTCTGTCAAACAAATAAATAAAATCTTTAAAAAAAAAAAAATCCTATCATTGACGGTAATATTAAACAGCAAATGTATGTGGCACCTGAGTGGCTCAGTTAAGCATCTGCCTTTTGCTCGGGTCGTGATCCCGGGGTCCTGGGATGGAGCCCCACATCGGGATCCTTGCTCAGCAGGGAGCCCGCCTGCTTCTCCCTCTCCCACTGCCGCTCCCTCTGCTTGTTCTTTCTCTCTCACTGTCGAATAAGATCTTAAAAAAAAAATAAATAGCAAATGTAACCATCAATGACACTGGTTGCATAAAACATGTTACATCCATACCAGGATGAGGCTATGAAGTGGTAAGGAAGTTCATCACAAAAGGTTGTAAAGCTCAAAGGGCAAGCTACAGGCAGAATGGTGTGATCAGTACACTTTTGTATAATTAAGCAGGGAGTCTATTTTTCTTTGTTTTATTTTCACAAAATAAAACAACGAAAGGGGGTGTCTGGGTGGTTGTCAGTTGAGGGTCCTATTCTTGGTTTTGGCTTGGGTCATGGTCTCAGGGTCCTGGGCTTGAGCCCATGCATCAGGATCCCCATTCAGTGGGTAGTCTGCTTATCTCCCTCTCCCCCTCCCCCACTCGTGCTCTCTTCAAAATAAGTAAATAAATCTTTAAAAAAAAACACACAATGAAAGGAATCATAAAAAAACTAAGAAGAGTACCTACAAGAGTGGGAAAGGGTAGAGAAAGATACCTAGAAATGAGCAAATGGGAATACAAGGATGGAAAGGAGAGATTTCCCCAAAAACCTGCTTTCTAATTTTATTTTTTAATATTTTTAAGTTTTAATTTTAATTCCAGTTAATTAACATACAGTAGTATATTAAGTGTACAATGCAGTGATTCAAGACTTCCATACGACACCCATAAATATAAATTTTGTAATATAACTTGAAGTCTGGAATTGTGATGCCTCCAGTTTTTTCTTCTTCAAGATTGTTTTGGCTATTTGGGGTCGGTCTTTTATGGTTCCATACACATTTTAGGATTGTTCGTTCTACTTCTGTGGAAAGTGCTGTTGGTATTTGGTAAGGACTGCATTAAATCTATAGACTGCTTTGGGTAGTATGGACATTTTAACAATATTTGTTCTTCTAATCCATGAGCATGGAATGTCTTTCCATTTCTTTGTGTCAACTTCAATTTCTTTCATCAGTGTTTTATATTTCAGAGTACAGGTCTTCCACCTCTTTGAGAAAACCTGTTTGTTTTTTAATTATAATTCTGACCACAGGTTTTTTGGTTTTTGTTTTTTAAGTAGGCTCCACACCCAGCATGGAGCCCAAACCAGGACTCAAACTCAACAGTCCTGAGACCAAGACCTAAGCCAAGATAAGAGTTGGCTACTTACCAGACTGAGCCACCCAGGTGCCCCACCTTTTTGTTTTTTATTTTTTAAAGATTATATTTATTTATTTGACAGAGAGAGACACAGCGAGAGAGGGAACACAAGCAGGGGGAGTGAGAGAGAGAGAAGCAGGCTCTCCACTGAGCAGGGAGCCCGATGTAGGGCTCAATCCCAAGACCCTGGGATCATGATCTGAGCCAAAGATAGATGCTTAACGCCTGAACCACGCAGGCGCCCCTCCATAGACTTTTTAAAAGGGGATAATTAGGAAAGTTTCTACCTTGCCAAAAAATACAAAAATTAAAAGTTATCATACTGACAGCCTCAACAACATAAATGAATCTCACAGATACTATGTTAAGTGGACACAAAAACACACATTACATAATTTCATTCATATGAAGTTTTTTTTAAAGATTTATTTATTTATTTATTTATTTATTTATTTATTTATTGAGAGAGAGAGAGAGAGAGAGAGAGAGAGAGAGAGAATGAGAGAGAGAGAGAGCACGAGAGGGAAGAGGGTCAGAGGGAGCAGCAGACTCCCTGACGAGCAGGGAGCCCGATGCGGGACTCAATCCTGGGACTCCAGGATCATGACCTGAGCCGAAGGCAGTCGCTTAACCAACTGAGCCACCCAGGCACCCTCATTCATATGAAGTTTAAAGAACAGGCAAAACCAACTGATGTGACAGGGTGATAGTTACCAATCAAACAATAATGAGAGGCGCTACCATCCTCTAGGGGATACTGAGAAAGGGCATGAGGAAACCACGGACACTGGAATAAACTCTATCTTGATCTGGGTGAGTTATGTGTATGTATAAAAACTCACCAAGCTAGGCAACTGGTGTACCTACTGTACGTTACTCTCTACATACAGATATACATTGTACTTGAATAAAATTAAAAGTATCAAAAAATGAGGAATATTTAATGATGTGATAAAAAGCTTATAATGTTAAATCCAAAAGTAGAACTTCACACTGAGAGGGAACATTATCGTACTTCTGATTTAGAATAAGAAGGGGGGGGGATTAAAGAAAATACACCAAAATGGTACCTCAGGGTGGAAGAATTTTCTTTATAGTTCACTGTAGTTTCAAAATCTCTAGTTACCAAACAATAAATTTTAAAAATACATAAATATATGTTATTTTTAATTTAAATTCAGCTAGCCAACGTATAGTACATCTTTAGTTTTTGATGTAGTATTCAATGACTCATTAGTTGCGTATAACATCCAGTGCTCATCATATCATGTGCCCTCCTTAAGGCCCATCACCCAGTTACACTATATATATATATTTTTTTTTTTTTAAAGATCTTATTTATTTCAGAGAAAGAGAGTGTGAGAGAGCACACGAGTCGGTGGGGAGGGGTAAAGGGAGAAGCAGGCTCTCCGATGAGCAGGGAGCCCAATGCCAGGACCCCGGGATCATGACCTGAGCCAAAAGCAGATGCTTAACCAACTGAGCCACACAGGGACCCCAATATATATATATTTTTTAATTCAGAAAAAGTACCAACTAGATCTGGAATTTGAGGACATAACAGAAAAAATAACATCTGCAAATTTATTAAAAGAACCTTCAAACATCTGATATACAACAATGCTGGTACAAACTTAAGTGACTGACTACAAAGGACCAGGTTAACACCCACAATAGTGTGCAAACACCGCCTGCTTATTTTATAAAGTACAAGATATCCAGAAAGGGGAAGGGGAAAAAAAAAAAGCAACAACCCTAAGACTCCCTAGGAAGGCAAAGAAACCATGGTGCTGGAGATTCAGAGACAGGAAATTACAGAGTTGTACATTTTCCCACACATAATACCTAAGGGCTGAAGCCTGCTTAAAACTCTTAAGACACAACTTTTGAGGTGCCTTTGCTCTGAAGGTTCTGATCCTAAAGATTTTAAAAATCCAGGAAAGGCAGTAAGATCTAATAAAATAATGAATGTCTAGGCCTACCCTAATACATAGGGAAGAAGGAAACTAATTTTCAGTAGCTAATTGTTCCTTTAGTAAGTCTTTCTCCCCCCGCCCAACAAAAAAAACATTATTAGCTATATGGGGAGTATCTTATCTCAGTCCCCTACAATTCAAATTTTATATTTTTATTTATTTAACTTTTTGAGAGTGAGGGAAGAGCAGAGGGGGGGAGAGAGAGAGAATCTTTTTTTTTTTTTAAGATTTTATTTATTTGAGAGAGATACAGCGAGAGAGAGAACACAAGCAGGCTTCCCACTGAGCAGAGAGCCTGATACGGGGCTCGATCCCAGGGCCCTGGGACCATGACCTGAGCCGAAGGCAAACGCTTAACAACTGACCCACCCAGGCACCCTGAGAGAGAAAATCTTAAACAGGCTCCACGCTCAGTGCAGAGCCCCACGTTGGGCTCAATCTCACAACCCTGAGATCATGACCTAAGCCGAAAATCAAGAGTCGGAAGCTTAACCGACTGAGCCACCCAGGAGCCCCTAGAAGTCAAATTTTAGTCCTTACTTAGCACAAGTAATGAATGCCAAGTTTTCTTTCCATTATTTTAAGTGAAGATTATTTTTATGGTATTAATTTCTAAAAACCAAAAGGAAGAAAAATCACTAATCCACTGTCTGGCACTTTATATACAGCATCAAACATTTTCACCTGGGCTATCGTTAGGACTTGGCCGACAGTTAGGCAGTCAGGGTAGGGTCCCCAGCAAGAAGATACGGAGTCAGGACAGCTAAAATAAAACAGCACTGACATCCTGTTCTGCAGCTTACACAGGACCTCACTAACATTCTGTTTTGCAGCCTTTGCAGAAATGATTTTTGCAAAACGACCTAAAATAAGACAATTAACCACAAAGCATTTGTCAATATCACCAGCAAGGGGCAGTTAAGACATAAGCTTCCAGATGTCAGTAAGAAAAAAAGACCATCAGCACAGAAACATTAACCTAACAGGTAGACAAATATGTGACCAAAGCCCTGATTGGCACGACTCAGCAAACCCTGATTGCTTAAGATAGCTCCACAAAAGAGGTCATAATAACCCCTAAACTTAGAAACTCCAAGGGCAACCCACTGAGCCCCCCTCCCTTTCTGGGAGCTTTATACTCTTGCTCAATAAACTTTGCTTTGCTGCCCACCACTATTCATCTGGTCTACCTCTTCATTCTTGGAAGTGGTGTGACCAAGAACCACGGGCATTAAGGGGACTCAAATCCTGCCACATTATATTATCAAAGGGACAGAGGTGTTGAGCAGAATGGAGCAAAAGAGCACAGAAAGGAGAGTTGTGGAAGGAAACAGAAGAAACAAGAAAGAGGGACTGAGTTCAGCAAAGTAAACTTGGGCAGGTAAGGGGAGAATGGATGGAAAAGCAAAATAACTGTGGCTAAAATCACCTCCAAATAGCTTATTTCAATAGCATTTTTTAGGCAGTGGGGAAGCTAAGGGAAGAGGAAGAGAGATGAGAAACCAGGCAGGGCTGGGGCACCTGGATGGCTCAGTCAGTGGAGCATGCGACTCTCGATCTTGCACTGGTGGGTTCGAGCCCCACACTGGGTGTAGAGATTACTTAAAAATAAAATCCTTAAAAAAACAAAATGATAAATTTAATAAATAAATAAATAAAAGTAAGGTGCTTTCTGCTTCACTGTCATTATCATGTCCATAAATTATTATGGCTATATTTTGCCCAATTATCAAAAGCACCTAGAACTGATTAAAACCGCAAGACAGTAAAATCAGATGAGAGGCCAAAGTTCACTGGAACTCTAATATTACCAGCACTAGTCTCTCTTGAGTTAGTTTTTTTGGTGTGGTTTTTTTTAAGGCTCTCGAAACCTTGAACAAACAAATCCAACAGCCAGTGAAAACTGACACACCCAGAAACTCTCAGCAAAACATTTACGTCATAGTTCACAATAGATTGTCCTATTCCATCTACAGGTGGCCTTGCCTGGAGCTAAAGGTTGAAAGAAAACACCTTCACACTTTATGGAGGAAAAAGAAACCAAGCAGGCCTCAAGGCAAGGTTAGGAACGTAGGAACTCCACTCTCAGTGGTGTGTACCCACCATACGTTCTGATGTTCCTAAGACTGTTTCCTTTTGGCTCCTTAACTAGAAGAAAATCTCATCTAAAGTTCTAGATTTCTTAAAATCAGGCATTCACAGGGATGCCTGGGTGGCTCTGTCAGTTAGGCGTCTGCCTTCGGCTCAGGTCATGATCCCAGGATCCTGGGATCGAGTCCCGCATCGGGCTCCCTGCTCAGCGGGGCGCCTGCTTCTCCCTCTGCCTGCCACTCCCCCTGCTTGTGCTCTCTCTCTTTCTCTCTCACAAATAAAATAAAATAAAATCTTAAAAAAAAAAATCAGACATAACAGAATGCCAGAGCTATGGGAGCCTTCAAGATGACCAATGTCTTTATCCCTGACCTGACCAACAATCCCCACCCTTTGCGCTCTTCCCTCCACTCCCACTGGCTAGAACAAACCTGTGTCCAGGTTTCTCAACTAACCCTCATGGTAAGAAGTCAGTCTGCTCAAAGAAACCTATGATGGCAGTTTCTGAGGATGTTTCCAACTGCTTCCTAACAGGGTTTCTGAGAAAGTCTCACTTCAGACATCTCTGAAGACATGTTAGGTATCAGTAATATATATTTCCCAGATATTTTTAAAGAGAGGAACTTCCTAAGCTTTCAGCAAATCACATCTACACATACTGGTAGAAATAACAATACAGTATATATAAAAAAGGGAATTGCTCTAATCTCTTTGCCTCACTGAAGTATTTCATAAGTATCCATGCAGTCACTGTAATTTGCTACGCTGTTATTGATGTAAAAACTTCAGAAGTATGGCACCTGCTACCACTCCAAAAACACCCTTCTTAACCCAAGACAGCAAGCACCCTAAGCAACAGTGTTCCCCTCCAAAATGACAACCAGGAAAACATACCGGGAGGGGGAGGAATGGTACTGTTTTGCAAAGACCAAGTTCTTTCTGCATGATTCCTTTAGAAGCCATTTCTTTTCAGTGCCTAAATACACTTCTTAAAAATGGAAATCTGAGGGGTGCCTGGGTGGTTCAGTCAGCTAAGCGTCCAACTTTTTTTTTTTTTTTTAGGATTTTACTTATTTATTTGAGAGACAGAGAGAAAGCACAAGTGAAGGGAGAAGCAGAGGGAGAGGGACAAGCAGACTCCATGCTGAGCATGGAGCCCAATGCCAAGCTAAATCCCACAACCCTGAGATCATGACCTGAGCCGAAATCAAAAGTCAGACCCTTAACTGACTGAGTCACCCAGGCGTCCCAGCGCCCAACTCTTGATTTGACTCAGGTCATGATCTCAGAGTCGTGAAATCAAGCCCCATGTCGGGCTCAGTGCAGAGTCTGCTTGAGATTCTCCCTCCCCCTCTGCCCCTCCCCCTCCCTGCGCTTGAACCCCCCCCCCAACAAAAATATAAAAATTTAAAAAAAAAAAAAATCTGGTTTTCATTTTGCAGTAAAACAATTTCCACTTATCATAGCACCTTCTTAAAGATCTGAGTAAAAACATGAGGGCACAACTTTTGCAACAAACAAAAACAGTAATTCTAAGAACATAGTTTCACAAAGCACTAAAGGTCAGGTTTAGAGACAGAAACCTGGTGTTTTAATAAAATACAGGACATTTGCTGATTTTTTTTTTTAACACTTACCCACTCTTCAACATTGGGGGGTTGTTCATCATAAATATGTTCCTTGTCCCACAAAATATTCGACTTGTCATACTGGTCCATCTTTCTTCGAGTTTTCACAGCAAAGAAAATTATTAAAGCAAAAGCCACGATAACCATGAACCCCAGTACAATCGCAATTGCCTAAAAAGAGATTAAAGATATTGACACAGATTTTAATTGTTTATCCTAATCCACCCTCAGTAAAAACCTAAGGGCCTACACTACATATCTGTGGTTTAATAGATATAAAACTGATACAGTTACATTTTAGAAATATAAAATGTTGGGCTGAGGCTAACAACACATACACAGCTTAATTCAATACTCAGAACAGGCTTACAGTTAGGTACTATCATTCCCTTTTAAATTACAGAAATCTAGTTCCAAAGCTTGAGCACCCAAGTGGCCTTATTTTTATTAACAGATGAAAATGGCCAGTAAATTAACTCAATCATCAGTATCCTTCTAAAGGGCTTGAAAAATGTTACTCAGAAATAGCTTTAAATACATAACCATGTTTATAATCTCGTTCATAACACATACTGAGCAAATGTTTTTACACTGAATGTAAATTCCAGTCTATAGAGGATCTATCTTACCATAAATTATGACATGATCTAACCAAGCTATAAATTAAGAGAAAATGGATGAGTGATTCATGTAGTCTGGCAGGTGGTTTCTGTTGGAGGAGTCTTTTGTGTACTCACAAGAAAGGGCCCTGTGACAAGGAAACCTTTGCCCCGACAGTTCTCCCAGTGTCTGATAAGTATGTTAAGTGGTCGACTGGCCTGGAGACACTTGAAAGTGAGGCAGTACCAGGACCCTGGCCTGGATTCTGCTCATCGTAACAGGAGGGTCTCTGTGCAGCCACCTAACAGTGATATCCTTTTTCAGTGAATACAGGTTTCGGGCACACAGAGGACTAAGAGAGATGGGGGTGTGGTAAGAGAGGAGCACCAACCCTCAGCCCTGTTTACCAGAGATACATCTGAATGCCAACAACAAATACTCTGAAATTCAGAGGGAAAACATTTCAGTCTTCAAAATAATGGTAGTTACTGGATATGATCTCACCCCAAAAGAGTGACTCATTCAGGTAAAAGAGAATTCCTGAGTCAACGTAAGGAGAGGAAAAAAAAAATTAGGAAAAAAAATTACAAATCAATCAGGAAAAAGATTAGCAACTTCACACCTATTAGCATGGTTAGAATCAAATAGACAAAACAATGCTGGTGAGCATGTGTAAAAAATGGAATCCTCACACATTTCTGGTAAAGGTAAAACAGAGCAACCAGTTTGGAGAACAGTCTGGCAGTTCCTCAAAAGCTTAAACACACAGAAGAGACATCCTAAGACCCTGCAATTCTATCCCTAGGTATATATATACTCAAGAGAAATTAAAACACAGATTCACACAAGAACCTGTACACAAATGTTCAGAGCATTATTCATAAGAGCCAGTATGGACATAGCCCAAATGTCCATCAATTGATGAATGAATAAAATATGGTATAGCCATACAATGGAATACTATGCAGCAATAAAAAGGAATTGATATAACATGCATGAACCTGGAAAACATTAATGTGAAATGAAAGAAGCCAATCATAGGGGCGCCTGGATCGCTTAGTCGGGAGTGGGGGTGGGGGTGAGCATGTGACGCTTGATCTTGGGGTTGTGAGCTCGAGGCCCACAATGGGTCCAGAGATTACTTAAATAAAACTTAAAAAAAAGAAAGAAGCCAATCATAAAAGATCACATACTGTGTGATTCTGTATATATGAAATATCCAGAATAGGCAAATCTATAGAATAAGATTAGTAGTCGGCTAAATCTCGGAAGGATTAGAGAAAGGAGAAGTTACTGCTAATGCATATGGGGGTTCTTCTGAGGATAGTGAAAATGTTCTAAAACTGATTACGGTGACGGCTGCAGAACTCTGAATATACTCAAATTACTGAACCAAACTTTAAGTGGATGAATTATATGGTATGCTAATACTATCTTAACAATGACACCCAGCCCCTCTCCACATTCTGATTTAAATACAAGTGAGGCCTTGTCATCAATACTTTTTGAAAGTTCCCAAAGTGATTCTGTTAAGCATCCCAAGTGCCTATACCCAAAGCAGGGGCAAGGACGAAAACCACCGATACCTCTTGGGGATCCACCACACAGTAGTGATACAAATATTGATCCATGTAAAGTCCAGTAGTTGCAGATGCATAAAACTGGTTGCAGATGGCATATATCTGTGCACTGTACATAGACCCAGAAGCCTGGGCAGTTGGGTTTACTCCCATTATATAGACAATTGTGGCAATAAACATCATGACGCCCAGGATAGCGCTCAGTATTATGACAGTCAAGTAGTATCTTCTTGTTCTAGATATGTCAGATCGTATTACGCTGGTAACAAATACTACCAATGCAGCAATGAAACAAAAGGCCACCATGGCTAGGAGGAAGCCCTTTGCTGCTCTTGGATCTGTGTAGCCTCCATAGCCATAACCATAGCCATAACCATAGGCATAGCCACTTCCGTAGCTCCCAAAGCCACTGCTGTAAGGGTAGCCTAGACCACCACCCAGTACACCAGTTCCATAGCCTCGATCCCAGGCAAGTGTGGAGGCAACACAGGCAAATATGGCAATGCACATCACGATAACGAGCATAGACAGAATCCGAATGACTCCTGGAGGAGAGGTCCATTTGTAGAAGTGAAGAATTTCATCTTCTGGGTAGAAAGAATACGCCGGCTGAGAGAGCATGGGTCGAATGTGCATGTCTCCACCATAGACATCATTGCTTGGTGCGTAATGATTGGGTTTGCTGAAATGCACATGAAAACACTTTCAAATTAATACTGTTTGGAGGAAGCAGAAAGAACACAGAATGGACATGGAAATAATTTAAACCATCTACTGGCAAAAAACAAAACCAACTTTCAGTACCGCCCCACTACAACAGGACACTTTATGTCCCCCCAAATTCAAATGTCAACATCCTAAGCCCCAATGTGATGGTATTAGAAGGTGGGGCCTAACTAGGTTCCGAGCTGGAGCTCCCATGAATGGGAACAGTGCCTTCACAAAGGAGACCCCAGAGAACCGTCCTGCCCCTTCTACCATGTGAGGATACAAGAAGCGGGCAGTATGCAACCCAGAAGAGAACCTTCTCTAGAACCTGACCACACTGGTACCTTATTATCATGGACTTCCAGCCTCCAGAACTGAGAAATAAATTCATGTTGTTTATATGCTACCCAGTGTGTGGTACTGTGTTATAGCACCCTGAAGCTACTGAGACACCCACTGAAGAGTTAAGGTTTCTGTGTATCAGAATCACCTGGAGGGCTTGTTAAAACATAGATTGTTGGTCCCCAACCCCAGGTTGCTGATTCTGCAAGCCTGGGTTGGACAAATTTCCAGATACTCCTGCTGCTGAAAGTCTGGGAGCCATACATTGAAAATGACTGCTCTAATTTCTACAGAGTAGAGGTTCTCGCATTTTCTCCTATTAGAGTCACCTGGGGAATGTGTATAATCCCCAGCTGGAGCACTCCACACCAGTTAAACTGTAATCCCTCGGGAGGGCACCCAAGCAGTTTAGAACAATGATGTCAACCCCTTGGCTTGTGTGATGTGAGACCAGTGCATTCAGATATGACACCTACAGTGGCCCATCCAGTGTCTCGTCCAATTTCTGGCAGCCTCACTCTCCTGCCTGAGAAAGCAATCTTTCATTTATTCACATGACAGCTATTTACTGGAGCTGCCGGGCTGATGTGTGTGGGGCAGTGTGCTAAGTACTGAGGATACTACAATCAACAGAAGTGCCTCAACCCAGGCCCCCCACAGGTTAGTCTCTTCGAAGGCAGTAAGACATTACATCACCACATGATCTCTAGCTAGTTATGGTAAGAGCTACAAAATAAATCAAATATTCAGTGAGGGCTCATCAGGGTGATGCCTAATTGGATCTTTATCAAAAGAGCTTGCCAACTCTAGTGACTGAATCATAAACATCACTGGAGACACACACTGATGTGTGACACACAGAATCTAAGAAATGTGGGTCCTGGCAGAGCAAAATTCAATTCCTAAACTGACCTCACCCCCTTTTGTTTTTGCCATTATTTTCTTGGTCCACTTCTCTCTTTCCAAAGCAAGACATCTTACAACTGGGTGCTGCCAACCACAAGAATTCAAGGAAATGGAGAAAGTGGAAAAGAACCCTGACAAGCTGGTCTTTGAAAATGTCATGTATGAAAATTCCGTAACTCATTCTTACTTGGTTATTTGGGATGTCTCCCTCTGGAGCTGTCATGAACAATGTAGATCTGGGCATCTTGAACACGTGCCCTCACACACACAAGCACTTCTTTTTCTAAGGTATATATCTAGGAGAATTTTTGAGTCAAATTTTTTTTTTACCTTCAGCTCTATGAGATAATGTCAAAGTGTTTTCCAAAAAAATTATATCACTTTTTTAAAAAAATAATTCTATCATTTAAAATCCCATTGACATTGTAACATTCACAGAAGCATTGTTTATGATAACCTGAAACTGGAAACAGTCCAGATGTTTACCTAGAGGGGGAAGAGGTGACTTAACATATCCATAGGATGGAATGCTACAGAGATGAGCTGTCTAATATGGCAGCCACTAGCCACATGATTTACTGGGGACTTGAAATATAGCTGGTCCAAACTGAGATGTGCTGTTAAGTATAAAATACTTAGTTATCACAGTATAAAAAAAGAAATGTAGGGGTGCCTGGATGGCTCAGTTAAGCATCAGACTCTTGGTTTCAGCTCAGGTCATGACCTCAGGGTCATGGGATCAAGCCCCATGTTGGGCTCTGCACTGAGCAGGGAGCCTGCTTAAGATTCTCTATCCTTCTTCCTCTGCCCTTCCCTCCACCACTCATGCTCCCCCGCCACTAAAAAAAGAAAAAAAAATTTACCACCACCTAGAGAGAACCCTAATATTAACTATGTATTTTGGGTGATAATGATTTCTCAGTGAAGGTTCATCAATTTTAACACATGTACCACTCTGGTGGGGGATACTGATAATGGGGTAGGCAAGGCAGGTATAAGGGCGGGGGCATATGGGAAATCTCTGTACCTTCCTCTCATAGTTTTGTTTTGAATGTAAAACTGCTCTAAAAAATAACGACTACTGGGGTGCCTGGGTGGCTCAGTCGTTACGCGTCTGCCTTCGGCTCAGGTCATGATTCCAGGGTCCTGGGATCAAGTCCCGCATCGGACTCCCTGCTCCTTGGGAGCCTGCTTCTCCCTCTGCCCCTCTCTCTCTCTGTCTCTCATGAATTAATAAATAAAATCTTTTAAAAAAAAATTAAAAAAATATTTAACAAAAAAAAGACTTAAAAAAGGAATGTAAACTACCTCATGAGTCAGTTTATACATGTTGAAATGATACATTAAATATATTAGGTTAAGTGAAATATTAAATATTAAATTATATATTATATAAAATTAATATGATTATTAAATTTGTTTTTAATTCATTAGAAGAAAAAATTACATATATGGTTTACATTTATATTTCCTTTTTTAAAAGTTTTTATTTATTTATTTTAGAGAGAGACAGAGCATGGGGAGAGGGAGGGCAGAAGGAGGAAGCAGACTTCCTGCTGAGCAGGGAACCCAATGTGGGGCTCGATCCCAGGACCCCAAGTTCAGGACCTGAGCTGAAGGGAGAGGCTTAACTGACCAAGGCACCCAGGAGCCCCTCACATTTTATTTCTATAGCACTCCTTTGAAGCAAAAGAAGTTTGATAACAAAGTAAAACTGAAATGTATTGTTTAGGATATATAAAACAGTAAAAAAAAGAAAAGAAAAGAAAATCAAGTGATAACCATATGTAAGGGGCGCCTGGGTGGCTCAGTCATTAATCGTCTGCCTTCAACTCAGGTCATGATCCCAGCGTCCTGGGATCAAGTCCCACATCCGGCTCCCTGCTCCACGGGAAGCCTGCTTTTCCCTCTCTTGCTCCCCCTGCTTGTGTTCCCTCTCTTGCTGTGTCTCTCTCTGTCAAATAAATAAATAAAATCTTTAAAAAAAAAAAAAAAACCATATGGAAGAACAGTGGTTTCCAGGGAAAGGTGGGAACACACGGAAGGACTTGAAGGTGTTCTATTTCTTAACCTACATGATGATTTTGCTTTCTTTTTATTCATTATTTCATACACACGTTCTGTGCCATTGTCTATGTGTGTGTTATATTTCACCAATGTTTACAAAAGCAACCCAAAATAAGTCTCGGGTTCATGGAGCACTACTCAATTACTATATTCTCTAGCATAACTGAAGGACCGTATCATCACGAACAACTGTGTCCCCATAATGTTCAGGTATTAGTCAAGAGGCAATGTAACAGGAGCACAACTCCTACTACAGTTATCAAAGAGCTGAGGCTACAAACTACTTAAAGGAAAAAGACTCTATCAATGTTTGGTAATAAATTTAAAATTTTTCACTGTTAAATTTCCAAATGACTAGTGATGCCAAGAACCCTCAAATTTGCTTCTTATTTTATATAGTGGCAGGAATCACTCTTACAACTGACAATGTGGAAAACATTATGCCAAGCCAAAGAATCAGTCACATAGGACCACATACTGCATGATTACATGTAGAGGAAATGTGCAAAATGGACAAATCCAGAAACAGAAAGATTGGTGATGGCGTAGTATGGGGGGGGCGGGGGGGAGACATGAGGAGTGAGTGCTAATCGGTAGCGGTTTCTTTGGGGAGAGGGTGATGAAAATGTTCTGAAACTGATGTAGTGATGGTTGCACAACTCTGTGAATATGCTAAAACCACTGAACCGTCCATTCTAAATGTGTGAATTGTATGGTGTATGACCTCTATCTCAATAAAAGTATTACTTAAAAAATTAACAATGAGGGGGCGCCTGGGTGGCTCAGTTGGTTGAGCGACTGCCTTCGGCTCGGGTCATGATCCTGGAGTCCCGGGATCAGGTCCCGCGTCGGGCTCCCTGCTCAGTGGGGAGTCTGCTTCTCCCTCTGACCCTCTTCCCTCTCGTGCTCTCTCTCCTTCTCTCTCTCAAATAAATAAGTAAAATCTTTAAAAAAAAATTAACAATGAGGCAGCGTTAGGGTCAGTCACCTAAACAAAGCATTAAATCAGAAGCTTCATACCATTTGTGAAAAAACAAAAATGAATAAATAGACACACAAGTATCAGCCTAGATTATACAGAAGCAAACAACAGCAACAGGTGACAGTAGTTTGCCTCTACAGAGAAACACCAGCATCCTGCAACAGATGAATGGATGAAGAAGATGTGGTGTATATATACACAATGGAGTATTATGCAGCCATCAAAACAAAACAAAACAAAATTAAAATCTTGCCATTTGCAACAACGTGGATGGAACTGGAGGGTATTATGCTGAGCGAAATAAGTCAATCAGAGAAAGACATGTATCATATGTCCTCACTGATATGAGGAATTCTTAATCTCAGGAAACAAACTGAAGGTTGCTGGAGTGGTGGGGGGTGGGAGGGATGGGGTGGCTGGGTGATAGACATTGGGAAGGGTATGTGCTATGGTGAGCGCTGTGAATCGTGTAACACTGATGAGTCACAGACCTGTACCTCTGAAACTAATAATACATTATATGTTAAAAAAAAAAAAAAAAGAGAGAGAGAGAGAGAAACAAGGGAAAAATGAAGGGGTGGAAATCGGAGGGGGAGACGAACCATGAGAAACTAGGGACTCTGCGAAACAAACTGAGGGTTCTGGGGGGGTGGGGGGGATGGGTTAGCCTGGTGATGGGTATTAAAGAGGCCATGTATTGGGGGTGCCTGGGTGGCTCAGTCGTTAAGTGTCTGCCTTTGGCTCAGGTCATGACCCCAGGGTCCTGGGATCAAGCCCTGCATCGGGCTCCCTGCTCTGTGGGAAGCCTGCTTCTCCCTCTCCCACTCCCCCTGCTTGTGTTCCCTCTCTGTGTCTCTCTGTCAAATAAATAAATAAAATCTTAAAAAGAAAAGAAAAGAGGGCACGTATTGAATGGAGCACTGGGTGTTATACGCAAACAATGAATCACGGAACACTACATCAAAAACTAATGATGTATGGTGATTAACATAATAAAATAAAGAAACACCGGTATCCTGGAAGTTAAGCTTCGGGGGGGGGGGGGGGACTCACTTCCAGTTTATACACTTTGTTTTAATCTAAATTTACAAACACACATATTGTTATTTTTAATAGCAAACACTTAACAGATGAAAGTTTCAACTATACGTACTTTTTACACGTGACATGCTTAACAAAAAGAAAAAACCAAAAACTAAAGAATTACTTACAATTCATCAGGTCTATATGGAGGTGGACTTTCAAAAGGCCTCGATGACATGGCTGATGTCAATGATCACCTGATCTTCAGGATGAGCACTGCCCCGCAGCTCCCCCAAAATAAGCCAATCTAAGCAACGTAAGGAAGGTAATGGCATTACTACAAAGCTCAGAGTTTCCTTGCATCACTAAGAAAACTAATGATACCAATCTCAAGTAACTTCACACACCAAGATTATTCCTCTTGTCCTTCTCAATGACATCCTTACACATTGGACCATCAATTCCTTGAGTACAGGAAATCACTGAGCATAGCAACCATTCAGTCTGGTGGTCCTCACAGCCCCAAGCACCCTGCTCTGCACACCACTGACATACAAATACTAACTTTAATGACTAAGTTGTAGTAATAAATATTTCACAAAGATTTTACAGCATAGGTAAAAAATGGTATTTTTCAAAACCACTCCTTCAAAAAACAAGAAATGTAAAAAATAAGAAAATTTCTTAAAATGTGTTTAAGTTTTGGTAACACCATTTTTTTTTAATTTTTATTTTCTTTGACAACAAGCGAGCACACACACAAGTGGTGGGAGGGGCAGAGGGAGAATCTCAAGCAGACTCCCTACTGAGTGCAGAGCCTGATGTGGGGCTCAATCTCATGACCCTGAGATTAAGACCTGAGCCGAAATCAAGAGTCGGATGCTTAACCTGATGAGCCACCCAGGTGCCCCAATGAACCAGTAGTTATTAAGTACTTACACTATACCATGGAAGTCTGTAGAAATACTACAGAAGGTCACACACAAAGAAAAAAACAACTACAACAGGTAGTTATTTAGTTATTAGGGCTGACTACATTATCAAGTGCAGGACAGGGATAAGCAGAGGAGAAAAACCAAGACTTAAAGAAGAAGAGGAAGAAGCTGGGGGTTGGGGTGGGGGGGGGAGAAGAAAGATCACTTGAGCAACATCTACAATCTGAGTATATTAAACTGTATACTATTTTTTCCTTTTCAAATAAAGTATGTGCAAAAAAGGTATTATGTTAGGAAAAGTAAATAAATTCAAACTCTCTAAATTGTGTTCTTTAGAATCAATGGCAACTATCCTCCACATCCTTAAGGACAGTCAATTCCAAATTTCTCAGAATAAAATGTTGCCCAAATGTTTATCACGTAAAACCTCAAAGATGGAAATAAATTGAATGTTAGGAACACCAAGACAATTAGCATGATTTTCCAAACACAGTGAGGGAAGACAACTTATTATTTAAAAATGAAAAAACAAAAAAACTGTTTTACTCAAGTATTAACATACCAAAAAATGCACAAATCCTAAGTGTATAGAGCCCTGGAACTAGCACCCAAATGCACATTTAAATGGGCAACTCAGGCCATTAGCACATTACAGTGTTACGGAAGAGTAAAAGTCCAGACTGGCTTCCTAACTGATGTTCAAAAAAAGAACATTAAAAAAAATGAATTTAAACACTATTAGGGGCACCTGGGTGGCTCAGCCAGTTAAGCAACTGACTCTTGATTTCCATGGCTCAGGATGCGATCTCAGGGTCGTGAGATGGAGCCCCTAGAGAGCCTCCACGCTCAGCACAGGGTCGGCTTGAGATTCTCCCTCTCCATCTGCCCCTCCCCCCCACTCATGAGCGCAAGGGCACGCACTCACTCCCTAATGAATAAATAAATCTTTATTTTTTTTAAAGATTTTATTTGACAGAGAGAGAGCACAAGTAGGCAGAGCGGTAGACAGAGGGAGAGGAAGAAGCAGGCTCCCCGCCAAGGAAGAAGCCTGATACAGGGCTGGATCCCAGGACCCTGAGACCATAACCTAAGCCGAAGGCAGACCCTTACCCAACTGAGCCACCCAGGCGCCTCAATAAATAAATCTTTAAAAAGAGAAAAGATAAACTTAATTTAAACACTATTAAACGTAGGACTCCCGTTCTGAAGCTGAATGTCAAAATACTGACAAACGAACTCTGCCCTTTTATAGCTCCAAGTCACTCATTCAAGACTATGACAAAAATTCCAGGCTCCACATTAGTTTTATAAGTCATCTCTACACCCAACTTGGGGCTTGAACTCACGACCCTGAGATCAAGAGTCACATGATCTACCAACTGAGCCAGCCAGACACCCCTCCATGGTAGTTTTTGGAAATTCTAAATTAATCCAGACTCAGGCTGAAGTTTAAATTTTGTCAAAAATCCAGGGCGCCTGGGTGGCTCAGTTGGTTAAGCTACTGCCTTCGGCTCAGGTCATGATCCTGGAGTCCCAGGATCAAGTCCCACATCGGGCTCCCTGCTCGGCAGGGAGTCTGCTTCTCCCTCTGACCCTATCCCCTCTGATGTGCTCTCTCTCTCTCATTCTCTCTCTCTCAAATAAATAAAATCTTTAAAATAAATAAATAAATAAATAAATTTTGTCAAAAATCCAGACACCAAAATCCCTTTCCAAACTGCTATTTCATGGATTCGGAGTTTAGTTATCATATCCCCTCTAATACCAGAGATTTTATCTTGTGAAGCAAGTAATTTTAGGAAGTTTATCAAGAACAAGGCATGCCATATAAGCTTCATTTCCTTTTTTGAGGTTACCAAACTGGTAGATGAAGCCCTAGAATCTTCAGCACATCCCCGTGCACAGACATTCCTCTGGGACTGAAAAATGAAATCTAAACAGGATAAAAGAACAGTACATTCATGACCCCAAGGTCCCGGGATCGAGTCCTACATTGGGCTCCTTGCTCAGCGGGGAGTCTGCTTCTCCCTCTGCCTGCCCTTCCCCCTGCTTATGCTTGCTTCCTCTCTCTCACAAATAAATAAAAATCTTAAAAAAGAACAGAGAGGGAGGTCGTTTGGTGACCACAGACAAGATGGGCAAGCTTATCCAAATTTGCAGCTGACAAAACACCGGAAAGGATAACCAACCAACCCACCGGCTTCAAGTATATCAAATTCTCTGTGGGGCCAGACTGATGGGCTAAAACAAACCCAGGGGTGCCTGGGTGGCTCAGTCGTTACGTGTCTGCCTTCAGCTTAGGTCATGGATCCCAGGATCCCGGGATCGAGCCCCACATCGGGCTCCCCAGTCTGCGGGAAGCCTGCTTCTCCCCCTCCCACTCTCCCTGCTTGTGTTCCCTGTCTTGTTGTGTCTCTCTCTGTCAAATAAACAAAATCTTTAAAAAAAATAAAAAAATAAACCCCGTGGTTTTAAAAGCTCACTGTGAGTGGACAAATTCTACTACTCTTCCTTGAACCTCACTACCCTCCTATGCCAAAGGGCAGGGGATAAGCCTGACCTCTAGGCTGGAATAATTAAGATAATATATTAAGGAAGATGAGAAAAGCATTCACAGCAAGGTGGTTATCTTGAAAGTGAGACATTCCAGTGTTTAGGCACTTAGATACATTGTATCCATTTTCAAATACTGGTGACATGAATAAATCATTTTATAAAGTCTCGGAGACTCACTTTTTAAAAGTGCATTTCCTTGGTAAGAATTTCAACAAAGTTAAGAAGTTATCCCAAACTTTGGCAGTAGTCACAGACAGGTGCTTCCATCTAGGAATGATACACTTTAAAAATAAACTTCTGCATAACCATGAATCTGTACATCGTGTTCCAATGAGCTGCCTCTCCTGGAGGTGACTGACCATTCAAGAACTAGAAAAACCATGTCTTTAAGACAAATGACTGAAAAAACAGGAAATGTTTGGCCTGGTCAAATCAACATTAGAAGGACCACTACAGCAGCCTTCAAATATCTGCAGAGCTGTCTTTGTAATGCTAGAAACCATTCTTTGAAGAAAAGATACCACAGGATCAGATTTCATGTCAATGTTAGGAAGCCTCTCCCTTACCCTGACTCCACACACCCTTCAAAAATAACAAATAACAATTTTTATCTGAAGCCGTGTATGCAAAGCTTAAGTTGTTTGATATTCTGGGGAGACTGGACTGAAGGAACTGTAATATTAGTCTCCTTCAAGTCAGTCTGGAACTGTGCCTTCAGGTCACAGCCAAAGACAAAAAAGGACCAAGAACAGACTATTACCCAACCCCCTGCAGGGCAATATTAACATTATCTGCTCAATAAATGTATGTTGAGTGAAGGACAAAATAAAACGAATGGAGAGGATACAGGATCCGGCCTAAGGGGCTCAGTGGCCACGGTCACAGAGCCTGACCAAAGCAAGTGAAAGGGAACCAAGTCAAACAGCTGAGAGTCAGGAGCATAAGGGAAAAGATTGATTGACGTTAAAATATACAAAAAGTTCTCCCCTTAGGTTTACTGGCCAAAGCTGTCCTAATAAAAATCTAAGCTAAGGGCGCCTGGGTGGCTCAGTCGGTTGAGCGTCTGCCTTCGGCTCAGGTCATGATCCCAGGGTCCTGGGATCGAGCCCCACATCGGGCTCTCTGCTCGGCGGGAAGCCTGCTTCTCCCTCTCCCACTCCCCCTGCTTGTGTTCCTGCTCTTGCTATCTCTCTGTCAAATAAATAAATAAAATCTTTTAAAAAAAAAAAATCTAAGCTAAAGAAGAAAAGCCTGAAAATACTATGCCCCTGAATAATTCCTTAAAGCAACTGTCAGTAAGTAAAAGATAAATTTTATCATATTTAAGGAGAGCCTATTCCTTTTCAATCACATGCAGCAATAGTTAATTTGCCTTTAAGAAGTTTTTAAAAGTTGTGGCTGGTACTAAATGTTTCTATTTATTTTTTGGCACATAATTAGTAAGTTGTCTAAAATTTTAAAATTAGACAGATTTTGCAATAGACAATGGGCTCTGTATCCGAAAATGCATTTCAAATAAGCTTTCCAGATGATTCTTAAGCACACCATGTATTTCCAGCAGTATCACTGCCTAGATTGAAGGCGTCAATCCCAGGAGGGCCTTGATCTTGGTATTTTCTATCTATAATGGGCAAGAACCAGCTGTTCTGCCTCAAATATCCCCTCCTCAGAGGTGCCCTCCAGGTCACCCATCCACCAAAACTGTTGTATTTTCAGAGCAAATTCCTCCCACTAATTATTTTTTATTTTTTAACTTTTTAAACTGCCACAATCTCCATCCCAACTGGAATACCAGCTTTACAAGCACCTAGATGTCTGTTTTGACCATCACTCTTCCGCCTGATCCCTGATACAAAGTGATGATCAATCAACATTTGATTTATAAAACCAACAACCCATATTACAGTTGGGATTTCAATACAGCTGTGAATGTCTTTAAGTTCCTCACAATGCTAGCACTCAGTAAATATAATCCTTTACCTTCAACCGAATTAGTTAAGTGCTTACAATCTGAAGGAGAGAAGAGAGTCAAACACCAGCCATATGGACATCATTTGTTATCTTGTTGAAAAGCAGAATTCCAGGCCCCTCATCTGACCAATGAACACGAATCTATCTTAATAAGATCCCCAGGTGATTCATACCACAGTCAAGATTAGGAACCATGGGGTTAGGGGACAGCTGCAAGCCTAGAGGCTAAAACAAAAGCTGTAACAAAAATCCTCAGGGTCGGGGCACCTGGGTGGCTCAGGCGTCTGCCTTCGGCTAAGGTCATGATCCCAAGGTCCTGGGATCGAATTGCATGGGGGGGGGGGGGGGGTCCCTGCTCAGCGGGAAGCCTGCTTCTCCCTCTCCCACTCCCCCTGCTTGTGTTCCCTCTCTCACTGTCTCTGTCAAATAGATAAATAAAATCTTAAAAAAAAAAAATCCTCAGGGTCTTTTTACCCCAGTATTTCCATTAAATAATAACCTGGATGAAAAAAAGCCCGCTAAGGACTCTAATCAAGTAAGCCTTAAAATGCAACTTAAGAAAACTCCCCGTCTGGCAGGCTCGTGGGCAGGTCAAAGATTTTATAGCAGTTAATTTGTGTGGTCAAAAATAATCTCTTGTAATTTTGAAAGGGCAATAATTCCAACATTATCTTTAAAAAAAAACAGGAAGTTTACCTTCACATCAAACAAGATGTGGAAAGATTCTATGAGACCAGAGCGACTAGTCAAACGTAGAGTGTTCCAGAAAAACCCCAAATCCTTCTGGTGCTGGAACATCAAGGCCTGCTGCTTTTCTGGTATACCCGCCCCGATTAGCCGAAGCAGTTTTCAAGCCACACCTTTTGTAATGTTTCCCCTACCGGTGTTTTACCTTTAAAACGGAGTTCTAAGATCTACCTTTTAGAGTTGTCAATATCACCAAATGATACAAGGTAACAAACTCTTTTAGCACACTGGCTCTTAGTTAGGAGGCACTGCCCATCATTTCCCTAAACAGCCCGGAAGCTGCACAAATCTCGCCATCCTCCTCTCCATCACTTAACCAAGGCGGCACCTAATAACTAAATAAATGCAAAAAACTACTCAAAAGTGTTGCTTTGAGGAGATACCTACTACCGTGGCTCCACCATTTGCAATGTCTATTTTAAAATACCATAAAGAGCAAATAAAGTTTCATCTGTACCGTGCAAGA
Organism: Callorhinus ursinus; assembly: GCF_003265705.2. Classification (NCBI taxonomy): domain Eukaryota; kingdom Metazoa; phylum Chordata; class Mammalia; order Carnivora; family Otariidae; genus Callorhinus; species Callorhinus ursinus. Next base: position 8,029,704 of record NW_027397085.1, read on the forward strand.
GCAACACTGCGGTATTGGTAATGGGTAGCTTGAGACGTCTACCTCCATCTAGAAAGGACTAGTTTTCAGTTACACCAAGCATTACCAGAAGTGCCTTAACGGAAAGGTTTCTCTTTTCCAGGGATCCCAATAATACACCTATTGTGCGTGAGGGCCACACACTAACCTGGAAGGCTGCCTCTTCCCCGCCCCGGGTCATTTCCCAAGTTGGCAGTTTGCCCAGTCAGCCCCAGGGCCGGCCTGAGGATGCCGTGGCTTCTCGTGGTTATCGCTTCACCTGGGACACAGGGGCTCGGAATTGCTCTTCCACCCCCAAGGAGCAGAGGCCATTTTGGCCCCTCAAGCCCGCTCTCCCCGCACACTTCCTCCGACGCAGGCAACATGTCGGCTGGCCGCGCGCGGACCGGCCCTTCCTCGTAGGTGTCTAAGCCCCGCGGCAGGTCCGCGTCCGTGAGCCCCGGCCGGTGCGCGCCAGCGCGCGCCCAGCTGGGACTGCCCGGAGGCAGGTCCGCCCACCTGGCGGCGGCCTTTGGGTCACGGGTGAGGATCCGAAGCGTGAGCAGCTTCCCTCGAAATACAGCCTCACTCGAAATTAAATCCCCGCCCCCAGGCTTAAATTGACGCGGGCTCGCACAACTCCCACTAACTGGATGCCAACGAGCCGACCGGCCCACCCCAGGGCTCTAGCAATATTTCCCGGATTAAACCGGCCCCCGCTCTCCCCCGCCCGCGATACCCGAGGGGTGGGTGGGGCGGAATCGATAAGGTCCTCCCCCAGCCCCGGGATCCCAGCCGCCCTGGCCAGCGAGCGCCCCCCGACCCCGGCTCCAGCCCTCAGGCTAAGGACCCTGGAGGAGCCGGGCGTGCGCCCCTCTTCCTGAGGACCTGCCAGCATTACAGTCCGGAGAGCTGAGCACTGGGCTCGCCCGGTTCGAGAACCGCCCGCCCCCCATCAAAGCGACAAGGTGCCCGCGCCGCCGGGACACAGGGAGCTATAAGCGTTTCCGCCGACGGAGCTGATCGGCGGCTCCAAGTGGCCCTTCGCCGAGGCAGCCTCCAAGTTAGACCAGCGCTGCTCCCCCAGCGGACTCGCTCCCTTCCCACTCCCGCCAGTCCCAGCCCAGAGCGAAACCGCCACCGAAACTAGCGCCGGGCGTCCTCCCCCCGCGCCTCCCCTACAGCACCGGAGCCACGATCCCGCGCGGGGACTCTGAGGCTACCGTGCGCCCCCAGCGCCGCGCCCAACTCTCACCTACTCACTGCAGCCCCGCCCGACCCACCAAGGACCGCGGGAGCCAAAGAACGCGCTTACTTGGCGAGCGCACCTGACGCTGTGCGGGCCGCCCGCACGCAGCCAGCGACTAGCCGAGGAATTCAGTCCTCTTCCACTCCTCCTTCTCCTCCTCCTTACCCCACCCCGGCCGTCCTGCCCCCGGGCATGCGCACCAACGCCAGGCCGGTGCTGGACGTTCGCTGTCCCGCGCGAGAGCAGCTCACCTGTTGCACCGGCGCGGGCCCTGGGGTGCTCTGGCTAGCTTTCCCTGGAGTCCCGCCGCCTCCTGCAGGGGAAGGAGAAACTGGCGGGGGGTGGACGCTGGCGAGGAAGCGTGTTGCAGTCGTCTCCGCCCTCAGTGACCCATTCACCTGAAACTCGGAAGGGAGGGGGAAGGGAGCGGTGGAGCAGGAGGCGGGAGGAACCAGCCCTTCTCCGCACACCCTCGCGGCGATCCCAATTAAAGCAACAGCGCAGCTCTGGGGGCCGAGCGTAGAGGAACCGCCCCGGCTCCCCGAAGGTGCAGGCGGCCCTGGACCGCGCTCTGGCGCGCTCCGAGCTCCGTGGGCTTTGGGTAGAACAGAGGAGTATTTGGCCACGCGGCCAAGGGAGGTCTGGAGAGGACTGTTTGAAGGGGGTCCAAGGGTGCTCAGCCCTCTGACACGAAAGGCCCGCCTTACTCAACACTTTCCTGCTCAGAAAATTTTGTGACGATTTTGTTGGAAAGGGGCGCCTGGGTGGCTCAGTCGTTAAGCGTCTGCCTTCGGCTCAGGTCATGATGCCGGGGTCCTGGGATCGAGCCCCGCATCGGGCTCCCTGCTCCGCGGGAAGCCTGCTTCTCCCTCTCCCACTCCCCCTGCTTGTGTTCCCTCTCTTGCTGTCTCTCTCTCTCTCTCTGTAAAATAAATAGAAATTTAAAAAAAAAAGATTTTGTTGGAAAGAAGCAGCCAGAAGTGGGAGATCTCAAAAGTCATTCGTGGGGCGCCTGGGTGGCTCAGTTAAGCGGCTGCCTTCGCTCAGGTCATAATTCCAGCGAGCACCGCATCGGGCACCCCACACGGCGGGAAGCCTGCTTCTCTCTCCCACTCCCCCTGCTTGTGTTCCCACTCTCGTTGTGTCTCTGTCGAATGAATGAATGAATGAATGAATGAATGAATGAATAAAAATCATTCGTAAGTTAAGGAACTGTTTCTGAATCTCTGGAGCCAGACAAAAGACCATTACTCAGAGTAGTTAGATGAAGGTGAAGGATGATAGATACTGTTGGTAAATTTGCCATGAAAAGAAAGTTCATACTGTAGTATACATTATGACCAACTCAAGGTCCTTTGCCCCCCCCAAGGGATTTAAACTATTTTAATATTCTCTTGGCTTAGAAAAAAAAAGCCCTAGTTCTGTGTGCTATGCTCTATTTCTTGATCTGGAGGCTGGTTCCATAGGAGTGTTCACTCAGGAAAATTCATAATCTAACACGTAGCATTGTGTATCCTTTTATATATGCATGTAGTAGATCAATATATTTTTTAAATTGTACTCCAAATTCCTCAAAATTTAAAAATAACTACCCTATTATCCAGGATTTACACTACTAGGTATTTATCCACAGGATATAAAAATACAGATCCAAAGGGATACATGCCCCCAATGTTATAGCAGCATTATCAACAATAGCCAAACTATGGAAAGAGCCCAAATGTCCATCAACTGATGAATGGATAAAGATGGGGTGTGTGTGTGTGTGTGATGGACTATTACTCAGCCATTACAAAGAATGAAATCTTGCCATTGGATGGAGCTAGAGTGTATTATGCTAAGTGAAATAAGTCATTCAGAGAAAGACAAATACCATAAATCTCACTCATCTGTGGAATATAAGAAAGAAAATAGATAAACATATGGGAAGGGGGGAAAGAAAAAAAGAAGAGAGGGAAACAAGCCATAAGAGACTCTTACTGATAGAGAACAAACAGGGATGATGGAGGGAGGTGGGTGGGGGATGCGCTAGATGCGTGATGAGTATTAAGGAGGGCACTTGTGATGAGCACTGGGTGTTGTATGTAAGTGATGAATCACTGAATTCTACTCCAGAAACCAATATTGCACTGTATGTTAACTACCTAAAATTTAAATTAAAAATTTTTTAAAATTGTACTCCAGAATGTTGCAATTTTAGTTCTTGCAATTTAACTATCTGCATTAAAGGCTAGAATTTCAGTTTCCTGCTCTATGTTGTGTTCCAATCTGGAATGTCGGCATTGCTAATTAATTTTTGTCCAATCCCACCCATTTCTCTGCCTTTAATTACATGGTTAGAGATGTGACTCTCCCATACATTAGATCTTTAGGCACAATTCAATGCTTAAGGAAGTAAAAGCATTATATAAATATAAGGTGTTTGAAACGATGACAGCCTTAATGGGTAGTTAATCTAATTGTGTGTGTGTGTGTGTGTGTGTAAATCTTTGCTACAATTATTTTAGCATGACCCTGTAGTTTTTGAATGATGCAGTTTAAATTGGTGTTCTTAACACTGGGGAAGTCAGGTTAATCCTCTTAATGTTCGCTGTCAGATTACTGAAATCTCCAAACATTCCATTCAGTTTATAATTAAACAAGGGAACGTTTCCTAATACTCTCAGACTTTTAAACACACATCTATTATTTTATAGTGTACTTTGATATGTTCTGAAGAGAACTTAGTTTTCTTCCACTTTTTAAAAATTGAAATATATTTCATATACCATAAAATTCACCCTGAATTTTAAAACATGCAGACAAGTCAGTGGTTTTTCTTACATTCTCAAGGTTGTACAATTACCACCACTAACTCCAGAAATCTTGTGTCCATTAGCAGTCACTCCCCATTGCCTCTTGCCTCCAGACCCTGGCAACCACTACCCTACTTTCTGTCTCAATTTGCCCATTCTGGACATTTTACATGAATGGATAATACAATATGTGGCCTTTTGTGTCTGTCTAAGAATAGCATAATGTTTTCAAGGTTCGGTCATGTCGTGGTAACTGCCAGTACTCCATTCCTTTTTTCTTTTTTTTAAGATTTTATTTATTTATTTGACAGAGAGAGAGCAAGCAAGCACAAGCAGGGGGAGCAGCAGAGGGAGAGGGAGAAGCAGGCTCCCCACTGAGCAGAGAGCCCCACCCTGGGCTAGATCCCAGGACCCTGAGATAGTGACCTGAGCCAAAGACAGATGCTTAACTAACTGAGCCACCCAGGCGCCCCTCTCCTTTCCTTTTTATGGCTGAATGTATTCCATTGCATGGATATACCACATTTTGTTTAAACTTTCATCAGTTGATGGACATTTGGTTATTTCTATTTTTTTGGCTATTATCAATAATGCCACTATGAATATGCATGTTCAAGTGTTTGTGTGGACATATGTTTTCAATTTTGGGGGGTGAATTAGGTTTTTATTTTTATTTATTTTTTTAAAGATTTTATTTATTTGAGAGATGGACTGAGATAGAGGGAGAGCATGAGAGGGGGGAGGGTCAGAGGGAGAAGCAGACTCCCTGCCGAGCAGGGAGCCCGATGTGGGACTCCATCCCGGGTCTCCAGGATCATGACCTGAGCCGAAGGCAGTCGCCTAACCAACTGAGCCACCCAGGCGCCCTGAATTAGGTTTTTAAATTAAACTTTTTATCATTTTAAGAGACCAGCTTATGCATAGAATGTTATTTTTCTTATTCCCACACTAAACCTAAACCCAAAGGCATATGTTAGGATAGAAGGTGAGTTGCCATATTTTATTTATGTCCCAAATCCATTCATTCAACCACTATTTTCCGAGGGCCTACTATATGAACAGTAGTGAACAAAATCCAGAAATCCCTGTCTTTGTGAAGCTTACATCCTAGTTATTGCCAAATTCATGAAGATGAAATAATCAGATTTATTAAGTTGAACTATATGAATTGGTAAGTTTTATCTACATTTTTAACTACAAAATGGCAATTTCATATGGTTCAATTTAATAGTGAGCTAAATTTCTATTGGAATATTATGTAATATTTTTATTCCACTCAGGTTAATTTCCCAGACAATGCTCACAACATTGAAAAATCTAAAAACTTTGTTCTTTTAACTATTTCTTAATGGTGTGCATATTAGGTAGTAGTTGAAAATATTCAGAAAGAAAAGCTAGCCTGAAAACTTAAAGACATCATTCTTCAACAGCAAGATAAAGTTTGTTGAATGCTACATGATGCCATGTTCAATGTAATCATGTTCTATAACAAATTGTAGCAAAGTTTTAATTATTTTTAATCAAATATTCCTTCCCAGCAACTCAGTAGTATTTTCGACTATCATACACTATTGAACATTATTTGATGAAAATTCTCATGACTCAGAAACAAAGTAAATATTATTCTCAGAAGACCTGTGATTAGAAATTTGTTGATTTTACATGCAGCCAAATGAATGATAAGATTTAAAAACCAGTTTTTCTTCCTTTTTTCTATCTAAAGGAGAAAGTTCAGAGCTCAGAATATGCTGTCAGAAATTTGGGTTCAGATCTCAATGTTGTCACTTAGTAGCTAGATAACATTAAACTACATAAGCCTCTTTTTTCTCCACTGTAAATATGGGATGATGATAAGTAGTACTCTCTTCCTAAGACTGTTGAGCGGCACATTCATCAAGACAGACGATATGCTGGGCCTAGGCTTATATCCCTAGGACTAGTTTCAGGGGAGAGAAGATGAGAGATTTAGAGTATTTTCCCTCTGCTCTATCTGCTTAGTGAATGAATTCAGTGACTGGCATTTGTTCAAGGGCAACTCAGTTTGGAGTTGGTGAGGGCCTGGCCTAAAGTGCCTCTGGGTGCCCCACCCAGTCACGAGTGGGGAAGCTCCCAGTCCCCAGAGGCCAATTTCCTTGTACAGATTTATGGAGGAATTCTTGGGGAAGTCACTGGGAAGGCAAATTCTGAGAAGATGGTGACACATGGTAAGTTAAAGCTTTATCACCTCAGTTGCTATGTACTGAGCAAGATCCTTCTGGAGGGATCCAAGGTTCAACAGAGTGAGCACCTGGATGGGAACTTCAACAAGTGGAATGATGGTACTACAAACGCCATCATTATCCTGTGCCAGGCTCCGTGCCGTTTTATGGACTTTTTTTTTTTTTTTTTTTTTGGTCCTTACAACAATCTTATGAGGTACTATTAATGTGGGGATAACTAAAGCTTTCAGAAAGTTTTCTTTGTTTACTCAAAATACCTGCTAAGTTGTAGAGACAGGATTCAACTCAAGGAATCTAATTCCAGAACCAACATCTTAACAGTGTTACTATATCTAGAACTGCTTTTTTTCCTCTCTAAAAAATACCCAAACTCCTTTAAACTACCTACCCATAGAAAGATTTCAGAGTGCAGCTATAGAAAAAAAAAGACTTAAAAAATGGCTATGATGGCATGTTACAGATGAGAATGAGCCAATTAGAGAGTCCCCAATAAGTCTGAATCTTTCAAACATATTGAACAAAATAAACAAGCCCACCTCCCGCTCAAAAAAATACAGTATGATTTCATTTATATAAAGTTCAAAAACAGGCAAAACCAAGCTACGTCATTTGGGGATTCTATACGTAAGTGGTAAAACTACAAAGAAAAGCAAAGAAATTATCTTTCTTAAGAAAATAAGGTAAGAGTGAAAGAGAAGAGCAAACTGTTCTCAGGGGGCTGGCAATATTCTATTTTCTTCACTTAGGTCCAGGTTACATGGCTATTAGCTTTATAACAGTTTGTTAAACCGTACATGTATGTTTTATACACTTTCTGTGGGGATTTTATCTTTTATAATAAACATTTTAAGGAATAGAGTTAGGGATAGTCTTAAAAGTTGGTTGGAGACCTACATTTAGTTAGTTTTGTGAATAACATTCCTTGATTACAAGCAGAAAAGAACTTTCTAGGGTCAGAATAAGTTGAGACCATCATCTAAAGAGAGAAGGGGAGGGTTTCAATCTGGGACAGACTGCAGCCACAATTATGTGGATGATGCAGAGAAAAAGATTTGGGGCTGATTTTGGTTTTAATTATATCAGTCATCCTTGCAGTGGAAAATTGACTTTGTAGGTTTTTTCAGGAACTGAACTGCCTGAATCTTTTAAGCTCAAAAAAAAAAAAAAAAAGAAACAGAAAAAGGTAAACATTAACCAAATACTGCAAATACTGTGTTCTTATATCTAATTTTAACTTGATGGGGCTCTTAAGCTCCTGTGTCTCCAAACTTTAAAAAGTACTAATAATAGAGGCGCCTTGGTGGCTCATTGAGTTGGGCTTCCAACTCTTGATTTTGGCTCAGGTCATGATCTCGGGGTCGTGGGAATGAGCCCCACGTCGGGTTCCATGCCCAATAGGGAATCCGCTTGAGGATTCTCTCTTTCCCTCTCCCTCTGCGCCTCCACCCACTCATATTCTCTCTCTCTTTCTAGGATAAATAAATTAATCTTTAAAAAAAGTACTAATAATCCTTAACTTATCACAAGGAATACTGACCCAAGAAAAATCACTTGAACTGGGATGGTATGAAACTCATATACTCCAAGCAAACCACAACCTTGTCTTGACATTTTGTTGGTTATGAATTAAAATTCTCCTGTCATTCGTTACAGGGGTTTCTGCTTGGCAGCTTTTCTGACTTCATTTGGAGATTATTTAGGAGAAACTTTAGGAGCCTGCAAAGGGAAACTTACTACAGCTCCTGAAATGTTGACACTAACCCACACAGGGTGTGGTCTGAGTGGCACATTTGCGATCTGTACATGGAAGGGAATATTTGTCACTCAAAAAATATTTACTCAGTACCAGCTCTGTACCAGACCCTGTTCTGAACCCTGGAGATACAATGGACTCAAGACAGACAAGGTCCCTCACGGAGGCTTATACTTTAGTTGGGAGAAGACTTACAACAAAGATGACTAAACTGAAAATGAACAAGATAATTTCGAATAGTGATGAATGACTTAAAGAAGTGAAACCAGCTGGGGCGCCTGGCTGACTTAGTCAGAGGAACATGTGACTCTTGATCTCAGGGTTGTGAGTTCGAGTCCTGATTGGGGGGGGTAGAGCTTAAATAAACAAACACTTTAGGGGTAGCGCTTACTTACATAAACAAACAAACTTAAAAACAAAAAAAGAAGTGAAACAGGCTAAGGAGACAGAGAGGGCAGGAGAGGCAATGGACAGGAACTACGTAGGGTAGAGTGGACACCCATGGCTGTCTCAATGAGGTGATATTTGAGCTGAGACTTTAGTGATGGGAAGGAGCCAGTCAGGCAGAGATCTGAGCCAAGAACATCCTAAAGCAAAATCAAGGGCCACTTCAGGCATTTAAAGAACATGAGGCCAGGAGAAGGGGAGTTGAAGTGTGTGGGAGATGAAGTCTGAGGAAGGTGGAGGTCAGGCCTCGGATGCCATGCCACCTGCATGTGTGTTTTCATCTAACAGAATGGGAAGGCTTTGGAGGGTTTTAGGCCTTTCATAGTAATGAATTTATGTTTTAGCATTTTGTGGAATTTTGTGGAATTTTAACTGTCCACCTAAGCATTTTCCTGTTTTTTTAAATAATTTTTGATAACACTGAGGACTTGTCTTTGAAATTTGTCGCTTCTGAACAGAAAGGACCAAACCTGAGCAAGAGAGCCAGGGTGATCTGAAACCAATTGATAGGATCTTGAGAAATGCAAACTGACTCCTATTTATCTTCCTACATGCATCTTCATTAGAAAGGTTGGTCTCTGTGCCTGAGAGGTACAAGCTGCTGGAGGGGCTAGAAAGGGAGGTGGTACAGGGATTTCTGCAAGTTACAGGATTATTTTTCATGCTTTTTCTATGTTTTCTAAAATTCCTCAGTGAATGAGCATGTCTTCTTTTTTTTTTCTTAAAGATTTTATTTATTGATTTGAGAGAGCAGAGAGAGAGAGAGCAGAGAGAGAAAGAGAGAGCACGAGCAGGGATGGAGGGGCAGAGGGAGAAGGAGAAGCAGGCTCCCCGACAAGCAAAGAGCCCAATGCAGGGCTCGATCACATGACCCCAGAATCATGACCTGAGCCAAAGGCAGACGCTTAACCAACTGAGCCACCCAGGCGCCCCCAGCATGTGTTCTTTTTGACAATTAGGAAAAACATAGGTTTTCATTTTTCATTTTTTCCTAAGTGACTGTGCTGGAAAATTCAAACGTACAGAAAAGTTGGTAAGATAGCACAATGAGCTATATCCTTCACCCAAATTCACCAGTTAAGACTGTTGTTGACATTTGCACTTGCATGCACACACATGCACCCACATACTAACATACATGGTAATTTTTTTCTCAATCATTTATACTCATTGATATCTTTTTTGGTTCAGCAATTTAAAACTTACTTGCAGATGTGGGGGGGTGACACTTCACCCCACATACTTCAACATGAATTCCTAAGAACTGAGACATTCTCCTACACAGCCACAGTCAGTTTGTGCTGCTATAACAGAATACCAGCGACTACCCAGTGTTATAAATAATAGAAATTTCTTTCTCACAGTTTGGAGCATGGAAGTCGGAGATCAGGCTGCCGGCATGGTCAGGTTCTGGAGAGAAGCCTTTCCCGGGATGCAGATAATAGTTTCCTCTTTATGTGGTGAAGGGGGCCAGATCTCTCTCTGGGGTCTTTTGTGAGGGCAGGGCACTATTCCCATTCACAAAGGGTCCACCCTCATGACTTAATCACCTCCCAAAAGGCCCCACCTCCTAACACCATCAGGTCGGTTAGGATTTTAACAGAGGAATTTGGGGGGATACAAACATTCAGACCATAACAACCACCATAACATTAACAAACCCCTGAAAATGACCATTAATACATAATCATATCTAATATGTAAGGACGTACTCACGTAGCTACAGTTGTTCCAAAAATGTCTTTTATGGTCTGTTGTTGTTGTTGTTTAAATATTTATTTATTTGAGAGAGAGAGAGAGTGTGCACAAGCTGGGGGAGAGGCAGAGGGAGAGGGAGAGAAAATCTTAGACTCTGGCTGAGCATGGGCCCAGGGCGGGCCTCATCTCACGACTCCAAGATCAGGACCTCAGCTGAGATCAAGACTCAGATGCTCAACCGACTGAGCCCCCCAGGTACCCCTGTTGTTGTTGTTTTAAATCCAGAAGCCAGGGTGCCCAGGTGGCTCAGTCGGTTAAGCGTGTGCCTTTGGCTCAGGTCATGATCCCAGGGTCCTGGGATCCAGTCCCCACATCGGGCTCCCTGCTCAGCAGGGAGTCTTCTTCTCCCTCTGCCACTTCTGCTTGTGCTCTCTCTCACACACACAAAAATAAATAAATTAAAGCTACATAAATTAATTAATTAATTAATTAAAATAAATCCAGGAGCCAGTCCAGGATCATTCCTTGCATTTCGTTGTCATGTCTCTTTAGTCTCCTTAATTCTTGAGCAGTCCCATTACCATTTTTGTCTTTCATGATATTGTCACTTTTAAAAAGAATCTGGTCCAATTGTCCCGTCAAACGTCTCACCATTTGGATTTGTACGCCCCCTCCTGCCTGCCAAATGTTAGAGTTAAAGCAAACCCCATTGGCAAGAACACTGTATAGGGGATGTTGTGGACTTCTTATTCCCATCACATCGGGAGGCTGACACTATGAAATTGCCTCAGGGCGAGTGATGCTAACTTTGAATCAGGTGGTGCCTTACCCTTTATAATCAAGAAGTACTCCGTGGGGTGATACTTTGGCTGTCTTATTCTCCAGCAACCTTTCATCCAATGAAAGCTTTCAGTGTCCATTGCTGATTCCCGTCCGACTCAAGTATTGCATCAGCTGGTGCATGCTATCTGCTAGTACTATCAAGTATTAGCATCAATACTATTGAGTGCCACCAAGAAAAAAAAGAAAAACTACAAAGAATTTCCAAAGTGGAACACATTCTAAGTCATTAACATGTTGACCTCACATGCAAAAAGTTTCCTTTTTGTGATACAATTTTTTTCTGTGTTGCCTTTTTTTTTTTTCTGTGTTGCCTTTAAAAAGTCAACCAATTCCTAGGACACCTGGGTGGCTCAGTTGGTTAAGCAGCTGCTGGATTGAACTCCACATCAGGCTCCTGGCTCAGTGGGGAGCCTGCTTCTTCCTTTCCCCCCTGCTTGTGCTCTCTCTCTGAAATAAATAAATAAAATCTTAAAAAAAATAAGTCAACCAATTCCCTTACCTGCATAATAGGTATAGTGAGTGTTTATTTATGAAGGAGGGCAGCTGATGCGGGGAGAATGCAAAGCCCACTTTTGTACAGCACTCTTCCCTCATGCAGCCTAGGAGATGAGGTGTACATTCATAAAAATAAATAATAATAAAACAAAAGGACAGGTAAGTGCTGTGTGAATAGTAAAGATAAGAACACTCTCTTTTCTAAGTGCACCTGCTCAGCTGGCCGCCCATACGGGCTTCCTACTTGTGTCTCTGCACCTTGCCCTTTGCTCACACTAATTCCTCTACCTGGAATGTTCTCCTTTCACCTTTGCATCTGCAGGCTCATGTATTAAGATATTGCCACTGCTTCAAGACTGAGCTACCCCCTCTTCTGTTAAAAAAAAAAAAAAGCAACAAAAACACTTCTTTATTTTCTCCTGTTCTTTAAAAAGTGGTTTCTCCCAATTCTGCACAAAGTCCAGAATCAACTTACCTAATCTCTTGGCTGTTCAGTCTTACACCACTTTCTAACTTGGATTATGTAAGTGGGTGGCTCCTCCTTAGCTACACACTGACTGCAGGTGAGCTCCCCTTCTGCCTTGCCTGGGCTCCCAGGGGGCCCGTCTTTCTGGTACTTGGCACTTGTCTTACGTTGAGTATATGAACAACAGTCAATGCTTCAATAAACTGTCCCTACGTTTGTTGAGGTTGAATTATGCTGGTAATAATCTTGATGAGAAACTCTATGTTTCCCCTCTGTGCTTACTTCTTTCCAAACATGTTCCTTACAGTAGTAAGTTAACCAGGAAGTTTCCTTTACTCCCTTCCTCTAGACAGAGGGAAAAAAATAACAGGAAACCAAGCCGCAGCAAACAATGAAGATGAATATCAAATATTTGTTCCTTTCCGTACAAGAGGTGGGCACAGTATTAGGTCATCAGAGTACCACATGAAACAATCAAAGTTGCTCTGAGCTTTAAGAATTTTCAGTAGAGCAATTTGGCTGTTTTATTGAAATGAGGTCACATTAAAATACAGCCTTTTAACAGAAATCAGTAGGTATTCCAAGTGTCCACAAGTGTCGCCTGGAAGCTGTGCTTAGTCTCAAAGCTGTGATTCAGGAACTCAGCCTTAGGCTACTGGTAGATAACTTCCTTTCTTTCTGTGCTCCCATACATTTTGGGCATTGTAAGAAAAGAAATAGCAGGTATTATCAAGTAACTTTCCTGTGTCACTACAACATCACAAGTTAAATATTAACTCCGTCTTGTAGATAAGAAAACTCAGTTTCATAGACGATAAAAATTTGCCTCCAATTACGCAGCTAGAAAAGGATAAAGAAAAAAAAATACACGTCTTTCAGACCCAAATCCATGCCATCATCATAGGACTGTGCTTTTAAAAGATTTTTTTAAAATTTATTTGAAAGCGAGGAAGAGACAGCGAGAGAGAGAGAGAGAGAGAGAGAGAGAGAGAGAGCGAGAGAGCAAGGGGGAGGAGGAGCAGAGGGAGAGGGAGGAGGGATCATGTCCCCAGCCCAAGGCAGCACTTAACCAACTGAGCCACCCAGGCGCCCCAGGACTATGCTTTTTAGACGTCTGCCCCCTATACCAGACTGTGAGGTCCTTAGGTCCATAATACCTACTGCTATGGCTGGTGCATGAATACTGAATACGATCGAGAATGTCCCAGTTTCCATTTCCCCTTTCCTCTCACCAAATGTCAATTTCAGTCTTATATTCACCCTCCCCATGCAGCCAGGGGTTTTCTGGAGAAGCCGACTCCACCCCAGCTCCAGGGGGAGGGGCCTGGTGGCTAAAGATAATCCTAGTCCCTCTGCCAGTGATTGGCTCAGGAACTCACCCCTAACGCCATCAGCACAAAACTAGACACCCTGTTCCACTGCTGTTGGCAGCCACCTCACAACCACGAGGGGAACCAGCATAGAGATCAAGTCCACACCGGGCAAAGCAGAGACAAGAAAACCAAGAAAAACCAGAGCCTAGAGCCCACTCTGGATTTCCACTTATGTAAGATAAAACATTGCCTTATTCTTTAAACAACTTCAAAAATGTTTGTTGTTGCATTGAGTGCTGAAATGGTCCTGATATTGACGATACACACACTTAATAAATATCCATTGACGAATATTTTCTTTTGTGCCAGGAATAACCCTTCCAAGGTGGGTACCATCACCCTCGTTTTCTAGATAAGGAAATTAAGCCTCAGCAAGTTAAGTGATTTGCTTAAGGTCACAGAACTGGTGAGGTGAAAAATGAATTTGGAACTCTAGAAACTAGGATCTTTTGACTCTGTGGGTCCCTTACCTACCATACAAATGAAGGGGGTAAAGTTCCTCACTCTGTGACACCCTTTTGCTTAAGGAAGAGCTCACACACAAGAAGTGATAAAACCATTTCTTGGCAAGATTAATTTTTCTGCCTCTTTTACTAAACAGACATTTCCACAAACTTTCATTGACATTGACCAAAACATCCATGTCCAAAATGGCCAAGCAATCATGGTGATTCAATCAACATAGTCTAGGTTGTGCTGAATTAACAAAAACCTCACAAAATCTTGGTGACTAAACACAACAAAGGTTTATTTTTGCTCATGTTCCACGTCTAAAGAGAGTTGGTTAGGGGCACTGCGTCAGAGTTTTCTTACTCTAGGACCCAGGCTGTCAGAGAAGCCACCATTTCAAAGGTTAACATAGTAAAAGAAAAGAAAGTTCTGGAGGCTCTCACACTGACAATTAAATGTTTTAACTCAGAAGTGATGCAAGTCACTTTCATTAACTGTATATTGCCAGAACGAGACCTATGGCTCCATCCAGCCACAGTCTTCTGTGTGCCTGGAAGAGGAAGAAAACTGGGGATCTAAGTGGTGAACAGCGGTAATGACCACATGATCGGTGTAACTGATGCCTGTGTTAATGTTTGTTCTTAAAATAAGACAAAATAATGTAAAATGTAGAGCTTACAGATTTCACAGAGCCCTTCAAAACACTTTACCAAGGTAGTTTTACTAACAAGACCTCATTTTATCTTCACCCCAACGCTTGAAGTAGGCATAGTAGATCAATGTTAGTATTAACCAATTTTATAGCACACTGAGGCTCATGGAGGTTTCCCAGCTTGTCCAAGATTATAAGTACCAGAGCTAAGAATCAAGAGTTGGACGCTGCATCCTATGTTACTTCCAGTACAGTACACTGTCTTTAAGGAGTCATCTTCATGAGAGAGTGTGAGCACATCAAAGTGTCATCAAACACAGGGACAAACAGTAGCCTTAGAAACAAGACAATATGTGAGGTTTCCTTTGGCAGATTCCACAACTCAATAAATTAATAGTACACATGGTTAAGAGTCATCCATTATACACACATATAATTAGGCTGAAAGATAGAGGTAGCCTAGTTACCTACCAGCATCAAGGCCTTCTAGGGACAAAACCATATCAAGCCTTCTAAGAAGTAGTGGAAGAATGACCAAAATGTCTCTCTCCTCTCTCCTTCCCCTGTGACATCAGTCATGGTAGCAAGAGAGAAGAAAAGAGGAAGACTTCCTAAGGGAACTGGACTAGAAGCCAGGAGCCCCAGTTATACTCGGATCTGTCAGAAACCAGCTATGTAATATTTTTTCTCAGTTTATTTATTTATTTATTTATTTATTTATTTGAGAGAAAGAGCATGAGAGCTGAGGGAGGGGCAAAGGGAGAGGGAGAAGGAAAGAAGCAGATTCCCCGCTGAGGGCAGAGCCCGAAAGGGGGTTGGGGGGGTGGACTCTATCCCAGCACCCTGAGACCCCGACCTGAGCCGAAACCAAGAGTTGGTTGCTTAACCGAGTCACCCAGACACCCCAGAAATCAGCTATGCAACTTTAAGCCAGTCATTTAATCTGTCTTTACCAGTGACAATAAAATAATGTCTATTATTTTAAAAGGTTTTATTTATTATACATTTTATTATATATTTACAATGTCTATTATTATTATAAAAGGCTTTGAAAGTATAAAGTGCTATAAGTAGTTAATCATTCAGTATTTAATACTAAGCTGTTCTTTGTGCTTGGTCTTGGGGGAATACAAGATCAAGGCACGATGTATGCTATGGGCATCTGATGTTTTTGTATGTCTAGCTTCTGTTAAGAACACACAGCTCTGGGGCGCCTTCGGCTCAGGTCATGATTCTGGAGTCCCAGGGTCGGGATAGAGCCCCACATGGGGCTTCCTCATCAGCTCAGAGTCGGCTCTCCCTCGCCCTCTGCCCCTCCCCCCACTCGTGCGCGCGCGCGCGCACTCTCTCTCTCTCTCAAATAAATAAAATCTCAAAAACAAGAAAAAGCAAAAACCAACACACAGCTCTTCCTTTGAAGACTTGTCCCTTCCCCCACTTCATGAGGTCTGACAGAGCTGTGGGTCAGGATGCTGTGTCCCCACAGCGGTGGTTATGCTAATAAGATGTGGCGATTGGTTCAAAGATGGACGTAAGACCCAACCAAGGCCTATCAGAGGCTTCCCAGAGATGTGGTAGAGGATTGCTGGAAGAGAATCTCCTTAATCCCTGGACATAACCATGGTGCTTATGGGAGCTGAGCCGTCTTCCTCGGTTACACAGAAGTATAAATAGAGGAAGATGAGACTAATATGCTGTGAGAAGCAGAGAAGACAGAAGGATGGGCTGACAGGGAGCCAGGGAGGCTGAAGCCAAGTCAATTCCTGAACTGTTCCGTTCTCTAAATCAGTACATTCAGTCAGTCTCACCTTCTCACCCTGCTTTGTAAACGCATCTCAGGGCTCAACTCCAACCCTACCTCTTTATCCAAATATTCTCTGGCCATTTGAGCCTACTGTAGCCTCTCTAGAGCTCCCCTCCCCCTCCCCAGAATTCCTGGCTCTACTGGGGTCTGTTAATCCTCAGATAAGCTCTATAAAAGTGCATAAGAAAGAAGGATTACATAAATGTAAAAGTAAAGTAAAAGTAAAAATGGTATGTGTTGAATTGTTAAATGTATTCCCTCATCCTCAGCTCAGTAGAACTAAAAATGTTCTTCAAACTGCGTTAAATTACAAAGAGCACTCTCCTTGCTAATACCAGCACACTTCATCATTCTCAAACCCTGTCTAGCCTTCACATTCTTTCAAGCTTGCCTCGACCAAGCTCTGTTTTTACTGAGAACATCTAAGGTACTTCATCCTTCTCGAAGGGTCTCTAGGGTCAACCCTCTTCTCTCTTCCACTCCTTGCCCCTCTCCCCACATCACTCACCCTCTCAGAGTTAGCTTTTGCTCTCCAAGTGCACCTCCTACGGGGCTTTCCACTAATCCCAAATTGGAAGTCCTTTCCTTGGTTCCTGTGTTCAAAAATGCAGGAGTTCCTTTTTTCTTTTTAAGGAGTAAATTTTTGTAAAACACCAAGTCATTAAAGTTATTAAAGGTAACTCATCTTTGCCATTCATAAACCAGAGTATTGGCCCTTCACTCAAGTTCACACAGAACTTGATTCAGCATTGTGCTGAGAAGTTCAGTTGCCAGCAACTTTGCAAAGGTCCCACTATACAACTACCCGGATAGTTGGAATTCCTTAGTTTTCCAGCTAGAAGGCTTTGCTAAGGTGCATTATCAATGTTGACTCAGGTTGGTCTTTAGGTATTAGGTTGGCTTAGTCTTTCCTTGAAATGTCAATTATTGATAGTCTAGCTTTATTATTGTCCTTTGGTGTGTTGCTTTGCTAACCATATAGTTTTTTAAGGCTTTATTGTATCACTAGGATTTTGGAGCCATAATTTTCAAGGAACTAGATTTTAAGATGTGTATGGTTTGTATCCTAATAGAACTCTCTTATGCCTGTATGGCTAAATCAGATGTTTTTATAATTCCCTAGAAATGTGCTCACATCTTGACACCTCACTGTTTATATGCTTTTCATGAATTTGTGCTACTTAGATAACATATGACCTGGAATCCAGATTAAGTGTAATGAAACCACTGGGTTATTTTTATAAGACATTGTTTTACAATATAAAATCATGTGAACAAGCTCATATTCTTCCGTTATCAAGTAAATGTTAAGTGATTTTATGTTATGTACCCAGCAAATAGCTACCTTCATTTGTGTATGAGGAAAAGCATATTCATGATATCCCTAGTCTATAGTGTGGTATCATGTTGTGATGCAATATTGACATTTATTGTTTTGTTTAAAATATATTGCTATTTTTTTAAAGATTTTATTTATTTATTTATTTGACAGAGAGAGAGAGAGAGAGAGAGACAGCGAGAGAGGGAACACAAGCAGGGGGAGTGGGAGAGGGAGAAGCAGACTTCCCGCGGAGCAGGGAGCCCAATGCGGGGCTCGATTCCAGGACCCTGGGATCACGACCTGAACCGAAGGCAGACGCTTAACGACTGAGCCACCCAGGCACCCCTAAAATATACTGCTAGTGTGTCAAGTGTGTCAAGACTATTCAGTGAGGAAAGGACAGTCTTTTCAACAATTGTTGTTGAGAAAACCGGATGCCCATAGCCAAGGAAATGAAGTTGTATGCCTACTTTAGCCTATATTTAAAAACTAACTCATGGCATCTGGGTGGCTCAGTCGTTAAGCGTCTGCCTTCGGCTCAGGTCATGGTCCCAGGGTCCTGGGATCGAGCCCCGCATCGGGCTCCCTGCTCAGCGGGAAGCCTGCTTCTCTCTCTCCCACTCCCTCTGCTTGTGTTCTCTCTCGCTGTGTCTCTCTGTCAGATAAATAAATAAAATCTAAAAAAAAAAAAAAAAAGAATGCCAACATAAGCAGGAAGCCATGGAAGAACTTTTAGTCTCAAAGTAGGGAGGGCCTTTCTAAGAATGAATTAAAACCCCCCAAAGACCAATAAATTGGACTCTATGAATAAAATGTCTTCATGGCAACATCTGACGGACTAACCCCCAGTACCTTAGAATGTAACCTCATTTGGGAATAGAGACCTTGCAGATATAGTTAAGATAAAATGGTATCATACTGGAGTAAGGTGGGTCCTGAATCCACCATGACTGGTGTCCTTATGAAAAAAGAAGAGACAGAGAGAGGCGCAGGGAAGACACCATGTGACAATAGAGACAGAGAGCCATGTGCGGCAGCTAGAAGCCAAAGAACGCCAAGGGTTGTCACAAACCACCAGGAGCTGGGAGAGAGACGGAGAAAGACTCTCCCCTACGGATTTCAGAGGGAACACTGACCTGCTGTCACCAGAACTGTTTAACAATGTATTTCTGTTGTTGTAAGCCACCCAGCTTGTGGTACTTTGTTACAATAGCCCTAGGAAACTAAGAGACCCAGCTTCCTTTCTGGCCAGTTCAGACAGCTAGTCTGAGCCTACAAAAGGTTTTGCTCTTGATCACTCTGGGAAAATGCATGGAGGGTAAAACACAAGGTATATTTATAGAGGCTCCAGAGGTTACAAGTGGCCTTGCCTAGAAGTATACTTATCGTGATGAGCCCTGAGCAACGTATAGAATGGTTGAATCACTATATCAAACACCTGAAATGAATATAACACTGGGATTTAAAAAGTAAATAAATAGACGTTTGTTAAAGTGGCCTCTCCTGACCCCCCAGTTTTAAGTAGCCATACAGCTCCTCTCTTTGACATCACAATTCCTCTCTGATACTATTCTTATTTACCTTTGTCTGCTTCACAAGAATACAAACTGCATGACATCAGGAGCCTTTTCCTTCCTGTTCACCACTATGTCCTGAGGAGATGCCTAATAGATGGTAGACAATCAATACTCTTTGGATGATGAATGAACAAAAATTGTAAAGAATTCTAG
Source organism: Callorhinus ursinus (assembly GCF_003265705.2). NCBI lineage: Eukaryota > Metazoa > Chordata > Mammalia > Carnivora > Otariidae > Callorhinus > Callorhinus ursinus. The sequence goes on from NW_027397085.1 coordinate 8,048,996, forward strand.
CCCATCACCGACTCTGTGACCTAAGGCATGTTCTGGAGCTCTTCCAGCTCTCTGGGTCTTCATCTGTAAAATGGGGAGATGAGTCCATGCTGCAGGTTGGGGGGCAATGGTGGGTGCCATGGGGAGTGGGGGTGTTTTTTGGTTTGGTTTCACTGGGCAGCAATCAACCAGACAGGGTTCTCCACCAGAGTCTGACTTAGTGCCATGTGCCCCATGGCTACTGTGGCCTGACACATAGTAGGTGGTCAACAAATTTACTGAATAAGTGAATAGAAGACCTCTGGAGGTGAGGGTTTTGAGAAATATTTAGCATGTAAAACCTCGTACTGAACTGGATGTTGGGGAGATTAAAGTAGTGACGCCACATCCTCTCTTTAGCCTTGGGAACTGGTGTGAGCTGTCCACAAATTTTAAAACTTGTGAAGAAAAGGAAGTAACACCCCTCCAGGGCTTTTGAACCAGCAGGCCGTACCCTCTGATTTCCACCAGCCCAGCCCCTCAGAGAAGAAAAGACAGACTTTCAAAGCTGGCAAAATAACAAAGTTTGGTGTTTTAAATGGAAACAAAAACAAACATTGACAAACCTTTTTCCACTTCTCAGCCTCCTCCAGGCAAAAAAACCCACACCACTTTTCTCTTTACAATTTAATATATTAAATTAAGTGCATATGTGATATTCAAATATATATGATTTCAGTCCCTTAATAGTTATTTTGTAGACTAATAACACCCAGAAATTTAAAAATTATTTATTTATTCATGTTACATAAAGGTTTTATTAAGTGATTTTGGTAGAATTTTTTTTAAAGATTTCATTTATTTATTTGAGAGAGAGAATGAGATAGAGAGAGAGAGAGAGAGCACGAGAGGGAAGAGGGTCAGAGGGAGAAGCAGACTCCCCACTGAGCAGGGAGCCCGATGCGGGACTCGATCCCGGGACTCCAGGATCATGACCTGAGCCGAAGGCAGTCGCCCAACCAACTGAGCCACCCAGGCACCCTTGGTAGAATTTTTTAAATCACTTTCCCTCCTCTTGTTTGGACCGTATGTTGAATAATTATAATGAAATGGCTAGATAAAAATCGTTTTCTATAAAATTAGATATAACCAACTTTTGTGTTGCTATTTTGAAAATGTCCATTTTTGTCAGCATGGTGCTTCAGTTATTTGTGACATTCATGCAACTGTTTCAGCACTTAAATGCTTGTATCGTGTCTTTAGTCTAGAGGCTTAACCTAGACTCCAAACAAGGCAAAGGTTACAGCATGAAAGTAAATATTGCACTGCCTCTTAAAATAACTCTGCCAACTGCAATATTCCCATAAAACAGTGTTTCTAAAACCAGCTCCAAGGGTGAAAAGCATAACTGGATGTTTTTAAAAATTTTAAAACTCGGGGTGCCTGGGTGGCTCAGTTGTTGAGCGTCTGCCTTCAGCTCAGGTCATGACCCCCCAGGATCCTGGGATCGAGGCCCACATCGGGCTCCCTGCTCAGCGGGAAGCCTGCTTCTCCCTCTCCCCCTCCCCCTACTTGTGTTCCCTCTCTCGCTGTGTCTCTCTCTGTCAAATAAATAAATAAATCTTAAAAAAAATTTTTTTAACTCTATCCCCAAATGTTTACTTCTGAACAATTACTTCCTGTTCTCTTAGCTAATATTTATATATCTAAATGTCCATTCCTCAATGTCTCTGAAAGCGCTCCACCACAGTGTACTCCTAATTTCACTCTTATGTCTTACAATATGTTCACCAAGTGTATACTCTATCTGCTTCAGACCCTTTTGACTGAGTGAATTCAAGGATGATACACTGAATGACATACTGGAGCACTCCTTCCCCCACTACAAGCCAGGAACACCTCTGAAACTTCTCCCTTCATTTCCCACCGGTTCATGGACACTCAGGCTTAGAGTACAAAGGCCAGCAGCAGGCTTGGGTACCACGGTACCCAGAAAACACAGGTCTGAAAAGAGCCTTCACTTTTGTTGCTTGCCATTTTTGTGTGTGTGACCTACTGTCCTTCCCTAATCTGGCCAGGCCAGCCAGCAGTCTATCCGTCATGCCTGTTGACTGAAGTACACATACCCCCACAACATTAAGTCCCCATCAGATTCTATTATTTTATATTATGCTATGCTTTTGAAGATAATCTAGTTAAGATTATTTTCTGGAGTCTGTATTTATAGATTTTTCTAATAAACAAACATGGATTTATTTTTTATTTTTATTAAAAAAATTTTTTTAAAGATTTTATTTATTTGACAGAGAGAGACACAGCGAGAGAGGGAACACAAGCAGGGGGAGTGGGAGAGGGAGAAGCAGGCTTCCCGCCGAGCAAGGAGCCCGATGTAGGGCTCGATCTCAGGACCCCGGATCACGACCTGAGCTGAAGGCAGACGCTTAACGACTGAGCCTCCCAGGCGCCCCTGAACAAACATGGATTTAGTCAGGTTCAAAACTAAACCAAGTCCAGAACATACAAATAACTTTAACAACTCGACAATGAAAAAAATAAAAAACAATAAAAAAGGGGGCAAAGACCTTACGTAGACATTTCTCCACAGAAAATATGCCTGTGATCAATAAGCGCATGAAAAGATGCTCCACATTAACTAATCATCAGGGAAACATACATCAAAACCATAATGAGGGGCGCCTGGGTGGCTCAGCTGGTTAGGCGGCTGCCTTCAGCTCAGGTCATGATCCCAGGGTCCTGGGATCAAGTCCCGCATCGGGCTCCCTGCTCAGCGGGGAGCCTGCTTCTCCCTCTCCCTCTGCCTACGAGATATCGCTTCACACCCACTAGGGTGGCCATTTAAAAAAAAGAGAGAAAGTAACAAGTGTTGGTGAGAATGTGGAGAAATTGGAACTCTCATGCACTGCTGGAGGGAATATAAAATGGTGCAGCCACTGTGGAAAATACTTTAGTGGTTCCTCAAGAAATTAAACAGAGAATTACCCCATGATCCAGCGATTTCACTCCTATGTATATAAACCATCATAACTGAAAGTGGGGATTCAAACATATCAATATTCATAGCAGCATCAGTCACAATAGCCAGAAGGTAGGAACAATCCATATCCATCAACTGATGAATAAATAAGCAAATACTCTATACAGGCAAAGAGAATTCATCGGCATAAACCAAACAACCATGTTAGAAAAAAAGCATATTTTGTGAAAATTTGCTAAGCATTTGCAAATGTTTGCTCCGCCATTGTGTGCTAAGACACTGTCCTAAGTGCGCTTTACGTGTTTTAGTTCAATTAATCTTTACAAAGGCCTTAGGGGGCAAGTGATATTATTCTCATTATACCATAAGAAACCTGAGGCACAGAGAGGTGAAGTCACTTGGCAAAGGTTACACAGCACATAAGTGGCACTGCCAGGATTTGAACCCAGAGAGGCCGGTCCCAGAGCCAGTACTCTCGGTCACTCCACTCCAACTTCCCACAAAGTTCATGAGCATATGGGACGCAAACAACTTCTGTGAGAGAAAAAAAAAAAACAACAGTGCTTACGTCTCACGCGTAGTATAAGCAAAGCACCTGCTCTGTACATGGGAGGTGCTCGAGTCACAGTCAACTAACATCACAAAGGGGAGATGGGTAGACCAGGCAGGCATTGCAAATCATTCCAGCCTAGATGTGAGCTGATGAGGACGTGAGCGTCACAAAGATGAAGAGGACTTTCTATTGTCCAATTGTGCAGTACCAATTTCTCATCATGAGAAGAGGGGAAAATCAAGGAGCCCCCTGCAGGGAAATAGTGGCACGATGCAAGTGACTCCTGAAGAATCACTCACTCACACGGGCATGTTGACAACAGACACCGACAAGCACCCTCTTGCAGTATGTGATCTCACCACATCCTCGGCTTTCAAGCCCTTAAACCCCAGGGATTCTAAGAAAATCCAAGATATCACCACTAACTGTACCAACAGCTGCAGACCGTTTCCCCCACTCTGTTGCATCTGGGCAGCTGAACCCCTTGGCGGGCACCTTCCAAATACTTTTGAAGGCAGTTCTGCATAGCTTTGTCTCACTGCTTAACTTGGGCTTGCCCTTCGGCAAGAACGATCCACAGAGTACGCTTGAATATTAACAACACTGGCAGGCTTCCTGGTCACGAACACCATTTAAATAGGAAAGGGTTGCTGCTTTTCACACATTACTAACAAAGAGTATTTTCCTCACCAGCCATACATCCTGCAGCCTCTTGCCCTATGCACAAAGACGGTTCACAGACATGGATACAATGTTAGAGGAAAAACATGTCAACAGGTAAAAATAAGTTCATTCATTTGTAAACTTTGTTTTTGAGCTGCTCACAGAGGAAACGGTGAAGAAAATGGTTAGAATCTGCCATCTCGGATGTGGGAAAACAAATATTTAAATATGTATATACCCGTGTAACTACCATCAAGAACAGTATATAGAACATTCTCCTATCCCAGAATGCTCCCTCATACCCCTTCCCAGGTAATAACTGGCTCTCCTGAAGAAAAAAAAAAAATTAAAAAAACGGGAGCCCGGCTGGCTGGCTCAGTCAGGAGAGCATGCGACTCTTGATCTCAGGGTCCCGAGTTCAAGCCCCATGTTGGGCGTAGAGACTACTTAAAAAAATAAATTAATAAAATAACTGGCTCTCCTGAAGTCATCCCTATTTGTAGGTCACCCTTGCTTAATTTTGCATGTTTGGGGACTTTAGATAAATCAAATTGTGCAGTATGCATTCTTGTCTGGCTTTTGTTCAACACTGTGTCATGTTTTACATGTAACAGCAATTTGTCCTTTTTTTATTGCTCTGTCGTATTCTATGACTGTATCATAATTTAATCTTATTTCTGCTACTCTTTTTTTTCACTCTACTGTTATTTTTTCATAAAGATTTTATTTATGTATTTATTTTGGAGAGAGAGAGAGAGAGCGTGTGTGAGCTGAGGAAGGGGCAAAGGGAGAGGACCCCAAGCAGACTCCCCGATGAGCCAGGAGCCCAAAGCAGGGTTCGATCTCACGACCCTGAGCGAAAGCAAGAGTTGGACGTTTAATTGACTGAGCCACCCAGCTGCCCCTCTACAACTCTACTGTTGATGGACATCTGGATTATTGCCTATTTTGGGCTATTATGTGTAAAGCTGCTAAGAACATTCATTCAGGGCGCCTGGGTGGCTCAGTTGGTTAAGCGACTGCCTTCGGCTCAGGTCATGATCCTGGAGTCCCAGGATCGAGTCCCGCATCGGGCTCCCTGCTCAGTGAGGAGTCTGCTTCTCCCTCTGACCCTCTTCCCTCTCATGCTCTCTATCTCTCATTCTCTCTCTCTCTCAAATAAATAAATAAAATCTTAAAAAAAAAGAACATCCATTCATTCATTCATTCATTCATTCATTTATTTGACAGAGAGAGACATAGTGAGAGAGGGAACACAAGCAGCGGGAGTGGGAGAGGGAGAAGCAGGCTTCCCGCTGAGCAGGGAGCCTGATGCAGGGCTTGATCCCAGGACCCTGGGATCATGGCCTGAGCTGAAGGCAGATGCTTAACAACTGAGCCACCCAGGTTCCCCAAGAACATTCTTGTACATGTCTTTTGGTAAACACTTGTACTCGTTTCAGTAAGAGGTACAGGTGTATTAGAGCATATAATAGGAAAATTTGACCTATTCTGGTAAGGCCAGGAAATTATTGCACTAAAACGCTTTTTGGGTAATAATGTTTACTGAATCTCAAACCTGGAGGTCAGGAACACATCTCCTATAACTAGGAAGTCAGTCCTGCCTTTTCTTTCAGTCCTAGAAGTGCTCAGGTTAAAGATGTTTGGCACTGGCTGTCACTTATGTATCTGGACTATTCGTAGATGAGTAAGATAAAGCCCTGACTACACTCACAATTAGGACAACTACTATTCTGTAGGTGATATTACTTTTCCTTTTGCTGTCAGCATCCAAATCCCTTCACACACTTGTGGAATTCCCCAAGTGATGACTCTCAGTTGGAAGGCCCAGCCCAGGTACTGAAGCTTAAAAGGCCCTTGCTACCCCAGTCTCCTTTGTAACCAGATCATGGCAGGTGACCTGCTTGCACAAATGCATCTGTCGCTCTGAGTCACCTGAATCTGGGTCAGGAGTGCTTCCAGTGTCCAAGCATGGCAGAGTTGGTGGTGCACCTGGCACACAGAGGGCAGCAGGAGCAGCAGAGCTGTTCCCAGCAGATGGGATTGTAGGTGTCATTTCGGACACTACTCCTGTTGCATAGCCTCCAACTCAGTTCCTCAGCCATGCCCGCCATGCTGTAAGCAGACAGTACATGCTAATACATTCTTCTTGTCCTTAAATCAACCAGCTTTGGTTTCTGTGGCTTATAACTAAGAACCCTGACTGCTAAATCCTCCTAACCAAATTCTCCCATTAATGATGATTACAAATATTTATTGTTTTTATAGAATCAGAACAAAAAAACCCTAAAGACTGTATGAAGTCACAAAAGACTTTAACTAGCTAAAGCAATCTTGAGAAAGAACCACCAAGCTGGGGAAGCCTGGGTGGCTCAGTCATTAAGTGTCTGCCTTCGGCTCGGGTCATGATCCCAGGGTCCTGGGATTGAGCCCCACATTGGGCTCCCTGCTCCTCGGGGAGCCTCTGCTGCTCCCCCTGCTTGTGTTCTCTCTCTCGTTCACTCTCTCTCTCTTTTTGAAATAAATAAATAAAAACTTAAAAAAAAAAAAAAGAACCACCAAGCTGGAGTTACCACAATACCAGATTTCAAGCTATACTACAAAGTTATGATAATCAAAACAGGAAGGTACTGGCACAAAAAAATAGACACACAGATCAATGGAACAGGATACAGAGCCCAGAAATAAACCCACCCTTCTATGGTCAGTTAATCTACAACAAAGGCGGCAGGAGGATACAATGGGAGTAAAGACAGTCTCTTCATAAGTGGTGCTGGGAAAACTGGAGGGTTACATGCAAAGAATGACACTGGACCACTGCCTTACACATAAAAATAAACACAAAGTGGATTAAAGACTTAAATCTGAGACCTGAAACCATAAAACTCCTCAAAGAAAACATAGGCAGTATACTCATGGACATTAACCTTAGCAGTATTTTCCTGGATATGTCTCAGGAAATAGGTTTCCCAGGCAAGGGAAACAAAAGCAAAAATAAATAACTGGCGCTACATTGAACTAAAAAACTTTTGCACAGTGAAGGAAACCATAAACAAAATGAAAAGGCAACCTACTGAATGGGAGAAGATATTTACTAAAGATATATCTGATAAAGAGTGAATCTCCCAAATATATAAAGAACTCATACAACACCAAAAGCACGAACCATCTGATTAAAAATGGGCAGAGAACCTGAACAGACATTTTTTTAAAAGATTTTTTTAATTTTAAGTAATCTCCACACCCAACGTGGAGCTCAAACTCACAACCCTGAGACCAAGAGTCACGTGCTCTAGTGACTGAGCCAGCCTGGGGTCCTGAATAGACATTTTTCCAAAGAAGACATACAGATGGCCAACAGACACATGAAAAGATGCTTAGTATCACTATTCATTAGGGAAATGCAAATCAAAACCACAAGGAGCTATCACCTTATACCTGTCAGAATGGTTAGACTCAAAAAGACAAGAAATGACAAGCGTTGGTGAGGTTGTGGAGAAAAGGGAGCCCTGGTGCCCTGTTGATGGGAGGGTAAATTGGTGCAGCGAGTGTGGAAAACAGTATGGAGGTTCCTCAAAAACCTTAAAATAAAAGTACCATTTCTATTTCTGGGTATTTCTATTTCTGGGTATTTAGTAATTCTATTTCTGGGTATTTATCCAAAGAAAGCGAACACACTAATTTGAAAATATATATGCACCCCTATGTGTATTGCAACATCATTTAAAGTAGCCAGGATACGGAAGCAACCTGGCTCCTTCGATAGATGAATAGATAAGATGTGGTGTACGTGTATAATGAAATATCACTCAGCCATAAGAAAAGAATGAAATCTTGCTATTTGCAGCAATCTGGATGGACCTGAGGGTATGATGCTAAGTGTACTAAGTCAGAAAAAGACAAATACCATACAATTTCAGTTATATGTGGAATCTGAAAACAAAACAAACAACAAAAACTAATAAATGTAGAAAATAAAATCTTGGTTGCCTGAGGGGCGGGGGGTGAGGGGATAGGCAAATAGATAAAGGGGATTAAGACGGGCAAACTTCATTATCAAATAAGTCACAGGGATGAAGAGTACAGCATAGGGAATGTAGTCAATAATACTGTAATAACTTTGTGTGGTGACTACACTGATCATGGAGAGCTTTCCACAATGTAACTGTTGAATCACTATGTTGCACACCGGAAACTAATATAACATCATGTTATAAGATTAAACATTTATATATGTATATATCTCATTTTAATTGGTAGCTCATTTTAATTGGTCTTTGGTGTAAAAAGAGAAACCTTGTATGCTACCTATAAACTGTCCTGGTGAATGCCTAGGAGGGGTCCAACATCTTGCAATAACTATAGTTTCTTCAAAGCAATTAAATGGTAGGGTTATCCATTAAACAAATTACAGGGCAAACAGAACAACATCTTTAAACACATACCTGGAGGTGAGGTGTGTGATAAGCTTCTCCCATCTGGTGGCCTTTTCCCCTCTTTTTTTGTTTGTTTGTTTAAAGATTTTATTTATTTATTTGAGAGAAAGAGAGCATGAAAGGGAAGAGGGTCAAGAGGGAGAAGCAGACTCCCCGCTGAGCAGGGAGCCCGATGCGGGACTCAATCCCGGGACTCCAAGATCATGACCTGAGCCGAAGGCAGTCGCTTAACCAACTAAGCCACCCAGGCGCCCTTCCCCTCTCCTTGTAAAGAAGAAAGTTAAGGTGCCCAAATCTGCATTTTGTTAGTTGGAAACTGGCTCTCCTCTTCTCTTTCTCTTCTCTTTCCTCCTTTTGCTTTGCATCTGACCTTGTGGCTTTGCCAAATCTATCAGTTGAAATGGAAATGTTATTTGAATGTGTCAAAAGCCATTGTGGAGACAGTAGGCTGCACCAGAATATACAGACTTCCAAAGAAGCCCTGATTATATGATAAATGTACTCATTAAGAGCTCGAGTTATTAATAATGAACCGTAATTCTGCTAATGAAAAGTTATCGATTACATTATCAAACCAAAAATGTAAAATTAAATGTAAGCATTTCATAGAGAATTTATGATATGATTGAAGGTATTTTTTTTTTCTCATATGCTCTCATTGCTCAGAAGAGTTAAGTGACTTGCCTGAGGCCACACAGTTTGGACCTAGATTTAACTCCCATTCCTTGCTTTTTATAATGTGAACATCAATAACTTTAAAACAGGGACACCTGGGTGGCTCCGTCAGTTCAGCATCTGCTTTCCGCTCAGGTCATGATCCCGGGCTCCTGGGATCAAGCCCCTTGTCGGACTCTCTGCTCAGTGGGGGAGCCTGCTTCTCCCTCTCCCTCTGCATTTTCCCTCATCTCCCCATTCCCCCCCCTCCCCGCCACTTGTGCGCACTCTCTGTCTCTCTCAAATAAATAAAATCTTTAAAGGAAAATAACTTTAAAACAATTATGTAACTGAATTGCATTAAAATGAAATAGAGAACATAAAAACTCTAAATTCAGAAAAATTAAATGATCTAGTTTTTTTTTTAAAGATTTTATTTATTTTTCAACAGAGAGAGAGAGACAGCGAGAGAGGAAACACAAGCAGGGGGAGTGGGAGAGGGAGAAGCAGGCCTCCCGCGGAGCAGGGAGCCCGGTGCGGGGCTCGATCCCAGGACCCTGGGACCATGACCTGAGCCGAAGGCAGACGCTTAACGACTGAGCCACCCAGGCGCCCTAAATGATCTAATTTTAGTTAAAACACAACATACTATATAATAAAAAAATTTTTGTGAATACCAAAGCTCTTTTTTATGTAAGAAGTACATGCCTGAGCAAGATGAGAATGAAGGGATATGCTCCAAAATGTTACCAGGCACTATATCTGCAGGGTAGAATTATGGGCAATTTTATTTGTGTGTGTTTGGGAGGAAAAGTATGAGCTTACCTTCATTTTCTAAGTTTTCTGCAATAAATGCACTACCTATATACTTTCTGAAAAAGTCTTTTTTTTTTAAAGATTTTATTTTACTTGAGAGAGAATGAGAGAGAGAGAGAGAGCACATGAGAGGGGGGAGGGTCAGAGGGAGAAGCAGACTCCCCGCCGAGCAGGGAGTCCGATGCAGGACTCGATCCCGGGACTCCAGGATCATGACCTGAGCTGAAGGCAGTCGCCTAACCAACTGAGCCACCCAGGCGCCCTGAAAAAGTCTTTTATTACTATTATTATTAGTGATTTTGCTATTATACTTTTAAAATAGCCAACTCATTATTAACTCAATGAAAAGTGTATTTTGAATATCTAGTCACCACTTACTGAGCAAGCATCTTCCTGGTATGTTACATACATCATTCTGTTTTAATTTTTTTTTAAGATTTTATTTATTTATTTGAGAGAGAGAGAGAGCACAAGCAGGGGGAGCGGCAGGCAGAGGGAGAGGGAGAAGCAGGCTTCCTGCCGAGCAGGGAGCCCAATGCGGGGCTCCATCCCAGGACCCTGGGATCACGACCTGAGCTGAAGGCAGATGCTTAACCGACTGAGCCACCCAGGCGTCCCATCCCCCAACACTGCCCCCGCCACCGTTTTAATTTTTACAACAGTTTCATCAGGTAATAGCGGTATTGTCATGTCACAGATAAGGAGGCTGATGCTTACAGAGGTTCAATGGTCAAGATCACACAGCAAGTAATGGAGTCTTGGTTGTGGCGAGCTCAAAAGTCCACCTTCTCCGTCTGCTGGGCTGCACCAACCCTCCTACCTTCTGGCCACTCCCAGCTTCGCTAGTATAGGAGAGTTGCTCTGTCACAGGCTGATGTGGCCTCTCAGATACTCTTCTTTAAAAACACATTGAAGGTATTAAAGTAGACAATTTAAAAATGATTACACACATCATAAAAAGACTGGAAGGATATGTTCCAAACAGTATATATCGCCAGGGAGTGGAATTGATAGTGGTGGGACTTTTATTTACTCATTTTTTAAAGTACTCTACCCCCGGGGTGCCTGGGTGGCTCAGTCGGTTAAGCGGCTGCCTTCGGCTCAGGTCATGATCCCAGGGTCCTGGGATCGAGCCCCACGTCCGGCTCCCTGCTCAGCAGAGAGCCTGCTTCTCCCTCTCCCTCTGCCTGCCACTCTGCCTACTTGTGCTCTCTATCTCTCTGTCAAATAAATAAATAAAATCTTTAAAAAAAATAAAAAATAAAGTACTCTACCCCCAACATGGGACTTGAACTCACGATCCCAAGATGAAGAGTCACATGCTCTACTGAATGAGCCAGCCAGGCACCCCAATAGTGGCGGAACTTTTATTTTCTAAGCTTTTATACTTACTAGTATTTTTTCCTAAAAAATTTTTCTACAGTTTTTTTTTTAAAGATGAGAATCAGAAAAAAATTATAGGTTTTTTCCTATATTGCCTATCTTTTGAACATTGGTGTGTCTCAGTATCAGGTTCAGTACACAAATCATTTCTAGAAATGTGCATAACAAGAATGTACGTCATCACCAAGCCCTGGCCTTCTCACTCAGATCTCCTCTTGGACAACAGCCTCAGGTTCTCTGCTTCACTGACTACTGTATCTTCAATGCTAGAACAGCGATCTGGCCAACTAAAGCATTTGGCACATAACTGGCAAATGCATGACTGAAGAATATGTACTTTCTTCTAAGTTTTAGATATATTGACATATTCTCCTATTAAGTTTCATATTAGGATGTATGTTAAAGTCATCTGGAAGAAGGAAAATGTACAGGGAAATATCTTTGCTTCTGGATCTCACAACTTGCTAAAGGTGGCTGTTATGGGTTGAATAGTATCCTCCCCCCTGCAAAAAAATGTTCTAGCCTCTGGTACATCAAGATGTGATGTTATTTGGAAATAGGGTCCTTGCAGGGGTAATTAGTTAAGATGAGGTCATAGATGAGAGGGTGGGTCCATAATCCAATATGATTGGTGTCCTTAGGGAGAAGGCAATGTGAAGGCAGAGGACTGGGGTGATAAACACACAAGCCAAGGAATATCAAAGATTGTCAGCAAACCACCAAAACTAGGAAGGATTCTCCTACTGGTTTCAGAGAGAGCTTGGCCATGCTGACACCCTGATTTCAGACTTCTGCCCGCAGAACTGTGAGACAATAGATTTCTGTTGTTGTAAGCCACTCAGCCTAGGGTACACAGGGGCCTTGGCTTTGAATTTTTGCAAATAATGGGGGAGGAGGAAACTGTCACCTGAACATCATGACCTACAGGTTTTCAATGACTTTCCAGTTTGTTTTCTGATAATGGAAAATATTTTCAAGAACATGCCCAGTCAACACAGGAATGCTAGAAAAACAAACAATGAAGGGCACACAGAAAAAACACGTAGTTGAAATTTTAATATGCTTAGGTATTGACATAAAAAATTTTAAAAGTTAGTGTTACAACATAGGTTTTCAAAGATTAACATTTACGATTATAGTAAAATTAAGTTTCACAAAGTTAAATTTCTTTAACACTTTATTTCACAATGAATCTAGCTCCTTACAATCTATCAAAATGGTATTATTTCATGGTTGTTTTTTTTTCCTTTTTTTAAAGCATTGGTGTGCTTCTTAAGTAAAATGTTAACATGGCGCCCTAATATATAAAACAGAAAGTGAAGCTGTTCCAGTAAAGGGGGGGGCTTCGAGAGGACCTCACACTTCCCCACGTGCCACATCTTTAGACACTTAGGGCGTTAAGCATACTCTGGGAGCCACGGCATTAAAATATTAACAATAGACACACTAAATAAGATTTCAAAGATAAAGAAAAACTAGGAAGTCCATTCAGTATCCAACGCTTTTTAAGCCTCTGCTTTTCCACATGCTTTTCTCTGGTTTCACTGCTTTAGAAAATTCTCTGAACATCAACTGTCCAAATGGCAGCTATGGTGTACTTCTGCACCTAGTAAACTTGCCACAAGATAGACACTGCTAAATAGGATCCAAGAGCAATGATATTTTAAACACATTTTTTTAAGGTAGTCCATTGTTTATACTAATAAAAATAAAACACTTCTCACGGATAAAGCCCCACAGCCAAGAGAATGGTGGGGAAGATGAAGCATCACAATAAATCAAAAGGAGATTCTAAGTAAATGTAGGATCGTGGGGCCTTAGCCAACAGGGCAGAAGAGGCAACAATGGTCACACAATCCTTGCACTGGGTATGTATGGGAAGGGCTGGGCTGCAGGGAGGTGGACCTCTTTGCACAGTGATAGCGATTCACGATAGGAAGGGTGTGGTGGACCCCAATGGGCACAGAACCACAGGGAAGCATCTGCTTAAGGCTACATGCGGTAAGAGTTATTCACTGCAAAAAAGGAAATCCATGAGACACGTGGAGCTTCTGGTTACCTGGTTGAGCGTGCACATTAAAAGCCTTTCCTTGGCAGTTTGTTCACGTCACAATCACTTCTACAGAATGCATGCGCTAATGGACTGCGTGTAACGTGCCAGGGTCTCTTCTAAGTGCTTAACAAACATTACTCATTTCATCTTCAGAACAACCCTACAAGGCAGGCACTACGGTTAGCTTCAGTTTTGCAGACGAGAAAATAAGCACAGAGAGATCGAGCAACTTGCCCGAGATCTTAAGACTTGAAAATGTTGATCTCGGATTCAAGGCCCTTTCAAGAGAAGGCAGGACACCTTGGCTAGGAAGAGACACATGTCCTAAGAAAAACCCCAGGAGTCGGCCTGAGTTAAAAAGGGAAAAGCAGCACCAGAATGATACTCTGTGTGTTCATCACACTGTGAGGATATGATCTCTAAACTACTTTTACCTCTAACAGGATAAATATAAAGTGTACACAGATGGACACAGCATTTCTTCCGTTCTGAGTAAAGGTCCATGGTAAGTTTGAATTTGTTTTGAAATGTCTGAAGTAAAGTCATACTATCAGAGCATGGCATCCCAGCTAAACCAACTACACGCTGATGCAGAGAGCACATACTTCTCTATCACAGACTAGCATGGAAAAGACGGTAAATAAATATTAAGTTTAATATAAAAAAAGTGGTTTCAAATAAGGTTTTAAGAATAACCTTGTACATTCCAATTCATCACTTTATCATATTCTTGAATTCTTTGCTTTATGTGAGAAAGTTTATTCTTCAGATAATCACAGCGTTCTTTTTTTTCCAGAAATGTGGGATCCTGGAGGAGAAACACAACGAATATTTTAGCTTCCAGTTTCCTCAGTGAAGAACACAGAAACATATTATCACCCGGAAAATGACCCTTCATAGCAGATTTCCTGCAGCAGATTTTAAAATCTTCCTAAGAAGAATAGGTCGCCAGAACCGCAGGCAGGACTATCGCCCCCAGAGCTGCACAGGTTCTAATTACAGGCACCCTTTGACATAACTTTTGAACTATCTGGAAAAATATTGCCCAGAAAAAAAATGATAAAATTTTTCCTCATGGTGAATAAACAAGGACAGACCCGACTTGCTAAATACTATGAACATGTGGAGATCAATAAGCGTACAGTTCTGGAAACGGAAGTCCTAAAGAGCTGTCTCTCCCGATCCAATGAACAATGTTCTTTCATTGAATTTAAGGATTTTAAGCTGGTATGTCGGTGGTATGCAGCTCTCCTCATTGTGGTTGGAGTTAATGACACTGAGGATGAGACGGCCATTTATGAATTCATCCACAACTTTGTGGAAGTGTTAGATGAGTACTTCAGCCGAGTGACTGAATTAGACATAATGTTTAATTTGGATAAAGTGCACATCATTTTGGATGAGATGGTGTTAAATGGCTGCATTGTGGAAACGAATCGGGCAAGAATTCTTGCCCCTCTACTCATTCTTGATAAAATGTCAGAAAGCTGAATGATGGAAGGCTCTGCCTGACAACATCAACCTGTAGAAGTGAGGATACCATGGAATACCTCTCAACATCTGTAGCCCAAAAAATGTGGAAGACTGCACATTGCAAAATGGGGTGTCCTTCCAAAGACATTTTAAATAGGTGTTTTCCACATTTCCTAAATGGAAAACAAAGCTTTATTTTTAAATATGGTATTCAAAGAAATATTTTCTCTGAACTAAGAGACAGTTTTGTTTTCTAACCATAAGCATTTTTTCCCCACTTGTTCAAATTTTGTTGAGTTCTGAAGGTAACTGTTTTGTTCTCTGCTTTCCTATGCACATTTAATTCAGGATTAGCAGCATGGGAAGACCTGTGACAATTATCAGCCAATAAAATTTTAAACACACATAGTACTTTGAATGTTTTCTGAATGTTTGTTTTCCTTAAAATGATTTAGAAAGTCAAAACTTTACAAAATTGTGTACCTAATAAAAATTGAGAATTAAATTTTATTTGCCAGTTTCAAAAAAAAAATCTTCCTAAGAATAACAGCGCTTTACATTTTTAAAGACGATTTTATTTTTTAGAATACTAAAAGTTTCACAGCAAAATTGGGAAATACAGAGAGCTAAGACAACTTTAACTTTAGTAGTTTAAAATATATCAAAGAGCAAATAATAAGTATAGAATGGATTAATAAAAGCTCCCTCCAGCCTCTACTGATCTGTGCAATTATGGATGGAGTGAAAAATGTAAAATAACTTAATTTTTTTGAAGGAAATGTCAGTGAAAAGTTCTATATTGGCACTCATTTCTCTAGGTTGCTAAAGCCCAGGATGTAACAGAATGTGTTCAGGACAGAGAGGAGAAGAAAAGGCATTCAGGAGCCACTCATGTTCTCTAGTAAGTAGCATCTGAAGAAATATTAAAAAAGAGCTACTTTAGCTGAAAGAATCTGAGGTCTGTCAGCTGTTACCACTGTACCTGCATGAGAATATACTTCGAAGAAGAAAATGGGTTTACTCACATTCTTTTTTTTCTTAAACTCTTCATGGATTCTTGAAATTCTCTCATGTTCCTAAAAATAACATATTGTACACTTTAATTAAAACACCTGCCTTTACTCAAATCATAGCTCAAGAATATCTAAGTACACTGGGAATTAGAACAGAAAATAATTTTTATCTAGACTATAATTAAAGTATTCACACACTAAAATTCGATTAACTGGACAAAGATTAGAGGGCTTACTACCTGCCACACTCACTGGGATTTGGGGGTGAACACGAGAGAAAGGCCTCCACCTGCATGAAACCAGCACCGAGTCCCAGGGCCACTGCATACCAGCTGTGTGACCGTGGGCAAGCCGTGTATCCCAGGACTCCGCTCTCTTACCAGCAACCCCAAGTACCTCATAAAGTTATGAGAAGGTTCACATATTTGAAATGATCCTTGTAAAGTGCTTGGTATGCAATCACCACATTACACACTGGGATTAAGAGGTTGAGACTATGCCACTTTCAAAAATAACTAAATAAGGTTCCTTTTAACTAAGAACATATTTATAATAAACATGAAATTTGTTAATGGACTGAACAGTCTGTCCAAAGGGAACAGATTACTAAGCCAATTTATCCATGTAAAACCTGTGCTTTAGAGTTGTCAGACACTGTAAACCAAAGACATAAAATATAAAACATGTTTGTAGTTCTAAAAGCCTCCCCTGAGAACATTTCTCATCACCCACCCACATTCTTTTCATGACATATTTTAATTCTTCTGTGCCTTTCACATGAGTTTCATTTGTGCTTTGATCGTTTGCCAGCATCAAGGTGACTGGCTAATTCAGTTGTCACCTGTCTGAAGAGGGTCTGGACTGGAGGAAACTAGCTGCCCAGGGCCAGTGGTGCAGTGATGGAGATGCAGGCAGAAATAAGAACAGCAAAACCTATCCTAGAGGCTGTCAGAAAAATGGAATTTAAGACACTGAGGACCGGACAGATTATTTTGAGCAATATTCCTATTTTATAGGCTTAGAAAAGTCATGTGATTAATTTTTCAAGGGCACACAAGTAGGTCTTTGAGAGAACCTATACCTCCAAACCAGCCCACTGGGCTCTGGAACACCGCCCTGGGGACCTGCCAGGAAATGGACGGGCCTTCCCTCAGATTCCCGTCCATGGCAAAGCTCAGCCTGTGCCCGAGAAGAAGTTAACTTTTGTGATACAATTAATATTTCTACTTTAGATAGGGACTTGAGGAGACATGGAGATTAACTGTGGCCTTGTCATTTGGCTACTTACTTACCATGCTGTGTACAAACCACAGGAAATGATTATTGTTGATATTGTACAGAAATATCACAGGAGGACCCAGTCTCAGCCCCCAGTATAATCAGGCCCTTCCCACCCATCAGTTGCAGACCCACATGGCTGAGCCCTTGCCCATCCACACAAAGCCCATAAACCAGAGCCCACTGGGTCCAGGCTCAAAAGACTACAGGATTGGACTGTCAGCATCCTGTCTGTCAACCAGCTTGCTCTTCCCAGCCTGTGCCCATCCAGTCTCCTGGGGCCTGCTCGATCCTTCCTGCACTCCTTCAAGGACCTATAAATTTGGGTGACCTTCTTGGACCTGTGGACCCTGTTTGTCTTTCAAATGGTACTAAGTGACCCTTGACCTGCAATATTTGCTGGATTTTTCCTGCTTCCTGGTACTGGCATCTCATAGGAAACACCACTCCTTTGCTCCAGGGATGGGAAATTGTTACTGCTCTAGATATTTTGGCTTAGAGAGCTCATAATTATAACTGATTTAAATGTACACTTAAAAAAGTCTGTAGTCAAAACAAAGATGTCCAGGCAATATGGATCACAGGAGCAGAATGTGTATATAAAACGTGTGTGTTAGTTATATACTACAGGAGCCTGCTTGACATTTGTTAAAAATGCTATGAGTTTTAAAAATTTGAATTATAGGGGGCACCTGGGTGGCTCAGTCAGTTAAGTGTCTGCCTTCGGCTCAGGTCATGATCCCAGGGTCCTGGGATCGAGCCCTGCGTTGGGCTCCCCGCTCCGTGGGAAGCCTGCTTCTCCCTCTCCCCCTGCCTGTGCTCTCGTTCTGTGTCAAATAAATAAAAATTTTTATTAAAACATTTTTTTTATTTTTAAAGATTTTATTTATTTATTTGACAGAGAGAGACACAGCGAGAGAGGGAACACAAGCAGGGGGAGTGGGAGAGGGAGAAGCAGGCCCCCCGCGGAGCAGGGAGCCCGATGCGGGGCTCGATCCCAGGACCCTGGGATTATGACCTGAGCCGAAGGCAGATGCCCAACGACTGAGCCACCCAGGTGCCCCAATATAAATGAACCTTAAAAACATTATGGAAAGGGGCGCCTGGGTGGCTCAGTTGGTTAAGCGACTGCCTTCAGCTCAGTTCCTGATCCTGGGGTCCTGGGATCACGCCCCACATCTGGCTCCTTGCTCAGCAGGGAGCCTGCTTCTCCCTCTCCCTCTGCCTGCCATTCTGCCTGCTTGTGCTCTCTCTGTGTCAAATAAATAAATAAAAATTCTTTAAAAAAAAAGTTATGGAAAGCCAAACATAAAAAGCCACATAGTATATCATTCCATTTATATGAAGTGTTCAAAATGAGCAAATCCATAGAGACAAAAAGTACATTAGTAGCTCTGTCAGTGGTTGGAGAGGGGCAGGGATGGGGACTATGTGCTGATGGGTATGGGGTTTCTTTCTGGAGTGATGAAAATGCTCTGGAATTAGGGAGTGGTAATGGTTATACAACTTTGTGAATGTACTAAAACCCTATGAACTGTTCAATCTGAATTTTATGGTATGTGAATCGTGTCTCAATAAAAAATGTACAAAAAAAGGGGGGGGCGCCTGGGTGGCTCAGTTGGTTAAGCGACTGCCTTCGGCTCAGGTCAGGATCCTGGAGTCCCGGGATCGAGTCCCGCATCAGGCTCCCTGCTCAGCGGGGAGTCTGCTTCTCCCTCTGACCCTCCCCCCTCATGCTCGCTCTATCTCATTCTCTCTCTCAAATAAGTAAAATCTTAAAAAAAAAAAATGTACATCTGATAAAAAATGCCACGGATTATCAGGGCATCCTGATTTCAGAAATATTAAAATGCGACCCCCACCCCCAGCCTTAAACTCCAGAACATTACAGAAAGCAACTGAATCCCTGGTGACTGCTGTGAGCTCTTCCCTGGCTCCCTCTGTCACAATCACGGTTATCAGTCTGATGTGTGTGCCCAGCAGCTCAGATCTCTCTGTCCTTATGCACTGTGCTCTTTGGACCTGGGGTGCTACCTACTTGGCTGTTACTTACCACTGGAGAATCTGGAGAATGCATGACCCCTGGTTGCTCCCCTACACCCTGCCCACCCTTTTGTGAATAAATCTTTTTCCAATTATCCTAGTTTGAGTGTGCCATCAGTCTCCTTTGGGGCCCTGATGGACTCAGGATGTAACTTAGGCAAATTTGTATTCACTTAAGTAAGAAAATAAAATGATTGTTTTATAACTGTTTAATAATTGAGGGCAAAAGACACGAAACTATATAATGTGAACTGTAATCCTGACTAGTGCCCTTGAAGATCTCAAATGACTTTCTTGGACACAGACAGCAAATGCACATGGTTATTACACCCTCCCCACATTTACGTGAAGGTCAGATCTTATCCTTCCTTTTTCAGGGCTCCTCCTAGGCAGCTGCAGGCACTGACCTGTTGGTTTTCTGAACAACGTGGCAATCTGCTCATCACTGCATCCAGCTCATCAAACTTCCTCAAGACGGCCTGGACTTCTGCAGAGAGCTCTTTGTACTCTGAAAACTGGTCTTGGAACACAGCTTTATAGCGTTCTCGTTCATCTTCTGTCTGAATCACAGGGTATTTTCTGATGGAAAAAATTAACCAACGTTGTGACTTTTTCACCGAAAATAGGCTGAAGGGAAAATCAGCCTAGCTTATTCCTCACTGACCATGCTGTATCTTCAATTCAGTATACTACCTCTCCAGGAATAAACAACTGTTTAAATATAAATGTTATTAAGCAGAGAAAATGAAATGCCCAAACGGGATCTCTCCATTTCTAGCTCGAAGAAGGATTTAAGCAGACACTCACGCTACATAGTCGGGCATCACGATAGGCTTAGGGATGTGGCCTGGGGGGATGTGCCCACTCAGAAGTTCAGGCTTCATTTTTGTTGGTCTCAATTCTTTGAAATTAACTTCTTGGTCTCTCTGTCTGTCACCACCGGTGGCCATATCACACTACAGTTTGGGAGAAAAAGAGGATTTATTTGTAAACAGAGGCAGAGGAAGAGGGGGAAAAAACCCCATGAATTTATCTTAGAAAAAAATAGCGGGGAGAAGCAGGAGGAAGAAAAGTAGAAGCAGCAATTAACATTTCACTTGAGAATTACATGTTTTATAGTCATAAAATTGTTCTGAATGTCTTTGTAATAGCTAAGGGGAACCACACTGAGGTATAGGAAGGAGTATATGACAGGTAAAACAATCGTGTATATGTCAAATGTGGATGATGAAATGCTGAATGTGGGGTCTTAAGTACTTTATTTAGGATTTATGACCCAACTAGCTATAAAAGAATACAAAATGTAGGGTGCCTGGGAGGCTCAGTTGGTTAAGCGTCTGCCTTCGGCTCAGGTCATGATCTCAGGGTCCTGGGACCGAGCCCCGCATCGGGCTCCCTGCTCAGCGGGGAGCCTGCTTCTCCCTCTGCCCCTTCCCCAGCTTGTGATCTCTCTCTCTAATAAATAAATAAAATCTTTAAAAAAAGAATACAAAATGTAGTTCAAAATAAGAAATTCAAGGGAAAAAATGGAAGAAGGCTACTTAAATGGAAAGAGAAAAAAATGTCACGGGGAACTTGAGATGAATCAACCACAAGCAGCCACCGAGTAGGTCAGAAAGGGAGACGAGCTACATTGTTTTCATTACCTGAAAAGGAAAGCAAGCAAACACAGGGGAAAAGTGGTGGAGGCCTTTCAGCTATCCAAGAGTTCTGGGCCTGTGGTTCCCTGGTTTAAGTCACCCTGGTTTCTCAACTGGAAAGTTCTTAGAAGTGTTTTTAGCAAAAAATGGTACATTCAAAAGTGGAGAAGTAGCACAAGATGAAACAGCCCGGAGAGGAAGTAGCGGGGCACAGGCCTCCCAGCTCTAAAATACTAATGCACAGGAAGCAGGACTGTCAATGCCCAGGGAAACCCACTCTGGAATGGGCAGGCTCACACGGAAGTGCAGCACTGGGTAAAGACTCTTCAGGGGCCCCAAGGGGCAGTGCCCAGAACACCAACCACACTGGTGAGGCAGGTGGATGCCGGGAGAGGGGTTTCCATTTTACACGGGAACCAGTTAGGTTCAGAGAGATTAAGTAAATTTTCTAGGGCCTCACAGCTGGGAAGTGGAAAAGCCATGATTAAAACCCAGAATTTTCCGGGGCATCTGGGTGGCTCAGTCTGTTAAATGTCTGACTCCTGATCACAGCTCAGGTCTTGATCTCAGGGTTATGAGCTCAAGCCCTGCCTTGGGCTCCACGATGGGCATGGAGCCTACTTAAAACAAACAGGGGCGTCTGGGTGGCTCAGTTGGTTGAGTCTGCCTTCAGCTTGGGTCGTGATTTTGGGGTCCTGGAATTGAGCCCTACATCAGGCTCCCTGCTCAGCGGGGAGTCTGCTTCTCCCTCTGCTGCTCCCCCCTGCTCGTGCTCTCTCTCAAAAAAACAAACAAAACAACAACAGAACTTTTTGGCTTATTGATGCTTTAAATGAGTAACACAAGGAAGGTTTACTTAAATGCATACTGTTCAATCCTAAAGTGCCCTGCAATTCTGGCAGCTCCCTAGAAATGGTTGCTTTCTCATTAGAGCAGTAAGCCCCCGCCCCCGCGCTCCACTGGCCCCTTGGGACTTCAGCACACACTTGCTGAATTAAACTTCTTGAACTAAACTGAGAGCAGCTTAGGAGGGCTCCCACTTGGCTGAAAACAAATGACATATTTTAAAACCTTGCTCTTTAGCTTGCCAGGCAGAGCTTTAAAATCCTTTTGTTTCCCGATTTCCCTATCTCTGAGGCTGCCTCTGAGGTTTGGTTTAAGATTTGCTCATCCTAAAAACCACAAGCTTTTAATTCCACAAACAGCACAGCCCACACATTAGCCGCATCAGCTGGTGAGGCAGCTAAGCAGCCCTGGGGGCAGGTTCTAAAGAGAAGCACGGCCCATGGCACCCAGGCCACTGGGTCCCAAACAGCAAGAATGCAAGTGAGGAGCAGGAAACCCCGAGGAAAGGAGATTAAACTGGAGTATTTCAGGGAACACCTTCTGAGGTTAGTATTTATTCTCCTTTATCTCCACTATTTAAGATGCCATTTCTTCAAACTAAGGAATTCTTACCTGTTTGATCTTGATAATGAATCACAGTATTAAAAAGAGGGGACGGGGGACCCCTGGGTGGCTCAGTCAGTTAAGCACCTGCCTTTGGCTCAGGTCATGATTCTGGAGTCCTGGGATCGAGCCCCGCATCGGGCTCCCTGCTTAGCGGGGAGTCTGCTTCTCTCTCCCTCTGCCTTGCAGCTCCTCCCACTTGTACTCTCTCTCTTAAATAAATAAATAAAATCTTAATAAAACAAAATAAGGGGAAACTTTTTTGGCTTAAATAAATGTTTTTCTATTTTATGGCATCCCTCTTTAGCTTCTAATTTTTAATTTTTTTTAGATTTTATTTATTTATTTGAGAGAGCGAGAAAGAGAGAGAGAGAGAGAGAGAGAGAGCACATGAGAGGGGGGAGGGTCAGAGGGAGAAGCAGACTCCCTGCCAAGCAGGGAGCCCAATGTGGGACTTGATCCCGGGATTCCAGGATCATGACCTGAGCCGAAGGCAGTCGCTCAACCAACTGAGCCACCCAGGCGCCCCTAATTTTTAATTTTTAAAAAGATTTTATTTATTTATTTGAGAGAGAGAGAGAGAGAGCATGGGGGGG
>NW_027397085.1:8072398-8141106 GCF_003265705.2 Callorhinus ursinus
TCTCTCAAATAAATAAATAAAATCTTTAAAAAAAAAAAACAACAACAGTATTCCTGACTACAAACACAGGGCCCCAGATTTCATACGACCTTTCTTTGCTTCTAGCGAGAAATGAGTCTCGTCAGCAAATATCAGAAAAGTTTTATTGTGAGGCAAGAGAAAGTAATTAAACAACGGGGTAAGTAATGCTATGGTTATAATTACTAAGCTTTTGAAATTAAAAAATGCACTGATGAGGAGGGTGCGGGATGGGCATAATGGGTGAATGTGTATGTGAGGTCCCCTTCCAGTTAACTTATTCAAGTTAAGAGGATTAAAGGCACAGCATAAGGAATACAGCCAATGTAATAGTGTTGTTTGGCGATACATGGCAGCTACACTTGAGGTGAGCATAGCATAACGTATAGAGAAGTTCAATCACCATGTTGTACACCTGAAACTAAAAACATCGTGTGTCAACTAACTTCAATTAAAAAAATGCTTTAGATAAAAACACTGAATATGCTAAGTTAGAAGTAGTGTGCATTTGTCCAAATGCTGAGCCTCTCTCCCTCTGCATTGATGGAGAGGCCTCGATCCCAAACCCACACCACCACCTTCAATGTTCAGATTGGATTCTGACTTTCCTAGCTTGGAAAAAAATCTGTCCAGCACTTAGGGATTTATTAGAATTTGTTTCTATCTCTGTTTGATCTTACTTTATGTCTGTATATTTCTTTTTAAAAATGATCTTATTTGTTCTTCAAAAAGTGTATTTGTTAAAATATAAAATAAGAAGTTACAGCCCAGTAAATAGTTCCAAACAAGGGACAGGAAACTTAAGTTCAGAGAGGGTAAGTAACTTCCTCGGAATCACAGAGCTAGTAGTAATCCAATTCAGATTTACCTGATTCCAAACTTCATTTTGTCTTCATCATACTACACTGCCTCTCCTATGGTAGGCTGCCAATTCCTCCCTACTAAGAACTGGGAAGGAAGCAGGTGAAAAACCAATGAGAAACTGGAGAGCCAACCTTTTCTAAAAGGTTCCTAGTAGGTAAGTCCAATAGAGATTCCCCAATTAAGTCACAAGGTTCCGTCACAGAGGTCTGCCTCTAGAATACACCTAAATGTTGATCCACTGTGATTCACCTCCCAGGGAAAGAACCCTGTGAAAGGGTGCCCTTTGCATTCAGCTCCCTTATCTTGAAAAGACTGTAAATTAAAGGGATTGGTATGATTTTCAAAGCAGCCCTAGGAATAGGGTTTCTAACTCCATGAAGATTATTCCTGACTATTCCAGGATCTCTTGGGAGCTGGGACCCTGCAACACACCCTGGACATGCTGGTACCAGTCTTCCAGAGCAGCCTGAAAGAGGTACCCTAGCACTTGCTGGCAGATGTCCCTAATGCTGTCCTACCTATGGAGCCTGCCTCAGCCACATTCTCACCAAACAATGATACTGAGCACCCTAGCATTCCGGGCAAATTCCCCAGTTCACCCAGGCCTTTCAGGCTGACTCCATTCTGCACTTATTTTAGGACTCTCACCAGGCTGTGATGCAGCCATGATGGTCATTCCTGGCCAGGGTGGGGTTCACAAGTTTCCCAGGCAGTCCCTCTGAGGGAGCAGGATTTATGAAGGGTTAAGGCAGTACTGGCAATCTGGAATAAGAGTACTGGCAATGATCCAGCCAAACAACCCTGACTCCCAACTGGGAAGAGTGCTTTATTCATTTGGTCAAGGTTGCTAACATTGGTAGGCAGCCCACAGGATAAGTTAGGGAGGCTGCACTTAAATCTCAAAGGACCAGTGTTATTAATTATTTAATTATTAATTATTTAAACATCAGTTCTATGTTGCTTATGTCAATTTTATTTGAAGTATTTAATTTGTTAAAAACTTAAAAAATTTTTAATAGGTAATATATACACATGATATATAATTCAAAAGCCCAACAGGGTACAGAATGAAAAGTAAGTCTCCCTCTCCCCCTGTCTTCCCACAGTTAGGCACTGGCCCTCCTAAAGGCAACTACTATCTACCTATCTATCCATCTATCTATATAACAGTTTAAAAGTGAGCATCCATTTCGCTTACTCTGATTGTGAGTACCCCTGAGTTAACTGAAATGCACATCCTGAAAGCAATAATAAATAAATATTTAAAACTAAAGCACAAGGGAATTAGGAAGTTAAAACAAAGTACAATAAAAGCAAAAAAAAAAAAATCCACAGGTACACAGTCATGTGTGACTAATTCTATGAACAATGTTTCACGTGCATAGGTTTGTAGCTCTAGGTCCACCCTGCCCTGTGAAAGAGGAACTTCAATATTCTGTAGACCAACCAATGCCAGCCTCATTTATCCCATGCCTGGTTAGTCAGGGCTGCTCAAGCATCTCATGATTTCTAAAGATTTATGGATCCTGGCACGGTGCAACTGCCAACTGCAATTCAGATGACTCAACGTACATGTCAGAAGTAATTTAAGACAACTGACCCATTAAGAACCGTGGCTAATTACAGATCCCAACTGCTTTGACCAATTAACAATGCTGAATTTGAGACATTATCATCCATAAATTGATTTCCCCAGGAGACAGCAGAGAACACAAATCTCTCTCTCTCTCTTTTTTTTTTTTTTGAGAAACACAAATCTTTAAGCAAGTTTAGTTTTATAGTTCTTGCTCACTCTCTCACACATACTAACACTTTGGGGTTTTCTTTTTCATTAGATTTGTAAGCCCTTGGGAAATGTAGATGATGTACCTTGTAGTATTCATATCACTAGCCCACAATCTAATTGGGACATGTTTGTTCAATGAATGAATGATGACACTGATGTAGTAATCACAATCCCTTGAACAAAGTGTCATTTGACCACTTCATAAATCCCTTACTTTACCAGGAGCAAAAAATTTTCATACTGTATTTGTGTTATAGAGAATAAAGTTAAAAAAAAAACCCTATAAAAGGTATTTTCAAAATGCATGCACTTAAAGGACTTGTATAAATTAGCAACTCAAAAGGTAGACAGGATACAAACAGTTAACAGGGAAGGAAAAGCAAACATAATATGTGAAAAATGCTCAATCTCACTCTTTATAAGAAAAATACAAATTATAACTACCTTAGGTATCATTTTTCACCTATCAGGTTGACAGATGTCAAGAATTTTCCTAACACTGTGTTGGTCAAGGTGCTCCTGGGAGTGGAAATTGGTAAAACTTCTATTGGGCAATTTGGCAGTCAAAATAAATATATATGTTCATACAATGCAGTACTATAGCTATAAAAGAGAATGCAGAAGTTCTTTATGTACTAATAAATAAATATCTTAGAAATGTATTGTTGAGAGAAAAAATAAGGGACATAACTGTGTATGGTACGCCAACACTTGCGTGAAAAGGGAGTAAAGTGTGTGTGTGTGTGTACATGTACATTACATATACAGATAATATAAACACACGTCTGAAAGGAAACAAATGGCACTGCTAACAGTGGTTCCTTCCAAGCGGGAGAGCTGGGAGGCTGAGGCATGAAGTGTGAGAGAAGACTTTGTATTAGAGACCCTGTGAATTTGAACCAAGTAAATACACTCCCTTTTCAAAGAAACAAATCCAAAGGTTGAATTCTCAACTTCTTGCTTAGAAATAATGCCCAATATCTTAAAAAAAGGACTTTGCAATAATGTAAAATTATGATTATTAAAAATATATGTTTTTTTTCAAGATTTTATTTATTTATTTGACACAGAGAGAGAGAGAGAGAGAGAGAGAGAACAAGAGCACAAGCAGGGGGAGCAGCAGAGGGAGAGGGAGAGGCAGGCTCCCTGCTGAGCTGGGAGCCCGATGCGGGGCTCAATCCCAGGACCCTGGGATCATGAACTGAGCTGAAGGCAGATGCTTAACTGACTGAGTCATCCAGGCATCCCAAATATATTAGGTTTTTACATATATGTAAATAATGATAACATCTCATTTAATCCTCTTGGCAAATATGTGAAGTAGAAATCAATTATTTTTTTTAAGATGTAAAAAAAATTTTTTTTAGGAATCAATTATTATTATTCCAATGTTACAGATGAAGAAATCAAGGCATGGAAAGGTAAATACCTTGACTACTGCCATGATGTTAGTCAATTCTGCCATAGGAATTTTCTTTCTGCCACAACAAAATTTAGCATCTGAAAGCAAGGTGAGAAGGACAGAAAAGAACAGCAAAGAACTTTAAAAAGACTAAAGAAAGTTTGAGAGAATCCCCTTGACTTAAAAAAATTTAACTCTATTTTTTAAATTTTTAAATTAAATTTTAAATATAAGGAGAACCAGCTGTTCACTTGCATAATCTCTTAACTAACAAAATGAAAAGAAGCTATAAAAACTATAGAACTGATAGTTTTGCCCAGTATACACCATATCATGTCTAATTTGGTCCTTTCATTATGAGAAAAAA
The DNA here is from genome assembly GCF_003265705.2 of Callorhinus ursinus. Classification (NCBI taxonomy): domain Eukaryota; kingdom Metazoa; phylum Chordata; class Mammalia; order Carnivora; family Otariidae; genus Callorhinus; species Callorhinus ursinus. The sequence goes on from NW_027397085.1 coordinate 8,076,836, forward strand.
AGCTAAAAGTTGAACTGGATATTCAGTCAGGAACTCAATGTAACAGATACACTTTCACAGACAGATGATCTACTCTGTAGGTAAACAGAGAGGAGAGAAAGTATTGAACAATCTAGACATAAAATACAATGTGAACTTTATTCTTACCATTTTCCTTTTGGATGGCAAAGATGGCTCACTTATCTAGAACAAAAAAAGAGTTAAAATGATTTTTCAGAGGGGTGTGAGGCTACTTTGTAAATATTTTCATCCATTTGTATTTATAGCCCTATCTTAATTTCACAGACATTGATTCTCTACTTGACAGATGTTCCTCCTCCTCATCTGGGCAACATTCGATGGGCTAGCGGAGAAGCAGAGGATGTGGGTTAACTGTAACTCCCTGTCCGTCAGTCAGGAACACACAGCAGGGCTGGAGGTACAGACATGATGGAGACCATTAGGTAATTGCTTTGAATTACCTAGAGATTTTTATTTATTCTTGGCTCCCATTACCTTGTGCAATTAAATAATGTGAAACAGTACAGTTATAAAATTAACAGAAAAAACCCACAGGCCATTATAGCCTCTAACTTTTAAGAAGTTACAGCAACATACAAACTGGCACAACCTCCTACATGAGAGCTAATGCAAGTCTAATCAATCATTATAAAAAGTCTTATGGAGGGCGCCTGGGTGGCTCAGTCTGTTAAGTGTCTGCCTTTGGCTCAGGTCACGATCCCAGGGTCCTGGGATCCAGCCCCACATCAAGCTCCCTGCTCGCAGGGAAGCCTGCTTCTCCCTCTCCTCCCCGCTTGTGCTCTCTCTCTCTCTGTCTCTCAAATAAATAAATAAAATCTTTGGAAAAAAAAGTCTTATGGAAACAAGTTTTGAGAAAGGAGAAAGAAATGAATGTATTATGTCGGTAATTAAAGTCATACTCATGCGCAATTTTGAAATGACATTAAGAAGTCTGTTGTTATTAGACTTACAAAAAATCATGCGTAAGTGTGTGTGTTTCATATCTGCACTTCACATTGATTAAAATTTGAAATTATTTTGTATACACAGATGTAAATTTAAGAAATGTGCTTAATGTGCTGAGATAAATTTTTAGAAATAACTTGAATCTATGTTCTAGTAAGTTCTAGTAAGATTAATATATTTTGTCATGAGAGAGTATGGATCACAATGAAACATGTTGAGGTTCTTTGTGTAACACATAAGGTACCTGTTACAAAATTAGTCAAGTTTTTTGTTGTTGTTATGTGTAAGATTCCTACAAAAGATTAAACACAAAATATATAGGTGAGTAAATAAATAGGTTACTGAGTAAATAAGGGCAGGACTTCATTTTTACCTACAGTTTTGCCCATATATATAGTATCTGCAATTATACAGTATCTAGGAAATCTTTGAAAAGTGGGAAAAGAGGGCGCCGGGGTGGCTCAGTAGGTTAAGCGTCTGCCTTCAGCTCAGGTCATGATCCCGGGGTCCTGGGATCAAGTCCCACATAGGGCTCCCTGCTCAGCGGGGCGTCTGCTTCTTTCTCTACCCTTCCCCAGGCTCATACTTTCTCTGTATCTCACTCTCTCTCTCAAATAAAATATTAAAAAAAAAAGAAAAGAAAAACACATAATAAGTTGACTCAAAATCAAGAAAAAATTAGTAAGACATTGTTGGTAGTAAGACATTGTTGGTAGCATAGGAAATTCTACTACACACTTCTCCTTAGAAGAAAACAAAACAACTTATTTCAGGGTATAATGAAGCTAAAGGAACATACTCTTAACATTTTTACTACTGTTCAAATAAAATAGTTTTAAATATGGCTTTTATATAAGCTTATCCTCCAGGTATCATTATTAGTAATAATAATTCTCCTTCTCCCCCTCCTCCTTCTTCTTATATTTAATTAGTTAAATCCTAGAAATAAAAACAAGTGCCAGGCTCCCATTCTAATCTGGGAACACACATCTTCCCAAAATAAGAATGAAACATCAAAATGCCTGGGCAAGTTTTCAGAGAGTATGTTCATTACAACCCAGCCTCTCAATACTTAAAAAAAACCAAACATGGTTCACTCTATTCTTACTTGACTTTATTTAAGTCCCTGGAAGAAAGCACTGCTCGTCACAAAATGTATGTGAGCACTTTCCTCCTATAACCAAAAAGTTTTGTTCTTTATTAAGCTTTACCACACAAAGAATCAACCCTGTTCTCAAACTTACTTTAATGAGGAGATATTTATTGTATTGAAAGTGGTATTATTCTCTGTTGCGGAAATTTGGTAGCTGTGTCCTCCCCTTAAGCATCACAGACACAGCGCAGCTACCAAACTATGGACTGTCTTCCATATCTGGTGCCCACTCGCAATGCTATGCATCGGTGACACACCAGAGTGGGTTATCCCACCAAAAGCAGATCAGACACTGAGCTAGGACTTTCGAATTTCAGATCATTTAAGAAACAAAAATGGCTTTTATAAAATCTTTGTTTCGACAACTACACATATTTAACAAGGGAGAAAATAACAGGAAAAAAATGAAGGACGGTGAATGAATGAAGGATGAATGAAGGATGATGCAATTCCTTACCTCCTGTTGTTCCATGTACTCCCTATGTCTCCGAGCTGCCTCGTGCCTCCATAACTTTAGGCAAACCAAAGCACTAATGAGATAAACAATCATGGTGACAAACAGGAAGATCATCGCTGCTATCTGTCCTCCTTCCACCCGGCAGAACACTGCATTCATCGGCGTATTAAACAAAGGATAGTAGCAGAGTCCACCTCGGTTGGTATCATTCACATAGACTATGGCCGCAGCCATATACAAAATAAACAAGGCAACGTTAATTCCAAATTCAGTTAGAGGCCACCAATTAGAATCCAAAAGAATGGTCCGATAATACATGGACATGCCGAGAACCAGAATAATAACGGTGGCGATCCAAGCTAATCCAGCAACCACGAGTACAAAAGGGGTTTTGGGGCCACTGTAATAATAGCCCCCATAGGTACTGCCCAGGCCACCAATACCTCCCATGCCATAGGGCTGTGAGTAGCCAAACAGGTTATACCACTCGCTGTCCTTGTAAATGTAAGCTGTGACACAAGCGAAGACACCAGCTCCCAAAAGCAGCTCCACCACACCCAGAATTCGCAGCAGGCCTGCCCACGACTTCATGTAGGCGTACCTCAGGTTATACTCTTCCACCTTCTCATTGTACGTTCGGGCTGTCTGGGTGTGTCGGCCTAGTGAGCCATAGGGGTCGTGGGGAAACATCGCCTCAGCCTCTTTTGGGGAATTAAAGGTTCCTTCTGACCCTCCGCAAGGATCTTTGTAGGAGTTGGGGGGTGAGCGGTGGTTTGGTCCTGCTGGAGAAGCTGGAGGCGAGCACTCCACTCCATCCGAGATGTATCTGATGTCAGACACCGGCTTATCCCATCCTGGGTCCTTTTTCTGCCCTCTGAAGAAGTTCTTCCAGGACTCAGGGACAAAGCGCCTTACAGGTTTGAGATCTGGTGCTATGGCTGGTTCCTCGGTGTCACTTGAGTAGAAGTCTGGGCCGAATGGTGGCTGTAATGGGAGAGGGGGTGGTGGCAAGGGATCAGCGCTCATGGCCAGCTCACTGTCGCGAAGAGTCTGGAGGGTGCCTATGGTGCCATCCTGACAGGGTGAGTCCCTTGGGACTTCATCATAGTGCCTGTCCCGATTCCTGGATCTTCCATCATTTGACGACATTTGTGACTTTTACACCTGTGGCCAAGATTAAAGTTATCACTTACGCCTAGTTAGTTATTCTTTCAATGATGCTGGGATTTTATTCACTTAATGGTAGATAATTGTATTTAGGAAACCAATATGGTCACGTCTAATTATCATGATACGTAAAAATCATAATATATTTTAAACATGTACAACATAATAGCCAGAGATAACATCATCATTCTATATGATTTTAAGGGCAATCAAAATTAAAATCTTAGTTCTGAATTAAAACATTTGTAAGTCTAATTTATCTATGAGCGCAGTAAACAAGTGTAGAAACCATGTAAGAAGCTAAATTTTAATCATACAGGATACTAACACATCCCAAGTAGAATCCTTTCCTCAAACACCCAAATCAAAATATTTAATAGTTTGAGCATACCAAAGTTTGATGAGCCAGCAAATACTCTTCATTTTCATTACCTCAAATCTCCTTTGGAATGGCTTGGGAGAAGCAGTCTGTTAAACACAGGGATTGAAGAGCCCCTTTCTTTCTCAAATCAGGGAAGTCAGTTTAGGGGAGTTGCTTCTTCCACTCTAAAATATTAATACTTGATACTCGATTTTAAAAATTGAATTCTCAGGGCGCCTGAGTGGCTCAGGTGGTTAAGCGTCTGCCTTCGGCTCAGGTCATGGTCCCAGGGTGCTGGGATCAAGCCCCGCGTCGGGCTCCCTGCTCAGCGGGAAGCCTGCTTCTCCCTCTCCCTCTGCTTCTTCCCCTCCCTCTGCTTCTCCCCCTGCTCATGTTCTCTCTCTCTCTCTCTGTATCTCTGTGTCTCGAATGAATAAAAAAAGAAAAAAATCTTAAAAAAAAGGAAATGCATTTCTCTTAAAAAAATTTTTTTTGAATTCTCAGAGAAAAAAAATCACTGAAGGTTAAGATTCCCCAAAAGTAGAACACAGAGCAACTGTGTATATCATGTGTAGCACTCTTCTCAGAGTGGCCACCTAAAGGGGATTTGCCGTTGCGACACTCAGTATCTCAGAGGGGATTTGACCCACCTAAAAAATAAGGCAGAGAAAAAGCACTTTTACCAAACCTGTTGATTTCCTTCATAAAATCAGTGACCTGGACATGTATACAAAAAGAAGGACACTACTCGCTAATGTAACTAATTACTAGGTTTAAGGCACAATGAATTTCTCCCTCGCATTGCTTATAAGCGAGTACTTACTGGAAACTCACTGGGCATATAGCATGTACTTGGCACTATGAAGGTCTCTAAGTTTAAATGGAGAATCCCACCTTTGTGGTGTTGAACTATTTAGAAACTCCTCAGGCTTTGTTTTTTTGTTTTAATTGAGAGAGAAAGGGAGAGCAGAGGGAGAGAATCTTAAGCAGGCTCCATGCCCAGTGGGGAGCCTAATGTGGGGCTCTATCTCACGACCTGAGATCATAACCTGAGCCAGATGCTTAACTGACTGAGCCACCCAAGTGCCCCCCTAAGGCTTTCATTTTGTAAAATGGAGACCTATCGTTCAACAAATTTACCAAACATCTGCCATGCACCAAGCATGCTAAAAGTGTTACTGAACAAAACCAACTGAAATCCCTGCGTTCGTGGAACTTAAGTCTCAGTGGGGGGATTATAGATGACAGATAAGGGAAGTGAAATACATCAGATGCTAAGGAACAAAGTTAAGAATGGTGATAAGGAGCACTTTGCCCGTCAGGTGTTACAATTTTAAATAGAATGACTGGGAAGTCTTCACAGAGAATGTGACATCTGAATATAGAAATGAAGCGGGTGAAGGAGGAAGCCAGACAGCTATCAGGGAAAGCGGTCCAGGCAGATGGAACAGCTAGTCAAAAGCCTTGAGGCAGGAGTGCCTGGCAAGTTCAAGAACTATTAAGTCATGGAGGCCAGTGGGGCAGCAGCAGAGTGAGTGAGAGGGTAAGCAGCAGAATTAAGTCTGTCTGAATCATTAGGGAGGGCCTTGAAAACCACTGGAAAGGATTTGGGCTTTTACTGGGAGTGAGATGAGAAGACAAGGGAGCATTCTGAGTAGAGCACTGACGGGATCTGACGTGTTTTAATGGGGTCACTCTGGATGCTATGTTGAGAGTACACTCCAGGAGACAAGGGAGACAACAGAGGCCACGGACTGAATCCAATGGACCACGGTGGTAGCAATGGAGATAGAAAGAAGTCAGATTCTTTAATACAGGGAATTAAAAGTTTTTATTATAGAAAATTTCAAACATAATAAAAAGTGAAAAGAATAGTATCATGAACCCTATGTACCCATCAACCGACTTCAATAATTATCAATTTATGACCAATTCTGTTTCATCTATGCCTCTTACTTATTCCTTCTGCCAAGAGATTCCTTTGAAGCAAATCTCAGACATCTGATAATTTCATATGCAACATTTCTCCACCCCTCCAAACTGGAGATAGCCCTGGGACAAGCAGCCTGAAGAGTCTGAGATAGCCATTAGAAATCCAGGTGGAGATGTCCAGGCAGAAATGCACACACAGAAGGTAGGTCTACCATAGACTAGATACTGTCACCCACGGAATGGGTGAAAATGGAGAGAGTTCTAAATTTCTGGGCCTTCTAATGGGGTACCCCAAGTTTAGAGAATTACTGTGCTAGTTCCAGCATGGTGCCCCGTGCAAAGTAGGAGCTCTATAAATGATAGCAATAAGCAGTTATTTTTGTCTCGGTCATTTATCTCATCTGTATCTAAAAACATTGTATTTTACTTTTTACAAGACTTTATTTAAATTTACTTGACAGAGAGACAGCGCACACGTAGGGGAAGGCGAAAGCCGAGAGGCAGAAGCAGGTTCCCTCAAACCCAGGACCCTAGGATCATGACCGGAGGTGAAGGCAGAGGCTTAACCGACTGAGCCACGCAGGCGCCCCTGTGTCTAAAAACATTTAAATTCTAGAAATGCACAGTACGACTACAGTTTTGAAATACACTTTCCTAACAAAAGTAGAAGCAAAAGCACAGAAATAACTTCAGCAAGTTTTATATAATTCAACATCCCGTTGCTTAACACATTGGTAAAAAAAAAAAAAAAAAGTGTGCGTCAATGTAATGGATTTACTTTATCTTCACCTGTGTAAAGTGGCTCATTTGAATTAGAACACTCTATCAATGTTTACATAACAAGAATTTTTAAATAAAAAGCAAAAAAAAAAACAACAGATGTGGAGAATCATGGAATAACAAAATACGTGATTTTAGAAGGGAATGGTGAGCGGTAGACCACATCGTCGTTATCTGGTACCCCTCGTGTATCTTTGAGGGTGTCACCGAGAGCCCTCTTGGATTCAGCACGCTGAGGGACAGCGGGGTCTTTGTTTTGGACAAGCCCCGGGACTCTGGCTCCATTCTGTAGGAACACACAGCTCTGAAAGCCATAACGGTGGGAGGATAAATGGTTTCCCCCAAGAAAGTGACACGGGAACCTTTCTCGGTCGCCTTTACAAAAACAGAAGCCTCGCTTTAGCGAGCTTTAAAGTTTTGCTGGGCCCACGAGATGTTTCCGGGCTCCTTGGGAGCAGGGAAAGCCCCGAGGGTTTTAACCAACCCACGCGTGAGTGACAAGGGACACCGAGCATCTGCGCTGGGGTCGCTCCCGAGCCAGCCGCTCGGCGTCCCGTCACACCCATCTCTCTCAATCCTGCCCACCCAAGGGAGCGCTCGGTCTGCGCGGCCGACAGAAAACCCATTCTCGGTCCGTCGAGATGACGCCCCAAAGCGGCCGGAACTAGGTCCATGCGCGGGCCGGGCGCGCCTCACCGCGCACCTGTGTCCCCTGAGTGAAAGCGGGCTGGCTGAGCGGCCCTCCTGACGCGCAGGCCCCGCTCTCCCCGGGGCGCTCACCTCTTTCCGCGCCGCGGTCCGGCCTCGGCCGCAGGTTATGGCGGGGCTGAGTGGCGAGCGCCGCGGGCCGTGGCGCGCGCTTGGCGGGGCCCGGGGCCTCGCTTCCGCACCCGCGCACCTGCCGGGGGTGCCGCCGGGCCCCTCCCCGTCCGCCGCCGCCTCACATGCCCCCCCCCCCCCCGCCCCGGGCCCACTCACCTGAGCGGTAGCCGGGAAGAGCGCACACGCCGCCCACGGCACTGAAACCTGGCTCAGCTCCCGGGGCGGAGCCGAGCCAAGTTTGCCCCGCCCGGCTTTGTCAGGCCCGGACTCCCGCTCCGGGCCCGGGAGGGTCGGAGCCCGCCCCGCACCTCGGAGCGGCGGTTACAAACCCAGCTCCGCCCGCGCCACGGCGCGCGCACACAGCTTGGAAACGTAGTAAGAGGTGTGATTAGTCCGCCGGGAGAGTTTTCATCGCAAGGTTGCCATTCTCTTCCCTAGTTTTGAAAAGTTAACAACGGAAAAAGGAGACTCATGTACTATGCCCAATGATACCTGGCTGACAATACATGTTAGGAAATGGTAAAAGAAGAAACGAAAAGAAGTTCAACATTTTAATTTTGATATAAATTAAATACTTTCCAAAAAGCATCTAAAATAGTCCACTGTACAGCATATAAAAATGGTATTTGAGAAGTTAGAGACCATAGAGAAACTGTGAATAAGGCACAAAGTTTATTTACACTCATAATTGCATACTAAACTGTTTCATAATTCGTATTTACAACCCCATAGTTTTAGTATTCTGAATTATTCCTTCACATTCTTTGATATTTGACATAATGTTCACTCTTCATTCACACTGAACTCCTCTCCCAACACCACTCACAAGAGTAAATAAATACTAGAGAAAAAAATTAAGATATTATTTGAAGCTTGATCTGTTTACTTCAAGATGACAGAGAAATCAGGTTCTTGTGCTGAAATACAAGAGTGAAGAATTAAACTGTCATTCACTTGAAAAGTATATTATCTCTGTTCAGATACCACTGAATAAAATGCACATGAACCTGCCAAGCAACAACATGACCGGCAGGCTGGTTTCTAGGTCCCATCGCTCTCATAGTCTTCAATTATCAGCTCTTCTTCCTCCATGTCTCCTTGCACGGAAGAGGGCTGAGGCTGGCTGGCAGGCAGCTCACTCCCACTATTTTGACTCAAAGGCAGACAGAAAGTCTCAGGTTCGGCGGTTTGAGTGGGTTCACCCAGAGCTTCCTCTGCAGGCTGCCCTCCATTAAGCAGTGCTTCATCTCCACTGTCGGCGTCTATCAATCCAGGTTCCCTGTCCGTCAGGGCTTCCATTCTCAACCTGCCAGATTCATAATGCAGGCATCAATAATAACCAAAAAGAGGGATACCTTTAAGTTATACCATGCGTGTGAGAATTATGAAGCCATCTCTTCACTTACCTTGACATGCTCACTCTGTAGCCAAGCCCTTTGGTTTATTTAATGATATAAACAAAAGTACAAGGTAAATGACAAAATGTGAAAAAAATCATTACAACTTACAGTACAAATGACTTGATTAATGTCTTTGCTAAAGAGTTCTTACAAATTAAAAAGAAAAATTAAATAGAATAGAAAAATGGGGAGGGCACCTGGGTGGCTCAGCTGGTTAAGCATCAGGCTCCTGATTTTGGCTCAGGTCATGATCTCAGGGTCGTGAGATCAGGCTCCTCACTAAGAGTGGAACCTGCTTAATATTTTCTCTCTCTTCCTAGCCCTCTGCCCCTCCCTCACCTTGTGAGAGCACATGCATGCACTCTCTCAAAAAAAAAAAAAAGAAAAATGGGCATAAGACATGGACAATTTACATAAAAAATACAAATGGTAACTAAATTGTTCAACCTAGTTATTTTAAAAATTGAAATTAAAATAATGAACTACTACCATCATCTTTAAAACTGGCAAAGACCTTTATTTAATTAGTTATTAAAGTTTTATTTATTTAAGTAATCTCTACACCCAACGTGGGGCTCAAACACACAACCCTGAGATCATGAGTCACATGCTCTTCTGACTGAGCCAGCCAGGTGCCCCAAGACCTCTTAAAAAGGTTTTAATAGGGGCGCCTGGGTGGCTCAGTTGGTTAAGCGACTGCCTTCGGCTCAGGTCATGATCCTGGAGTCCCGGGATCGAGTCCCACATCAGGCTCCCTGCTCAGCAGGGAGTCTGCTTCTCCCTCTGACCCTCTTCCCTCTCATGCTCTCTATCTCTCATTGTCTCTCTGTCAAATAAATAAATAAAATCTTAAAAAAAAAAAAAGGTTTTAATAGAACCCAGCGGTGTCAAGAGCTAGGAGAAAAGAATATACTGATAGACTGTAAGTGGACATAAAATTGGCAAAATATTCCCGGAAGTAATCTAGCAATATAGAGCAAAGGCTTCAGAGAAGTGTATATCCATCGATTCAACAAGTTTTTTGGAATACATCCTATGTAAATAGCATTTGATGTTCACAATGAGTAGAGCTATGAGAAAACTGTGATAAAGCTGGAAATAAGCTAAATGTACAAAAATAAGGTGTAGGCTGTATTACAGGAAACTAGAGAACTAGTGAATATTAACTATCAAGCTAAATATTAATATTTAGTATTGTCAACATGAATCAACGATAATGTTAAATATGGTCATCATGATTATTTATTTAAGTAATCTCTACACCCAATGTGGGACTCGAACTCATGACCTTGAGATCAAGAGTCTCATGCTCTATCTCGACTGTGCCAGCCAGGCATTCCTAAATATGGTCATCATGAATGACTGCAATAAGTAGCACTGACAAATCCTGTCTCCCAAGTTAGATCAAGTAGTTGAACCAATAACAACAGTTAAAAAGCCTTTTTATTTTTTATTTTTTTTAAAGATTTTTATTTATTTATTGAGAGAGAGAGAGAGAATGGTAGAGAGAGAGCATGAGAGGGAAGGAGGTCAGAGGGAGAGGCAGACTCCCTGCTGAGCAGGGAGCCCGATGCGGGACTCGATCCCGGGACTCCAGGATCATGATCTGAGCCGAAGGCAGTCGCTTAACCAACTGAGCCACCCAGGCACCCAAAAAGCTTTTTTAAATAAAATGCCAAGTACATAATTTGACCTTACAAATAAGTGAAGTAGAAATGAAATACAGGTGTTGTGTTAATCAATGATATTAGCCCAGAAGTGATTTCATAATAAAAGGAATAGCACAGATAAAGATTTACCTCTCTATATCTAATAAAACTGCATTTTTTAAAATTTGTCTGAATCTTCTAAGAGAAGGAAGATAAAAAAAAAAAAAAAGTGCTTTTGTGGTAGTTCCTGGTCACTGCAGGCTTTAAACACAGGCTAAGGACACCTCTGGGCAGGAAAGGTGAAAAGGGGTTTTCACATAGGCAAGATCTGCTAAATGGAGGATTTTAAAAATCCCCTTGCTTTTATGATTCCATATGTGAGCTAGTGAAAATATACTGTTATATTACATATAGTAATAAAATGGTGGATTTACAATGCAATCATATGACCATTAATCACTGGGAATTATATGTATCTCTTGGATTTTACAGATAAATTTTACTGGCTGTATACTGAATAAATTAGGTAACATTCAGTGGACATTTCAATAACAGGTCTAAAAACAGGTTTTGAAAATTAAAACAATCAACTTACCTCCCAAAGTGTCGTTTCAGAGGAAGCCTTCCAATATCTTGGATAAAAGAAATTTGAGCTGAAACAGAGATTTTAAAAAAGCTTTAAAGAGACAATTCTCTGAAGATAGATAAATGGACAATAAGCACATGAAAGGATGCTCAAAATCACAAATCCTTTGGAAAATTCAAATGAAAACCATGGGATACCATTTCACATCCTTTAGGATGTCTGTTAGAAAAAAAAATAGAAAAAAAAAAGGTTTCACAAAGATGTGGAGAAACTGAAACCCTTGGGAATTGCTGGTGGAAATGTAAAACGTATAACTGCTTTGGAAAATGGTAAAGCAACTCCTTAAAAAATTAAAGACAGAATTACTATATGACCTAGCAATTCCACTTCTGGGTATATACCCAAAAGAACTGACAGCATGGTCTTTTTTAAAGAGTAATTTGTACACCGATGTTCGTAACAGCATTGTTCACAATAGCCAAAAGGTGGAAGCAACTTATGTGTCCATCGGCAGATGAATGGAAAAACAAAATGTGGTATATACACACAATGTGATGTTATTCAGCCTTAAAAAGGAAATTCTGATATATATGTATATATATATAATATTATATATATTTATTTTATTTGGGGCAGAGGAAGGGGCAGAAGGAGAGGGCGCAAGAGAATCTTAAGCAGGCTCCACACACAGTGCGGAGCCCCAAGTGGGGCTCAATCTCACGATGCTGAGATCATGACCTGAGCCAAAACCAAGAGTCAGACGTTTAACCAACTGAGTCACTTAGGCCTCCCAATACATGCTATAATATAGATACACTTTGATGACATGCTGTGTGAAATAAGTCAATTACAAAAGGACAAACACTGTATGAGTCCACTATGTCAGGTACCTAGAGTAATCAAATTCAGGGACAGAAGATAGGTGGTGGGCAGGGAGTGGGAGGTAGTGTTTAACATGTGTAGTTTCAATTTTGCAAGATGACAAAGTTCTAGGGATTGGTTATACAAGGTGAATACGCTTATCACCACTGAACTACATACTTAAACATGGTTTAAGTTGATAAATTTTTATATTCTGAAGAAACATTTATTCAGGAAAATCTAACTGCAAGAGTCTGTGGCATTTGAACCAGGACTCACTCCTTTGCTTCCTCAGCTTTAAGGAGATTTCACGCCAGGTGGGTGCAGCCAAGGACCCATAGGACTCCCTCCTTCCTGTGGCCGGCCAAGAATTCAGGACTCTCTTTCTCCAATCCAAACCATGGAAGCTCTATCCTAGTAGCGCAGCAGGCTGAGAATACTGCCTCCTCCTTGAACTGCAATGGCCCTCGTCCAAGTTCATTCATAGAGCTAAGGGCCCATGCTGTGAGGGGCCCAGCCATGATGATCAGAGGCTACCTCCACTTGAGCACTCACCCAGAACAGTGACTCACTACAGGGGCTCAACAGTAGATCTGAACTGGCAGAAGAAAGAATAAGTCAACCTGAACAAGACTGATAAATATTGTGTAATCAAAGAATAGGGAGAAAATGAAAGAGAAATAAACAAAGCTATCAGAGGTATGTGGGATACCTTTAAGCATTCCAACAAACACAGAGGACCACAATAAAAAACAAAGAGAAAGAAGTAAAAAATAAATAATGTCTAAAATGACATAGTAAATAAAGAAATAGGGGAAAAATGGTAAGAAAAACCAAAACATCTTTTTTTTAAGTAGACTTCACACCCAATGTTGGGGCTTGAACTCCCACCCCAAGATCAAGAGTTGCATGTTCTTGGGGCGCCTGGGTTGCACAGTGGGTTGAGCGCCCAACTCCTGGTTTCAGCTCAGGTCATGGTCTCAGGGCTGTGGGATGGAGCCTAAGGGCTCCATGCTAAGCGCTGAGACTGCTTAAGACTCTGCTCCCTCTTCCCCTCTTCTCCCCCCACCCCCGCCCTGCCCCTCTGGCATGTGCTCTCTCTCAAATAAATACTGAAAAAAAAAAAAAAAAAGAGTTGCATGCTCTAACAACTGAGCCAGCCAGGCGCCCCCAAAACATCTTATTTTTGACTGAATTTTATGAACCCTTCAAAGTTTGTAAACCAACACTATGAGAGCTCTTGGATACTTACCTTTTTAAGGATCCACTACAGAACAGAATCAGGATTTTTAAAAAAAACAGCTTTTTGATATGGAAAACTGAGTTTGTGATCCTATAATCTGAATTTTTAACTAGTGGATAAATGATTCTCCAGATAATTTCAATGTAAGTAGTCTAAATCAGTACTAGATACTAAACTGGGAAAGGTTAGAATAAACTCTGTGGTGTTAGGCTGAAATTCAATGTATTGGTTTGAACTCATGGTTTACACACACACACACACACACACACACACACACACACACACACAAACTTCCTAGCTCTGTTCCACTGAAACAGCCTAGACACAATGATACTCCAGTCTAGACACAATGATACTCCAGTAGCAAGGACCATACCTAGTATCCAGATCCTAAATTTTTTTTTTTTTTTTTTTAAGTAGGCTCTACGCCCAACATGGAGATTGAACTCACAACCCCTAGATCAAGAGTCACATGCTCTATCGACTGAGCCAGCTAGGCGCCCCCAGATCCTAAATTCTAAATACTATTTCCACTCTAAGGAACCAGGGCTCCTGAAGTATAAAATGATCCTGGATTTCTGATATTTATAAAAGGGACATCAGAGAGAGTTCTCTCTTTGCTCTGCTCTCTGCCATGTGAGAATATAAAATAGCTGGATCTGCTTGTATCTTGATTTTGGACTTTCCAACCTCCGGAGCTGATTTAGTACTTATTTATAAAATATGGAGTGCTATCCATGGTAAGTGCCATATGCCAATTAAAACATATGCCTAATATTCGTATACGCACAGAAAAAAGTCTAGAAGAATTTACACCAACCTTTCAAAAGGAATTACCTATGGTTATAGGGAATTTTTATTTTTACTTTATATACTTCTGTATTGCTTTATTTCTTTTTAAATCAAAAACACATATTCTGGATCAAAAAATAAAGGGAAAAAAACTTAGCTCACTAGAATATAGCAATGAGTTGACCTACAGAAAGATAAAGTTATAAAACACTACTTCTTGGGATAACTAAAAACCCATGTTATTACCTGGATTTCTCATTGGAATGGTTAGCAAGGCAAGGTATGGCAACAGCTGAGTTTGGAGGCATAAAGCTGGTAAGCAGAAGTCAGAAAAAAGTGCTTTTGCTGCCAAGCAATTTTCCCGATACTGTACAGAAAAAAAAAAGATGAAATGAAAACTAAAGTAAAAAAATATGGAGATGTATCCCTAGACAAACTAAGTTTACTATATCACAAATTGTGTTTACATACCACATACTTTTCAGTTTATCTAATTAGTTTTTTATAAGTGTCCTAGCCTTACCTAATGAAGCATTTTACCTATAAAACTATTTCATATTTGACATAATAGCAATAAGAATATATTTTTAAAAATTTTATTTATTTAGTCATGAGAGACAGAGAGACAGAGAGAGAGGCAGAGGCAGAGGGAGAAGCAGGCTCCCCGCAGAGCAGGAGACCAATGTGGGACTCGATCCCAGGACCCTGGGATCATGACCTGAGCTGAAGGCAGATGCTTAACAGATTGAACCACCCAGGCGTCCCAGCAATAAAAATTTTTTAAGAGACTTAAGGTAGAAAGAAAAAAAACTTAAAAATGAAAGGAATTTTGTTTATGAGCATAATCATAAATTATGTGAGGATATTGTTTCTCAGTAAAAAGATTTATATTCTTCAGTTAACATGGGTACAATGCTAGGCTGAGGAGGAGAGAAGCACAATCTGCCTTCAAGGAGCTTACAGTTTTACAGAGATAATCTGTATGTAACTATAAGGCAAAATTAATTTTCATGCTATAAAGAGCAAAGCAAGTCAATAAGGGACATAAATTGGTTAAAAGTCATGAAATTGTCCAAGAAATCTGTTGGGAAAAATGTCTTAAGTAATGAATTACAAGCTCATATTTAGCCATATGATTTACGAACTGGAAGACATCTTAGAGATAATGTAGTCCGGAGACCACAAATTCAGATGCTGTAGGAGACAGTGCAGGGAGAAAGCTGGGGAAAATAGTACCCACCACTCCCATCTTCAAGGGGCAGATGCTACTTGGCTTGATCAGATTGCTGCCATGTAAAAATATAGGCCAGTGCTGCCTTACTTTGCATTCTTTTCGGAAGAGTCCAGGAATTCTGAGCCAGAAATCCATGTATGAATTTTAGTTATCATACTCATTTTTTAAAAGACTGGAAATTCATGAAAAAAAATCTTTTTGTGTGCAGTATTCAACATGGGGGGGCCATCTATTTTTGACTTCTAATCCAATCCTCCACATTTAAAGCTGTGGAAACTAAGTGCACATTAGGTAAAATAACGTGTCCAGATGGTTAGAAGCAAGTCAAGGATTTATTCCCCCCCGCTTTTCTTAAAGTAATCTCTAGGGGCAGCTGGGTGGCTCAGATGGTTAAGCATCTGCCTTCAGCCCAGGTCATGATCTCAGGGTCCTGGGATCGAGCCCCGCATCAGGCTCCCTGCTTGGTGGGGAGCCTGCTTCTCCCTCTCCCTCTACTGTTCCCCGATTGTGCTCTCTTGCTCTCTCTCAAATAAATAAAATCTTTAAAAAAAAAAAAAGTAATCTCTATACCCAATGTGGGGCTTGAACTCATGACCCTGAGATCGAGAGTCACATGCTCTTCCAACTGAGCCAGCCAGGTGCCCCTATTTTTAATTAAAACTAAAAGATAATTATAATTGATACTGTGAATTCAATAATTATCTAATAAATATGATATGTGTTTTCAAATTTTGAGTATTTTCCTTAAAAATAATGAGGCATTTAAGAGAGTCCTTTTTATGTCTTACTATAATTCTAAGAAAATTGTGGGTGTTAGCAACTATTTCTTACTATAATAAAACACTTTTTTAAAACATAAAAAAATAACAGCTTTATTGAGATATAATTCATATACCATAAAATTTACCTATTAAAAGTATACAATTCTTTTTTTACCTTTTTATTTATGAGAAACCACTGGGGTTTGTGCAAGGGTCGAAAACTTGATCCTCCTCCTTGGCAATGAGCAAATCCTCGGGCTTTGTTGGAATGCATCACACCTCTTGTAGCTATGGATGTACTATATTGCGTGAGTAAAGAGCGTGTCTAAAAAGGAGACAAAATGTAAAATAAGGAAAATAAGAGATTTACAATGCAGTGCTATTGGTACTGGGCTGACACCAAAAAACCACTAATCAGATTTACTTAATGTATGTTCACTTTTTTTTTTTTTTTTAAGATTTACTGATTTTAGAGAGAGTGTGCACATGTGCGAGGCAGGGGAGTGGCGGAGGGAGAGAATCTTCAAACAGACTCTGCCGAGTATGGGGTGAATGCAGGGCTCTATCCCATGAACCATGAGATCACAACCCTAGCTGAAACCAAGAGTTGCTCAACCAATCAAGCCACCCAGGCATCCCTAATGTATGTTCACTTTTTCCAATATTACCAAAGCCCTGAAAATAATATGCTAAAAAATTACCTAAATCAAATTCAACTGAGACACAATTAACCAGTATGTGTGAACTCTGAATGGATCTTGGATGCGGGTGGTGAAAACAACTTAAAATACGTTTTTTTTAAAAAGACTTAATTTTTAATTGCTTCTTAGCCTTTTGGCTAAGATTAAGTTAAGATTTTATTTTTGAGTAATCTCTGCATGTGGGGCTCAAACTTACAACCCTGAGATCAAGAGTTGCATGCTTTACCGACTGAGCCATCCAGGTTCCCCTTAAAATACATTTTTAAAAAAATATTTTATTTATTTATTTGACAGAGAGAGATAGCAAGACGGGCAACACAAGCAGGGGGAGTGCGAGAGGGAGAGGCAAGCTTCCTGCTGAGCAGGGAGCCTGATGTGGGGCTCAATCCCAGGACCCCAGGATCATGACCTGAGCCGAAGGCAGATGCTTAACAACTGAACCACCCAGATGCCCCTTAAAATACAAATTTTTGAGACAGCTGAGGAAATCAGAATAAGGATGTTACTGAATTAATGCTAGTTTCCTTAAGTGTGATAAACGCTATGTGGTTGTAATAGGGCAATGTCCTTATGCATGCTTAAGTATTAAGTGATGTGGTACCTGCTATTACTTTCCAATTATTGGGCCAAAATGAGTGTGTAAACACATAGAGGTTAAGCAAATGTGGCAAAATATGAAAAAGTGGTAAAGAAAAGCTAAGGGGGGCGCCTGGGTGGCTCAGTTGGTTAAGCAACTGCCTTCAGCTCAGGTCATGATTCTGGAGTCCCGGGATCGGGTCCCGCATCGGGCTCCCTGCTCGGCGGGGAGTCTGCTTCTCCCTCTGACCCTCTCCCCTCTCATGCTCTCTCTCTCTATCTCATTCTCTCTCTCAAATAAATAAATAAAAATCTTTAAAAAAAAAAAAAAAAGAAAAAGTTTCATTGTTATAAAAAAAAAAAAAAGAAAAGCTAAGGGTATACAGGCATTCATCATACTGTTCTTTCAACTTGTCTATAGGTTAGAAAATTTCAAAATAAAAAAGAATATAAGAAAAATTAAGCAAATGCAACTGAATAGTGAAACTAAATATAACATAGAAACCATATCATACATGTTTTTTATTGTATCTTTCCTAATTTTAATTATTAATGCTATTTCAATATTTATAATACAGAAACATTAACAATATCAAAACAGTGTTGTGCAAAAGAACTTTCTGTAACAGGAATGTTCTGTTATTTAACAAACTGTTCAACACAGTAGTTACTAGCCACATGTAGCCATCAAATGCTGGAAATGTGGCTAGTCTGTCCGCGGAACTGAATTTTATTGACTTGTTTATTTATTTATTTTTAAAGATTGTATTTATTTGATAGAGACAGAGAGGGCTAGAGAGGAAAGTGGGGGAAACAGTACAGGAAGAGGAAGAAGCAGACTCCCCACTGAGCAAGGAACCCGATGCAGGGACCCTGAGATCATGACCTGAGCCAAAGGCAGACACTTAACTGACTGAGCCACCCAGGCGCCCCTGATTTTTAAATTAAGTTTAATTTAACATAATGTAAATAGTCGTATGTGGCTAGTGGCTATTACACTGGTCAGAGCAGTGTTAGAATGTTATGGAAAAATATAAATTTTATACTGAATAATTTCAAATTTGTAAAAAAATTTATTTAAAAAGTAAAAGAAAGTATAAAAAGCACACTTCTTCCTCTTCTACTTTTCAATGGTTGCCAAAATTTCTGAATATACATATTAATTTCATAATCAGAAAATAACTTTAGAAAAAACAAGTATTATCACCAAAAAAGTCAGATTAACCACTGTCAATACAAACACTGGATTGGATGAATTAATTTTATTAATTTTATTATTGTTATTAAGAAGTTACATAAGGGGCCCCTGGGTGGCTCAGTCAGTTAAGCGTCTGCCTTTGGCTCAGGTCATGATCCTGGGGTCCTGGGATCTAGTCCTGCATCGGATTTTCTGCTCAGTGGGGAGTTTGCTTCTCCCTCTGCCCCTCTCCCCCGTTCATGCTCTCTCTCTCAAAAATAAATAAATAAAATATTTTTTTAAAAAGTTATGTAAGATGTCAAATGAGGAATAAAAGTAAACTTTCTCAATTCTGAGGAAACATTCATAAACAAAAACAGTCAAATGGTCTTACATTCCAGTCACCACTGAGGGTATCTGCAAAACTCAGAAAGTCACTGGCTCTCACAAGATCATCTACTTCCACGAAGAAATCTATGTAGTTTTGGTGAAGATATAAATTAAATAACTCTCCTGGCATGTGTGACATTTCTACGACTTCCTATAAAAAGAAGCAAACACATAGAATTTAGGCAAAAATGCAGTGGTTAAATGTATACATCTATAAATGTAAATAATATATATCCCATAAAAAGCACTAAATGTTATTAAAGACTTTACCTCAGGTTGAACAAGTAAGGTATCCCGCTCATACTCTGATAAATGAGAAGGCAACCGAGGGGAATCTAATTCTGTTAAAGATGCTCCTATAAAAAAATTTCTGGAATTATTAAAAATACCACCACCTACAGTTACATAGAACCACTCATTTGAAGGTTTTTTCAACACTTTAGGCACATAATACCAAACATACTAAGCAAGATGTTAAAAATAAAAAAATTAAGTGGAGGCTTATGTGAGTTGCCTATTACAGTGCCTTGCTGCTGTATAGTGAGTTGTCTCATTATCACTATTCTTAAGAAATCAAATTAGAATTCTGATGTCTGGATTATGGTTTTTCTAGAAATAAAATATTCCAACTCGCAAAGCACTCTGCAGCATTTCACCTTTTCAGCTCTGCATTGCTTTCTTCTTTTGATCCTCATTCTCGATATAAAAATCTTTATTATTATTTTCTTTACTATGTAGGATGAGGCTGCTTTCTGCATGAGACAACAGGAACCCTGTTCCTTGATGCAAGAAGTTATAAATGAATGTTGAGAAGGCAAACAAAAAATAGAAGGAAAAGAATCAGTGGGAATAGCCACTGAGGTTCAGAGGTAAGAGACCCAAGGGCAGAGGTGCGCCTTCACTTCCACTTAAGTGTCCCTGTTTCATTTTGTTCAGGTGGCAGGAAGGTTTCCATTTAGAAATCCCAAATTTTCAACCATCTGGAAAGAAGAAACTGAGAGATACTGGCCTAAAACAAGCAGGATGCCTGCAGTGAGAAGACAATGAAGCAGCAATAGAGAAACAACAGAAGACAAAGAGGCAAGGAAGATAAGAAGATCGAAAATAAGTACGGGAGGCACTCAAGAGTTTTATAGGATGATAAAAACAGCTGTTTAAAACAGCTCGGTTTTTGGCAATCAGAAAATAGTCTCAGATAATAAGAGGTGTGATAAGCATGAAGCTTCAACAAATGTCTGTCCACATACTGTTTGTGATCCACTGAAGCAGCTATTTTACAAGAGGTTTGAAAAACTATCTGAGAGGAAACTGAGGACACGACACATAGAACTTTTCTCAATGGTCCATTATGATGATTTACTTTGTGCTATAACAGATAAAACAGTTCCAAACTACAGCAATAGTTTCCTTCAAAATTTGGTAAGAATTGTTTCAATCTATATAAAGGCATGTCAGATGCCCCCCCCCTCCCCAATCTTAATTCTCTTCCTTCAGGATCAGCAGACTAAGAACTGATGTTTTCTACATGAAAAACAGAAGTCTGGGATTTTTTTGAAAGGAAAAACAATCTGGGAGCTTAGAGATCAGTGATCCGGGTGAGAGGACTGAGGGGAAGCAGGCATTAAAGAAAGAAGAGGGAAACAGAACATCTCTGGCTGGGGAGAGGGCAGGTAGTAAAGAGAAATGTAAGGAGTTCCAAAGAAGCCTGAAGCTACCTGGCAATTTGCCTAGGGTCCTGGTGTCCAGAGTTCAGGCCTAAGAGGGCTTTGGGCTACCAACACCTGCCACTAAAATTCTAGAGAAACTGATGTCTTACCTGCAGCAAACTATACTTTTAAATAAGATTACAGACATGGATATAGTCTACAGTAGTTTTTATATTTAGTCCTGTCCATTGTCCAAAAATACTCTATCTACATACACTTACCGGCTATGTCTTAAGCCTTGCCAAACAGTATCAGACCTAGCCCTAGATGCGAAATATGTAACATTTTCAAAAACTGGTATTTAATTTCAGTTGTAAGACTAATACCTAACAGATTTTTTTTAAAAAACATATCAGATTTTCTTACTTTTACAATATAATATTTTCCCCAGAGCTCTGAAAAGAAAAAGAGAAACATCTTTGCCACCAATAGCTTGGACCTCTTGGCTTTCAAAAACCATATCAGTTTTCTTCCTTTGTTTTGATTTTGACAGCGCAGCATCTGATTTTATTGAAGACATTCCTTTCTTCCTTGGCCATAAACGATTTTCTCCTAAATAATATACACCCAAGAGACAATATCGAAAATAAAATTAAAAGATGAAAAATAAAACTGATGTTTTATGTAAGTTACACTAAATAGTCAAATTAAAATATATTTTTTCTAATAAACCGTAATTACAAAATATGTGAACTCAGTCGTCTTTGGGTTGCTACACTATGAAAATGGAATAAAACATCATCTAAAAGTACCTTATGACACAGATTTCAAATTTTCACCCATAAACACATTCTCTAATATAGGCCTATCATTCTGAATTCTCATGGTACTGCTTGTGCAAGGTACTGTTCTTGGTGCATGATATGTATTAGCCAATTAAATCCTCAAAATAACTTGATTAGGTGAGAACTATTATTACACACATTAATGATAGGAGATAAAAAGAGATTAAGTAACTGCCTCAAGGTCATCAGCTAGTAAGTGACTTGAATCCAGGCAGTACAGTTCTATAGTGCATGTTCAACAACTATTCTGTATTACCTCTCTACTGATTTGGGCAGTCTTTAATTTATGAATATATCCATGGTGAAATTTCACTGGTAAATCTACTGTTCAAAACTCAGAATGCATCACTTAAGAAAAGTGGTCTGGAAGAGCAAAAAGAACATAGAATCTGGGTTTGATTCTTATTATTGTTTATCTCATTAAGCTGGTCAAGAATTAAATGAAACAATATATGCTAACTAATACAGTTCCTGACCCACTCAAAAAATATTTTCTTCCCTTTAAAATTACGGAGCTCAGAGTAATAATGTTATAAATGACAGGATTGCAAACTGGCCTACTTCAGTCTTCCCAACCCATAATTCCAGTAGTGAACCTAAGCACCATTTACATTTATGTTTCTATAGGAATAAGCAGAATTCTGGTTTTGGTTGTATTACGGTGCTTATTTACTCTTCTCTACAGTTATTTTGAAAAACAAAGATACAAACTAAATGAATAGGTTATATTTGTAGGTAGATGCTAGGATTGCAGGTGGATTTTAAGAACTCCAAAGATGGCTTTTAATTTTTCAAGGTCAATTTCTCAATGTGAAACATCAAGTAAGGTGCTTGTTAAATGTTTTCTGATGAGAACCGTGTACAAGAAACCATGTGCTCTCTCTCTCTATTTTTTTAAAGATTTATTTATTTGAGAGCGAGAACAAGTGTGCAAGCACACGAGTAGGGGGAGGTGCAGAGGGAGAGAACCTTCAAGCAGACTCCCTGCTGAGCATGAAGCCCCACATGGGGCTCCATCCATGACCCAGGAGATCATGACCTGAGCCAAAATCAGGAGTCAGTCACTCAACCTACTGAGCCACCTAGGCGCCACTTGCCCTTGTGTTTAAGCAGGCTCCATGCCCAACGTGGAGCCCAACACAGGGCTTGAACTCAGGACCCTGAGATTAAGACCTGAGCGAAGATCAAGAGTCAGATGCTTAACCGACTAAGCCACTAAGGCGCCCCTGTGCTATCTCTTTTAATATAGCATGACACTGCACCTTTTTTTACAATAAAGGTAAATCAATTTATTTTAAATGTATCATATATAAATTAAAAATAAATACAGAAGTAAACTACATAAGCAAAATACTATGTATTTTTAAAATATTTTATTTTGGAGATAGAACACATGCACATGCACTCAGGTGGGAGAGGGACAGGAGAACCTCAAGCAGGTTCCATGCCCAGTATGGAACCCCATGTGGGGCTTGATCTCACAACCCTGAGATCATGACATGAGCTGAAATCAGGAGTCAGATGCTTAACCAATACAGCCATCCATTAATGAATTAAAATTCATTAATAGCTGACCATTTATTGACTCCTTAATATATATCAAGCACTGGAATAAATACTCTACAAGTATTAACTCACTTTTCACACAAGTCTGTAAGAGAGGTTCTCATATAAAAGGTGAGCATATGCAGGCACAAAATGATTGTCATTTGCAAGATTATTCACCAGTAAATGGCAGAGCCAGGATTTTCACCCAGGAAGTCTCAACCAAATTAACTTTAAAAAGTAAAGTAGCAAACCACATAAATCAATCTGGTTTTGTCTCAGGTACACAGATAAATACAATGACATATTCACAGAGGTGTGTGTATGTACGTGTACATACATGATTTTATAGAACAGTCTCAAAAAGAACAGTAGATGGAGATATATAACAATAAGTTAAAATGTTTAGTTTGATTTAGACTCATGAACAATTAAGAGAAAGTCTCCTACACAATGCAGTAAGAATTTATTTTTCACAGTTACCTTTTGAAGAAGAAAACTGGAGGCTGTTTATTGCACTTCTGATATCACCAGAACATCCTTGACAGAGCAACTCTAGAGAACTTTTATCAGGGACAATAATATTTCCTCCATTCTAAAATGAAAAATATTGAAGTTTAAAAAACTAGTTTCTGAAACCAAAAAAACACTCCCCCACTCTCTAAACTAAATGAAAAAGTACATTAGAATCTTTTAAAGATGCTAAAAAGCTTCCATGTTAAACGCCAATCTGCTCAGGAAAGTCAATGATTTATCATAGCTTAAGATAAATTCAAGAGTATAAAATAATTTTACTTATTTACTTGGACTGTTATATTTTGAAGTTCTTACTATAATATATATCCATATATATATATGAATTACCACTCCCTTGTCAGTTCAAGTATAAGACCAGAAAAATTTATCTATCCCGTTCCACCTTAAGAAACTCCTAATGGTTTACTGACATGACTTAAGTTGAATCCAGGTCATGATCTCAGGGTCCTGGGATTGAGTCCTGCAGTGGGCTCCAACTCAATGGGGAGTCTGCTTGAGATTCTCTCCCTCTGCCCCCCCCACTTGTGCACACATGCACCCGTTCTCTAATAGATAAATAAATCTTTAAAAAAGATATATATATTTCTGTGGAAAGAAAATTCCCTCCAAAGTGTCTCTAACAATTACTAATTTAATTTTTTCTTTCTTTTCTTTTTTTTTTTTAAGATTTTATTTGACAGAGAGAGACACAGCGAGAGAGGGAACACAAGCAGGGGGAGTGGGAGAGGGAGAAGCAGGCTTCCCGCCGAGCAGGGAGCCTGATGTGGGGCTCGATCCTAGGACCCTGAGATCATGACCTGAGCCGAAGGCAGACACTTAACAACTGAGCCACCCAGGCACCCCTAATTTCATTTTTTCTACCAGTGGTATGTGAGAGTGCCCATTTTTTCTTTATCTTTGGCAATCTTGTTTATTGATCTCTTAAAACTTTTGCAAACTGATATGTGAAAAATGGTGTCTGGTTTATTTATTTTATTTATTTTTAAAGATTTTATTTTTTGACAGAGCAAGACAGCGAGACAGGGAACACAAGCAAGGGGAGTGGGAAAGGGAGAAGCAGGCTTCCTGCCGAGCAGGGACCCCAATGTGGGGCTCGATCCCAGGACCCTGGGATCATGACCTGAGCTGAAGGCAGATGCTTAATGACTGAGCCACCCATGCACCCCATGGTGTCTGGTTTAAGTATTAATTTTCTTTGATTACTAGTAGGGCCAAACACCTCTCATGTTTACTAGCCATTTGTATTACTCCGTGTATTGGCTTCTCTGTTCTTAGAATTTTTATTGATTTATTTTTTTTTTAATTTTATTTATTTTTGCGAGAGAGAAAGCACAAGCGGGCTCAGGGGCAGAGGGATAAGCACACTCCCTGCTGAGCAGAGATCCCAAGGTGAAGCTCGGTCCTGGGACTATGAACTCAGGCAAAGGCAGACGTTTAACCAACTGAGCCACCCAGGCAACCCTGTTTTTAGCCTTTTTAGGTAGGCACATTTTTATATATTCATGTGTTAATACTTTGTTACATAACTTGCAAATATTTTCTTCCATTCTCATGCTTGTCTTTTGACTTAGCTTACCATGCCTTCTATCATTTCCTAAGCTTTTCATTTTGAAATAAATCCAATGTTTTTAGGGCTTTTGTTTCTTACTTAGGAATACTTTCCTTCAAACTCAAAGTCTGTACTTTTTCTTAATACTATTCTCATTTTGGGGCACCTGGGTGGCCCAGTAGATTAAGCATCTGCCTTCTGCTCAGGTCATGATTTCCAGGTCCTGGGCTCGAGCCCCAGGTCAGGCTTCCTGCTCAGCAGGAAGTCTGCTTTTCCCTCTCTTCCCCTCTGTCCCTCCCTACTGCTCATTCTCTCTCAAGTAAATAAAATCTTAAAAAAAATACTATTGTCATTTTGGTTTTTTTCAATAAGATCTTTAATCTACCTAGAAATTATTATTTTTCTAAAGATTATTTATTTTAGGGAGAGAAAGTGCATGCGCAAGGGGAGAGGGGGCAGAGGGAAAGATTCTCAAGCACTGAGTGCACAGCCCAATGCAGGGCTCATCTAAGGACCCTGAGATAATGACCTGAGCCAAAATCAAGAGTCAGAGGCTTAACCGACTGAGCCACCTAGGCGCCCCTAGAAATTATTTTTGTGCATAGTATAAAGATGCAACCTTATGTTTTTCCATATGGATATCCAATTGTGCAAATACCATTTATTAATTATAATAGTCTCCTCTTTCCCCAGTGATGTAAAATGCTATTTCCATTATACAGAAAATTGCCATTTACACATACTGATCTATTTCTGTGCTGTCCTATTGAATCCTTCCTTTTGTCTGTTACTGTGTCAAGAATACACAGCTTGTAATATAGTTTTACATTATGTTCCAATACATAGATAGCAAGTTTCTCTTCATTATTCTTTTACAAAATTTTCTTGCTCATATCTGTGAATTTTCGCTTCCAGATAAACTTCATTTTTATTGTGAATACATTTATTTAATTTAAAATTGTTTCAAGTAGAGTATTTGTTTTTTGAAAAATTCTAGTGTGGGTTACTTGCCAAAAAGGAAATATAATTTTTTTTTTAAAGATTTCATCATTTGAGAGAGAGAGAGTGTAAGAAAGAGAGCATGAGTGGGGGAGGGGCAGAGGGAGAAGCAGACTCTTCAATGAACAGGGAGCCTGACACAGGGCTTGATCCCAGGACCCTGAAATCATGACCTGAGCTGAAGGCAGACGCTTAACTGACTGAGCCACCCAGGTGCCCCAGGAAATGTAATTTGAAATTACGACCCTTGGTAGCTGAAGGAAATATCATGGATGTTAATCACTTTGAACACACAAATGTGGCTGAAATGTATGATCACACTTTACATACTTAATGATATTAAAAAGAATAAAGATCTTTTTTCTTGTAAAAACAGAAAAACATCTATTTAAACTCAAAAAAGCCTAAACCTAAGATACTCACCATACTTTCTTTTAACTAGATCACTTAAGATGTCAACACTCTTTCTTAAATAATTAACTGAGCTACAGAATGCCAGAGATTAAAATGTTCTTTTGATCTTCCTCTACCATCATTATCATCCTTGGAGACCCCAGACAGTATCTTAACATTTGATTTTATAAAAGCTTGAAAGACTTGACTAGTGTGCTGGTTGTTGCTCCTGTGATGTAACAGTATCAACAATAATATCAAAAGTATACTAGTTCTAGGGGCATGTGGCTGACTCAAGTCAGTAGAGCATGTGACTCTTGATCTTCGGGTTTTAAGTTCGAGCCCCATGGTGGGTGCAGAGGTTATTTACATATTAAAAAATCTTAAAAAAAAGAAAAAGGTATACTAGTTCTAACATTCTTACAGGTCCACTATTTAAGGTACAGCATGTTAACTTCGTAACAAAATAAGTCACAGTATCTCTTTTTACTATTCCGACACAACTTGCTAAAGTGAATGCCATTTGCAATTTAACTACTTAGTCTTAAAAAAAAATTTGAGTTAATGTGTTAAGGTGCTATGATGTTAATTATTTTTATTAATGCTCAATGTTTGTTTAATAAATATTTAAAAGCTGTAATTTGTAGTTATGCTCCTGGTACAGAACGTAGTTTGTTTCTTTTTTTTAAAGACATCAAAAAAAAAAATCACAAGTAATCCCATCATCCAGAACCAATCACACTCAGCATTTTTATGTACTTTCTTCTAGTATGTATAGGTTCAAATATATATTTGCATTCTACTGTTATTGAAAATTGGCTTTTTTTAGTACAGTGAAATGGAGTGAGAATGAAACTTCAAACCCATCTAATACTTAATAGTTGTGGGATATTATGCAAGTTATTTCCCCCCAAAAGCTGTTTCCTTATGTGTAAAATAGGGATTATGTACCAATTTTGTATGGTTGTGGTGAGATTTAATAAGATCAGGAATGTAAAAATACTTTGCATAGTGCCTGACATATACCAAGGGTTGAAGACAGAATTTCTATTGTCAGCATTGTAACTTCACTTATTTATTTATTTAAAGTAATGTCTACACAGAACAAGGTCACAACCCTGCGATAAGAGTTCCACACTCTTCCGAATGAGCCAGCCAGGCGCCCCTGCATCTTGTAATTTATAATTGACATTAAATTGTATTTCATGTCACTAAATATTCTAAAAACACTAACCAATTACATGATACCTCACCGTAATAACTGCTTCCTCTATTACTGGAT
The DNA here is from genome assembly GCF_003265705.2 of Callorhinus ursinus. Lineage (NCBI taxonomy): Eukaryota > Metazoa > Chordata > Mammalia > Carnivora > Otariidae > Callorhinus > Callorhinus ursinus. Next base: position 8,104,640 of record NW_027397085.1, read on the forward strand.
TCAGTTTCTTTCTAATTTTTCACTATTAAGTTTTTATTTATTCCACTAAGTGCTCTACGTAATTTTGTTTAATCCTCAAAAGCAAACTCTCACTTGGAGATTTCCCCAGTTACTATGATCCAAGTGATGCAAAAAAAAAAAAAAACCCTTGTTTCATGCAAGATCTAGTTGATCTGTAGCAGTAGGGCCCCCTAGAACCATGCTGCTGGGAGAAGTTCCATCAATTTATTTTAACATCATGTTGATTTGAAAGATAGAAAAAAAAATGATGTATTAAAAATGACAGCTGGGGGGCGCCTGGGTGGCTCAGTCGTTAAGCATCTGCCTTCGGCTCAGGTCATGATCCCAGGGTCCTGAGATCGAGCCCTGCATCGGGCTCCGTGCTCAGTGGGAAGCCTGCTTTTCCTTCTCCCACTCCCCCTGCTTGTGTTCCTGCTCTCGCTATCTCTCTCTCTCTCTCTGTCAAATAAATAAATAAAATCTTAAAAAAAAAAAAAAAAGACAGCTGGGATGCCTGGGTGGCTCAGTCAGTTAAGCATCTGCCTTCAGCTCAGGTCATGATCCCAGGGTCCTGGGACTGAGTCCCTCATCCGGCTCCTTGCTCAGCGGGGAGCCTGCTTCTCCCTCTGCCTGCTTCTGTCTCTCTCTCTGACAAATAAATAAATAAAATCTTTGAAAAAAAATGACAGCTGTTTTACAAAGATGTTAATATACGTAACACTACTGTACACTTAAAAATGGTTAAGATGGTATAGTTGATAATACTGTATAACTATTTGAAAGCTGCTGAGTAGATCTTAAATGTTCTCGCCCCAAAAAAGAAATGGTAATTACATGAAGTGATGGAGGTGTTGTGTAATACTACAGTGGTAATCATTCTGAAATACGTAAGTATATCAAATCAATGTGCTATACACCTTTAACTTATTAAACTTAAATAATATTATGTGTCAAGTGTATCTTCATAACGTCAGATAATAAATGGTTAAGATAGTAAATTCTGATGTTTTTTACAATAAACATACTATTAAATTAAAAAAAATTGACAAGAGGACAAAAGTAGAATTGGACTGTTGATGACTAATGTACCTACATGCCAGGAAACAGTTTCTTGATAGTAGACACAATTTATAGCACTAATCCAAGCAAATGGAAATTTACTTCAATGTGAAAGAGAAAGCTAGGTTTAATAAGAGAGAAAGGTTCGGGGTGCCTGGGTGGCTCAGTCGTTAAGTGCCTGCCTTCGGCTCAGGTCAAGATCTCAGGGTCCTGGGATCGAGCCCCGCAGGGAGCCTGCTTCTCCCTCTCCCACTCCCCTTGCTTGTGTTCCCTCTCTCGCTGTGTCTCTGTCAAATAAATAAATAAAATCTTAAAAAAAAAATTGAGAAAGGTTAGGGATTTTTAAAATCAGTGTTTCCTGCATTTTCTAGAATGATAGGCCTGACAAATGTAAACAAATATTTTAATTCTAAAAAGTGAAATAATATGTGTTTCTAACTCCACAAGTGTGGCTTTCTAAAATTACAATGTAAGATTCAAATTAATCAGTTCTTAAGAGACTTACCTTGTTAGCTTCCATTGTCACTATTCGATTAAGAAATTTCATCATAATTGTTGGTGCCACAGGGTTAAAACTGTTAAAAGTTTTATAAAGAAAGATAGTGGTTAGATGATCAACTTATAAATATAACATGTATGTGAGCATTACGAGCAGAAATTTCATTCTTACCTAATGTTTGCTATAGCACACTCTTCCTGAATTTCTTTGGGAAACAGTAACCTTTGATTATTATCTCCACTGAGACTGTCAGAAATTATAAATATTAGAGGACATCGACCAGTGTGCACATATTTCCTAGAAGAGAGTATAGCACTGTTGAAATGTAAGCTACTGCCATTTAATTCAAAGTTTGAGAAAACTTCACTGAAACTCACCTGAGAATTTCATGTAATGTATGAGAATTTCGATAAAACTGGTTAGGTAAATCCTATTGAAAAATGATAAATATTATTGTTTTATTATTGTATAAATTTATACAAGAATCATATTTACCATATTAGGGAAAAAATGTTACCTATTCAATATATTGCAACTAAAACTCTTACAGAAATTAAGGAAAACGTGAAAAAGTGGATGTCCAAACAATAAAATCTATCAATGGGAAACCCAATTTTCAATCAAATTTCTTATGATCCCTACTAGTCACAGTATTTTCACTAAGACATAATTTTCCAAATTATTTCTTTTGCTTTTCTATACTGAAGGCATTAAAATTTTAAATTTCATTAACCCATAGCTACTCTATTCAAGTTTCCTGAAAAAGACCTGAGGTTTCTGCTATCATGAGCTTTTACATTACGTTTTATCACTATGAATACTACGGAAAGAGTTAATGGCACTATCAATAAGATATATCTTGCAATTAGTTACTCAACAGTTACACCAGGATCTCAAAATTTGTCCATACTTCAACCAGAATTATCCTCTTATCAGTTCTTAGATCATCTCCAAGCATTTGTAGTTTGTTATACTTTGTTGCTCTTAGTAGAAACTCTTTAAAAACTGCTATCTGAGACTGGTAGGGAAATACATGGAAGCTGGATTCTGAAAGAAAACATATTTAACGCTTTTACTTTCAACAAATTATGTATATATCAAAATTACACATACATATGTAACACACACATATATATTACTGAATATATTTGGATATACCTGAAGGAGCTTACAACATTGTAGATTTTTTCTATTTAGGCAAAACCGTACAAATTTTTTTTTCAAGATTTTATTTATTTATTTATTTATTAGACAGTGAGCGAGAGAGAAACAGCATGAGAGGGGAGAGGGTCAGAGGGAGAAGCAGGCTCCCCGCCGAGCCACGAGCCCAATGTGGGACTTGATCCCAAGACAACGGGATCATGACCCAAGCTGAAGGCAGTCGCGTAACCAACTGAGCCACCCAGGGGCCCAAAAACTGTACAAATTTAAAATAGGATATTTGGGGCGCCTGGGTGGCTCAGTTGGTTACGCGTCTGCCTTCGGCTCGGGTCATGATCCCGGGATCCTGGGATCGAGCCTCGCATCGGGCTCCCTGCTCAGCAGAGAACCTGCTTCTCTCTCCCTCTCCCTCTGCCTGCCTCTCTGCCTACTTGTGCTCTTTCTCTCTATCTCTCCGTCAAATAAATAAATAAAATCTTTAAAATAATAAATAAATAAATAAATAAAATAGGATATTCATTTCAAAAGATAAGAGTCATCACGGACCAAAATGAATTTTCTGTAACAATGAATGTTAATATGGAATTAACTGACTTTAGAACACAGCTGTCAATGTAATAGTCACACAGCTGGTAAAAACATTTATATCTTTTTATTTTTTTAAGATTTTATTTATTTGACAGAGAGAGCCAGCAAGAGAGGGAACACAAACAGGGGGGAGTGGGAGAGGGAGAAGGAGGCTTCCTGCCGAGCAGGGAGCCCAATGCGGGGCTCGATCGCAGGACCCTGGGATCATGACCTGAGCCAAAGGCAGACGTTTAACAACTGAGCCACCCAGGTGCCCCAAACATTCATATCTTTGCCTCTACAATGAAAATACTCCAAATGAGTGTGTTGATGATGACTCAATTAGTCAGACTTAATCCTCAAAGAATTCCATTCTCCTCTACTAGAAGCAAGCTTCCCCTCTTCTCCTGAAAATACCTGTCTGAAAGTGGGAAGTATGAAAGAAAATGGTCTCATATGGTTTAATCTGATTGCTACTCTCATTTTGTGAAGCTTTTGATAGTGGGCAGGTGCCAATCTAGCATAGGAGTGACAATATATATTTTCTCACAATAACATATACCCAAAAGGATCTTAGGCATCTCAAGAATATAGATGGGGAGTTCATTTCAAACCTCCTTTAAACACACATAGACTTTTCCTACTATTTCCACTACCTTCATAGCAAATCTTACCAGGATTAAGTATTTCCTTGAAATCATCTTTTTGGAAGTCTGGTAAAATTGGATTAATCCACTCTTGTACTTGAATACCATGCTCCTTTGATAGTATTTTTATAGTTGTTGTTTTTCCACATCCAGGAGGACCTGTTATTAATAAAATAGATCCACCCTAAAACCAAATACAAACATTAATCAAAAATCAAAATCACCAGAATGCTAGAATATTGTTTGAATTTTCTTTCAAATATAAATTACTTCTATATATATTTATTAAATATCTGGTATAAGCTGACTAAATTTTACACTGATGTTAGCTGGATTATACCATCTTTAGATAAAAAGAGGATAATCTTATTTCCTAAACTTTAAGCATAACTTCTGATAGTTCTTCAATTCTCGCATTATGTCTCTCCCAAGGACTACTTAGTAGTCAAAACACCTAAACTTCAGCTAGATTAAGGAGGTAATGTCTGAAACAAGTATTTTTAGAGGTTACCTGAACTTAAAATTCAATCTTAATACAGACCTCTTTGGATTATATGCTTTAATAGTAAACAAGTATAATATTCTTATGGGAAGACATTAGTTAGGATATCAGAATCTTTAAGAGATGTGTATTAAGAAACATATTTTCCAGGGACAGAACTCCAAAGAGAGACTATAGGTCGTAGGTCACAATAATTATCTCCTCGTATAATAAATCTGATAAAAAAGTTAAAGCTTAATAAAAAAGTTAAAGCTAAAAAAAATATCAGGGGAAGATGATTTCCTACATTTCCTGGTGGGCTATAATCCTTGCTCAACTGTTTACCTTTACTAATATAAATAAGGGCCTTCTACGTGGCCCCAGAAGACAACCAGTCCCACTTTTTAAAATGTATGAGTGCATGAGTTATAGTGATATCAGCCATGACTTTAATGATTCAATAACAATATTAAATATGGTGTCTGTGAACAAAAACAAATAGAAAACAAGGTTATATATTGAGGAGTTAATGTAAATGTGACCACAGGAAGACCGTTTTGCAGGAATCTAACTCCTTATTTGTCTTAGGAACTATGACTCATTATTTGCTTATTGTTTCTAGTAACTTTACAGGACATACCTAATATAAATAATGAGAACTGACTACTTCCAAGCAGATTACTTTTAAAAAAGAAAAGGAAGATCAAGCATGGGCACCCATGTACGTTTCTTATACAATAGAGTCAAGTGTATTGTTTTTTGACACAGTGAGTAGAGGTACATAGCAAAAGTTTTGCTTCCAACAAGAAAAGTGGGAGATACTCTATCAGAACACTAAAACACGAAGACCTCTGTTAATATTCCCATCATTTACATTATAATAATTTTCTTTTTTATCAAATTGAAGTATAAATGGCATTTGGCATCCTAATAGTTTCACATGTACATATTTTTTCGATTTGGTATTTTTATGTCTTACAAAATTATTATAAGTCTAATTATCATCTGTCACCATACAAAGTTACTGCAATATTACTGACCATATCCCCTATGCTGTACATTACATTTCCATCACAATATAACAGTTTTACCATATTTTGAAGATGTTGCCCTGAAAAATTAAAGTCAGTGTATATTTTAAGTACTTACAATAAATTTAAGAAAAAATAATTTTAGCTTGCCCATAGAAAAATCTACAAGTTATCAAATTTTTTTTTTTTAAGATTTTATTTATTTGACAGAGAGACACAGTGAGAGAGGGAACACAAGCAGGGGGAATGGGAGAGGGAGAAGCAGGCTTTCCGCTGAGCAGGGAGCCCAATGCGGGGCTCGATCCCAGGACCCTGGGATCATGACCTGAGCCGAAGGCAGACGCTTAATGACTGAGCCACCCAGGCGCGCCTCAAAAATTTTGAATGTCTTATAATTACTGTTATCATTGAACTTTTGTATAATAAAGAATATTATGATTGGTGAGAGTCTAACTTCTTAGAGGGAAGAACCTTTTATTTTTTTAAAGATTTTATCTATTTGTCTAAGAAAGAGGAGAGAGCGCGCACAAGCAGGGGGAGCAGCAGGCAGAGGGAGAAGCCGACTCCCCGCTGAGCAAGGAGCTTGATGTGGGACTCGATCCCAGGAACCCTGATCCCACAACCCCTAACCAACTGAGCCACCCAGACGTCCCAATAAATCTTAAAAAAAAAAAAAATCATCACCATTTCACAATTTTAACAAAATAACTGATTTAGGCAAGGGCTGAAAATAGACACTAAAGCATTTATGTGAAAGACTGCTGGGGATCTAGACATTTAACATTGTGAAATTATCTCTATGCCCATAGATTATGTTGCAGTTGCAAGGGAAAATTTCTCTTATTGGGGCGCCTGAGTGGCTCAGTCAGTTAAGTGTCTGCCTTTGGCTGAGGTCATGATCCTAGGGTCCTAGGATTTAGCCGCTAGTTGGTGGGTTCCCTACTCAGCAGGGAGCTTGCTTCTCCCTCTCTCCGCCCCCAACTCATGCTCTCTCTCTCTCTAATAAATGAATAGAATCTTTTTTTTTTTTTTTAAAGATTTTATTTATTTATTTGACAGAGAGAGACACAGTGAGAGAGGGAACACAAGCAGGGGGAGTGGGAGAGGGGGAAGCAGGCTTCCCGCCGAGCGGGGAGCCCGATGTGGGACTCGATCCCAGGGTCCTGGGATCATGACCTGAGCCGAAGGCAGACGCTTAACGACTGAGCCACCCAGGCGCCCCTAAATGAATAGAATCTTAAAAAAAAGATTTTTGATTATATTTCCTTAACTTAGTGATCAAACGTAACATGAAAGACAGCAGAAGAACCAAATATGTTTTCTGATATGGTGTAATATAAAACATACACCATGACCTAAAAAGTATTCTTTTTTTAAAAAAAAGATTTTATTTATTTGACAGAGAGAGACACAGTAAGAGAGGGAACACAAGCAGGGTGAGTGGGAGAGGGAGAAGCAGGCTTCCTGCAGAACAGCGAGCCCGATGCGGGGCTTGATCCCAGGACACTGGGATCATGACCTGAGCCAAAGGCAGACGCTTAACAACTGAGCCACCCAGGGACCCCTGACCTAAAAAGTATTCTTACTAAAATGCTGAACTTGAGTCTAATCAAACTCTTGATTCAAATTCCCAGGCCATAGGAAATGCAAGGTAAAAGAACAAGTTAATCATCACGAAGAGGAAACCACCTGACAAATCCAGAATGTGAGAGTTCTATATGTCACCTGGCCTGGCCTCTTCAGTAAGTCAATGTCTTAGAGAAAAAAAAAGGGTAAAAGAGGACCATTCTAGATTTTAAAAGACCTTAGAGGAGTAAGAATCAAATGCAACATGTAGTCCTTTATTAGATCCTGGTTGTAACAGATCCACCATAAATGATATTTTGCAGACAAATAGAGAAATGTGAATATGAAACGAGCATTAGATAAAATTAAGGAATTAATTTTGTGGGGTGCCTGGGTGGCTCAGTCATTAAGCATCTGCCTTCTGCTCAGATCATGATCCCAGGGTCCTGGGATCGAGCCCCGCATCGGGCTCCCTGCTCCATGAGAAGCCTGCTTCTCCCTCTCCCACTCCCCCTGCTTGTGTTCCCTCTCTCGCTGTGTCTCTCTCTGTCAAATAAATAAATAAAATCTTAAAAAAAAAAAGGAATTAATTTTTTTAGACAGAATAATAGTATATACAGTTAGTTAGGAAAAATGCTTTATTTAAAGAAAAAGAGGCATACTGATGTTTCCAGAAGTCTGACTGAAATGTCACATATTCATAATTGAATATTTAAGAGTGAAAATGATGGTTATATAATAGGCATAAGAGTATTCATTTATTATTCTACTTTCCTTTATGTTTAGAGAATCTCAAAATAAAGTTTAAAAAGAGAGAGAAAGAATATTCTAGCTTGGAGGCTAAAAGTAATTACAGAAGTAGGAAGTGAAACAAAAAACATCTGCCTTAAAATGAATGATGACTGTTTTAGGCTGTATTTAGTACAAAAACTAATATGTAATTTGCCTGCTTGCTTCAGCGTGAGATAATCTGATGTGCTAAATATACTAGAACCCTAACTGGTTTATTATGCTTTATGATGATGATGAGACATAAGTGGGGAAAAGAAGTAAAAGTAAAGGAGAAAACTCAAAATCTCTGAGTCTCTTAGCGAAGTCTGTAGTAGTAAATCAGAGACTTTTTTATTGTAGGTGATCTGGACTTAACAAAGTCATCATAAAAGTTTAACTTCTGGGTGCCTGGGTGGCTCAGTCAATTAAACATGTGACTTCGGCTCAGGTCATAATCCCAGGATCCTGGGATCAATCCCCATACAGGCTCCCTGCTCCGTGGGAAGGTTGCTTCTCCCTCTCCCTCTCCCTCTGCCTGCCGCTCCCCCTGCTTGTGAGCACTTTCTCTTTCTCTGTCAAATAAATAAATAAATCTTTAAAAAAAGTTTAACGGGCGCCTGGGTGGCTCAGTCGGTTAAGCGACTGCCTTCGGCTCAGGTCATGATCCTGGAGTCCCGGGATCGAGTCCCGCATTGGGCTCCCTGCTCAGCGAGGAGCCTGCTTCTCCCTCTGACCCTCCCCCCTCTCATGTACTCTCTCTCTCTCTCTCTCATTCTCACTCTCTCAAAATAAATAAATAAATCTTTTTAAAAATAAATAAATAAATAAAATAAAAAAAGTTTAACTTCTTACAACCAACTGTAAATCAGAGAATCATTTGATGTTACATATTTTAAAACACATTTCTTATTGAATTACCTGTTTTGGTTGCCTTTCTAAGATTTTAGCTTTTAACCAGGTTTCAACTTCTTCAATTTTCTTTTTATGCACAGCAAGTTCATGCTAAAAATTTCAAGTTTAAAATAAAACATTTTAACTCAAGGATTTCTGGTGCAGCAGCACACATTAATCTAAATTAAGCATTTTTAATGAAAAAACTAGCAAACAACATGATACAAGAATTAAAAAGTCTTTGCTATTACACTTCATTTTTTATACTGAAAAATTCTGTTCTTAACACTGACACCATTGTATGAGAATATGGGGCAGGTTTGGAATTACATGATTTTTTAAAATCCTGAAATACATTTTGGGAAGGGAATAAACAGGGAGAGATATTACATTTAAGAAAAAAATAAAATTCTATGTTGGGATTAAATTAAATCTATGACAAATAACCAATGGTACAATTTCAGAATAACCTGAGAAATGCTGAGTCATGGAACATAAAAAAACTAGGAATTACTTTTTTTTTTTCTAATTCATTCAGAAAGATATTTTATGAGTAATAATCTGAAAATATACATTCCTCTCCTTCCTGAAGTTAAATTATGTGCACTTGTTTGCATCCTTTTTAGTACCTGAGTTTCTGGCTTGTATTTATCCACCCATGGTTCATTTTCAGACAGATACTCTTTTGAATTTTCTAGACCATAAATCTTTTCTGAGGAAGATGGCTTTTCTCTTTTTCTAGCTTGAAATCTGCTACTTTCTAATCTGGAAGGCACATTTTTCCTTCTGTGACTTGAGTTATTCACACCTAATGATGTGGCAGTAATAGAGATGCCTGTATTCTCTGAAAAATCATCAAACGATGGGTCTACCCAGTCTGTTACCTGAAAAAAAAGAAATCATGTAAATATTACATTATCTACATCTGTTCCCCATATAAGTAAACTACTCTCCAAAAAAAAAAACATATATTCACATATCTGCAACATTTTAAATCAAAACCTCACAAATTAGTTTTTTAAATAAAGCTGGCACTATATGTATTATTTACTTCATAGTAGGTACATATGCATACTTGTCCACTTGACCAGGGTAATGACAAATGCCATATAAAGAAATATAGAATACAAACTTAATTCTTTTTACTAATTATAACCTTCCTAGTATAGAATAGGCTGATTCTTCTTAAATTCATTTGTAGGTCTGAAACACAAATATTAAAATTATGTGTCAAAAAAGAAGTAAAACAAAGAAATAAAATCTTATTTTAACCATATATAACCATAAGAGTAAACCTTCTGCCTTGACCAGGTTAATACATTCACAAACTAAGAACCATTGCATATATCCAAATAATCCCTATCAGCTTTAGGACTCTGAGAAGATAAGAGTCTAAGAATCCTGATGCTATGAATAATTTGTAATCATGACTTGATTTTATTTCTCTTCAGCCCACTAAAGCAAATAGTACTTTCATAAAAGGGAGGCAGGCTTTCCAGGGAGGATGATTTGTTTCCCAAATTTGTCTAAGAAAACAGAACTGGGATAATAGAGTACAAAATCAGTGAGTTCTACTTCATGTTCTTCTGGTCTATAGAGACTGCTGATCTCTCCACATTTCCCTTCATTACCCTTTCTTTAGAATCCTTTGTAAGGATACACAGAGAAAGATGATGAATTAAGCAGTTTGAACCTAAAAATACCTGGAAGTATTAAAAAGGTTTTTTTAGTAACTAAAATTTTTAAGATGAATTTTCTTAATATTCCTACAGTATAAATCTAGAAAAACCTAGCTTAGTAGGTGGCTTTTGAAATTCCTTGGCTAGCTAATAAGGTGGAACCGAGATTATATTTTCCTTGAAGAATACTCAGCCATAGTTGTGAACCATTTATTAGACAATGCTAAGGAAAAGCAAGTTGAGGATTAGAACTATTTCAGGAATGAAAGTCACACTTCACTCCCCCTTTAAGGACAAAGGTAGGAATATTATCAGTGAGTAAAGAAATGAAGACCTATGGAAAAAAAATTACAGTCATAGCCAAATAATTCATTTCCTCTTCTTCAAAAGACTGTCTATAGTACTATAATTTTGGCTCTTTGCTTCTAATTTAAGAGTTTAGGGGGACCTGGGTAGCTCAGTCGGTTAAGCATCTGCTTTCAGCTCACCAGGGTCCTGGGATTGAGCCCCACCTCTGGCCCCCTGCTCAGTGGGGAGCCTACTTCTCCCTCTCTCTCTGCTCCTCCCCTCAGCTCCTGCTTGCTCTCTCTCTCTCTCTTTCTCAAATAAATAAATAAAATATAAAAAAACAAAAAAGTGGGGCACCTGGGTGGCTCTCAGTTGAGCTCCGACTCTTGGTTTTGGCTCAGGTTGTGATCTCAGGGTCGTGAGATTGAGCCCTGAGTTGGCTCCATGCTCAGCACAGAGCCTGTTTAAGACTCCCCCTCCTTCTGCCCAGCCCCCCGCCCCCCGGCTTGCATAGGTTCTCTCTCTCAAAATAAAAAAATATTTAAAAAAAAGAGAGGATGTAAAAATACCATGTTATAGTAAAACTTTTGATAGCAAATCTGATCTTGCTATTCTGACCTGCAAGTTACTTATACATTTTATAGTTTTATTTCTTACATAAATGTGGACTCCTATTTACTGGGAAAAAGACAAACAGCAAAGTTTAATAATTTACTTAAGATCAGAGAAAAATAAGACCCACCAGTAGGAAAATAACAACCCAGCAAATGAGCATGATACAGACTGACCCAATCCTACTCTACCACTAGCCTTGCTGAGAACTGGCACACAAAAACATATGGTTTTTAAGAGGCAGGACTTGTGGTTAAGCTTTATTTTTATTTATCTGTTTTTTAAAGATTTTACTTATTTATTTATTTGAAAGAGAGAGAGACAGTGAGAAGAGGGACAGAGTAGGAGGGAGAGGGAGGGAAAGGGAGAGAATCCCAAACAGACACCACACTGAATGCAGAATCTGTCACAGAGCTCAATCCCATAACCCTGAGATCATGACCTGAGCCAAAACCAAGAGTCAGATGCTCATCAACTGAACCACTGGTGCCCCTCATTGTTACACTTTAATGCTAACTACGACTCATATATTTCTCTTTCTTCTATTGATCCTTCATTCCAGAGTTTTCAGCCTTTCTTTGTGACTGGAATTGTAAACACCTTTTTAAAAATGAAGGTTGTGCTTTTAGTCATTTCACAACTTATTAAATTTTTAGATCACCAATTACAACAGATACTGGACATTGTTACTTTGATGGCAATAATAAGTCATTAAGAACATACACAAAAATTATCATTCTTTTTTGGGCAATTATTACATGGCCATTTTAGTGTATCATACCTTTGTGGAAGATACCTTTGGTCTAAGAAAAGTTTTTGACATTATAAACTTTAATAGTTTCCATCCGTAGTGTACAACCTGTAGTACATTAAAGTATAATTCACCTAAGAAAACAAAAGAAAAGAATCTCAAATTAGGAAAAACTATAAAATAGATGTATAGTGATATAAACTGATATAATACACAGTATGATAAAGGCTCAAGAACTAATGAGATGACATAGTAAACATAGGTGAATAAGTCAAAATGCTAAAATAAAGTTTACTTTTAATCACTATAACTCTGTCAAATAATCCACATGTGGTGGTATAACAGTCTTTCATATGGACTGAATAACGTATTAGAGAAAACAGAAAAAGCACATATTCGACATTCTGTCAGTGAGAAAATCAGACAATTCTATTTGTGCAGCTTTTATGCTGAAAGTTAAAATTTCCCTCATTTTAAATCAGTTCCAGGGTTTTTTCCCGCAAAATTTCAAAAAAAACTCACCATGTAACAAATTCAGACTTTCACTTACTTTGGAAAAAGACTTTAAATCTAACTGTATATTTCTTTGTAATTCTTTTCCTTACTTGAACATATTAGAAATTTGGGGACAACATTGTTTTCCGACTTCAATAATTCTCCAATGTTTACATAAACTAGTGAATTCACCAGTTTTAAGTGAGCTCGAAGCAACGTTTTTTAAGGTCCACAAACTTGTAAACTGGAAGGTGTATTGGACTTTAAGGTTTGGACGCACATACGGTATATAACGTGTAAAAGCCTCCATACACGAAAAAATAAATTGTACACACACACACAACTGTTCACATTAAAGAGGTTTTTGCTTTGGAGATTCAAAGAGATACATGGGTGGAAAAAACACTCATTGAGTAAATATAGTTGGCAGGTCGAAATAAAAGACGCAGACTGTTTTTACGGTTAGGACTGCAGTCGCTCTTTATAAACAAGACTGACAATTACCTCCTTTAAAAAAGAAGATAACTGTCCCGGATGATGTCAGGTTCCTGAAATGAGACGTCAGAGGTAGAAAAGACCTTCAAGAATACTTCTAGCTTACCCACCACCCGCCCTCACACAGTGCACTGGGGATACTAAGCCCAGACATTCGTCCAACATAATGCTACTAATCAGCGCAGAGCCGAGAGGAGCTCGCATGTCCCGACTCCAGGCCAGAATTTTGCACCCCCACCCTCTCTCCCCAAATGGGATGGGCAGATCGGGAGGAGGAGCGAAGAGAGCTCGGGGAGGCGTGAAGGCAGAGATGGGTTCGCGTCTCTAGAACATACAGAGACCAAAGCCGCAGCCGCGGCGGCCTTACTTTCCGGGAGCTTCATCCCCTCGTGGGCGGAAAGGAGCGAAGGAGCCCGGATCTGCTCCAGCAGAAGGGCAACTACCCGACCCTACCCGGGCTCAGCGCCGAGCCTTTCAGAGGTCCCGCTTCCCGGGGACCTTCTAGGCCGGTCGGCGCTTCCGCGACACAGGCAGAAGGGCGGCCGCCAACGGCGCCAGTGGCTTAGGCATCTACCGCATTGCCTGACCCGAAGCGCGGACCCGACCTGTGCCCCTGCCTTGGACTCTGCGCTGCAAGCGTGCTATATTAGGCCAGGTAACCAGTGTTCAGTGACTAGGCGGTGGAGACGGGCTGCGAGTGCCGCACAAGGCCGGGAAGCCCACGGGGCCACTGGCGCTAGCCGCAGCTCGCCGCTTCCGGCTCCTCCCTGTTGTGCGTAAAGTTCGTGGGCCTAGACGCCCGGAGCCAGCGCGGTGAGGACCATGTTGCTCCCGAACATCCTGCTCACCGGTCAGGCGCGCAGTGGGGAGGCGCTGGGCGGCGGGGTACTCCAAGGGCACCGAGTGCCGTGGGGTGTCGGGCGCCTGAAGGGGTGGCGTTCGGTGTTACGTTTCGAGGCCAGTGGAGGGCCGCGCGGCGTGGCAGTTGTCGGGGCCTCGAGACCGGTTCCTCCGACCGTTGCGGGAGGCGGGGTGGGGGGCGGGGAATGTTGATTGTGTTGGCCCGAGGCTGCTCGGTGAGAGGGGGAGACCTATTCAGGTCCCCTTTCTGGCAGACTGCCGAATCTTTCGGAATCTGGTTTTTGTTTGTAAAATTCTCTTGATTTCTTTTAGCAGGGTTGTCTGTAGAGTTTTAGCGAGATAATGTAATTTACTATCTGACCCTTAGTAGGTCTTTTAATGCTGGACGCCTTGTCCTTAGGCCTTCCTGGGCTATATTTCATTTTCCTTTGTATCTGACAATCACTTTTCGGTAAAAGGGTTCGAATATTTATAGGGTAGGGTAATTAACTTGCGGTGTACGTTTATTGAGTTAGCATCAGAAGCTTTTTTACTGTAAAATCCCCGGGGCGATAGCCGTCTTTCATACTGGTTAAATTTTTTCCATAAGAAATTTCTTAAATTTTTTTTATTTTTTTTAAAGATTTTATTTATTTATTTGACAGAGACAATGAGAGAGGGAACATAAGCAGGGGGAGTGGGAGAGGGAGAAGCAGACTCCCCGCTGAGCAGGGAGCCCGATGCGGAGCTAGATCCCAGGACCCTGGGGTCATGACCTGAGCCTAAGGCAGACGCTTAACGACTGAGCCACCCAGGCGCCCCAGTAATTTCTTAATTTTTTAAAAATTAAAGCAAATAAATGATGGTAATTTGAGATGGCTAGTGTTATTCTGGGAGTATCTGTTGTGGTGGCAGGCAGTCTGCGAATTGGTATCAGAATCCCCCAAGCCCCACTCCTGACAGAACAAATACACTTGGTGAGATCCATTATGCAACAGGCTTTGAGTAGTTTTTGATTAGGTTATAGTGTATATTCACAGAGAATTACTAATTAGGACATTTTTCATTTCAGTTGTTAAAAACTTTAAAAGGGGTAGATAGGTGGCTAAAGTCTAACAAGCATCTGTGGCTTGTCTTACAGGTACACCAGGGGTTGGAAAAACCACGCTAGGCAAAGAACTTGCATCAAGATCAGGACTGAAATACATTAATGTGGGTGATTTAGCTCGAGAAGGTAAGGGATACATTGGCGTTGGTTTTAAAAAAAAGAGAGTAGGTAATGGAATGTTAGTACTATGCTTGTGAGAGGGTACAAAAAGCAGAGACAGCGTGCCATTAAGGAATTTATGCTCTGTCGGAAACCGGTAGAAAGAGAAAGTAACATGTATGTAGTACTATGTTATGGTTGTTTTGACCATTCTACCCCATCCTGCCCCACCTTGTTGGCCAGTAGTTCTGAATGGTAATAATTGGGAAGGCTTCCATGAAGAGATGGGACTTGGGGAGAATGTTTTTGGTA
Organism: Callorhinus ursinus; assembly: GCF_003265705.2. Lineage (NCBI taxonomy): Eukaryota > Metazoa > Chordata > Mammalia > Carnivora > Otariidae > Callorhinus > Callorhinus ursinus. The sequence goes on from NW_027397085.1 coordinate 8,119,992, forward strand.
TGGGCAAACACATAAAGGTTTGGATGGTACCAAACATATTTGTGGAGATGGTGAGTATAGATCTCACTGAAAGGACAGATTATTTTGAACTCAGTCAGTAGGACATGACTTCTTCTATGGTTTCTTAGCTTTGTTTGATAGTTGCATGCCTGCACACAACTGCACATTATTCTAAAGTGATAAATGTTTTTATTTTACCTTGTTTTCTCCTTGTCTTTTATTACTTCCTTATTTGTGACTTCATTTTTTTATTCTGTAATGATTTGTACAGGATAGAAATACAATAAATTTAAAGCGAACTTTTAAGAGTGCCTCATTAAAATTAAAAAGATTTAACAATTTTAAATATATTTTCAAAAACTTAACAGTATTTAAAATTTTTTGAAGTTCCTGACAGTTGCTACTAAAGTAACTATTTCAGATTTGGTCTAATGTACATATTTTTTCCAAACGATCTAAAGTCTGATCAACGGATATCATGGAGTCTGGCAAGATGGCTTCTCCCAAGAGCATGCCGAAAGATGCACAGATGATGGCACAAATCCTGAAGGATATGGGGATTACAGAATATGAGCCAAGAGTTATAAATCAGATGTTGGAGTTTGCCTTCCGATATGTGACCACAATTCTAGATGATGCAAAAATTTATTCAAGCCATGCTAAGAAAGCCACTGTTGATGCAGATGATGTGCGATTGGCCATCCAGTGTCGTGCTGATCAGTCTTTTACCTCTCCTCCCCCAAGAGATTTTTTATTAGATATTGCAAGGCAAAGAAATCAAACTCCTTTGCCATTAATCAAGCCATATTCAGGCCCCAGGTTGCCACCTGATAGATACTGCTTGACTGCTCCAAACTATAGACTTAAATCTTTACAAAAAAAGGCATCTACTTCTGCGGGAAGAATAACAGTTCCACGGTTAAGTGTTGGTTCAGTTACTAGCAGACCAAGTACTCCCACACTTGGCACACCAACCCCACAAACCATGTCTGTGTCAACTAAAGTAGGGACTCCAATGTCCCTCACAGGGCAAAGGTTTACAGTACAGATGCCCACTTCACAGTCCCCAACTGTAAAAGCATCAATTCCTGCAACATCCGCAGTTCAGAATGTTCTGATTAATCCATCATTAATTGGGTCTAAAAACATTCTTATTACCACTAACATGGTGTCATCACAAAATACTGCCAATGAATCATCAAATGCATTGAAAAGAAAACGAGAAGATGATGACGATGACGATGATGATGACGATGATGACTATGATAATTTGTAATCTAGCCTTGATGCCTGTAACATGTATACTTGGTCTTGAAACCATTGTACTGAGATTAAACATGCATGCTGGGTATTTTCAAGTTGTGTTGTAGAAAACTTAACTGGCATTTAATGAGTAAATATGGTTATCCTTTCCACTTGAGATGTTGGGTTTTCTTTAATAGGATTAGTAATGGTTATTCATCAGCCTTTAAGTGTAAAAATAAAATTGTTCATCAATTTGATCATTGGTACTTTGGCAGTTATGTTTTTAGAAGCAGTTTTCTTAAGTGTCAACAACAGGAATAACTGATAACAACTTGAAGTTGTGGTCTGTTCATAAACAGTGAAGTGGTACTTCTGGTGTCCTCAGATGTTTATTTTTTTCTTTTAAGATTTTATTTGAGGGAACGAAGCAGAGACAGAGTGGTGGGGAGGAGCAGAGGAAGAGGGAGAAGCAGACTCCACGCTGAGTGCAGAGCCCGTCGTGGGGCTCGATCTCACAACCCTCAGATCATGATCTGAGCTCAGATCAAGAGTCGGACGCTTGACTGGGTGACTGAGCCACCCAGGTGCCCCTTCAGATGTTTGGATCACAGTATGATCTCTGGTGTATAAGTCACTCTTATGGCTCCATTTTCTAAGATTGCTGAAGTGTAACCATGTCTCTTTTTTGGAGAGTCCACTTCATCTGTTTGGATTTCTCTTCAGTCACTCAGCCTCTTCCTGGGTCCTATTTTTCTATCTCTGGTTATATTTAAGGACACCTTGGTGTGTCTCCCAGAATGTCCCCACTTTAAAACTTTAAAAATTTTTTCATTATCCCTTTTTGTGACTCACTTTTGCACATCTTAGCTTTGTCATATTTTTGGTACTGTAAGTCAGTATCATGCTCATATTTTTAACCCAGGTCTGGTATTTAAGTATAGTTAATAAAACTTAGGTATTTGCTTGCTGTTTTACATGGCTAGTCAGTCTCCCATTTTATACCTATATAAAATCTGGTTTTCTTCGTTTGCCTGTTGAACTTTACATTCTCTGACAAGTGATTTCAGAGTCACATACAGTTGTCAGTTTCAGTCTTCCAGTTTATCTTAACCCACTGAATTTAACATTTTTAAACTTAAGTTGCTGTACTACGAATAGTACTGAGAGGAACAGTAACACTAGACATTTGGTTCCTTTCATACTTGTACTTGACACTGTTTTAGCCAGTGTATGTACACCTAACCGTGTATAGTCCCAAATGTCCTCTGTGGTTTTTAAAGATTTATTTATCCATTTGAGAGAGATTGTGCATGCACAAAGCAGGGGGAGGGGCAGAGGGAGAGGGAGAAGCAGGCTCCCCACTGAGCAGGGAACTGGATTGGGGGGTGCACCTCGATCCCAGGACCTGAGCCAAAGGCAGATGCTTAACCGATTGAGCCAGGGAACCCCGTGCGGGGCTTAATCCCTGGGGTCACAGCTGGACAGGTGCTTAACTGACTGAGCCACCCAGGCGCCTCCCCCCACCATATACTTCTTTCCCCACGATTTCAGTGCAGCTATATTGTAATTTTGCCCCTCCCTTTAGTAATCTCATCCACTCTGGACCAGTCACTCCCTTTTAAAAGAGCCTAACTCCTAGACACCTACAAAAGGTAGCCACCTTGGTAGTTCCCAGACCTCTTCAAACTAACAGACTTAAAAAGCACATGCTCTGAAGTCGTACTTGAACTTGCCCACTCGTGATTCCTGTTACCCATGCATAGAGACACATTCAAACACTACACAGATGCATTTGCCCTATAAATCTTTATGGTTTGCCTAAAAAATCGATATGGTCCCCATCCCATTTTAAAGCCCATTTCTGCTGAATCTTTTACTCCTTAAGTTTCTTTTCCTTCCTTCTTTATTAGTCTTAGAAAAGAGGGAAAAGTAATAAAACTTGAACTTTTTCTGATAAAGTCCATCTTCCATAATATATAGATGATGAACGGTCATACTTTGCCTTCAGCCTTCCCTGCAGCCACTCTCCTGAGTCCCCTTCAGTCTATGCACAGCGCACTTACTGTTCCTCAGGCACTGGGAATTCACCTCCATGTCTTTATACGTGCTATTCTATTCACCTACAGATGCTCTTCCTTACCTACCTTTTTTTTTTTAAGAGTTTATTTATTCATTTGAGAGACCGAGAATGAGAGAGAGAACACATTAAAGGGGGTAGGGTCAGAGGGAGAAGCAGACTCTGCTCTGAGCAGGGAGCCCGATGTGGGACTCGATCGCAGGACTCCAGGATCATGACCTGAACCGAAGGCAGTCGCTTAACCAACTGAGCCACCCAGGCGCCCCGCTCTTCCTTACCTACCTTATAAAAGGCCCAACTCAAATGTCACATTTTGTTGCTAACTTTTCTAAGTAGATTTCGTTGTGCTTTATCTACATAAAAGGTCAGGTATTTAAAAAAAAAAAAAGGTCAGGTATTAAAGTACTCAATCCTTCCAAGCCAATTAACTTCGTGTACTAGTTGTGTCACAGACATAAGCTTCTTGTTGGATTGAAGTAAATGTAAATATGTTTCCAAAGTAAGAAATCTGAAGGTCACCTGGCTGGCTCTGTGGTCAGAGCATGCAACTCTTGATCTCAGGGTTGAGTTCAGGCCCCATGTTGGTCATGGAGCCTACTTTAAAAAAAAATTAGGGGTACCTGGGTGGCTCAGTTAAGTGTCTGCCTTCGGTTTGGGTCATGATTCCAGGGTCCTGGGATTGAGACCCACATCGGGCTCCCTGCTCAACAGGGAGTCTGCTTCTCCTTCTGCTCCTCCCCCCTCACTGCTCATGGGCTCTCTCTCTCTCAAATAAAATCTTTTTTAAAAATTATATAAAGTAAGAAATCTGAAAATGTTTTAGTATTGGCAACAGCATCAAAACAGCATCCCAAGATCATTAAATAACAGCTTTCACGTGAGTGTATAAATTCTAGGATGGCAGTTAAAGAAAATGTAATGATTTTATAGTTTAACAACGGCTGGGAAGATCTTTTGAAGTAAGAACTTACCATTTAACTGGCCCCACAATCATTTTTCTTCTGCAACTAACCTAACTTTAAATAAATCATAAAAATTTGTTGAGAGAAGATTAATTTTCTAAGCTTTTGGTAGTTTTTTTTTAAGATTTTATTTATTTATTTGAGAGAGAGAGAAAGAGCACGAGAGGGAAGAGGGTCAGAGGGAGAAGCAGACTCCCTGCTGAGCAGGGAGCCCAATGCGGGCCTCGATCCCAGGCACTCCAGGATCATGACCTGAGCCGAAGGCAGTTGCTTAACCAACTGAGCCACCCAGGGGCCCTAAGCTTTTGGTAGTTTAATCAATTCAAGCCTTTTCATCTCTTCTAGATTAGGACCCTATACATACACAACTCTAAATCTGACTTCCAATGGAAACTTTCTGAAGTAGTATAATTTAAAAAAATTAAAAGCATACATTTTTCCCTTTTTTGGGGAAATTTGAAATGAAGTTGAGAATCCATTTCTCCATTCCCTGTGGTACAGGTTATAATAATCAGTCATCTAAAATTCTGCAGTAGCCTTGGTGTCCCTGCTTCTGGATTTGCTTCCTTTCAATTCATTCTCTACAGAAAAATCAAAATTATTTAAAAATATTTGTAATTGATCATGTCATTTCATGATTAAAATGCTTTAATGATTTTACTTTGCCTTGGGATAAAGTCTAACTCTGCAACCTTTAAGGCCCTTTTTGATCTGGCCTTAATTTACCTGACCCTTTATCATCTATTTTCCAACTAGTCTAAGAGACTTTCCCTCCCTTGAGTCCTCCCCTCCTAATTCTCTCTTGCTTTGAATACCTTTTTTCTCTGTTGAAAATAGTCCTCCCTACTTTTTTCCTCTGGTTACTGCTTCAAGTCTCCCCTTAAGTCACTTGCTCCAGGAAGCCTCCCCTAATATCCCGTGTTTATGTTCCTAACATAATAGGTGTCCATACTTTTGCTCTTATAACACCAGGAATCATAACATTAAAAGTATTATCCTAGTATAATTTCTAGGTTACTTGTCTGTCCTCTCTCATTTTATTGTAAACTCTTTGAGGGAAAGACAATGTTTGCCTTCCTGGTCATTTTGCTCACTGTTAAATCATTAACCCTACAGACACTTATACATGGTATTTGATAAATGTTTTTTTTTTAAGTGAACATTTGAAAGCTTGGATTACACTATTAAACTACATTAACATGATTTAAGAAATCCTGCATTTCAGCATTGCAGTATAAAGACTTTAATTCTAAGTTAATATTGCAGTAGTTGTCTTTATTTTTGACAGCATATATTTTTTTTTACTATGTTATGTTAATCACCATACATTACATCATTAGTTTTTGATGTAGTGTTCCATGATTCATTGTTTGCGTATAACACCCAGTTCTCCATGCAGTACGTGCCCTCCTTAATACTCATCACTAGGCTAACCCATCCCCCAACCCCCCCCTCTGGAACCCTCAGTTCGTTCCTCAAGAGTCCATAGTCTCTCATGGTTCGTTTTCCCCTCCGATTTCCCCCCCTTCATTTTTCCCTTCCTGCTATCTTCTTTTTTTTATTAACATATAATGTATCATTTGTTTCAGAGGTACAGGTCTGTGATTCATCAGTCTTACACAATTCACAGCGCTCACCATAGCACATTCCCTCCCCAATGTCTATCACCCAGCCACCCCATCCCTCCCGCCCCCCACCACTCCAGCAACCCTGTTTGTTTCCTGAGATTAAGAATTCCTCATATCAGTGAGGTCATATGATACATGTCTTTCTCCAACTGACTTATCTCGCTCAGCATAATACCCTCCAGTTCCATCCACGTCATTGCAAATGGCAAGATTTCATTCTTTTTTTTTTAAAGATTTTATCTATTTATTGAAAGAGAGCACGCACGCGCATGTACAAGCAGTGGGAACAGCAGGCAGAGGGAGAAGCAGGCTCCCCCCTGAGCAGGGAGCCTGATGCGGGACTCAATCCCAGGACCCTGGGAGCATGACCTGAGTTGAAGGCAGACGCTTAACAGTCTGAGCCACCCAGGCGCCCAATTTCATTCCTTCTGATGGCTGCATAATATTCCATTGTATATATACCACATCTTCTTTATCCATTCCTCTGTCAATGGACATCTTGGCTCTTTCCATAGTTAGGCTATTGTGGACATTGCTGACAGCATATATTTTTAATGATTTCACTAGTCTTAAAAGTCAAGGGTTTAAAATGTGAAGGAACATCAGTATTTATCTATTTCAGATTCCAACATAGTACAGAATCAGCAGTAGGTATTAGATTTTGTTCCATTGTAAAAATAATACACAGAAGGGGCGCCTGGGTGGCTCAGTCGTTAGGCGTCTGCCTTCGGCTCAGGTCATGATCCCAGTGTTCTGCAATCAAGCTCCGCATTGGGTTCCCTGCTCCAAGGGAAGCCTGCTTCTCCCTTTCCCACTCCCCCTGCTTGTGTTCCCTCTCTAGCTGTGTGTCTCTCTCTCTCAAATAAAATCTTTTGAAAAAATAATACACAGGAAAAGTACTCCAAATCCTAATTTATTTTCATCTTTTGTTTTTCTTCTAATCTTTGGCCCTGTTGCAGACAACTTTGAATTCTGCTTTTTATGTTTTATCCTTTGTGTTATAAGCATTTATCTTGTGCAATCTAGTCTACACTACATAATACTACCTTAATATTTACTTTAATTATATTTCATCAAATTAGAAAACCGAGATTTAAGTATTTCCTTATTGTTGAACTTTTTTTATCATTTTATCACTTAAAATTTTTTCAGGTTAGAAGTAAATGGTAGAGGATGTCTGAATAGCACATTTTTTTTGAACATTTTATTTATTTATTTGACAGAGAAGAGAGATAGTGAGAGCAAGAACATAAGCAGGGGGAGTGGGAGAGGGAGAAGCAGGCTTCCCGCTGAGCAGGGAGCCTGTTGTCGAGGCACTAAATCTCACAACCCTGAGATCACGACCTGAGCCGAAATCAAAAGTCGGATGCTTAACCGACTGAGCCACCCAGGCGTCCCTAACCTTTGCCAAAATACCCAAGGGAAAGATGTGGGAAGACTATAGCATGCTCTTAGAGATGGCTAAAAGGATGGTCTAAGCCTGCCTTATTACCTTTCTCTTAGAGATTCAGGTGAGGGTGGGATTATGTTTATTTATGTGGGAGAGAGCAGAAGCACAAGTAGGGGTGGAGGGGAGGGGCAGAGGGAGAGGAACAAGTAGACTCCCTGCTGAGCAGGGAGCCTAGGGAGCTTGGGGAGCTCAAAGCAGAACTGGATCCCAGGACTCTGGGATCATGACCTGAGCTGAAGGCAGACACTTAACCGACTGAGCCACCCAGGTGCTCCTATGTATCACCTTCTAAAGCAAGACATCTTTGAAAGCCAGTTTTGATTTGTTGGAAAATTCTAATGTGAGATTTAAATCTGCCTTCTTTATAACTGCCCATCATTCTTGTTTTGCTTCCTAAAGTAAGATGTTTCTTTAACCTGTGGGTTTTGGGGATACTGGAAATCTAGAAGTAACAATACTGTTCAGGAGCACTTGGGTTCTGACTCTTCTTCCCCAGTTCCCACGAAGATGTCACCTCCGTGACAGAGGGCTCATTCTTAGAAACGAGAATCTGTCATTGCTTTTACTGAGTTCCATCTCCTTAGCCTTATAAATGTTATAAATGTTAATCTGCTGTTAATGCGTGTGTTTGTATTCATGTGTCCCCTCTTCCCACTAAACAGTAGCTCAACAAAAATAAAATACAATCCTCTTCTAACAGCCCCACAAATTCTGAAATTACTCGTTTTTTAGTTGGTTTCAATTTTGATAACTTAAAAATCGGTATTAGGGTGCCTGGGTGGCTCAGTCATTAAGCGTCTGCCTTCCACTCAGGTCATGATCCTGGGGTCCTGGGATTGAGCCCCGCATCGGGCTCCCTGCTCGGCAGGGAGCCTGCTTCTCCCTCTCCCACTCCCCCTGCTTGTGTTCCCTCTCTCACTGTGTCTCTCTCTGTCAAATAAATAAATAAAATCATTAAAAAAATAAAATTAATTGAAGACTACTGAGTTACTTAGGAAATACTACTTTAATATGCCAATGTAAATCTCTTTTAGGGCAGTTATATGATGGCTATGATGAAGAGTATGGATGCCCCATTTTAGATGAAGACAGAGTAAGTACAATTTTTTTAAATAAAGTATACTTTTATTTTTTTATTTTTTAAAGATTTTATTTATTTGACAGAGAGAGAGTTAGCGAGAGCAGAAACAAGCAAGGGGAGTGGGAGAGGGAGAAGCAGGCTTCCCTTGGAGCCAGGAGCCCGATGCGGGGCTCGATCCCAGTACCCCGAGATCATAACCTGAGTCGAAGGCAGATGCTTAATGACTGAGCCACCCAGGTGCCCCTGTTTGTTTTTAAAGAGAGAGAGAGAGAGAACACAAGGGGAAGGGCAGGAGCAGAGGGAGAGGGAGAGAGAATAAGCAAGTTCCATGTCCAGCATGGAGCCCGACACGGGGCTTGATCTCACAACCCTGAGATCACGACCTGAGCCAAAATAAAAAATTGGACACTAAACCAATTGAGCCACCCAGGTGCCCCTATAAAGTATACTTCTTAAAATTTAATAGGAAAGTTGACCTCATTTTTTTTTAAGGAGCATTCTTTTTTTCCCTTTCTCACAGGTAGTTGATGAATTAGAAAACCAAATGAGCGAAGGTGGAGTTATTGTTGATTACCATGGTTGTGATTTCTTTCCTGAACGCTGGTTTCATATAGTTTTTGTGCTGCAAGCAGATAACAGTGTATTGTACAAAAGACTTGAAACAAGGTAAGAAAGGAAAAACGATGAATTCTTAAAGTATGATATAAACCTTTATTCAGATTCCTGAAATTGGCCAGTATTACCATGATAAAGGATTCTATTTGAAAATGTGATTTTTGGTCTCTCATTATAAACCATGTCTATATGGTACCAATGTTGTGAATCCAAAAGAAAAAGATCCATGTGTAAAACACAGGCAGCAGTGTATAACTGAGTAAATTAATACTGCAATTGACAGTTTGATTCAGTAAAATATACTATACAGCAACCCTATTTAGTTATGCTCTTTCCTTAAAGTAAAACCTTGCTGGGAGAACAGCCAAGCCAAGGACATACTCTGACTACTGATTGATTGAACATTACCCTCTCACATTATCCCCTCAACATGAATGGGAGAGTTTATGAAAAACGGACATGATAAATCAACATTTCACCACCTTTAAAATATATTTGAGTTGGTTCTTCCAAGAGGGCATCAGACTTAATCCAGAATAACCAAAAAAGAGAAAATTTTTATGGGAAACATTTTACCACTGTCTTTTGATTCAAGCTGGGAAAGATAGAGGTTCTAGAAGGATTTACAAGACAATCTCAGGAGGGAAGCTCCAAAAGTTTGCCCCTAAATTCAGGATTAGAATTTGAAGGTCTCTCTGACGGTGGTAGTCAGTTCTCACTAACCATCACTGCATGGGATACTTGCAAAATCCTTGCACCAAGAATATAGTAGCAAATATACAGGGAGAGTTGGAGCTAGACCTAAAACTTTAATCATCTTTCTTTTGGCAGTGAAAAGCCATTAAAAGTATTTTATTTATTTTTTAAAGATTTTATTTATTTGACAGAGAGAGAGGGAACACAGGCAGGGGGAGTGGGAGTGGGAGAGGGAGAAGCAGGCTTCCAGCTGAGCAGGGAACCCGATGCGGGGCTCGATCCCAGGACCCTGGGATCATGACCCAAGCCAAAGGCAGACGCTCAACCATCTGAGCCACCCAGGCGCCTCTACCATTAAAAGTATTTTAAATGGGAAGTAAGAGAGACCATAATGGTATACATCCTTTTCTCCAACAAGCCAATTTAAAATTTTTATTAAAATTTACTGTTTTGGGACACCTGGCTGGCTCAGTACAGCATGTGACTTTTTTTTTTTTAAAGACTGTATTTATTTATTTGACAGAGAGAGAGACAGCAAGAGCAGGAACACAAGCAGGGGCAGAGGGAGAGGGAGTTCTCCCCGCTGAAAAGAGAGCCCGATGCGGGGCTGGATCCCAGGACCCTGGGATCATGACCTGAGCTGAGGGCAGACGCTTAACCTACTGAGCCACCCAGGCGCCCCACAGCATGTGACTCTTGATCTTGGGGTTGTAAGTTAGAGGCCCAGGTTGGGTGTAGAGATTACTTAAAAATAAAATCTTTAAAAAAAAATCACTGCTTTATGTAAATAGCCAGACTGACAAGGTCTGAAAAAGCTATGAGAAATCTAGGCTTCTTTTGTTTTTAGCCACTGAAAAAGTTACAAAGTAATCACCTTTAGAAAAACAGCTCTACTAAATTCACATACATAAAATGTACCCATTTGAAGTATACAATTCAGTGGTTTTTAGTATGTTCACAGAATTATGCATCCATTACTACAACCAATTTTAGATAATGCTCATTGTCCCCCTCCTCCCAAAAAACCCATACCCATTAGCAGTCACTCTCCATATATCCCCAGCCCCCCAGTCCTAGGCAACTGGTAATTTACCTTCTATCTCTGTGGATCTGCCTATTCCTGGATGTTTTATATAAATGAAATCAGTATGTGGTCTTTTTTTTTTAAATAAGGTTTTTTTTTTGTTTTTTTTTTTTCAAGATTTTATTTGACAGAGAGAGAGAGACAGTGAGAGAGGGAACATAAGTAGTGGGAGAGGGAGAAGCAGGCCTCCCGCCAAGCAGGGAGCCCGATGCGGGGCTCAATCCCAGGATCCTGGGATCATGACCTGAGCCGAAGGCAGATGCCCAACAACTGAGCCACCCATGCGCCCCTTTTGTGGCTTTTATTTAGCGTAATGTTTCAGGGTTCATCTGTGTTGCAGCATGTATCAGTACTTCATTTCTTTTATCAAATACTATTCCATCGTATGGATATACCATATTTTATTTATCCATTGATCAGATTATAGATGTTTGGGTTGTTTCCATTTTTGGCTATTATAAATAATACTGCTATGAATATCCGTGCCTGTGGTTTTTTGTGGACATTATGTGTTCATTTATCTTGGATATGGAATTTAAGAATGGGACTGCTGGGTGATACGGTAACACATGTTTAGCCTTTTGAGGAACTGTTAGACTATTTTCCAGAGTGGCTGCATCAGTTGACCTTCCCAAGAGGAATGTATGAAGCCTCTAGTGTTTCCACATCCTTGAGAACACTGGTTATCTGTCTTTTTGATTGTAGCCTTCCCAGTGGATATAAAGTAGTATCTCATTGTGGTTTTGATTTGCATTGCCTTGATCACTAATGATTTTGAACATTTTTTCATGTGCTTACTGTCCATTTGTATGTCTTCTTGGGAGAAAGAGCTCTTCAGATTCTTTGCCCAATTTTTTATTGGATTATTCTTTCTTTTTAAGAGTTCTTTGTATATTTTAGATGCAGATCTCTTATCAGGTACTTGATGTGCAAAAATTTTCTCCCATTCTGTTGTATTTTCATAAAGCTAATCACCTTTTAAGTAGTTCAGTTTAATCTTGTTACAAGGTTGAACTAATTTGAATTTGAATATTTTCTTTATTTTTTCATTAGCTAATTGACTAATTTACATATCTGCCTAAAGATTATGTAATTTCTTTAAATGTCTTTGGAATTGGGAAAGCATAGATAGATCTATCTGTATGATCAAGTACCCAATTAGTATATAGTGTTCCCATTGTAAGTATTCCATTTTTTAAATAGATTTTAAGTAATCTCTGCATCCAATGTGGGGCTCATAACCCCGAGATCAAGAGTCACATGCTCCACCGACTGAGCCAGCCAGGCGCCCCCCATGAGTATTTCATTTTTTTAAAGATTTTCGAGAGAGAAAAAAAAAAAAAAAAAAAAAAGATTTTCGAGAGAGAGAGAATGAGAGATAGCACGAGAGGGGGAAGGGTCAGAGGGAGAAGCAGACTCCCTGCTGAGCAGGGAGCCCGATGTGGGACTCGATCCCGGGACTTCAGGATCATGACCTGAGCCAAAGGCAGTCGCTTAACCAACTAAGCCACCCAGGCGCCCGAGTATTTCATTTTTATATGCCATCTAGTTATTTTATCTGTCTATATCTTAGCACATCTAATGCTTTTGAAATCTAGGACCACAGCTATAGACTTATTTCATAGCTCAATATCTGGCTTGAGCTAGGTAGATATGTTTGCTAACTGAGTGGATGACGAATTGTGGGGAGAAAATTAAAATAAACCTAAACACTGGACCTTAGTTTAACCCTCTTGTCAAAAAAGTCTCTCATATTTACAGGTGCCAGTCTTATTTTCTCAAGGTAAATAGACTACAAGAAGTATTTTTATGATTTTTCATGTATTTAAAAGTGTCCAGGGGTGCCTGGGTGGCTCAGACGGTTAAGCGTCTGCCTTCGGCTCAGGTCGTGATCCCAGGGTCCTGGGATCGAGTCCCGCATCAGACTCCCTGCTCCTTGGGAGCCTGCTTCTCCCTCTGCTTCTCTCTCTCTCTCTCTCTCCCTCTGTCTCTCATGAATGAATAAATAAAATCTTTAAAAAAAAAAGTGTCCAGTTTCTAGTATGTTTCTAAAATTTCAGTTAATGTCATTCAGTTTGCTTTTTGTTTTCTCCTCATTGCCTTCCAGGGGTTATAATGAAAAGAAACTAAAAGACAATATTCAGTGTGAAATTTTTCAAGTTCTTTATGAAGAAGCATTAGCATCCTACAAGGAAGAAATAGTACATCAACTGCCCAGCAATAAACCAGAAGATCTGGAGGATAATATCAATCAGATATTGAAGTGGATTGAGCAGTGGATCAAGGATCATAGCTCCTGACTTACAAGACTGGCCACTTTACAACCACTCTTGTTATATCCCTGCCATAATGAATAAATTGTCCAGTTATCAGTAAAACTTTCTTATTAAGATTGTGCTGCAGGACTAGTAGATGGATAATCTAAAGGTTTATGTTTGGGCTTTTTTTCTCCACGAGAAAGCAAAACATTCTCAAGTATAGTATATATAATATCATTAAGGATTTAGAGTAAAAACTGTCATCTTAAATGCTTCAACTGCTGAAGAATAAATAAATCTGACCAAATCTTCTAAGCTGGTTACAAAAGAAAATGAAGATGATCCCTTAAAATAAAACTTAAGACTAAGGATAAAACATCAGAGTTTTTCATTTTTATTTCTTAAATTAAAAAAAGAAACACATGGGGCGCCTGGGTGGCTCAGTTGGTTAAGCGACTGCCTTCGGCTCAGGTCATGATCCTAGAGTCCTGGGATCGGGTCCCGCATCGGGCTCCCTGCTCGGCAGGGAGTCTGCTTCTCCCTCTGACCCTCTCCCCTCTCATGCTGTCTCTCTATCTCATTCTCTCTCTCAAATAAATAAATAAAATCTTTAAAAATAAATAAATAAATAAATAAAAAAAATAAAAAAAGAAACACATGATTAAGTGGTAATGCTTATACTATGTATAAAAACCAAAAGGTACAAAAGAGTATACTGGAAAGGTAGGTTTCCCTTCCAGGCCATCCCTATTCTTCAGCCACCCAGACCCCCCCTCCCTTTAGGAAGTAATGTTGCTGGCTTCCTGTGTCTCTTTTCAAGAGATTTTATGCTTGGGAAGTGTGTGTGTATGTTAGTTTCTTTAAGCATGTGGAAGCATGCTGTGTATGCTGTTCTGTATTTTTTTTTCATTTAATATGTTACGGAGAGTATATCATCTCAGAACATACAGACCTCCCTATTCTTTTATTTATTTATTTATTTTTTAAAGGGAGTGTTTATTTTTTTTTTTTAAAGATTTTATTTATTTATTTGAGAGAGAGAATGAGAGAGAGCACGAGAGGGAAGAGGGTCAGAGGGAGAAGCAGACGCCCCGCTGAGCAGGGAGCCCGATGCGGGACTCGATCCCGGGACTCCAGGATCATGACCTGAGCCGAAGGCAGTCGCCTAACCAACTGAGCCACCCAGGCGCCCCCCTATTCTTTTAAATTAAGATAAAATTCACCATTTAAAAGTGCACAATTGACTGGCTTTTATTATACTCACAAGACTGTGCAACCATCACACATCAACTGTTACTAATTCCATATATAACATTTTTATCACCCCACCCAAAAGAAGTCCCGTACTATTAGTCACTTCCCATTTTTCCCTTCTCTCAGCCCCTTGGAATCACTGATTTGTCTATATGGATTTGCATATTCTGGGCATTTCATATAAATGGAATCATACAATATGTGGTCTTTTGTGCCTGGCTTTTCCGACTTAGCATAATATTTTAAGAGTCATCCATGTTGTAGCCTGTACCAGCGCCTCATTTTTATGATCAAATAATATGCCACTGTGTGTACCACCTTTTGTTGATGCATTCCATCAGTTACATGATTAGGTTGTATCCCTTCTGGGTCTTTAAAATTATGCTCTGAACATATGTGTACATTTTTTTTTGTGGATGTAGGTTTTCAATTCTCTTGGGTATACAGGGAAATTGCTGGGTCATACTGCAACTGAGTTTAACTTTTTGAGGAAATACCAAACTGTTTTTGCAAAGTGGTTGCAGTACTTTACATTCCCACCATCTTTGTAATAGGTATCTAACTTCTCCACATCCTTGCCAACACTTGCTACTGTTTATCTAATAGTCATCCTGTGGATGAAATTGTCATCTTTCGTTCTGGTCTTCAGTGGTCTTCATTTTGGTTCATTTTGGGGCAGGGTGGGGGGATGGAGGGGCAACAGGAGACAGAATCTCAAGCAGGCTCCACACCCAGCAGAACGGGATGCTGAGCTGGATCTCACAACCCTGAGATCATGACCTGAGGCAAAATCAGGAGTCAGAGGCTTAACTGACTGAACCACCCATGCACCCTGGGCTGCTTTTCATATGCCTATTAGAAGATGATCCCTATGGGGCACCTGGGTGGCTCAGTCGTTAAGCATCTGCCTTCGGCTCAGGATCGAGCCCTGCATCAAGCCCTGCATTGAGCTCCCTGCTCGGTGGGAGGCCTGCTTCTTCCTCTCCCACTCCCCCTGCTTGTGTTCCCTCTCGCTCTCTGTCAAAATAAATAAAATCTTAAAAAATATATATCATTCCTACATCTTCTTTGGATCCCTTTTTTTTTTAAGTTTTATTTAAGTAATCTCTATACCCAGTGTAGATTAAGAGTCTGAGATTACTATTTTTAGTAATACTAATGGCTGTTTGAAAAGACAGTATTCTTTTCATTAACTGGGATTCACTAAATTATCAAATGATTGCTAATTATCTTAACACTAAAACTGATTCATCATAAAGGTTTTCCTTCAACAGAAGGGAGATTATGATCTATTAGGGAGTTTAATATGGAGCTATACACCTTTTGGGAATTTTGTAAATATACTTACTAATTTCAGTCCTATGTTTTCATGTGAAACTAGTAACAACTCTTTAACATCTTACACTTATTTGAAGAAAAAGGTCTTAGGGACGCCTGGGTGGCTCAGTCAGTTAAGCGTCTGCCTTCAGCTCGGGTCATGATCCCAGGGTCCAGGGATCGAGTCTTGCATCGGGCTCCTTGCTTAGCCGGGAGCCTGCTTCTCCCTCTGCCTCTAGCCCTCCCCCTGCTTGTGCTCTCTCTCCTCTTTCTCGCAAATAAAAAAATAAATAATAAGTAAATAAATAAAATCCTTAAAAAAAAATGAAGGTCTTAGAAATAGCCCCATTTACTGTTTGGTTTTTTTCAAACCTAATTGTTAAGTTTTTTATTAAATAGACTAAAACAAACTTAAGGAGAGGGGCACCTGGGTGGCTCAGTCACTTAAGTGTCTGCCTTCAGCTCAGGTCATGATCTCAGGGTTCTGTGATGGAACCCCACATCGATGGCTCCCTAATCAGCGGGGAGTCTGCTTCTCCCTTTCCCTCTCCCTCTGCCCCTCCCTTCCACTTGTGCACCCTCAATCTCTCTCAGATAAAATCTTTAAAAAAGGAGATAAAAAGTGTACCAAATTTTTTTTTCCTCTTTTTTTAATAGGGGAGGGCGCGAATGCAGTTCCACACTACCACAAATTATGCAGTTGAGTTTGCCACATTTGGGGAAATCGCAGGGGTCAGCACATCCGGAGTGCAATGGATGAGCCTCACCCTGGGAAAACCACCTTAGTGATCATGGTATCTACCCCGTGAGGTTAAGTATAAAAGTGTATCAAATTTTTAATCATTTTCTATTTCTGTAAATGAGACTTCTTAATAAGATGTATTCAGTTCCTCATGAATGCCTTAATAAGCTTAGATGTATGCATAGCCACTGACTATTTTCCTTTTGCCCGCCCTCGTTGGTATATATATTCTTGTGCAGGCTTTGAAAAAGGGGTTTGGTCTCACTTCATCTATATTTCTTCTTACCACCAATCCCTGACCAACATTTAATTTTTTTTTTTAAGATTTTATTTATTTATTTGACAGAGAGAGACAGCGAGAGAGGGAACACAAACGGGGAGTGAGAGAGGGAGAAGCAGGCTTCCCGTGGAGCAGGAAGCCTCACACAGGGCTCCATCCTAAGACCCTAGGATCATGACCTGAGCCGAAGGCAGACGCTTAACGACTGAGCCATCCAGGCACCCTAAATTTGTTGGCTTTTAACAAAAAGTGATGGCGCTCAAAACTGTCAAGAAACATTTATCATTTCCTATGGAGTGCGGAGAGTCCAAGGTTAAAAAAAAAATCATGAAATGTCATGAAAATTATTTATATATACCTAGACTTTTATGTAAAATTTAGTTCCTTAACCCTTTTGATAACATAAATCCCTTTGACAGTGATATAAGCTATGAACACACTTCCTCCAAGGAAGACAGATACACATATATTACTATAAAATGTTTTTTAGGTTTTTCAAAGACTCACAGACCCCTGAAATCCATTCAGAGGTTTATTGTCTAAGGGGCTTATTTTTATGGAAGGGAGGATTCAAAAAATTACAAGGTTGGGGCACCTGGGTGGCTCAGCTGTTAAGTGTCTGCCTTCCGCTCAGGTCATGATCTCAGGGTCCTGGGATCAAGCCCCGCATCAGGCTCCCTGCTCTGTGGGAAGCCTGCTTCTCCCTCTCCCACTCCCCCTGCTTGTGTTCCCTCTCTCGCTGTGTCTCTGTCAATTAAATAAATAAAATCTTTACCAAAAAAAAATTTACAAGGTTAGTGAATAAAAAGCCAAATGGTCATTTGGTCATCCTGGGGGTCCTCACCAGTGCATTAGGCAAGAAAATAAATAAAGACATACTGAGCTGAAAGGAAAAAATAAATTATTCTCAGTTAACAATATTATGTAGAAATTCCAAAGAGAATCCATACAAAAGCTGATTCTAGAACTTATATGGAGACATACAGGAACTAGAGTAGCCAAACAATGCTGAAACAGAAGAACAAAGTAAAAAAAAAAAAAAAACAATAAACAAACTACCCTACTGTACCTGCTTTCAAGATTTGCTATTAAAGACAAGCAAGAGAATGTGACATACTGAAAGAATGGACACAGATCAGTGGAACAGAGTAAGAGAGTCGAGAAAGAAACCCATGCCAATACAGGCAATTTTTGATGGAGGTGCAAAAGGCAAATCAATGGGGAAAATAATTTTTAAAATGATGGACATGCATATCAAAAAGTGAACCTCAGAGCAATGGCTGGCTCAGTCAGTGGAGCATGAGACTCTTGATCTTGAGGTTGTGAGTTGCAGGCCCACACTGGATGTAGAGATCTTAAAAATAAACTTTAAGGGGTACTTGGGCAGCTCAGTTGGTTAAGCGTCTGCCTTTGGCTCAGGTTATGATCTTGGGACCCTGGGATAGATACCTGCATCGAGCCCCACACCAGGCTCCCAGCTCAGTGGGGGGTCTGCTGCTTCTCTCCCTCTGCCCCTTCCCCCACTCATGATCTCCCTCCCTCCCTCTCTCTCAAATAAAGTCTTAAAAATTTTTTTTTAAAAAGTGAACCTCAAACTTAACTACATACCATATTAATGCGAAATGTTTCAGAGACCCAAATGTAAAATCTAAAATATATAAAACTTCTAGCTGAAAACTAAGTAAAAAAGTTTAGTGTTCTTTGATTAGGCACAGATTTCTCTGATAGAACATGAAAAACACAAGCCAAAGAAAAAAGAATCGATAAATTTGACTTCATCAAAATTTAAAGCTCTTCCTCTCTTCAAAAGACACTTAAGGGACGCCAGGCTGGCTCAGTTGGTAGGGCATGCGACTCTTGATCTCAGGGTCATGAGTTCGAGCCCCACATTGGGTGAGGAGCCTACTTAAAAAAAAAAATAGATACTCTTAAGCAGAAGCCACTGTTTGGGAGAAATGTAAAACAAATATATGAAACAGATTTGTCTTGAAAATATACAAGGTACTCTCAAAACAGTAAGAAAATGAAAAACTTGATCTAAAATATCAACAAAATTAGCAAACCTTTATCTAGATTGACCAAGAAAAAAGAGAAGACTCAGATTACTGTAATCAAGAATGAAAGAGGCAGTATTACTACTGATTTAACAAATCAGATTATAAAGGAATACTATGAACAACTATATGCCAAAAAAATAATTCCGATGAAATGGGCAAATTCTTAGAACTTCACAAGTATTGAAACTTACTCAAGAAGAAATACAAAATATGAATAGACCTATAACAAGTAAAGAGAATGAATTAGTAGCTTTTTAACTATTTAAGAGAAATGACAGGTGCCTGGATGGCTTAGTCGGTTAAGCATCTGCCTTCGGCTCAGGTCATGATCCCAGGGTCCTGGGATCGAGTCCTGCATTGGCTCCCTGCTCAGTGGAGAGCCTGCTTCTCCCTCTCCCTCTGCCCCCACCCCCACTTGTGCTCTTTCTCTCGCTCGCTCTATCTCAAATAAAATCTTAAAAAATTTTTTTTAATGTATTAATCTTGAATCTTGATTTGTTTAGTAGTATAATAACTTTTTAAAAAGTAGATTTCAGGGGTGCCTGGGTGGCTCAGTCGTTAAGCGTCTGCCTTCGGCTCAGGTCATGATCCCAGGGTCCTGGAATGGAGCCCCGCATTGGGCTCTCTGCTCGGCAGGGAGCCTCCTTCACCCTCTCCCTCTGCCTGTCGCTCCCCCCGCTTGTGCTCTATCTCTGTCAAACAAATAAATAAAATCTTAAAAAACAAAAATAAAGACATTAAGAAGACCTAAGTAAATGGAAAGACATCTCATGTTCATGGATCATAAGACTTATTGTTAAGACAGTAATACTTGCCCACTGATCTACAGATTTAACCCAATCTGTATCACAATCCTTGCTGGTTTCTTTGCAGAAATCGATAAGCTGATCCTAAAAATCATATAGAAATTCAAGGGATTCAGAATGTCAATACAGTTAGAGGAGTCACATTTGCTGATTTACAAACTTACTACAAAGTGACAGTAATCAAGACAGTGTAATCAAGATCTGCAATATATATATATATATATATATGCCACACAGTGTAGCCTAAGAATAGATCTGAAGGATCAAAAGAGTAGAACTGAAAGACCAGAAATAAATCTTCACGTTTATGGACAGTTGATTTTCTTCCACATGGTTACTAAGAAAACTGAAGGTGGAAAGAACAATCCTTTTCACAAATAGTGCTGGCACACCTGGAAAACTACACACAAAAGAATGAAGATGGATCCCTTTCTTACACATGTGAAAATTAACTCTTAAGAATCATAGACCTAAATGTAAGAGCTAAAACAATATAAAAGAAAACAGGAGTAAACCTTTGACCTTGGGCTATGCAAAGCCTTCTTAGATAAAATAATAAAAGTAACAAAAGAAAAAATAAATTGGACTTCATCAAAATTTTTTAAATTGTGTACTTCAAAAGACACCCTCAAATCTCAGTGTAGCTTCATCAATCATAACAAATATGTAACTTTTGTGAGATGCTGATAATGGGGGAGGCTGTCCAGGTGTGCGTGCAGGAAGCACCTAGGAAATCTTTGTACCTTCCTCTATTGTACTGTGAACCAAAAACTGCTCTAAAAAATAAAGTCTTTAAAAAAAAAAAGATACTATCAGAGGCACCTGTAGAGCCTGTGACTCCTGATCTCAGAGTCGTGAGTTCAAGCCCCACGTTGGGCATAGAGTTTATGTTAAAAAAAAAAAAAAAGACATCATCAAGAAAGTGAAAAGATAGGGCGCCTGGGTGGCTCATTCGTTAAGCATCTGCCTTCGGCTCAGGTCATGATCCCAGGGTCCTGGGATCGAGCCCTGCATCGGGCTCCCTGCTCTGCAGGTAGCCTGCTTCTCCCTCTCCCACTCCCCCTGCTTGTGTTCCTCCTCTCGCTGTATCTCTCTCTGTGAAATAAATAAAATCCTTAAAAAAAAAAAAAAGAAAGAAAAAGATAATCCACACAATGGTAGAAAATATTTGCAAATCATAAATCTGATAAGGGTCAAGTATCCAAAACACATAAATAATTCTCACAATTCAATCTTTTAAGATTTTATTTATTAATTTGACAGAGACAGAGGAATACACACACACACACACACACACACACACACACACACACACACACAATGGAATATTATGCAGCCATCAAAAGGAATGAGATCTTGCCATTTGTAACGATGTGGATGGAACTGGAGGGTGTTATGCTGAGTGAAGTCAGTCAATCAGAGAAAGACATGTATCATATGACCTCACTGATATGAGGAATTCTTAATCTCAGGAAACAAACTGAGGGTTGCTGGAGTGATGGGGGGTGGGAGGGATGGGGTAGCTGGGTGATAGACATTGGGGAGGGTATGCGCTATGGTGAG
>NW_027397085.1:8141506-8229040 GCF_003265705.2 Callorhinus ursinus
ATAACTCAACTGAAAAATGGACAGATTTGAACAGATATTTCTTCAAAGAAAATATATAAATGGCCAGTAAACACATGAAAAGAAGCACAACATCATTAGTCATTAGAGAAATGCAAACTAAAACCACCATGAGATACCACTTCACACCCATTAAGATAGCTATTATTAAAAACAAACAAAACCCCAGAAAATAGAAAGTGTTGGTGAGGATAAGTTGGAACTAGCTAGTGTTAATGTGAAATGGTGCAATTGCCTTCAAAAACCTTTTGGCAGTTCCTCAAAATGTTAATCATGAAGTATTATATGGCCCAGCAATTCCATTCCTAGGAATATACCCAAGAGGAATAAAAACACACATCCATCCACACAAAAACTTACTGATGAATATTCACAGCAGCATGATTCATAATAGCCCCAAACCGGGAAAAAACCCAATCCAGGGGCACCTGGGTGGCTCAGTCGTTAAGCGTCTGCCTTCGGCTCAGGTCATGGTCCGGGGGTCCTGGGATCGAGCCCTGCATGGGGCTCCCTTCTCTGTGGGAAGCCTGCTTCTCCCTCTCCCACTCCCCTTGCTTGTGTTCACTCTCTCGCTGCGTCTCTCTCTGTCAAATACATAAATAAAATCTTTAAAAAAAAAAACCCAATCCAATGTCAATCAACATTGGACAAATATGGGTAAATAAAAGTGATACACCCATAAAATTGAATATTATTTGGCCATAAAAACAATTAAGTACTGATACATGCTACAGTTTCATGGTAAATCTTGAAAACATAATGCTAAGTGAAAGAAGCCAGTCACAAAAGACTATATATTGTATGATTCCATTTATAAGAAATGTCCAGAACAGGCAAATATTTAAAGACAGTAGACTAGTGGTTTTTCCAGGGCTGGGGCAGGTGAAGGAAAATGACAAGTGATTACTAATGGATAAGGGGTTTCTTTTTGGAGTAATGAAAATATTCTAAAATTGGTTGTGCTGGGGCACCTGGGTGGCTGTCAGTTGAGCATCTGACTTCAGCTCGGGTCATGATCTCTGGGTTATGAGACTGAGCCCCCAGTTGGGCTTCCTGCTCAGTGGGGAGTCTGCTTGTCCCTCCCCACTCTCCCCCTCCCCTGTTGGAGCTCTCTCAAATAAATAAAATCTTAAATAAATAAATAAAATTGGGACATCTGGGTGGCTCAGTCAGTTAAGTGTCTGCCTTTGGCTCAGGTCATGGTCTCAGGGTCCTGGGATGGAGTCCCACCTCAGGCTCCCTGCTCAGTGGGAAGCCTGATTCTCCTTCTGCCTGCTGCTCCCCCTGCTTGTGCTTTCTCTGACAAAGAAATAAAATCTTTAAAAAAATAAAAATTAAAAAACTGGTTGTGATTACATAACTCTGTTAATTACTAAAAAATCACTGAGTTGTATACTTTAAATTGTATGCTATGTGGATAAGAGCTAAATAAAGCTGTTAAATAATACACATCAGATTTGAAATGTACTCAAACTGGTTGATACGTTTTTAAAGACATTCAGCACACATTTGTTACGCAATAGTTTACCAGCATGGCACATAGTGATGAAAACCAACTTTAGACTCACGTCTTATTTATTTTAAAGATTTTACTTATTTATTTATTTAACAGAAGAGAGAGTGAGCACAAGCAAGGGGAGCAGGAGAAGCAGGCTCCCCATTAAGCAGGGAGCCCAACGTGGGGCTCGATGCCAGGACCCTGGGACCACGACCTGAGCTGAAAGCAAACACTTAACTGAGTCACCCAGGTGCCGGGACTCGTCTTTTTTAAACAAAAATTTTATATGC
The DNA here is from genome assembly GCF_003265705.2 of Callorhinus ursinus. Taxonomy (NCBI): domain Eukaryota; kingdom Metazoa; phylum Chordata; class Mammalia; order Carnivora; family Otariidae; genus Callorhinus; species Callorhinus ursinus. The sequence continues at coordinate 8,143,313 of NW_027397085.1, forward strand.
ATGCATTCAAAGTTCTGCTTTCTGGAGAAGTCTGACAAAGAAAATAGAGTTAAAGTTTTTCTAGGGGTAAAGTTATGAAATATTTTTAGGGCAAAGAAGGCTATTTTATTTTTTTATTTTTTTAGATTTTATTTATTTATTTGAAAGAGAGAATGAGAGAGAGAGAGCACGAGAGGGAAGAGGGTCAGAGGGAGAAGCGGACTCCCTGCTGAGGAGGGAGCCCGATGTGGGACTTGATCCCGGGACTCCAGGATCATGACCTGAGCCGAAGGCAGTTGCTTAACCAACTGAGCCACCCAGGCGCCCTAGAAGGCTATTTTAAATAGCCCAAAGTTTAAAAAAAAACAACTATTTTTAGTTTCCAAAGCTACTGAATATGCTAGATAGTAGGCAAACTGACTTTAAAGCTGTAAATAATCTCTTATGATAATCTTAAATCCCCCAAGCATCTAACATGCACACAGCATTGATCTTGTTCTATAATTGATCTTGTTCTAAGTCTGGTTTTCCATTTGTGTAGGTTATGCTTCCTTGGGGAAGTGGGCGGTTAAGGGAAATGTGGGCTGGATCTGGAGAAGAGGAAGAATAAAAGTCGTCTGTTACTGTGAAGAAAGGGTTCATTAGCTTGTTTCTAATCCAGGGTAATCTTTAAATCCTGCCAAGTTTCTGGACCACCACGAAGTCCCTTCAGTTACTTCAAGGACGTCGGATATTAGGAACTACTATCGAAATCATTTCACCCAGGTAAGGAAGCTATTGACTTGGCACTTTCTGGTGGGGTAGGAGGGAGCTAGGGCCCGTCTCCGGAAACCTACGGGGCTCGTTCCCAGCAGCAACGCTTTAGGGCCCCTCCTGTTCCTTCCCGGTGCCACGCCTTTGCGCCAGCAGTTCGTCTCGCCCGCAAAGCCCTCCTCATTTCTTGCACGGAAAGCCTGCTTTCCTGGTCCACCTACACCCAGACCTTCAGCTCGGATCCAGCTTCCTCTTACGGGACCCCTGGACACTTCATGTTTCAGCTATCTCATTTTTACCTTTACTGACGCATACACGGGCTTGTTCTAAGTCTCGCGCTACCATTTCTAATTCGGTCACTCGTAGTGGGCAAATCTTGGAGCCTGCAGCTGGACGGAGCCTGCAGCAGGCGCGGACAGGCGGCGGAAGCGTCCCACACGGTACCGGAGGCCACGGCTGCATCGCCCCTCCTTCCGGTCCGGGCGGCGCGCGCGGTCACGTGGCTGGAGGGCGGCGGCGGCGCGCGCGGCGTAGACGGTCGGCGCCAGGTGAGCGCGCTTGGTGGGGTGCGGGGGCGGGGGGGCTCCTGCGCACGGGGTCGGAGTCTGGGATCCTGTCCCCGCGACCGACGCTGCGGAGGTGCCCGGCCAGGCCCGGCAGGTGGGGACGGGCGGGGGGTGTGTTGCGGGGGGAGGACCATGGGCTCGGGCTGCGCGGATTCGTGGAAACTCAGCAGGTTGTGGACAAGCTGGCACACCGGCTGCTTTTTCCCTAAATGCTAGTTTAATGGCCTTTTCTCACGTTGAAAAAATAAGGAATAGATTTGAAAGATTCTGTTTCTGCTTTCCGCACCCCTCCTCCTTTATTTTATTTTTCCTATTAGTGTTGAGCCTTAAAACTACAGCGCATTAAATGCAGTGTAGTGTCCTGCAACAGAAAAAGGACATCAGTAGAAAAACTGGGGAAATCCTAGTAAAGTTTGTGGTTTGGTTAATAGCATGTATCAATATTAGCTTATTAATTTTGATAAATGTACCCTAATATTAACAGGAGTCTCAGCAAAGGATATACAGGAAGTCTCTGCACTATCTTTGAGACGTAATGTAAATCTAAAATTATTTTCACAAAAAGTTGAAAAATAAAATGCCAGAGAGTGGTGTAACAAGTCATTGTTCACCAGGGAGGGCCCACATTAGTTCCTCTTTGTGGAACCTGCAGGAATTAGGTATCTGTTTGACCAACCTGTTTGCTAGGGCAAGAGTTGTCAGGCTAGTGGGTGTGGATGCTTCTACTCCAAGTTTTCTAAGCAGAAGTCTTTTTTTCTTTCAGTTCCGTCTATCACATGTCTTTGGATACTCCTTGCAGAAGGGGCATGTGCGATAAAAATGTTAGGAAGGACTAAAAAAAAAGGTACAGAGATGCGTGGCCGGCTCAGTCAGAAGAGCATGTGACTCTGCATCTTGGGGTCGTTGAGTTCAAGCCCCAGGTTGGGTGTAGAGATTACTCAAATAAAAACTTAAAAAAAATGGGGTGCCTGGGTGACTCAGTCGTTAAGTGTCTGCCTTCAGCTCAGGTCATGATCCCGGGGTCTTGGGATCGAGCCCCACATCGGGCTTCCTGCTCCGTGGGAAGCCTGCTTCTCCCTCTCCCACTCCCCCTGCTTGTGTTCCCTCTCTCGCTGTGTCTCTCTCTGTCAAAATAAATAAAATCTTTAAAAAAAAAAAACTTAAAAAAATTTTTTTTAAATGCGGACGTGTGTGGCTCAGTCAGCTAAGCATCTTACTCTTGGTTTCTGTTCAGGTCACGATCTCATGGATCATGAGATCGAGCCCTGTGTTGGGCTCCACGCTCAGCGGGAGTCTGCTTGAAGATTCTCTCCCTCTGCCTCTCCTCCCACTTGCTCTGTCTCTCAATAAATGTTTTTTTTTTAATTTAAGATTTTATTTATTTATTTGACAGAGAGAGACACAGCGAGAGAGGAAACACAAGCCGGGGGAGTGGGAGAGGGAGAAGCAGGCTTCCCGCGGAGCAGGGAGCCCAATGTGGGGCTCGATCCCAGGACCCAGGGATCATGACCTGAGCCGAAGGCAGACGCTTAACGACTGAGCCACCCAGGCACCCCCATCTCTTAATATATCTTAAAAAAATAAAAAGGTACAATACAGAGCTAGGAAGCTCAGAGGTAGGGGAAATCACATCTGGCTCAGGAGTGTCGGGGGGCTACTGGAGGGAGTGGCTGTCATGAGCTGATGGGGACTTCGAGGAGAGAGCATTCCTGGGGTGGAGAAGAGCACCAGGAGAGGCTTGAAGGTGACTGCACAGAGAGGGCCTGGGTGCAGGTGCAGTCCTTCGTAATGGAAGCACAGAGCCTGTCCAGGGAGCAGTGACAGCTGAAATGGGAAGTAAAAACTGGAGTCTAATTGTAGATAACAGGGTGACACTTTAATTATATATGCCACGGGAGCCATGGAACGTCTTAGGGTAAGAGAGGGTCATCATTAGATCTGTGCTCGGAGCAGCATTGTATAGGATGAACAGTTGTTGAAGTAGAACAACTAGGGAACTATTGGTTTAGCCCAGGAGAGGTAATAAATTCAGCCAGGGCTGCAAAGTTAATATCCAAAGAAGGATATGGTTTGGGGAGATTTTGTGGGCCTAGAGGACTTGGTAACTGAAGGGATCAAGGAAAAGAGAACTTACAAAGTTTTGGATCTGGGTGTTTTGGAGCATGAATGAATGATACATATGCAGAAATAGAGGACTCAGGATGAGATCTAGGGTGGGGCGGGAGGGCATTGATTTCTTTTTTGAACAGCTGTGTTTGAATTGCTGGCAGGCCATCCAGCTGGAAATGGGTATGTAATTGTGTTTAACAGTTGAAGCCAAATGTACATAGCAGGGACGGAAAGAGGAAAAGAAGCCTGAGCAGGCCGACAGGAGGCAGTCAGTCATCCCCGTGGGGCTGAAGAGCTAAGGTCAACTGGGGGCCTGCTTGTAGCAAATAGGTAATGTCATAGCTTCTGCACAGGTGGGAGAGGCTGCGGAGCTGGAATTCAGCAATTAGGAAGTCAGTGGCCACTTTTCAGAGAGTTTTTTTAGAGCAGATGTAGGAAGATTGCTCATTGCCATCTGTTCATCCTATGGCCTTTCCCAAGTGACCAGAACACTGGGCCAGGAGCCAGAGATATGGCTTCTAGATATGGCCACTACCTGTGTAATTTTGGGGAAGTCATGTATAGCTTGTACTAGCAAAGAAAAATAAAACTGGAAGAACCCTTTTTTTCCTAGCAACAACAGTCCATTGAACTAGCATTCCACGGGGCACACTGGGAAATGCTGATACAGAACCAGAATTTTAGAGCCTTAAAGAAACAAAAAACCATCTTATCCAATCCTCCCATTTAACAAAGAAACTGATACTCAAATTCTAAATCAATAAACATTGATTTCAAATACATCGATGGTACAAAACAACCCTATAAAGTAGTAATGCTTAAGCCCATTTTGGAGATTGGAAAACATGCTCCGAGAAGTTAAAGGACTTGCCCAAGATGATAGAGCAGCAAGTGGTGGGGTGAAATTTGAACTCAGACCTCCTGAGTCAGGGCCTTCTCTGTCACACATCCTGCTGCCTGCCTGGTTTTCAACGTTGAGTACATTTAAAACCGGCTACTGGAACATTAGTAACTTAAGAACATTTTCCCTTTCTTAGAAGGCATGTGTTTTAAAAGTCATTTCGTTTGACTTCATTACATATGAGTATTAGTATATAAAACATGAGAGAGTACACAGCCGGCCGTTCCCAAAGTTACATTTTAAAAAAAAACGGTAGAGTACTGGATCATGGGAAAGTTCATTATGTTCAGCTGTGAACAGCAGAAAGAGAACGATGATAGCTGGTTTTATGTGGCACATTAAAAAATATTCTTAGCTAATCCTGCGGTTGCTTACTCTTTCCTCTTGCTACTTTTTTCCTTTGTGTTGACCAATTCCATTTTCTCCACTGCTGGCTGCCCAGTCCTGATCACACCCTCTAACAGAGGTGTGAGATTGCATTTATAAGCAGGAATTTGCGATAGAGGTGAAACACAGCTTCTTAGGGAGTAATTTCTTGTCTATCTTGACAAAAATAGACAAACATTATTTCGGAAAGGAGCCAAGATGATTTTGTAAAAATTTGGGGGAAAAATGACTTTTACTTCCAGTTCTGTTTGATGTTATAAATAATAGAAATGTGGTTTATTCTGATGTTAATTTCATTCACATTCGCAGAAAGCAGTGGCTAAGAGTCACAGTGTCTCTGACATGAGGGATCAGGATTCAGAATCTGGTTCTTTCTCTTGTTAGGTATGTTACTTAACCTCTCTGTGCTTAAGTTTAATTGTCTAGACTTAATAACAGGAGTGTCTTGCAAAGTAAAGATTAAATAGAATAAGTAAAACACTTAAATAGTGCCTAGCACATAGAAATAAGCAACAAGTACTATTATTACATCACTGAAAAAGAACTGGAGCTGATTTAAAGCATCTACTTTAATAATTTGCTTATCTAGGAGGGTTACAACTGATGAACGCATTTCTCATCTTGTCCCCTAATCCAGTTAAAGATCCCTTATTCTTTTTGGTTTAAAAATTTTTTTTTAAATTTTTTAAAAAAATAATTTTTTTCACATTCTAAAGGTATAATTTACATACAATAAAATGTAAGGATGATAAGTTTTGACAAACCATCACTCTGGTCAAGATAGAAGACTTTTCTATCACCCCCAAAAAGTTTGTTCATGCTCTCTGAAGGCAGCCTTTCACCCTAGGCAACCACTGATCTGTGTCTGTTATGTATATTAGTTTGGCCAGGATTTCACACAGTATGTCTTCCTCTGTTTGCACAATGTCTCTGAGATACATCCACGTTGTCACATACATTAGAAATTCATTATTTATTGCCGAATATATTCTGTTGTATGAACTTACCACAGTTTGTTTTTCTGTTGATGGACATATGGGTTGTTAACAGTTTGGGGCCAATTTGAGTAATGCTGTGACCCTTCATGCACACACCTTTGTCTGAACATATGTTTTCTTTTCCCTTGGGTAAATATCAAAAATGCCCCAATTGCTGGATCACCTGTTTAAAAGAAACTGTCAAACTTTTCCTCAGGGGTTGTACCATTTTATACCCCTGCCAACTGTGTATGTCCACATCCGCAGCAACACAGAATTGACAGTGGTATGTAACAGAATCTCATTATAGTTTAAATCTACAATTCCCTGACAACTAACGATGAGCATCTTTTTGTCTGTGTACCTTCTTTTATGATGTTATCTTTCAAACCTGTAAGAGCTTTTGCTTTCAAATATTGAAAATATATGGTACTGGGGCACCTGGGTGGCTCAGTCCTTTAAGCGTCTGCCTTCGGCTCAGGTCGTGATCACCAGTCCCGGTCCAGCTCCCTCTTCTGCAGAGAGTCTTCTCCCTCTGCCTGCCGCTCCCCCTGCTTGTGCACTCATTCTCTGTCTCTCAAATAGATAAAATCTTAAAAAAAAAAAAGTATAAAACAACAGAAACCCCTTCAAACATGATCAGATTTATCTGGCATCTATGTGTGGTTTTCTTTCCTTTTTTTTTTTTCAAGATTTTATTTATTCGAGAAAGAGAGAACAGAGGGAGAGCTAAGAGGAAGAAGCAGCCTCCTCGCTGAGCAGGGAGCCCAATGCGGGCTTGACCCCAGGACCCTGGGATCATGACCTGAGCCCAAGGCAGACACTTAACCAACTGAGCCACCCTGGCACCCTATGTGTGGTTTTAATCGTGGAAGAATAAGAGAAACATCTCACTAGAAAATGCAAGACTTAGATTCAATTATTTTTTAAAGTCCTGGTAAGCAATTATTTAAAGAGCAGGATATTTAGAAAAGATGTCAGATGTATTTATTTTTTTTTAATGAGTCTTGAAAAGAGGATTGAGATGTTTCTAAACAACTACATCAAAATAGCGGTTTTGAAATGCCTGGTGGTGAAAGTCCTTCTCAACCGTCCTCTGTGCGGGAGGAACAAGGCTGAGCAGTTAAGGTGCTGTCCAGCCACCAGGTAGGTGCCTACAGTGGTCAGTGGTCTCCCCACAGGGAGGGCTCATTGGCGGGCACTGTAAGGCATTTTATCTGGAATGTTTTCTTCTGGGAAGAAGGGCAGGCACTTAGCTCCACAGTATGCAGGGTGGAGCCTTGCTGAGGTGACTATTTTTCTGCCAGATAGGCAAGTATTTCAGTTTGTTTATTCCTTCCTTCATTCACTTATTTAAGAAGTATTTCTTGAGTACCAGTTATGTCCCAGATACTGTCTTAGGCATTGGGAACGCAGTGATGATCCAAACAGACAAAATTTTCTATTCCGCTTAGGGCCATCTGGAGCAGGTCTCAACTCTGGCAGAGGAAAAGTTTCAGGTTGCCCTACTTTTGAGAGGCATCATAGGCCGGTCAGAACCAACTCCTACTTTCCTAGGCTCCCACTTTTGTACTCCCTTCCCCCTTTTGGTGGCATGATTAGAAAAATGAGTAAAATAGGGAGGGGTACGTTAGAAGGTCCTAAGTGCTAAGGGGCAAAATAAAGCAGAGAAGTGGGAGAAGGAGGAGGTGGCAATTTTAGACCCGGTGTCAGTCACGGAGGTGCTACTGAAGGAAAGACCCAGAGGAGGTGAAGAACCAGTTGAGCAACTGGGGAAGAGCATCCCAGGAGAACTGTGTCTTCATAGAAACAGAAGATAAACCAAGTAGAGCTAGAGGAGGGGCTCTAAGAGCGCCGAGCCCCTGAAGTGCATGAAGGGCCATGAAGGGACAGAGGCGGGGTGGTCTCCGTAGCCACTGCAAGTCCCCGTTTTCAGAGACTTCTTGAATTCTATACAGCTCTTCGACTTGTTAAAGCCATACCCTTTCTTCTCTTTCCTTGGCAAAAGCTGATCTGCTTTATCCTGATCAGGAAATAATTAGATTCAGTAAAAAGGTTTTCCTGCTTCCTTATAATTCACTGCAATCTTTGAAATAAGAGGTTGGATCTTCTCCTACCTAAAAGGCCCTTAAATGTTAAATAACTTGAATTGGATTGTAAGGGCTGTTTGTGTGCTGATGCCTCGCTGGGATAGTCATGCCTGAGAGAAAGAAACTTTTCTCCCCACTAAAACCCAACTTTATTATACTGATGGTTTTTAAACTACTATTTCTCTTAATCACAGATAACAACCTGGTTTTCCTTATGTTACATATGGCATCTGGCTGATGAGCAGGGTGGTGAGGCCGCCGAGCGAGGCAGAGCTGTGGGCCTGGGAAACGGAGGACGATGACATGGCAGAAGGCGACTTGGGGTATGGCCTCGGAAGAAGGCCCGGCGGTATTTACGAAGTGCAAGTTTCACGCCTATCGACATCAAGAAAAAGATCTGATGGCAAGAACTTCAGCCCACCCTCACTTCCAGGACAGGGGGAAGAAGGAAGTGGCGCCATTTTTCAGTATTCCAGGCATAAGGGCTTGCAAGATACATACCCTGCAGAGCCCAGAACTTCCCACTCCAGACAACAGAGTAGCAGTGGTAAGAATGCTTAGTGCCCTCTCCTGTCTCCTCCTCTCCTGTGAATTTCATCAGTGTTTTCACCCTTCCAACACCAGACAATAGGTCACTGTGGTGTGTGGGGATTCATCTTTATTCACCTTGTGGGATTGGTGCTAGTATAAAAGTAACCCATATTTCTATTTCCAAGTATTGTACAAATGGAGGAGTGTAGTAGTTATTTTGCATTAATACAGATATGTTAGTGATATCGGTGATTATCTACCTTGCTTTTGTGTGTGTGTGATTTAGTGGTATACATCATCCATTTTTTTTTTTTTTAATTCAAGTATTTATTGGGTACCTCTTAGGTGCCAGGGGTTGTTCGAGGCTCTGGGAACATTAGTGAACAAAATAGTCTCCATGTCATGCAGTTCACATTCTAGTAGAGGAAAGAAAAAATTATCTACCAGTCAACAGCTAGGTAACATCAGGCAGTAGTAGGTGCAGGGACAGTGAGTATTTGGAGGGGTTGGTGCATGCTCTTTCAGGCAAGGGTCGGGGTACCTATCTAAGGAGGGGGCTTTTGAGCACCAGAATGAAATGATGTCCAGGCCTGGTACTTATCTGGGGAAGGTATGTTCCAGGCAAAAGATGTATGCTTCCAGTTATTTTATGAATGTCATGAAATCCTCCCCCTAAAAATTAATCTTTTTTAAAAGTAATCTCTACACTCAGTGTGGGTAGTGCAACCCAGAGATCAAGAGTCGCATGTTCCACCGACTGAGGCAGCCAGGTGCCTCTCATAAAATTCGTCTTAATTTATCAGAACAAAAAATAAATTATGCCATATATTAAAGAAAGAATAAAATTCAGAATCACATTGTGATAGAATGTTACAACTCCAAAATTGTTGGGAACCCAGGGGTGACTCCATGCCTACCTGGTGGCATAGCTCTTGTCTGGCTGAATCTTCTATAATCCATGTGGTAAACCTTCCCCCACGCAAGTGGAACAAACACAAATTAGAACAACATGAGAATAATTTAAGAAACATGGTTTTTAGATTTACAAAAAACATGCTGCAGATGGGGATCTTATCCCCCATCTTTCAAAATCCTTCTTGAAATTAGGACAGGATTATTTATATATTTTTCTTTCAGTTCCTTATGCATAGAGGTTGGGTTCTGTTTTGCAAGCAAGATGCTGAAAACCGCACATATTGCTAAAATGCCTTTATAAGAACATGAGGAAACCACTGGGATATAAACAAAATGAAACAGTAAAAGTATGAGCTCCTGTCTTGTTGGGTTATGGACTTTTATCTCAAGTTAGCCTGATCCTACCTAAGGATATTGTACTGGTTTCTTGTCCGCTAATAGGTAATTTCCAAATTACCACAAATTTAATGCCTTAAGATAACACAAATTTATTATCTTACAGTTCTGCAGGTTAGAAATCCAAAACAGGTTTTACTGGGCTAAAATCCAGATGTCGGCAGGGCTGCGTTCCTTCTGGAGACTCTATTCCTGAGAAGAGTATCCGTTCCTGAGCCTTTTTCAACTTCTAGAGCCCACCTACATTCCTTGGCTTGTGGCCACCTTCCTCCATCTTCAAAGCCAGCAATGGCTGGTCAAGTCTTTCTCATGCTGTTTCACCCTGACACTGACTTTCCTGCCTCCCTCTTTCATTCATAAGGACCCTTTGTGAGTACAATGGGGTCACCTGGATAATCTAGGATAATCTCCTAGTCCTTAACTTAAACCAACAAAGTCCCTTTTGCCGTGTATTCACAGGTTCCGGGGATTAAGATGTGGTCATCTTTAGGGCCATTATTCTGCCTAGCACAAGTATTACTACAACAGAACTTGTCATTGCCAACCCAATGTCACTTGTCTCTCCTTGGAGCCTTGTGCCATTGGAATAAAAACAAGACTTAGTTTTTGCCTTGGATACTGTCATACTGAAAGTTCAGAACAGCAAAGAAGAAATTGTTTTGAGAAGTTTTTAATGTCCCTCAAAATACTCTTTCTAAAAAATCTTTTCTTCCTTTTACTTCTTCTTAGTCTTCTTGCTTGTAATTTACCACTTTCATGTTTTTCTATTGCCAGTGAGACCACACTGAAAATGAAGCTCCTGGGAAGCTCAGTTTAATGTCTCAATTGATCACAGTAAGGAGAGAGTAATTGAAGTTACAGGAGACTTCTAGTCATTCTCCTTGGAAAGAAATTAAATTCAGGTTATTTCTTAGATATTTCATATCACTATATTGATCAAACTTAAGCCAAACACCAGAGTTTATTTCACTCACCAACATTCATGTTTTTAAATACTGTTTTGTATGTAGTAATTAAACAATTCATTAACAAGTTTTATTAGAGAGTACCTTTTTAAGGAGTATTTTTATTCAAATGTATGTATCTTTTCATTTGTGCCATGTTTTAAGCTACCTATTTTTATCATTATGTGGTTTATTACAACTCTTTCCTCTTGACAAAAAATTGTATTTGATATTTTGTAAACAGATGTCCTGTATTCAACTAGTTAAAAAAAAGTATTTGTTTTGTTTTTTTCCTAATAGATTCTAATTCAGAATTGTCAAGTGTAGAATTAAAGCGACGTCTTCAGGATACTTTAGAGGTAAGTACTCCGGCTAATACAAAAATTCTCCTGTGAACAAAGCCCACTGATATTTTAAATACTGTCTTTCCAGATATGTTCAGTGAGCCACAGTGTAAAAGCTCATAACTTTCAACTGGTCTCCTCTGAAGAGACCTCTTACCTTCCTCATCTCTCAAGAAAGCTATTTACGTAAACAGACCCTCCAGCTTGCCTTTCACCCAAACCTTTCACAAGAGAGTTACAGACTTCCCTCCGCCTTCCCTGTGTGTGTGGCTTGAAATAAACTGACTTAATTTAACCTCTTTGAAGTCAGAAGACAGCAGGCTTTCCAGGTGCTCTGTGTCCAGCCTGCTGCTGGGAGTAGGAGTATGTGTGCAGGGGAACAGGAAGACCCACTGTGAACTTGTAACTCTTCTGGTGAAAGCTACTGAGCTACCATTTTGTTTTCTAGGGCTGCTGTAGCAAAGCACCACCAACAGGTGGCTTAAAACTACAGAGGTTTATTCTCTCAGTTCTGGAGGCTAGAAATCTGAAATCAAGATGTCAGTTGGCCATGTTCCCTCTGGAAGGTCGAGGAGAATCCTTCTTTGCCTCGTCCTAGCTTCTGGTGGTTGCCACTGACATTCTTGGCATTCCTTGGCTTACAGCCACATCACTGCAGTCTCTGCCTCTCTTGTCACATGGCCTTCTCCTCTTTGTGTCTGGGCGCAAACTTGCCTTGTCTCAGGACAGGAGTCATTGAGGCCTACCCTGATCCAGGATGACCTCATCTTAATCTGATTATATCTGCAAAGACCCTGTCTCCAAATAAGGTCACATTCTTAGTACCAGGAGTTAGGATTTGGACAAAACTTTCCTTGGTGGGAAAGACATAACTCAACTGATGATAGCCACTGTAGCTCTGTGGGTGAGCACGTGCTTATTATTGGTGCTGTAGAGATTATTTTCAGATTATTAGCTGTGTGGTCTGGAAGGGTAAAAGCAGAAGGTCTGGGTTTTTAGTTAAAATGGGTACCTGATGCTGAGAGTTTCAGTCTAAAGCCTGCCTAGGCCACTTAGGAAGCCTGGAGGAATTTCCAGCCTCTTTTGTAAGGTCAGAGTGCTTAGATTCAGAGTGCTTGCTGAGTGTCAGAGTGTTGAGCTTACATGTAAACTATCCAAATTGATCATGTTGAGGGTTGCATATCTTACAGATATGTAGACTAATTTTACTTCTCCCCTCAGGAGGTAGAAATTTTAAAAACTGAACTTGAGGCATCTCAGAGACAACTAGAAGGTAAAGAGGAAGCACTGAAAATTCTTCAAAGCATGGTAAGAAGTTATTTTTAAATTTTGGTCACTTAACATTCCAATCATAGGTAGTATGGTTTTATCTTTTAAAATAAAAGCATCAGTGCTTAATATAGGGTTTTTTTTTGAGGTGTAGATTTTTAAAACAGTTTTACTGAGGTAAAATTCATATGCCATGGATTTCACTTGTTTTCAGTGTACAGTTTATTTTTGCTAACCTTGGAGTTGCATAACCATCACCATGATCTAATTTTAGAATATTTTCAATATTCCCCAAAAGGAATCTCTAACCCATTAGCGGTCATTACCCATTCACATCCCCAACCCCAGACAACCACTAATCTCCTTATTGTCTTTTGGATTTGTCTTTTCTATTTCATGTAAATGGAATGATAAAATATGTGTCTGGATTCCTTTAATTAACATGTTTTTGAGGCTCATGCATGGTGTGGCATGTGTCAGTACTTTCTTCCTTTTTATTGCCTCTATTATATGGTTATGCCGTATTTTGGTTATCCATTCACCATTTGATGGGCACTTACGCTGTTTCCTCTTTTGGGCTCTTATGAATAACACTGCTTTATTTGTTCATGTGCCAGTCTTTGTGTGGAAAGTTCATTCATTCATTCTCATATTCATCAGGAGAGTCAAACCAAGATCTTTTGATGTGTGAACTATCAAATTCTCTCTAAAAGGTGGTCTCTATGGAAATTCTCTGGTTTTCTATCGTCTTAAAAATGTGAACCTTAGTATGCATATAGGAGTAATGAGAAACTTAATTTATACTGATAGGCTTCTTATTCTTCTTAGGCAGTTTTTGGCAAAGCCACAAGTCACACCCAAATGATGCTGCAAAAAACTATGGAACAAAAGAGATCCTTGGAGAAGGTATTTGCCACTTTCAGTGTAGACTTGTGCAGTCCACTACGCTGTCAAATAGAATTTCCTTTAAAAACCACCGTGCCGATGGGCATGTCCTTTGTGCATACCCTCTTAGTTGTGCTTCTGTTTTATACAGTCCCTTCCCTTTTGGAGCTTACAATCCAAAACATACTATTACACGGGCAAAGAATTAAGATTTCTTTTATTGCCTCGTTTTAAGCTAGTAGGAGGCTTGCCAAGTTGACACTTTCTATTTTTCTTCTTTTTCCTCTTTCCTTTCTCTTCTTGCCTGGCAGAGCCTGCCTCTTTCTTACCATCTCATCGTCACTAAACGGTAGCTAGGAATCACCTTGGAAGCTCCTGTTCCTGTGCCAGTTGTAGCCTCCCTCGATGGCAGTGTCCTGGGCTCAAACTCCCGGGCACGTGTTTTGCTTGTGGTCTGTATGGGTTGGGGGTGGGGCAATGAGAAATCTAGGCTCTGAGCAGCAAAATTTGAAGCTGTTTCTTGCAATAAGTAAGCTTTGGCAAAGCTTTTCTTGAGTGTTAAAAAGGCATGTTATGTGTGTTTACAAATGTCACAAGATTCTTTTTGAACAATAATTAGTTTCTCTTTAACCTATCCTTTTAAGTGATTAACGATTTATTTCAGCTACTCACACTGTCCTGAAGTGATCTGTAGTAATTTTCCATGAAAAGTGCTGTTTTCTTTCTACAGGAAATAAATGCCTTGCAGTGGGAAATAGAGTTTGATCAGAATAGATTTAAAAATATAGAGGAATCATGGACCCAAAAATATGACAGGTTTGTATATTCTTATTCTATAGTTTTTCTTTGGAAATCTTTAAAGTGTGTATTAGTTATCTATATTTTTATTATTATTTTTATATATTATTTTTAATATTTATTTATTTGAGTAATCTCTACTCCCAACATGGGGCTTGACCTCATGACCCCGAGATCAAGAGTCACAGGCTCTTCCAACTGAGCCAGCCAGGGACTCCATAAAGTGTATATAATTCAGATATAGCTTAGGTGTTCTTCTGTGGGCTGTGAATATTATGAAATTCTTACTGCTTATCCGCTTTCACCAGTTTCATATTTTATTTATTTATTTTTTAAGTAGACTTTATGTCCACAATGGGGTTTGAACTCACAACCCCAAGATCAGGAGTCACATGTACTACTGAGCCAGCCAGCCAGGCACCCCTATAAACTGTATTTTAAAAAGCAGTGTGGGCGCCTGTGTGGCTCAGTCAGTTAAACATCTGCCTTCGGACCAGGACATGATCCCGGGGTCCTGGGATAGAGCCCCACATCGGGCTCCCTGCTCGGCAGGGAGTCTGCTTCTCCCTCTCCCTCTGCTGCACCCCCTGCTTGTGCACTCTCCCCCCCCGTCAAATAAATAAATAAAATCTTTAAAAAAAAAAGTAAGTTGCTTATATATAAGGCCTCATTACTCTAAATATTTCACTCTGTGTTTATAAAAAGGGACTTTTATAACCACAGTAATATTATCAAAATTAAGACAATCTGATACTCTTTTATTTAGTTTTGCTAATTATTCTAGTACTAACACCCCTTTAGCAAAAGAGAGGAAAAAAATTCCTGTTTCTGGGAGCCAGTCCAGAATCACGCATTTTGTTTGCTTTTCCCATCTAAACCTTAGAACCCTTTAATCGGAAACACTTAGGAGGGAGGGAGGCTGAAGTGAGGGGCAGGGGGAGAAAACATCTGAAACAGTTATTCAGTGTTTGTTCTTGACATATTTAGAGGACAGGCCAGTTATGTAATGTCCCACATTGGAGACATCTGGTGCATCTGAACTTAATTTGGGCTATGCATTTGGACATATTACCACTGAAGCAGTGTTGTGTTCTTAGCGGATCACATCCGGAGGCCTGTGAAGTTGATCTGTCCCATTCCTAGCCTGTGAATCTTGACTACTTGGGTTAAGGTGGGTTGTGTGCCCTCACTCTCCACTATAAAGGCACTATTTTTTCCCCTTGTGATTAATAAGCATCTTGTGGGGGAGATGCTTTGAGATTATGTGATTTATCAGATTTTTACCCACTAGTTTTTACATCCACAGATTATTCTGTCTGAAGCAGTCATTACTGTGATGGCTGCCAAATGGTAATTTGCTAATTCTGTTACTTCCTCTGCATTTATTTGCTGGCATTTTACTGTAGTAAAGAGCTTTTTTTCTCTCCCATTTGTTTATCCCAAAATGGATTCATGAATTCTTACAGCATTCAACTGGTTAAAAGCCATTACTCTCGTAATTTCTTTTGTTGCTTAAAATTTTCCAATTTTGGGAGTGCCTCGTGGTGCAGTGGGTTAAACATCTGACTCTTTTTAGTTTTAGCTCAGGTCATAATCTCAGGGTTGTGAGACTGAGTCCTGCATCAGCCTCTGCACTCAGTGGGGAGTCTGCTTCAGATTCTCTCCCTCTGCTTCTGCCCTTCCCTCCTCCCCTGGGTATGCGTGTGCTTTTGCTCACTCTGTCTCTAAAAAAAATATATAAATCTTAAAAAAAAAAATTTCCAACTTTGGTCAGTGGGAGCCCCTTCACGCTGGCTCCTGTGGCTTTCTGACACCTCCCTATTATTGTTTGAGCACTTTGCTTTCTGGTATAAGATATTCTAGGCCGTTATATATAAAATATTAAGCATTTCTTCAGGGATCCCTGGTTCCTTTTAGTGGGGAATGGTGTTTAGAAATCAGGTTCTTGGGATGGCTGGGTGGCTCAGTTGTTAAGCGTCTGCCTTCGGCTCGGATCATGATCCCGGGGTCCTGGGATCGAGCCCCGCATCGGGCTCCCTGCTCAGTGGGGAGTCTACTTCTCTCTCTCCCACTCCCCCTGCTTGTGTTCCCTCTCTCGCTGTGTTTCTATCAAGTAAATAAATAAAAATAAAATCTTAAAAAAAAAAAGAAATCAAGGTCTTAGTGCTAAGTGTGCTCATTGCTACTGGAAGTCATTGCTAAAAGGTCTCAGAGGACAGAGCTGGAAATATACACCCACACTGACACATACCTAAACCTCTCTCTCTCTCTGTTCATACCCCTATCTCCAATTGCAGACCACCACCACAAGGTTAATTTTAGCCTTGCTCCTTTCCACATTTGTAACTTCCACAGTGAGAAACAACTTTCACCCAACGTTTACTTATTCATTCTGTCATACAATATGCAGAAAGTAGCTTTAGAATTGCTAATATACACCATTGCAGAATCAAACCTAGAGTTCAGTATCTGTTTATAGTTTTTTTTTTCCTAGCCTGAGGGGATCCAGTCAATACACCGTGTTCCAAACTTGTTTAGTTTCTTGGGGCACCTGGATGGCTAAGTTGGTTGAGTGTCTGACTCCTGATTTCAGCTCAGGTCATGATCTCAGGGTCGTGAGATTAAGCCCTGTGTCGGGCTCCATGCTCAATGAGGAGTCTGCTTGAGTTTCTGTCTCCCTCTCCCTCTGCCCCACCCCAACCCCTGTGCTTCCTTGCGCTCTTTCAAATAAATCTTTAAAAAAAAATACAACTTATTTTTTTCTCTTCAGTATGGTTATACTGTTCATTTAAGTTCATTTGTTTCTATCTGTATTCTTTCTTACGTTTTTTTCACCATCCTTGTTGATTTACTTATTCGTCTTTATTTTTGACTCTGTAAAACATTCCCATGCTTCCAAAAGTCAGAACTATTCTGAGAGGTATACTCAGAAATGTCATTTTCCCCCCATGCCTACCCCATTCCCAGCCTCCTGTCATCCTTCCTTTTCCTCACCATCTGTAGATAACCAGTCTATTTTTTTATTTATCCTTCCTGTGTTTCCTTTTGCACAAATGGGCATATATGTCTTTTCTCTTATTTCTCCTTCTTTCTTACACCAAAGAAGACTGTAGATAGTCTTTTAAACTGTTTTTTCTATTTAACAATATATTCTGGAAACCAATCCGTTGTGTGGATGTGCCATAGTGTACTCAACCATTCTCCTTGATAGGCACTTAGATTGTTTCCAGTATTTTGCAGTATAAACTAAGTATCTTTTTATGCAAGTTCTTGGAGGTGGCCTAAGCTTATAGGTGGTGGTGAAGATGATTAAAACTTTAGTAAAGAAAATGAATATTCAAAAGGATGCCTCAGAGATACTTCTGATTCTCTTTTTATTATTTTTATTTTTTAAAATCTTATTTGAGAGAGAGCATGATGAGCTGGGGCAAGAGGAGAAGAAGCAGGCTCCCCACTGAGCAGGGAGCCCGATGCAGGGCTCGATCCCAGGACTGAGAGATCATGACCTGAGCCGAAGGCAGATGCTCAACCAACTGAGCCACCCAGGTGCCCCATTTTTTTTTTTTTTTAAGATTTTACTTGTTTGAGAAAGAGTGTGCACAAGCAGGGAGAGGGGGCTAGAGGGAAAAGCAGACTTCCCACTAAGTGCAGAGCCCGAGTCGGGTCTCGGTCCCAGGATCCTGAGATCATGACCTGAAGCCAGATGCTTAACTGACTGAGCCACCCAGGCACCCCTGATTCTTTTTTTTTATTTTAATTAATTAAAGGGAGAGGGAGAAAGAGAATCTTAAGCAGGCTCCATGCCCAGCGTGGAGCCTGACATGGGGTTTGATCTCACAACACTGAGGATCATGACCTGAGCTGAAATCAAGGGTTGGACAGATGCTTAACCCACTGAGCCACCCAGGGACCCCTATTAATTTTTATTAAGTAGGCTCCACACCTAATATGGGGCTTGAACTCATGACCCTGAGATCAAGAGTCACATGCTCTACCCACTGAACCAGCCAGGCCCCCCGCCCACTTTTTATTATTTTATTATTTTTTAATTTGAGATACTTCTGATTCTTTCTCAGCTAAATATACAGACAAATTAAGAGTATGTTCAAAATCTTACCACACTTTTTTTTTTTTAAGATTTTTATTTATTTATTTGACAGAGGGAGAGACAGCAAGAAAGGGAACACAAGCAGGGGGAGAGGGAGAAGCAGGCTTCCCGCTGAGCAGGGAGCCCAATGTGGGGCTCGATCCCAGGACCTTGGGACCATGACCCGAGCCGAAGGCAGACGCTTAACCGTCTGAGCCACCCAGGCGCCCCATTACCACACTCTTAAATTATTTTTGTTTTATGACACATATATGTTCTAGACTGTTTTGAAGTAGGAAAAATTTTATTTGGGTTTTTGTGTTCTAATTATGGGATAAAAATATTCTCATTCAACCATGAAGTGTTAAGTTATTTGGAGGGTACTTTTTTCCAGGCTAAACTGTGAAAATGCAGTCCTCCAAGAAACTTTGAATGTAAAAACAGAAGAAATTAAAATGCTCAAGTCGGAAAATGCACGTAAGTGAAGAGTGGTATTTTGATTCTTTAAAAATATTATGTTACAAGATAATTTTTAAATAGAGTATCCTATGTTAAGAACATACATATTGATAGACAAAGTGCTATTATTTCAAAGTAATATGCTTTAAGGATAATAGAAGATATGCATCTTTTAGGGTTTTGGCAATTTAAAAAAATTTTTAGGTGAAATTCAATTAACAAAATTAACCAACCATTCAAAAGTAATTCATAACACCCACAATGTTTGCAACCATCTCATTCCAAAAGATTTTCATCACTCCAAAATAAAACCCTATATCCATTAAGTATTTCTCCCCATTCTCCCTTTATCCTTTAGTTTTTATACTCATTGTAAAACAAGATTGTAGAGCACCTGATGTTGAGGAACCTTAGTGGGTATATGTTTTATTGGAATACTAGTAGGAAAAGTATGTAGCTGTGTAATTATTCAACATTACTTTCTCTTAAAAATATCTTGTGACTTTATTGCTAAGATTAATATTCTTAATTTTTCAAGATGACTTATTAAAAACTTGAAATTTTTTACATATATGTGTATACATATATACCCTTTATCTAATGAGCCACCTTATGACAAAAGTTAATAAAAGAATAGTAAGGTGTTTTAAGAATATTAAGATGGCGTCAACTTTTTATAAAATTTTAAGAGATGTTGGTTCTTCCTTCTTAGCAGAAACTGTTTTAAAGTAGTGGCTTGAAGGGGACGAAGTTCTAAATCAGGTCATGGACCTGAGAGGGGCACTTTCTGTAGTTTAGTAAACGTACTGTGGCAGAGTCCTGGGGTGAGAACTGCACACAGAAAGTGGTGCTTCTCAACACCAGTGATTCGGCAGATGGGAGATTTGTTAGTTCAGGACAGAAGTTGCCCACAGCCACAACCCCTCCCCCTCTACCACCTCACCCTGCAACAAGAGAGGGAAAGTTACTATTTTCTGCTCAGTAGATAGCAGGACCCTTCTTGTTCTAAGTGTTTGGTTGAGAGCCTCTTGTGAAAACTCTTAACAGAAGTCCGATAAAGTTTGTATAGCTGGTACATTTGACGTTAACGTAGGAGATCTCATCATCTGGTTGTCTTACGATCCAACAAGTGCAAATAATTTGCATTTGTGTGTTCTCTTTGAAAATCCTGCAAATTTTCTTTGACCAAATGAAGACCAGACTTTGTTTGCAAAATTAAAATACTTCAACGTTAAAAATAGTCCTATTTAATCTAGTGTTATATATGTATTATCTCACTTGATACCTTTTTTCGGGATGGGGCCAGATGTAGTAGGTAATGTCTGTGTATATGCATTGCTTGTAAGAAATGAGTATATAATGTTGGTGTAACTCAGGTGAGGCCGGAGTTAAATTTCATAACACTCTCTTCTTTGGCCCTTCCTAGTTTTAAATCAACAGTATTTAGAGGCCCTCGCCATGCTTGATGTGAAATGGCAGACGGTGGCTCCGGAAAACGTGCACCATGATAAAAGTGGTTTTACAGAGGTTTCAAGTCTTGAGGTAGGTAAGCAGGTATGAAAATTGAACAAGGGGTGCCTGGGTGGCTCAGTCGTTAAATGTCTGCCATCGACTCAGGTCATGATCCCAGGGTTCTGGGATCGAGCTCTGCGTCGGGCTCCCTGCTCCGCGGGAAGCCTGCTTCTCCCTCTCCCACTCCCCCTGCTTGTGTTCCCTCTCTCGCTGTGTCTCTGTCAAATAAATAAAACCTTTAAAAAAGAAAATTGAACAAGAGGGAAATTTTCTACTTTCCTTTTCCCCATCACCTGCTCCATGTTCTAGAATAGCATTATACTTAGCAGTTTGAGAGTGAGGGTAAGGAGAGGCCCATCGGTTTCCCCAGGGCAGTTCTTCAGCCTTACTGGCACCATGACCGTCCATGCACTATATTCTTGGACACTAGAAGATGTGCTGGCCACCTCCTGCCCCTTTTATTTCTTTTTATAGTTTTAGCAGAAGCTGTGTTAGCTGTGTCTCACATTACATGATGACAGGTATTTTTTAGAAGTGGAAGGATGGTTATTCTCCTCACATACTAGAAGTCATTCATCATTTCTGACCATTTACCTCTCCCTGGTGGGAACCGGTAGGAGTAAATGCTGGGCAGCAGGACCAAGCTCAGTAACAAGAAATAACACACAGTGGGTGTTAATATTTACTTCATTAGGTCAAGTCGCTGCCAGGGATACAGAACTATAGAAAATTGGTGCCCACTTAAAGGTTTTAGAGAAGGAAAAGCAAGGTTGAATTCCTTTAAGGTTTTGTTCCAAGTAGTAACATTGTTTCTTCCTATGTAATTTCCACTTGGATCTTGAAGTCCTACTCTCAGCTTTTAGTTTTTTTCTTTCTTTCCAGGTTCTTTGAATGATGCTTGAATAGAAATGTGTATGTGTGTGTGTGCTCTTATGTTTGTGTGCAGCTAGGCAGTGTGGCACTTAGTAATGGGAGTAATGCTTTTGGATTTAAAGCTTGCTGTCCTCGGAGGCTGCCTTTGCCATGGCCCTAGAGGGAGTCCCTGCGATTGTGCCAAAATGGCGGCATCTGCTCGCAAAATGCTTCTTAAGCTCAAACAGGAGGTATTGTATTATCAAAACACACTAAAGCTTTTGTTTTGTTTCTCTAGTAATAAAGGAAAATACCTGCAATAATTAGCTTCATTTTAGTAGTCATTGGCTATGGAACTTATTTGTAGTTTTATGTGATAGAATTAACTCATAAATTTTATTTTTATTTACACGGTTCCAAAATACAAATAGTACCTGGCACAATATGGTGGCAACATGACGTTGTTTGCGTAAGCTTGTAGTTAACATTGCCTAAATTTTTCTTTTCTCTATAAATGGCCCTAAAAATTACTATATCAGCACACTCATGCTTAAAATCACTAGGATCCACAACTCTGATAAATGGGGAGATAAACATGAAGCTTATTAGAAAAGCAGCAAGGTACAGTGGAAAGAACCTTTGTACCAGCCAGACGTAAGTTTAAGTCTCAGCTCTAGTATTTTCTAGCTGCATGGGTTTGGATACACATTAGAGAGTAATAACCAGTTATTGAGCTGTTGCGATGATACAGAGGAAGCAGACATTTAATGTTTAGCACAGTGCCATGCAGATGCCTGGCATTTAATCAAACAACGTTTGCCATTATCATTAGTTTTTAAAAAACAAATACAGAACATGGACTATAATTTTAAAAAAATATTTTACCTTTATTGAAGAATGGAACTTTAAATCTTCAGATATAGGAAAAATAACATAAATGTTGGCAATTCATTAAGAAAAGCAAAGATTACACAGATCAGAGTCAGGGTCAGCTATGCGGATATGTAAAAAGTGATACTCATAATTATTTTCAGTGATACTGTCTGGAATGGCCCAAGGCAGAATTGAAATGCAGCCTTTGGCATCCTCCTTTCTTACTGTTTGGGCAGGACACACACAGGGCCTGTCTAGGGTAATGTGGTGAGGTCCAAGAAACAGATTAACAAGGAATGGTCAGGCACCACGCGGGAAACTTCTGGTAATTTAGTTCAGAGTGGGCAGCTACTATAGAGGGTAATTAGCAAGTACTAATTAGTTTAAGCAGATGGACTAGATCAGACACTAGAACCATGCTTAAGGCAGGGAGACTACATTTGCTAATCTGATTCAGTATTCAGGCAAGAATTGTTATGTTTTGCTTCTGACACCTCTCAAACTTTCTTTCAAAACTAGTTGGGACTTTTGCAGAAGAGTAAAGAAGAAGCTTACATAATGGCAGATGCATTCAGAATTGCATTTGAGCAACAATTAATGAGGAAAAATGACCAGGCACTAAGATTGACACAAATGGATAAAATGTATAAAAAAGCAACAAAATGGAAAAATTGGAAGCACCTTAAGGAGGATGGTAAATACGAATTATAATGGCAATAATCAGGTGTACTTTTAGTTGTTTTTGGTAATAAAGTTGATTAAGCAACAGTTAATGTAATGGAGAATATAACTGAAATATCAAAGACAGTTGTGATTTATTACAGAATTTAGTAACTATGGTTAAGAATGGGGTCACTGGATGTTACATATGCAGATAAGGTAATAGGATCATCAAAACCTTAAAATAACAGAATCTCTTTTTTACTATTCATCTCATTTAAACAAGACTACGTTTCGTGGGAAAACTTTGCAAAAGTGCCAGATGATTAAAGGGAAACTGCCTAGGAAGTAATAATGAAAATAGTGAAACCCAACATTAAATGTATCTAATTAAACTTTGTTGAAATATGTTGAGATATTGAGGGGTAGAGGAAAAATTTTAAGTTGGAAATATTAATACTCATGGGGCGCCTGGGTGGCTTAGTTGGTTAAGTGACTGCTTTCAGCTCAGGTCATGATCCCAGGATCGAGTCCTGCATCGGGCTCCCTGCTCAGCAGGGAGTCTGCTTTTCCCTCTGACCCCTCTCGTGCACTTTTTCTCTCAAATAAATAAAGAAAATCTTAAAAAAAAAAAGGAAATATTAATACTCATATAAAAATGAAACAGAAGTTAAGGTTTAGGTTTTGATTCACAAACCTATCAAAGTTCATGGCCGTGGCTATTTTTTTAGTACTGTTGTACTAGTGGAAAACAAATATATAAAAATGTCATCAAAGAATAAAATTACAGTTGAAGTAGATTATCCAATATAATCAAAGTACCTGTTATTTTTTAGAAATGTTAGTTTCTCTAAAAGGTCAGTATCAATTTTTATTTATTAGTATTATTCAGTGCAACTCCTAGTGCTTCAATTTAAAATTCCAATTAGAAACCTTTTCTTAGTCAAGAAAGATTACAGTGAAGGGGCGCCTGGGTGGCTCAGTTGGTTAAGCGACTGCCTTCGGCTCAGGTCATGATCCTGGAGTCCCGGGATCGAGTCCCACATCGGGCTCCCTGCTCAGCAGGGAGTCTGCTTTGCCTTCTGACCCTCCCCCCTCTCATGTGCTCTCTCTCTCTCATTCTCTCTCTCTCAAATAAATAAATAAAATCTTTAAAAAAAAAAAAAAGATTACAGTGAAGTTTATAAGTTTAAATGTTTTAATATTAAAATTCTGAGATGACTATATTTCTAAATATTTTTTAGTATACCAAAATCCATAATCCTAATTCCAGTATCTCTCATTCTCAGATGAATTTGGGTTAATAAGAATCTTATATTAAAAATTAAACTTTTAATAATAGATACCTATTTTGTTTTAAATATATTTTTTCAATAGTACATATTCCTAATAGCATACAGGTTACGTGTTGTGAAATTTTAGCTTCATTAACTAAACTTTACCTGTCCCTTTGCTGAAATGGTAAAAAGTGCTAAGCTTACAGGGATAATAAAAATAGAAGCAGTAAACAAGAAGTATGAAAGTAGACAGAACCAGATTATAAGAGTTACATATTTAGACTTTTCATCTGGGAGAAGTCAGGGCAACACAGGCAAACGTATTTCTCAACATTCATTCTTAAAGAGGCATTCCACACTGTCCTGAAATTAATTTTTAAAAAGTTTTCGGACATGAGATTTATAAAAGAAATCACTGAGCTGGCTAATATAATGTCAAAGTCCTTAACTATCATTTATGATAAATACAAATCAGTATTTATATGGCTATTACTTATAATAATCCCTTGGTAAAAGCTGAAGGTATAACCTTAATGTCCAGCTCAAGGTAGGTGATTCTGCCAAGGAAATAAGCACAGTCCATATACTTAGGCTTTTAGGAATTGATGGAAAATCTTTATAGAGTATCTATCAAGGACAACAAATGTGTAGGTGATCTTCAGGCACCTCTTCTAAATTAGTCCCCTGATAGGAGCTGGACTGCTCAGTTTTCAAAGATACTGTCTTTGAGGATAGCCTTGGTGTTCTGTGACATAAACTAAAGGCAAATCCCTTTGGAAATCTGATCTTAACTGCTTGTTTTGACGGAAGGTAAGGAAAAAAGTTAGGGGAGAAAGAAAAGGGAAAGTCCTGGTTAATCTTAGGAAAGCAGCCAGATTCTTTCACCTGGCATAGTAGACCCAAGTGTGCATGGAAGTAGGCCACAAGGGTAGTGGTAGGTAGAAAAGGCTGGGTTTTTCCTAAGAGGTAGATTCATATACATTCAGCACTTGAGTATGTATTCATTTTTTTTTTAAAGATTTTATTTATTTATTCATGAGAGAGAGAGAGAAGCAGAGGGAGAAGTAGGCTCCCAAGGACCAGGGAGCCCAATGCGGGACTCGATCCCAGACTCCAGGATCATGACCTGAGCCGAAGGCAGACGCCCAAACCATCTGAGCCACCCAGGTGCATATTCCAGAACTTCTGCCTTTCTTAGCTAATAAGGAACCTCAAGAACTTTTCCATAAAAAATATGATTTGGTAGGAATAGCTCCTGATCTGTTTTCCATTAAGACCTGAAGAGACTGGTGGAAGCAGTAAAATAACTGATTCCTCTCGGAAAGGCCTTTACAAGTCCATACAAGTGTCAGTAGCTCTTTGTCAGTTTTTCAGTGACGAGACTGATTTTATTCATGTATTTCAATAATCTAAAGAGGTACAGGATGACTGTCACAGGTCATTTTCTTTTATGTGGTTAACACGTTAAGAAGACATCAACTTTTGTCATTGATATGCAACTTAGACGAGTTCTGAGAGATAGGTTATAAGCATATTTCTTTTTTTTTAGACTGCAAATAGACATCCATCCACTCATCACAGCTGATGAGCACATCATCTTGTCTGGCCTTTCTCCTTTTGCCACAGTTGCTGGAGGAAGAAGTCATGAGTGAGCTTGTCACTGCAGTTTATGAGGATTGAGTATAAAGGGAAATGTCTCTTATCTGTTCTCAGTTTTCCATTAGACCGTTTACAGAGCATTCCGAAGGCATTCTTGATGTTCTCTTTGTATAAATCCACAATTTTTATACCTTCTGCTATAAAACTGCATTCTTTCTCTGAAGAACATCCTCAGTGTACACATTTCAGGATGTGGACTCTTAAACATTATGTCCATACCTGGGCTAGTTTTCACAACTGTGCTATGTTATTTTTTAATTGTGATAAAATATATACATAAAATTTACCATTTTAACCATTTTTAAATATTATATTCACATTGTTTTGTAACCATCACATCCATTCATCTCTACAACTTTTTCTTTTCATCTTCCCAAACGGAAACTTTACCCATTAAACACTAACTGCCCAATCCCTTCTCCCAGCATCCCCCCTGCTCTATTATTTAATGGCACAGCAATCCTGAGGCATAGGTACTATTATTATTGTAGAGGTGAGGAAACAAAGCTCAGAGACCTTGTCCAAGGTCATTTAGTAAGTGGTTAAATGAGGATTCAAGTCCAGGTCTTTCTGCTCTAAAACAATTTACATGGTTCAGAGGCCAGGTTTTGTTGGGTGTGCACAGTGTTCTCAAATAACAGGGGTGGGTAAGTGGCTGACATTCAACATTGGGAGATTTCACATACAAAACTGGATTGCTGCCTCCTTTGGAAAGCTGCTGATAATATGGGCTGCATGCTGTCCCTAGGAGCAGCTGTACGATGAGATACAGCGGCAGGCAGGGCATTGCTCTGGGTCTTACACTGTGGCCCTCTCAACCTCCGTTTGCCATCCTGGCTCTAAAGTTTGTGTTCTGGGGTGCCTGGGTGGCTCAGTTGGTTGAGCAACTGCCTTTGGCTCAGGTCATGATCCTGGAGTCCTGGGATGGAGCCCCCACATCGGGCTCCCGGCTCAGCGGGGAGCCTGCTTCTCCCTCTGACCCTCTCCCCTCTCACGCTGTTTCTCTCTCGCTCGCTCTCAAATAAATAAATAAATAAAATCTTAAAAAAAATAAAGTCTGTGTTCTCCTCCCAGTACACACTATGATGCCTGACTCACTAGAGGTATCCTGAAGAGAACCACCTCCTGGCTGATTTACAAATGAATTATCCCTGGTTCATACTTACCTCTATTCCTGGAACTACATTAGTGAGTGTGTTTTTATGTCTCAGTTGGATTTGCATGTTGAATTTTAGGATTACCTTCACAAGGAAGTAAGAAAACCTTAAGGCAGAAACTGCTGGGGATGCTCCCATCAGAAAACAGTTCTAAGAAGCCCGAAGACCAGAATAACCCTCAGGAGGTCTTTAAGATGCTAACAGAGTTGGTTAGTATCTTTGCTTTCCTTTTGTTAGAGGTTGTGGTTAAGTTAATCTTTCTGCTTCCTATTAATTCAACTTTTTTTTTTAAATTTAATTCTTTAGCAGTCTATACTTGCCTTTTATGCCCTTTTCCCAGCTGAGGTACCATCCTCCAGTTTTGATCTTCATCTCCTTAAATTCCCTGCATGCTCTTCCCACTTCTCCCATCCATGTTCTTCCTGTACAAGTTTAAAGCTTCACTTCTGAAAAGAGGGGGCTCCCCTGTAATTAACTGCAGATACCTCTGTCATCTGCACGTATGCATACAATCCATGCCATTCAGGAATTTTTAAGTTGTACAAGGCAACTTTCTCACACAGTATATCCTTTAATCATCACTACAACCCTGAAAATCAGTCCTATTATCCCCATTTCATATATGACTAAACTAAAAGACCCATGCTATATGAACATACCTATCTATAGAAGTGTTCAAGTTATTCTCATATAAATATATAAAAACAATTTCACAAATAACTTCAACATTCTCCTGCAGAGTTAAGTACATGTTAATATTATATACACATATACACACACACACCCCATGTATATGTTTTTCCCCTCTTTCTTCAGATGATCTATAAAAATTTCAGCAGAAGGAATGCTGCTTTCTGTTCTTCCTTTAAAAAAAAAAAAAGCCTCAGTAATGTGTACCGTATTATTTGGAATCAGTAAACAATTATTTACCTTGACTGACTTGACAGACTGAAGACAGAACATTTTGAGAAAACTTCTGACTATAGCTCTATATTCTGCGATTTATTGACTGGCATAATCTTTTTTTAAAAAAGATTTATGTATTTTAGAGAGCACGTACAGGTTGGGGGAGGGGCAGAGGGAGAGAGAATCTCTAGCAGACTCCCCAATGAGCGGGATGAGCACTGAACGTGGAGCTCGGCCTGATCTCATGACCCTGAGATCATGACCCAAGCTGAAACCAAGACTCAGATGCTTAAATGACTGAGCCACCCAGATACCCATAACTGATATAATTTTAATTTTTGTATATGCAGTTGAATGATAAAGAAGAAGCTCTGGCTCATCAAAGAAAAGTTAGTTACATGCTTGCTCGGGCACTGGAAGAGAAAGACACCACCTCAAATGAAAATAAAGAAAAAAGTCCCGTGAAAGACAATTTTCCATTAAAAAACCTCTGGGGGAAATCTTCAGAATTCCCTGAACTGCATGATCCTGTATATTCAAGTGTTCAAATTTTAAATTCTCCAGGCTGCATCTGTTCAATCCAACACCTTCACAGAGATCAAAACTGCACAAGAACTCTCAAAAGATCCTGTTCTTTGCCATCAGATATCATGTTTTGAAAATAAACCAGTTGAAATCAGAACCAAGACCTGTTTCTATCAAGAGACTTTAAAAAAGGACTTAAATGTTGCTACATCATCAGAAGTTGTATATTTTCTGGGTCTTTCTAAGTTTTAGAAAGCAGCTTAAGTACTCAAACATTTTTTCTACAAGAAATTTATTAGTATTATGTTGACATACTTTATAAATTACATTACTATACCTTATGAAATTTTCAGTGTTTGCCAACATCTTAAAAACAACAAAAAATTGATTTTTGAGAAAAACAGTTATTTAACTACTTAGATTGACTAAAGGGATCTTTGACTGGCTTAAGTAACAATATAAATTAATGCTCTAAGAAGTAACAATGCCTAGGAGTGACTGAATGTTACTTTTTAGATTACATATAGTTTTATTGTACTTTTCAGGATTTTTCATTTGCCACAGAAAGTTTAATAATTTCCTTAACTTCAATTAAAAAGTTATTTTGGCAGAAGTGTATTCAAAATATTGTTACCTTTATAGCTTCTTTGTTGGTGTGGTGACACTTTGTAGCCAGACCTACACATAATTCTAGCACTCACACCATTCTGATTTAACTTCTTGGTTTTGATGCTGAATTTTAAGCCATTTAATTTTTTCTTTCTTTCTATAAATGTTACATAATAAAGATATTTAATACCTTCTTGGAATGTTGCTATATTAACATCACAGTTATATCAAAGGAACTGTATTACATTATCAGAAATTTTAATAAAACTTTTTATCTAGTTATGATGTCTAGTAAAAAAGATACATACATGGCTTAGCTACGTTAAATACTACTTAAATAGATGAGGTAACAACAGGGTAAAATGAGGTAACAAAGTATAAACTATTGTGTTAAAGCAACACCATTTAGTTGGAATTAATAAAAATAAAAGATGAAAACTTGGCAAATAAATTTTGCAAAAAGGAGTAATGATGAGGAACTACTGTTACTAGATATTAAAAATGCATTGTCCTGACAGTAGTATAAAGCTACATTATTTAAAACAATGTGGTACCAGTAAGTCAATGGAACAGGATAAAGACCACACACAGATTTAATACATGTAATGATTTAATACGTGTAATGATTTAATATGAAATGTAAGAAAAGGAAAGATTTGGTAATGTTCAACAATAACAAACCTGGAAGGGTAAAAAAAAGAAAAAATCAAAGGTTCTTTTTTAATGTGTGTGTGTATAATACATGTGTATATATATAAAATGCAAATTCATAAAAATTGATAAAATTTGGAACACTAACTGAAAAAGAATCTACACTTGATCTTAGCCAAAAGGCCGAGAAGCGATAACTGAAAAAGAATCTAAATCAACAGTTCACAAGAGGGATTATATATGGTTAGCAAATGTGAGGAACTATTCAACCACAGTAGAAATTTTAAAAATGTAAATTAGAATGAGATACCAAATTAGCAAAGACCACAAAGATTATGTGAGTACTAGAAATGATGAGGTGAAACAGATCCTTTCATACAGTGTTGATGGGACTGTGTATATCTGAGATCCTGCATTCAATCTTGGAGGATATACTAAGAAGTGAAACTGCTAGATCATATGAAAATGCTCTTTAAAAATTTTTAAGGAAAGGCCACAGTTTTCCACAGCAGCGACACCATTTTACATTCCAACCAGTAATGCACAAGGGTCCCAATTTCTCCACATCCTCATCAACACTTATTTTCTGGGATTTTTTTTTTTTGGATAGTGAAGATCCTAACTGGTATGAAGTTATATCTCATTGTGGTTTTGACTTGCATTTCCCTAATGATTAGTGATGTTGAGCATCTTTTCATGGGCTTATTGGCCATTTCTACATCATCTTTGGTGAAATGTCTATTCAAGTCCTTTGCCCATTTTTTAATATAATTTTTTTATTGTTGAGCTATATTGTCAGATACATGATTTGCATCTTTTCACTCTGCTTATCCACTCCTTTGATACAAGTTTTAAATCTTGATGCAGTCTATTTTGTCTTTTTAAAGAAAGAGTTTTCTCTCTTGGTAGCAAAGAAACCAAATAGATCCTAAGCATACTTGTTGGCTTATAGATGGAGAATACCATGTGACAAGGCATGTGGACTGCCTTAAGAAGCTAGGAAAGGCCTCTGGCTGACAGCTACCAGGACAGGAAGCACGTGCATTAAAATACATGAAATGAATAAGTTTGGAAGCCCATTCTTCCCAAGAAACTCAGATCAACTGACATCTTGATTTTGACCTATGCAAAAAACACAGTTGGGCAAGGTCAGACATGTGGTTTACAGAACTGTGAGCTAGAAAATTTGTGTTACTTTAAGTTGCTATATTTATGGTAATTTTTATAGAGCACAAGAAAAATAACAGTCTAACCATGAATATGTAGTGTTATATACATAATATATATTTTATATATTAAATGGATATTAAACTAGATTTATATGTATTAACACGGAAGGAATTAAAGTTTTGAGTAAAAAAAATTGAGATGTACAGCCTATCACTCATAAAATTTTGAGACCCAAAACAATAGTGTATTATTACATGTATTTTTATAAAATAGCAGTATAAAATCATGGAAGGACACACTCATTTCCTGAGAGTCACTCCTTTCAGGAAGGTGAAAAGGAAAAGAATGGATGACATATTAAAGGGACCTCAATTTCATTTGTAATTTTTTCTTCTTTTTTTCCTATTTAGTATATTAACATATGTTAACTCCAGGTAGGAGGTATATGCTACATTTCTACTACTGCTTCAATTTTTGAATACTACCCCTGCTACGTGGGCCAGATCACCAAAGTAACTGATGATTATTTTTATTAAGGTTTCCTTAATGCATTTTCAATTCTACATTTCAGAGAATTGAACTTAATCTTACTTTTGTACTCTCATCAAAAAAATCAGAATTAAGTTTGTTTTAAAATACATTTAATAAAAATAATCCAGTTTTACATATTTTACATGTGTGGAATATTTACAAATTCCTTCTACATCATTTACTACTTCTCCATTATTTGCCTTGACTATTTCCTTCAGTAGTAAAATACTGTCCAGTGATCTCTGTAACTAAAAAATTAGCTTCTTGGGTAATCCTCCTAGGTGAAAAAAAAATGAGGTTGTTCACATTTAATCTTACAGCAATTCTAACCAGTCACTACATTCCAACTACATTCATTTTACTTGCTTTGATTTGCTAATAAGACTTATTTAACATTAAGCATACAGTATACCAATAAAAATTTATGAAGAAAATAAGGTACATATTGGTAAGTTCTTGCAACTCTGAGGTATACTCAAAAGTGCCCATAGCCTTTTAAAAAGCTTGATTTAATTATTTTCAATGAAAACAAATATGCTAAAATATAACATTCTCTACCACACTTAATGAAACAGCTCACAATCTACATTTCTTAGCTGCCCCTCGGTCACGAGCTATATATTACCTACTTGGAGTTTTCTGAATTCATTTCATATCTTATGAAAATGAAAGTTTTACCTTGTTCCAAGGCCTGTGTTCTCTTCCGTTTTGTTGCTACAGCTGGATTTGACTGCTCCTTTAGAGTTTCCAATGGACAGTTTGGTCTTGGCAGCTGACATCCAGGTGTTGGCCCTGGCCGATTACTGAAATATTTAGTTTTCAATGCCTTGAAAAAGGAGAGATACCAAGGAAAGTAGGGTTTTAAGTGAATATCTCAACTGTGTTTAAGAAAATCTAACCTCCAGGGGTGCCTGGGTGGTTCAGTCGTTAAGCATCTCCCTTCGGCTCGGGTCATGATCCCAGGGTCCTGGGATGGAGCCCCACATCGGGCTCCCTGCTTGGCTGGAAACCTGCTTCTCCCTCTCCCACTCCCCCTGCTTGTGTTCCCGCTCTTACTAGGTCTCTCTCTGTCCAAAAAAAAAAAAAAAAAAAAAAAAAAAAATCTAACCTCCAGAATTGTTGGGAATATTAAAAACACTATGTGAATATCCCACTTCCAAAACGAAATTAATTTCAAGAATTTAGATGAGCAAATAACTACAAATAGATATATAAAAGCTTAAGATCAGCTGATAATTCTATTACCATAAGAAAAAGACACTACGTTAAAGATTTCATTTATTTGACAAAGCCAGAACTCATTTTAAAAAATGTATTCTATCAAAATACAACCCACATAAGTTGTTACAACTAGTATTTTTCTGTAAATTTTGAGTTTTACTATTAATGAAAACAAGTTTCTAGATAATCTGACCTAGTCTCAAGTTTCTTATGATGGAGGTAATAAATATATGTGTATGGGTGGAAAGGTAACAATGAGGTACTCTAATGGTAAAATATCTAGCATGTATGTATGAATGTAGCATCATGTACTGCCAAAAAGAGACGGCCTATAGAAATAAATGCATTAAACAATGATTTGGTAGTCTGTAATAAACTTAAGTGAAAAAAAATCCACTTTGTATCCTTGGTATATTGTACATTATTTGTTAGATATGAAGACTTGTGACATTTCATTTTAATCAGAGTCTTACTTTATGAAGCCAAATCATTGTACTGTGATGCATTCCTGCATTTCCCTGCCCCAATTTTAAGTGTTTGTGACACTATCCTTTTTTGTTTTGTGCTTGTTTTTAAAACAAAGAAATTGGATTTTGCCCCCCAATCCACAGGGCTTTTATTTTTTTGTTTGCTAACATTTCTCCCTTCTTTTATAAGACCACATATTCTTGGTCTTCCTAATTTTTTTTGAGTTTGATTCTTACTTCCCTTAAACAAGGGTATCAGTGTTTGTTCTATTCAGAGTATCTTTCAATCTCTTGTAAGCATAAGTTGTATTAAGAACTATACGGGGCGCCTGGGTTGCTCAGTTGGTTGAGCGTCTGCCTTCAGCTCAGGTCAAGATCCCGGGGTCCTGGGATCAGGCTGCATGTTGGGCTCTCTGCTCGGCAGGGAGCCTGCTTCTCCCTCTCCCTCTGTCCACCGCTCTGCCTGCTTGTGCTCTCTCTGTCAAATAAATAAATAAAACCTTAAAATGAAAAACAAAACAAAAAAAACTGTATGATTTTTGGGGTGCCTGGCTCATTCAGTCAGAAGAGCACGCAGCTCTTGATCTCGAGATTTTGAGTTCGAGCCCCACGTAGGGTGTAGAGATTACTTAAAAATAAAATCTTTAAAAAAGAAAGGAAGAACTATATTATTTTCTTCCCCATTATCACTTTCTGACTATGACAATGATCAGCATGCATACTGGGACTGTATTTCATGGGGAAAAAAAACAAAACACTTTTGGCATTAGGCTAGCACAAACCTAATTGAAATAATCATTATCTTAACAAGTACAGAACCCTTCTTATTTTTTCTTCTCTAGGTAAACTACTTGAAAACCAATTAACTATGAAATAAATATGTATTTATATGTTACTTAACAAAAGTAAATTCTCCTGTTATGTGTGCTTGATGTAATTTAATATCAGACTGAATAGCTTGTAGCCTGGGGACAAGATAAAATTTGTTATTCCTTAAAACAAAAACACATCTTTACAGTACTTAAAGAATGTTAGAAAACCTTAAGAAATTCTACTTTTATTTTATCTATGCCAGAATTAAGATTATCCTCATATTTCCTAATATAAGAAAGATATGCTAAAATACCTGTGTCGCTGTAATTCGAGTACATGGGTTAAATAAGAATAAGCCTTGTATGAGATCTAGCAAGTCATCTCCTGCTGCAATGAAGATGTGTTGTAACGGGATTCCAGGAAAACTCTTAAATGTCACGAAATCTGGAAGACTACACATGTCCTGTAAAAATATTTATAATTCAAACTTAAGGACTGAAAGGCATATAGTTCTGAAATGAAGAACTAAAACTGTCAAATGGAGAATGTAATGATTTCCATCGAATTGCTTTGCACCATTGTCAGAAATCATTTGGTCAGATTCAGTGGCCATCCGGGGCACTGGACTTTCCATCCTGGAACTATGGCCCAGTTTGTTCATAATCTTGTGGAGAAGACCTGGTGCTATGAACGCTGCTATGACTTACTTCAAAACCTTGACTGGCCACATTTTGGCACTATGGAAAGGTTGAGCTGGTTCCTCTAACCCCTGCTGAGAGTCCTATAGCTATTCAGAGCTTGAAAAAAATTTTACACAGTTTCAATCAGAAGGTAGAGTCTGATTAAAATTTCTCTTTTCTAGTATTTATTCTCAGGAGATGGGCTGTAATAGAGTTAGGAAAATCTAAAGGTTTACAATTTTAATTTAAGAATAAACAAGTGAGGGGTGCCTGAGTGGCTCAGTCAGTTAAGTATCTGCCATTGGCTCAGGTCATGATCTCAGGGTCCTGGGATGGAGTCCTGCATCAGGCTCCCTGCTCAGTGGGGAGTCTGCTTCTCCCTCTCTCTCTGTCCCGACCCCCTACCCCCTTCCTCGTGCTTTTTCTCAAATAAATAAAATTTTTAAGAATAAACAAGTGAGATTATCTTACTGAACTATAATATATAAAATTTAGCAACTTAAATTGGTGTAAATTTTACCCAAGATTTAAGTTTTCTTTTTTGTAGGCAATGTAATGGGTTAAAAATATTCATGGTACTGAGACATCTTAACTGTTGGTGAAAATTCTATAAATACACCCTAAATCCACCAAGATGCTGATAAACATGAAATACCCATCAAATGAATTATGCAGCTGTTAAAAAGAAAAAGGTCAGTAATAAATAGGTAAAAAGAGCAATTTGGTTGCATAACAATTATATGGTATGATCCCATTTTTATTAAGAAAAGACAGAAAATGCAACTCTATGTTTATGTGCTTGTATATGTATCCTCTTAGCAAGACTTTCCACCAAACTGACAGTGATTAACCCTGGGATGGGAATTACTGGGATGGAGAAAGGGCAACATGTACAAAGGAGGCTGGACAGTATCCCACAATTTTAACTTTCTATCTGATATAAATTTTTCAGAGTATACATTACTAGTAAATTAAGACAAGGAATACAGTTCTTTAAGTAATATCTACATGACATCAACATGAAGAATCCTAACTAAATTTCAAAGAACATGTATGAAGGCTTACAGGCCACTGTTCCTCAGTTGGTGTGCCCAAAGTTTCAAATATTCTTGTTAGTTGATCAAGGTCTGAATCTCCTGGCAAAAAAGGAACCTGAAAGAGTGAGATGCAGGTATTTCAAGGTGGTTTATAATAGTTATACAAATAATACTATAAATTTAATTAAAAAAACTAAACTGTGGGGCACCTGGGTGGCTCAGTCGGTTAAGCATCTGCCTTCGGCTTAGGTCATGATCCCAGGGTCCTGGGATCGAGCCCTACATCGGGCTCCCTGCTCAGCAGGAAGCCTGCTTCTCCCTCTCCTACTCCCCCTACTTGTGTTCCCTCTCTCGCTATGTCTCACTCTGTCAAATAAATAAATAAAATCTTAAAAAAAAAAAACTAAACTGTAACAAAAATCAAAAGGTAGTCTGAGGTATACTAGATGTGGCACTAGGTCCTACCACTGCTAACCAAATAAAGAGCATCATGTTTCCCATTTTATTCACTCCACAAACGTTTAATAAACACCATGTAATAGGTACTGTGCTAATTAATTAAACCCTAGGCATTTAAAGAAGGGAACAAGACAAGGACACTTGGGTGGCTCAGTCAGGTGAGTGTCCAACTTTTGATCTCAGCTCAGGTCTTGATCTCAGGGTTGCAAGTTCAAGCCCCACATTGGGCTCCACACTGGGCATGAAGCATACTTAAAAAAAAGAAGTAAACAAGACAGTCCTTGCTCTCCCGTAGGGTGCATATAGGGAATGCTGATAATGCAACTAAAGGGGCATCTGCCAGATTATGTTTTCAGTGAGAGCAAGATACTAGCATACACAGAACAGCACCTAGCCCACTCGAATAGGTCAAGGAAGGCTTCCTAGAGGAAGTAGCAGAGAAAGCTGAAATATGAGAGTTAGCCAGAGGAAAAGTGTTAAGATGGAGGAAAACTATTCTAGCTAAAGTACAGGAGCAATGGTTGCCAGGCAGAAGAACATCTATATTACAATCTTATTTAAATAATATCTTGACATACTATTTCTTTGAAGTATAATGCAAACTTTAAAAGGATAAGTGATTACAAGTTAAAAATTAGAAACTAATAAGAAACAATTAAAATCCTTGCTATACACAGACATTATTTTCCAATCCATTCTCAAACATCTACGTAAATACATAGGAGAGTAAAAAAGAGTTTGCTTTGTGAATAACAGAGGCTTTCCATACTGTTAGAGGCCTTGAGAAAGTTTATCAACTCAATGAGAAGATGAGATCAAGTACCAGCTTTCCAATATTTCTATTACTGTGGACCACTAACACCACCTCCACTAATCCCTGTCAAAAAAGTATTTAACTCTGCCAGTTATCAATTTATTCCAAGCTCACCCTTTTTGCCTTTTCTGAGAAAATAGATTTGGACCTTTAAATGTTTTTCTTTTGGCAGCTGAAGCTCTGTCAGTAGAGGCTGCTGGAGAAACATTATAGGAAGACTTCTGCTTCCTGGTTCTAGCTTATATGCCCAGCCGACTCCTGGGGCACTCCCAGCTTCTCTTCCCATAACTGTGGGAACCTTCTTCAGTGCCCAATGCACAGAGTAGCTTCCTCTACAGAGGGCTGTGTAGCAGAGTGCCTTCCAGAAAACCATCTTTCCCAGACCCCAGAATAGCTTTCCTCTGTATGTAAGAGAACAGATTTTCAACAAGTTCTGTCAACACAGCTCTACAGCAACTTCTCTATCACCCAGCGTGCCACACCGTGCCCTTTTCAAGGTCTCAGTCCCAGGGTCCTCTTCCTTGGGTGCTCTGTCTCAGTCCTAGGGTGGCTGCTCCTTTTGACTATTCGTATATTCTTTAAAATATTCTCTTTGCTTGCTTTTTTTTTAAGATTTATTTATTTTAGAGAGAGACAGAACTCACACTCGTGGGGGGGGTAGGCAGAGGGAAAGAGAGTCTTAAGCACTCAGTGCTGAGCAGAGCCCAGTACCTGAGACTGCAACATGGCAGAAACCAAGAGTCAGACACTTAACCAAACGCACCACCCAAGAACCCCTCTCTTTACTTTTTATTAGTCAAACCTTCATTATTCCAATAGCTAATCATAGTTAATTCTTAATATTAAACTTCCCTCTTTAATATGTGGTTTCTATTTTCTGACTGGA
Source organism: Callorhinus ursinus (assembly GCF_003265705.2). Taxonomy (NCBI): domain Eukaryota; kingdom Metazoa; phylum Chordata; class Mammalia; order Carnivora; family Otariidae; genus Callorhinus; species Callorhinus ursinus. The sequence goes on from NW_027397085.1 coordinate 8,180,462, forward strand.
TCCAGATTTAATACAATCCCTATGTATAACACTGGACTATTATGTATATGAAATGTGTACCCAAAAAAAGAAACCTGAAGTTATATCAACACTGCATGACTATTTTTAGGCATGCTAATATTTTCTTCTCATACTTCAAAAGGTAATCTCCTACTTTGCAGACTACTAAAGTAAATTGTACTATAAGATCTGAAGAGGGGGTCCTGGGTGGCTCAATCGGTTAAGCATCTGCCTTCAGCTCAGGTCATGATCCCAGGGTCCTGGGATCGAGCCCCGTGTTGAGCTCCCTTTCCTTTTGCTCCTCTCTCCACCTGTGCTCTCTCAAATAAATAAAATCTTAAAAAAAAAAAAAGGTCTGAAGAAAGGGACACTCATCATCATAGCCTTAGTTTTTTTTTTTAAAGAGTTTATTTATTTGACAGAGTGAGACACAGCGAGAGAGAGAACACAGGCAGGGGGAGTGGGAGAGGGAGAAGCAGGCCTCCCATGGAGCAGGGAGCCCAGTGCAGGGCTCAATCCCAGGACCCTGAGACCACGACCCAAGTCGAAGGCAGACACTCAACGACTGAGCCACCCAGGCACCCCATCGTAGCCTTAGTTTTGTGGGCAGGCTGGCAATTTAATCAGATTTTAAGGATGGGTGTTTTGGTATGATGTAAAAAAAAAATTTTTTTTTAAATATTTATTTACGTAATCTCTATACCCAGTGTGGGGCTCAAACTCATGATCTTGAGATCAAGAATCACACACTCCAAGGCGCCTGTGTGGCAGTCAGTTAAGTGTCCGACTCTTGGTTTCAGCTTGGTTGTGATCTCAGGTTTGTGAGATCAAGCCCTGCATTGGGCTCTGGATTCAGCATGGAGTCTGCATGAGATTCTTTCTTTCCCTCTGCCCCTCCTGCTCACGCTGTCTCTCTAGTTAAATCTTAAAAAAAAAAAAGTCACACACACTCCTCCAACTGAGCCAGTGAGGAGTCCCATGATGGAAAAATTTTAAGTTATAATGTGTGCACTTTGGATTTCAACTTGAATAAACCAAGTATAAAAGACATTTATGAGAAAAAGTGGGAAATCTGAACACGGACTGGTATTGACTTATCCTTCCTTTTCTTGAGATGATAATGGTATTGTAGTTATAATAAAAAAAATTCTTATTTTTTAAAGACATAGTAGTATGAAGAAAATAGCATGATATCTGGGATTTGTGGCAAAAAAAATGTGGTGTGAGAGAATTATAAAATAAAGCTGGTCATGTGTTAAAAACTGTTGAAGCTGGTTGGTGGGCACACTGAGGCTCATTTATCTCCCCAGACATTCCCTTGCTGAAACTCTCATCCCTTCTGCTTCAATCTGGACTAGTTGCTTTCTGGGCCTGATGCACACCTGCTTCCTCAGAACTTCCTTTCACTATTAAATGAGGAATTCTATTCACCCCTTTTCTGTGCTCAATCTCATGTTCTTGGGATCCTACACCTTTTTTTTTTTTTTAAGATTTTATTTATTGGAGAGAGAGGGACGTGACAGAGAGCACACAGGTGGGGAGGAGAGGGAGAAGCAGGTTCCGCACTGAGCAGGGAGCCCGATGTGGGGCTCAATCCCAGGACTCTGGGATCATGACCTGAGCTGAAACCAAGAGATGGACGCTTGCTAAGGGAATGATAATTCATAACATTAGAGGCTATGTTTTGTTTTGTTTTTTTTTAAAGATTTTATTTATTTGACAGAGAGAGACACAGCGAGAGAGGGAAACACAAGCAGGGGGAGTGGGAGAGGGAGAAACAGGCTTCCCGCGGAGCAGGGAGCCTGATGTGGGGCTCGATCCGAGGATCCTGGGATCAGGGCCTGAGCCAAAGGCAGACACCCAACGACTGAGCCACCCAGGCACCCCAGGGACTATGGTTTTATCTTGGTAATAAATGAATTGTGTTTGGGGGAGATGACAGATTCTCAAATGTAAACTCTGTGTTTTTGTAAGTAGCAGAGCTGTCACACAGCTCATCCACAGGACCCATCACTAGCAGAGGGATTACTATTCATCTTCAAATCTAAATGTGTGTTTCTTCTGCACCCAGAGGAGCGAGCTTTTCCAAATGATGCACAGAACTCACACCAAACTAAAAAAGATGTTTGGGAAGGTAACTTTTCTTTGTGGCATATAGAAGCTACTTTCTGTGTTCAAGGAACTAAGAACCTGTATTTTTATGTCTCGGGTTCACATTTCTTTAAATACGTATCACTTGAGGAGAAGAGTAGGGGTTGGAAACTGGAAGGCAGGGAGGAAAACACTCTCAGCTTCAGAAGGATTCCCCAATATTCCTTTGCCTTCATCATTCAGAAAGGCTAAACTAAACTTTATAGCTCAAGAAAAGTTTCTAAGGCACCATCTTTCTCTCCAGTGAGGGTAGCGAGACGATGTTTTATTTTAAGATGGTTCGAGTCCAGAGAAATGCTTACAGGACCACCACATCTGCTTAGTTTGAGCAGAACTAAAATAATCTTACACACACTCTGCTGAGAGTGCAGCTGTGGTGGCTGGTTTTACATATCTCCTAAAGTGTAATTTTAACAGCCCCAAACAAAAAAAAGTCCCAGGACTACAAAAGTGCATCCTAACACTTTTAGTTACAGCAGAGATGTTACAATATTACAGCTCAATGAGTTTTATTATAATTTTATTTCAGATTATAGAAACGAGCTATAATAAAATCTTTATTGTCCTCAATGAGAGGTCTTCTCATCTCATATTAACATTAACAAAAAGGTTTGCTTTGGAGGAGGTGGCTTTTTTTTTTAAATGGTCTGTTTTTTGGCAATTTTTGGAAGAATGGTGCTGAGAATTATCTATGGGAAGATAATTCTTACACAAGTTGTACAAACAGCTATTACAATATTGTAGTGTATACATCAATCCTAGACTTACCCTTAGAAGCAGCTCTGCTAATATACAGCCAACAGCCCACATGTCCACACCTACACCATACATTCTAGCTCCAAAGAGTAACTCAGGGGCCCGATACCACCTGAAGACAAAAAGAAATAATGTAATCTTTTTTTTTTTTTTAAAGATTTTTTATTTATTTATTTGAGAGAGAATGAGAGATAGAGAGCACGAGAGGGAAGAGGGTCAGAGGGAGAAGCAGACTCCCTGCTGAGCAGGGAGCCTGATGTGGGACTCGATCCCGGGACTCCAGGATCATGACCTGAGCCGAAGGCAGTCGCTTAACCAACTGAGCCACCCAGGCGCCCAAGAAATAATGTAATCTTAAAATGGAATTATTAAAGTATTTCTTGGACAAAACTCCTCAGCAAAACATCATCCCACTGATGAAATTCACTTTTATGGATATATTAACTCAAGAAAAACTGGCTATAAAACCAAGCAGTTCCAGGGTGCCTGGGTGGTTCAGTTGGTTAAGCGTCTGCCTTTGGCTCAGGTCATGATCCCAGGTCCTGGGATCGAGTCTTGCATCGGGTGCCCTGCTCAGTGGGGAGCCTGCTTCTCCCTCTGCCTCTGCCTCTCTTCTCTGATGAATAAATAAATAAAAAATCTTAAAAAAAAAAAAACAATCAGTTCCATACTGGAAATTATACACATCCTTGGTCCATTTACTCTCCCATTCTTAGATGATTAACACCTTCTCTCTCCTGAACCTCTCAACACCATTCTTCCTCTAAGCCAATGACCCTACTTCCGACTTCACTGAAAAAAAAAATCCAAGTAATGGGGAAAAAAAAAAAAAAGGAAAAAGAAAAAAAATTTCCATGGACTCATCTATAGTCATTTATAATTCACACAATCTGCCTTTCCCATCTGTAACTACAGATGAACTATCCTGAACTGTTCTTTGTTTTTTTTTTAAGACTTTATTTATTTGACAGAGAGAGACAAAGAGAGAGAGGGAACACAAGCAGGGGGAGTGGGAGAGGGAGAAGCAGGCTTCCCGCGGAGCAGAGAGCCCAAAGTGGGGCTTGATCCCAGGACCCTGGGGATCACGACCTGTGCCGAAGGCAGACGCTTAACGACTGAGCCACCCAGGCGCCCCTGTTTTAATGCTAATATGTCAACTTGGGGAACCAGGTAGCATGGTACCATTTTCAAAGATACTGAAATTCTCTTTCTCTTACAACAGTGTTTTCTTCTTCACTAGACTTTTCCCACTAACATTCGAACATACCATAATTTCTTCAGCCTTAAAAAATAAACTAAAAAACAAAGTAACAAACAAGAAAAACTTCTTTAGGCCCAACTTCCTCTAACAGCTACCTCCACATTCTCTGGTTATTCTGAAAAGCTGTCTGTTCTTACTGTCTCCAATTCCTATTTTCTTATCCTTTTAAACCCTTTCAGGGGGTGCCTGACTGGCTCAGTTGGTACATCATGTGACTCTTGATCTCAGGGTCCTGAGTTCAAACCCCATGTTAGGCCTACATAAAGCTTACTTAAAACAAAACAAAACAAAAACAAACAGGGACGGCTGGGTGGCTCAGTCGGGTTAAACGTCTGTCTTCAGCTCAGGTCATGATCTCAGGGTCCTGGGATCAAGCCCCACATTGGGCTCCCTGCTTAGCAGGGAGTCTGCATCTCCCTCTCCCTCTGCCTCTACCCCCCTGCTCACGCTCTGTCTCTCTCTCTGTCTCTCTCTCAAATAAATAAATAAAATCTTTAAAAAATTAAAAAACAAACTAATCCTGCACAATATAAACTTTCAGTTTTTTAAGTGATTCTTACCTGGTTACAACCTGATGTGTATAAGCTCTATTGGGGCTCCCAAATGATTTGGCCAGGCCAAAATCTGCCAGTTTTAGAACTCCATTTTCATCTAGCAACAAGTTGTTTGGTTTTAGATCCTGTATCGTGGAAGTTTTAAATAAACAAGTAAGCAGGTGGGAGAGAATACCCATATTTAGTTGGCTTCACTTTAAACTTGGCAAAAAGCAGGGTATAACCCTAAACTTAAACAATAATCAGTACTTTTTTCATTGACGTTAAAATCTTACCAAAGCAAAATAAGATTGGTTATATTACCTAGTGAGACCTTCGATCAAGTCCTTGGGTCACTGAGCTTCAATTTACCTACTTCATAGGGTTGCTGTGAGAATTAAATTTAACATTTTTCTATAAAGAGCCTACTGTAGTGACTAAGAACTCAATAAACAGTTGCTGCTATTTATTAAGAGTAATACATATTAACTTCAGTAAATAAAAATATTATGCATTTAGAGAGGATAAGGAATATATTCCTTAAAATCTATACTAAAAAGATACTAACAATAACCTAAAAGGGATTCCAAGTTTAAGATCTGAGAATTACTGACTATAAATTATATATTCTTAGCTATTTATCTAAATAGAGTGCCTAAGAACATCTACCTATTGAGATTATCAGCCTTGTTTCAATAGCTGAATGTTTCTAACATTGACTAAACCATTTCAGAAACTTTATTTCATTACTTCATAGAATTTTAGTTACTAGAAATAGTTTCCTAAAAATATTTTAGCATTGTATAATTTAATCCAGACTCTCACTGTATTTTTTTTCTGTCACAATAGTATAAGTATACCACAAGAACACCGGACTTAAAGCCAAAAATGTCGATTCTAATACTCTGTCAGTTACCAGCTACTGACCTTGAAAAAATACATGTAACCTTGGTCAGGTGATGTAGCAACTTAGCTCTTCACCTATGAAAAAAATGAAGAACTGGGTCTCTTCCATTTCTAAATTTTACATGGTATTTTAGAGTCTTCATGTCACCACCTGGTGGAACAACTGAAGGGAACACCCAGAGGAAGGCAGGAAAAAATGGCGCGGCTCTATTTTTATTTTAACAATATACATATTTAGACCATTTATGTAATAATTGACTATATAAAACTTGACTAAAACATAAAGAATCAATCATACTTGGTTAAAAACCTTACCCTATGTAGAATCCAATGTTGATGTAAATATTCCAACCCTTGAAGAGTCATCAACATGTAGGCTTTGATGTGTGATGGTGTCAGCACAAGACTATTATCCTTTATTATAACCTGTAAATCCAGTACATAATATACAATTATTCCAAATAAATCACACCATATAAAATTACATACAGACATAAAATGAATTTATCCACAATACAAGAGAATCTCAAGAAACACTGCCTAACTCTCCCCTTAGGAAGCACTGTCAGACTTTCCAGTTATGTGGGTAGGGAAAGTATCTCTGCTGGTGCTTTCTCTCTTACTTCTTTGTAAAAGGCATTAACATAGTGAACAACAAGAACAAAAAAACATAGTGAACATCTGTTGTTTTGCTTGCCCAATGATGTACAGTCCCTTCTGATAATAGCATTCAGCATTCCTCTGGGAAACCACCTGGTTAAAACAGACTGTCCACAACCTGTGGCCTCTAGAGGTAGATACATGACCCCGGCATAGCCAACCACCACACTGAAGCCTGCTGTCCAGAAGACTGGTTTAGGGATGGACATGTGATCCAAGCCAAGCTAATCAAACAGGCCAAATACTTCTGCTAGAATCAAAGGGAACAAATCACCTTCTTTCCTCACAGATTATTAAACTCTAAGGATATAAGCCTGAGGTGCCTGAGCCACTATATTGAGAAATTATGCCCATGAAGAAAGGGGAAACAAAGAAGAAAACAGAGCTGAGTTAAAGTGCAAGACTGAGTTCTCATGGCATTATCTGAGAACTGTGCTTAAAGCCAGTTTATTCCTAAACTTACAAGTTATATTAGCTAAAAGTTCCCATTTTTTTTTAGAAATCTGATTTAGATAAAAGGTATCCAAATTGTAAAGAAGTAAAGCTTTCACTATTTGCAGATGACAATGATACTATATAGAGAAAACCCTAAAAACTCCACCAAAAAACCACTAGAACTGATCAATGAATTCAGTAAGGTTGCAAGATACAAAATCAATATACAGAAATCTGTTGCATTTCTAAATACTAATAATGAAGTAACAGTAAGAGAAATTAAGAGCGGGGCACCTGGGTGGCTCAGTTGTTAAGCATCTGCCTTCGGCTCAGGTCATGATCCCAGGGTCCTGGGATCCAGCCCCACATCGGGCTCCCTGCTCAGCGGGGAGCCTGCTTCTCCCTCTCCTACTCCCCCTGCTTGTGTTCCCTCTCTCGCTATGTCTCTATCTGTCAAATAAATAAAAATCTTTAAAAAGAGAGAGAGAAATTAAGAGAACAATCCCATTTACAAAAAAAAAAAAAGAAAGAAATCAGATTTAGGCAAAATATGCCCTTTTCAGTGCAGAGTTCCATTAGTTTTAACAAAGACATCCAGTTGTGTAACCACTACCATAATCAAGATAGAGTTCTTTAACTCCCATCCCCACCCCAATCGCCTCAGGCCCCTCTATACCCAATACTTTCTTCTACTCCCAACCCTGACCACCACTGATCTGATCTGTTTCTTTAGCTTCGCCTTTTCCAGAACATCATATAAATGGAATCATACAATATATAGCCTTTTGAGCCTGAGTTCTTTCATTTAGCACAATACATTTGAGATTCCTCTATACTGTTTTATGTATGGGCAGTTCATTTCTTTTTATCCCCAAACAGTATTCCATTTTATAGCTATACCACAGTTTGTTTATATATTCACTAGATGAAAGGTATTTGGATTGTTTCCAGTTTGGGCAATAATGAATAAAGCTGAACATTTGTGTACCAATTGATTTCTGTGTAGACATATTTTGGTTTCTCTTAGATAAACACCTGGCAGTAGTATTGCCAGATTGTTCTTTAGCTGTGTATTTAACTGTTTAAGAAACTGCCAAACTATTTTCCAAACTGGCTGCACCATTTTGCATTCTCACCAGCAGTGTATGAGAATTTCAGTTGTTCAACATCCTTGAATCGTCATTTTTTGAGATTCAATTAGTACTAAGGAAAAGCATAAGATCTTATTTTCTCAAAAATAAAACAAAAAACTTGGCTTTCAAAAGGAGGATATTCTGTGATAATATGGAAAAGGAACTCTAAATTCTCAAAGGCCTAATATTCATTTCTTTAAAAATAATGTAAATAAAGTATAGGGAACTTGGTAGACAGAAATGCTTTGAAATCCAAATCTCTATATCTAACACTGGGAATATGGCTAAACGATTCAGAAGAAAAAAGGAAATAAACATTTAGGTTCTCTTTTGATAAAAAGAGAAAAGAAAGTCCTCTGGGAATCTTAATCTTACCTCCAGATCAGTTTCCATAAAATCAAAGACAAGGCTAATATTAGATTTATGTCCAAAAGCATCAAGGAGCTGCAAAGCAAAATAAAATAAAATAAATAAAATGTGATTTTTCCATAAAATACTCGAAAATATTATACCAACTAAAGTAATCTTTAAAAATTTAAACAAGCATGTGGCCTGCTGATAATTCCCTGCTAAATTTGAATTATTAAATTTGACATTTATCCTTTTTCTTGCTAGGAATTAGTAATTTGAGGCACAAAAATACTAAACTTTATTCTTTTTAAAGATTTTATTTATTTATTTGAGAGAGCGAGACAGAGCACAAGCAGGGGGAGGGGCAGAGGGAGAGGGAGAAGCTGACTCCCCAGTGAGCCGGAAGCCTGATGCTGGGCTCCGTTCCAGGACTCAAAGATCATGAACTGAGCCAAAGTCAGACACCTAATAATCAACTGAGCCACCTAGGTGCACCTAAACGTTACTATTTTTAAAAAGTCGGGGCACGTGGGTGGCTCAGTCGTTAAGTGTTTGCCTTCAGCTCAGGTCATGATCCCAGGGTCCTGGGATCGAGCCCCACATTGGGCTCCCTGCTCAGCGGGGAGCCTGCTTCTCCCTCTCCCTCTGCTTGTGTTCCCTCTCTCGCTGTGTTTCTCTCTGTCAAATAAATAAATAAAATCTTAATAAATAATAAATAAAAATAAAAAGTTACTAAATACTTAAGTTCTCCTCCAAAATTTTGAGTTATAATTAAGAAGTAAATTAATGAAAACCTCATCTCAGTCTCCAATTCTGTGCTCAGTATTTAAGAAAAATCCTATAAACAGCAGTGGCAGCTATCATTCATTGTATGCACCCTCTATGCCAGGCTCTATTTCCAGGTACTTTACATGCATTCAATCGATTAAGTAGTCTCACCACAACCCTTTGAAGTGGAATTATGTCACCAAGTTGTAGGGGAGCTTACTCAAGATCTTATGCATGCTAAGGCTCTCTATGCTTCAAAATGATTTTTGAGAAAATTAGGCCATATGCCAATATTAAATTTATTTCATCAGCTGTATAGCTTTAAAGACACTGCCTAGGGACGCCTGGGTGACTCAGTTGGTTAAGTGTCTGCCTTTGGTTCAGGTCATGACCCCAGGATCCTGGGATGGAGTCCCACATCAGGTTCCCTGCTCAGCGGGGGTCTGCTTCTCCCTTGCCCCTCCCCCCCTGCTTGTGCAGGCTCTCTCCCTCTCTCTCTAAAATAAATAAAATCTTAAAAAATAATAAAAATAAATAAATAAAGACACTGCCTACAGAATCAATTAGAATAGAAAATACATATTAGCGTGATAAACTTTTAAGCTTTTTTGAAAGGTTCACCTAAAACAATTCATCTTGCTGAACTTTCACTCAACATCTACCACATTCAGAAATGACAGGGTCCCAAATCCCAGAAACAACTTAGATCATACTCACACCAATTATATTTGGATGACTTAGCTCCTGTAATAATTTTATCTCTCTTAAGGCTGTTCTATTTATACCTACATGAAAAGGCAAAGCACAATGTGAAAAATAATTCTGACATCTCTAATCTTACAAACATATTTTTGGGGATAGGTTAGTCTTTCAGGAAATAGCAGTGACTATAAGAAAAATAAGGACTATTTTAACAATTTTTTTGATACCTGGTTTTCTTTTACTTTATTTTTAAAATAGCTTAACAATGACTATGATAAATGGTGATAAAAAGTATTCACTTTGTACCATATCACTTGAGAAGACTGCTGGAATAACAATGTGATAGTGTGTAACATTAAAGCAATTAAGTCAACAGCTTCCTCTTTCTTGCATTATGTTAGAAACAGATTCTTTTTTTTTAGAAACAGATTCTTGATGCTAACAACAAAATATTGGTAAGACAGTATCATTCCCAATACAAAGGATAGAACTCAAAATTAAAAATAAGATGTGGTACTATCTGTTAAATAGAAGGTCCTTTTTATAAAAACCAGTTCTTGAGGACTAAACAAGACTTAGCATACAAGTACAAAATGCTATGGAGGAAGGGTAAAACCATGTTTTCTTCCATTCATCTATTTCAGCATGAGCTTTCTGTACTTCCATGAAGTTGTATCCAGAATTTTCAAAGTAATTAGAAGCTTAGAAAAAGAATAACCTTTTGCAACAACTTAAAGAGTAATGAAGACAGCAAAACAAGCCACTAATAACCCTGTTGCCTTACATTTACTCAGATGACTTGGACGACTTACATGACTCCAAATGGTAGATATCACAAATATCCTGTCTATCCTGAGTTTACTCTTCTATCACCCTGCAATAACTCTATCTAGAACCACTTTGCTAACTTCCTTAGTGAGAATAAAAACTTTTCCTGTTCTGTCTGTTACATGGAGTACTCACCATCTTTAGCTTCCGATCTATGTCCAAGTTTAATCTGGTGGGGGGGGGAACCCAAATACATTAAAAATGTTAAATTCTTTATACTTAATTCATAACATATAAACATTTCAGAAACTTAGCCACAGTAAAAACACGTAGCAACGTATATGCAAGAAGGGAGTGGAAATCATGAATTTGAAAGGCAAAATTAACAATATAAGAAAGGATCAAGTACCTATCATTCCTTGCCCCTTAGTTTTTGAATTACATTCAAGTAATGGAATTATGAAAATGTCTCCTTTATCTTTGCAAGATTAAATGTACAAAAGTAACTGAGGGCATACTGACTAATAAACAACAACAAAAAATCACTTCGAGTTAGCCTACTTGGGAGGAAATATGACATATAAACATAAAATAACATGTTTAATATGCCCAATAACATGTTCTTAGGGAACACATTTTCCAAAGAGCAAAATTACAAATTATGATGGACACAAAAAATGGTTAAACTGTTGTTACTGTTAATACACATAACAAAACAAAACAAAAAAAGCACAACAAATTGCATTAATAGGTTCAGGCTTACACCAGTCTCTTAGTCACTGCTTTATATAATGACTACATGTAATAAAAAATACAAGAAAAAAAAATTACTTCTGGAAAAACACAGCTATTCTACCTTTAAAAATATCTCCCAGCTAAATGCAAACTGGTACAGCCACTGTGGAAAACAGTATGGAGATTCTAAAAAAATTAAAAATATAATTACCATATGATCCAGTAATTCCCCTACTGGGTATATAACTAAAGAAAATGAAAACACAAATTCAAAAAGATATATGTACCCTATGTTTATTGTAGCATTATTTACAATAGCCAAACTATGAAAGCAACCCAAATGTCCATCGAGAGATGAATGGATAAAGATGTGTGTATATGTATACACACACACACACACACACACACACACACAATGGAATGTTACTCAGCATACACACAATGGAATATTACTCAGCCACAAAAAAGAACGAAATCTTGCCATTTGTGACATGAATGGATCTAGAGGGTATAACACTAAGTGAAATAAGAGAAAGACAAATACCATATGATTTCATTCATATGTGGAATTTAAGAAACAAAACAAAGAAAAGAGACAAACCAAGAAACAGCAAACTACAGAGAACAGATGGCTATCAGAGGGGAGGTGGGTGGGAGAATGGGGGGAAATAGGTGAAGGAGATTAAGACTACACATCATGACGGACACTGACTAATGTAGAGAATTGCTGATTCACTGTACTGTATACCTGAAACTAATGTAACACTTTATGTTAACTATGCTGGAATTAAAATTAAAAAAATAAGATTCTTGGTAATGATAAAAATAGATTAAAAGATATAAATAAATATATACATATCTCCCAGCGATATACTACAAACACAACTTTTTACTTAAAGGAACTACTATGGCACCAAAAAAAATAAGGCACTCAGCAATAAATCTGACAAAAGATTTGTAAAGCTTTCCAAAACTAAATAAAACAATATGAAAACATGCTTAAAAATGAAACTAAAATAAACAACACATTCATGGATAGCAAGACTCAGTAATCATAAATATGTCAATTTTTTTTAAGTTCAACCAAATCTAAAGCTCAACAGCATTTTTTAAAGAACACTGACAAATCAATTCTAAACTTTATATGGAAAAGTAAGGATCTAAGAACAATTTTAAAAATTTTTACATTTTATAAACACAATAAAAATACATTGTTTTCATGAAGCCATCTACTTCTTCACCCAGATTAAACAACTATCAATATTTTGCCACACTTACTTCATTATTCATCCTCCCTTTCTGCTGGCTAAAATGTTTTATAACAAACCTGAGATTTCATGTCATTTCATCCCTATGTATTTAAGTAAGCATCTCTAAAACATGGGACATTTTCTTACATATTCAAAATGCCATTTTCATACTTAATAATAATGCCATAGCAGTATGTAATACCTAGTTCATGTCAAATTCTCCTGATTGTTTAAAATTTCCCAACTAGCAGATAAAGTAGCCAAGATAATTTTGAAGAAAAACAGGTATGTTTATCTTATCAGATTTCAAGGCTTTTGAAAGACAGTAATAATTAAATACACTATAGTATCTGAGCAGGGATGGGGAAAAAAAAAATCAATCAATGGAAAAAATAGTGTGCCCAGAAATGGATCCAAGTATATACTGGAACTCGGCATTACAACTAATGCAGAACTTTGTGTTACAATTCACCAGGAAAAGGACAGACTATCAATAATGCTGGGACAGCGAGGAAAAAATATTGGATCGCCATATTACACAAAGTAGAAAAATTAATTCCAGATGGAATAAAGACCTAAATGTGAACAGCAATACTTTAAAATTTTTAGAATATAGAATCCTTAATAAACTGGAGGTGGCAAGCAGACAAAAAAGAAAACCATAGAAGAAAAAAATGGATAAACTCAACCAGAACAGAATTATAAATTTCTGTGACCCAGAAGATACCATATATAAACTAAAGTCTAGGCAAAGACTGGGAGAAGATACCTGGAGTACAGATTTCTGACAAAGGATCAATGTCCAGAATATAATAAAGAATTCCACTAATCAACAGGAAGAAAAAAATTTAAGCACCCTAACGGAAAAACTGGTAGGAGAAAGTCTAAAAAGCCAATAAATCTAAGAAAAGATGATCAATCTAACTGGTATTCAGAGAAATAGTAATTGAAACAATCATATACCAATTTTGATCCAGGTAACTGACAAATGTAAAATTTGTATTTGACAATACAAACATGGTAAGAATGTGGAGGGAGGTTAAACTAGTCCAAGCACTTTGAAGAGCAATCTGACAATATATGGTGAGGCTGATGCTGTATATTCCCTAAAACAGGCATGTCTGTAGGGCTGTATAAAGGGAAAACATAAAAAATAACAAAATAGCTTAAGTGTGTGCATCAAGAATTTGGACAGGCAAATTTTAGTGTAGTTATATGATGGAATCTAATCACCAATGATCATATATAAACTACATCTACATGTATCCATGTAGAAGATTTCAGAAATAATGCTGATTCAGAAAAACAAACTGCAAAAGAATATTTACATACGGGGGGGGGTGGGGGTAGGGGTGGGCGGGCGGGCAGGCAGGCAGGCAGCCAGCCAGCCATTGAAAGAAATAACCTAGAAGGCCACCAATAGAGGATTGGTTAAATAAATGGGGAAACCTTAATTGAGTATGATCTTTTTAAAAAGATGAGATAGAGATCAATGATTTTTTTAATAAATTTCAAAAGAAATGAAATTTTACACTTACCTCTAAACATACTTTAAAAGTCTAAGATACAATAGGTGAAAGAATATTGAATATTCATTTTTTGTAAAATTAAACATAAATGTTAGTAAATGAACAAGTGTAATACTTTATAGCAGAAAGACTAGATAATGTCTAAAATGAGGTAAGGGCAAGCACTCAAGAAATAACAATATAAGCACATTATTTAATGAAATACAAGTAAATGCCAGAGGAAAACTACAGGAGTTGTGATTGATCTAAGGAGTGAAAAACAGGGCTAGAGGAACCAAGCAGCTTAAAAAGCCTGGGCCTTTTAACTGATTTTTTAAAGCCACAAAGCAGCATTATTTGAAATAAAAATTAAATGTAAAAGGAAATTCCATCGTGAGTAACCTTCAAGGGGTAAAAGTCTACCAAAGAGAAACAGGAGGGGCACCTGCGTGGCTCAGTGGGTTAAGCGTCTGCCTTGGGCTCAGGTCATGATCTTTGGGTGCTGGGATGGGCCAGAGTAGGGCTTCCTGCTCAGCAGGGAGGCTTCTCCCTCTGCCCCTCCCCCCACTCTCAAATAAACAAATAAAAATCCTAAAAAAAAAAGAGAGAGAAACAGGATGGATTCTAAATCCTAACTTATGTTAAAAAAAGCAAACCCCCCCTCCCAAATAAAACAAATCCCACTAGGACTTTCAAACAACTACATAACTCAGTATGCCAACAATGAAGATTGTATCAGTCAGGTTAATACTTTTTTTTTAGGTTAATACATTTTTAATGAATGTCTACAAATGTACTGGACAGGATCCTAAATATAATTTGAGTGGAAGTAAATAGACAATAAGCTCACAGATAAGAGGATTTCAGATTTTGATAAATGTTATGAAGATAATGGAGAAATATGGCAAGGAACACTAGGGAAGTAGGGAGGCACACCTATTTTAACTAGAGTGACCAGTGAAGGCCTCTATGTAGGGGAGACATTTGAATGAAATCTAAAACTTGCCAAGTTTTAGAGAAAAATATACTAGCCAGAAGGCAGACAAATCCAACGATCCTGGGAATGCACTGAATTTAATGTGTTCAAGGGACAGAAAGGTCAGTGTGACTAGAACATAATGAACCACAGGTAGAATAAAAAAGGTAACTTTAGAAAGGGTCAGAATAGATAAGGACTTTTACACAGGAGTAGCTACAATGCTGGATTATAGAATTTAAGTTGGAAAACAGAGATGAGAGAAATCAGAAAAAGTAAAAAGATAACAGGAATAATTGCGGAGAGGGTGACAGGGAGTGGGTGTAAGTGAATCAGGGGACTAGGCTTCAGAGGAATTTTGAAGGAGAAATAAATTCAAATAGCAACAGGAACAATAAGGAGGTGAGGACACCTGGGTGGCCCAGAGTCCTGGGATCCAGCCCCATGTGGGGCTCCCTGCTTAGCGGTGAGCCTGCTTCTCCCCCTACTTGTGCAGTGCGCTCTCTCTCTGACAAATAAATAAAATAAGGAGGTGGAGGTCACCTACCCCACCATGAGATGTGACAAAAACCTCTCTTTGAGAGCATTACTGATTTCAGTAGCATGGGAAAGAACAAGCAACCTGGCAGCAAAACACCTGGATTTAAATCCTAGTTTTAGTATTAGTATCTGTGTCATTTTGACAAGTTACTCAATCTCTCTTGGTCTCAGGTACCTCAAGTGTAAAATAAGGATACTTCCTACTTCACATGGCTATACTGTAGGGTAAATGAAAAGAATGTACGTGAATGTGCCTGACATGTAGAAAATTAGCTACGTATGACCCAAGTTTCTTGAATGAATGCAAGTAAAAAAGCTACTAAAAAGGCACATCAGTGTTAATGCTCACGAAAGCCTTTCAAGGAAAATCTGTACACAGAAAATACAGATGATACACATGACGGATGCAGGTGCGGCAGAAACCGTGACCTGGGAATATCACGGCACTAAATAGTTCTGAGGACCCAACAGATGGGGACTTGCCTACGTCTGAGTTTATAAAGCAAACATAATATATAGCTTCCTCTTCATTTCAATTCCAATCAATGGGACAACAAAACTAGTTCAACCCGAGTTCCATCCTGAACACAAGCACTAATAAATTCTGTTTTCTCTGAAAACGACATAAATATCTCATTAGCAGAGCACGGTTGAGAGTCGTAAAAAGCCCACGCATCAGCTCATACATACAAACACCTTCAGAGACTCAAGGAAAAATAACAGTAACTCACTTTCTTAATGGCGACAATTTGGTTGGTGTTCTTGTCTCTGGCCTTGTAAACCGTGGCAAACTAGAGAGAAAAACAGAAATAATCTAAGTTTGTGGGAGCTTTTCGTTTGTGATTGCCTTTTTACTTATTTAGTTTGGAAAAGCAAAGAGCCCGGGATTCCTGGATCGGATTCGTGGCGGCGTGGAACGTGGTGAGGCAGGCCACTTCCCGTCCCAGTCTATCCTTCAGAAAGGACAGGGCCTCGAGGCGCCTGAGTGGCTCAGTCGTTAAGCCTCTGCCTTCGGCCCAGGTCATGATCCCAGTCGAGCCCCGCATCGGGCTCCCTGCTCAGCGGGAAGCCTGCTTCTCCCTCTCACACTCCCACTGCTTGTGTTCCCTCTCTCGCTGTGTCTCTCTCTGACAAATAAATAAAATCTTAAAAAAAAAAAAGAAAAAAGACAAGACAGGGCCGCTTAAGGGCTCCCCTCAAAGGTAAACACAAGGGGCAGCAGGTGCGTCTGGACAGCCTCGCCCAAAAAGGAGTAGCCAGGTCAGTCCTCTCAATGGCACCAGAAAATCTGTGAGGGTGTGAGGCGGCTCCGCGTTCTCGGTTCAGAGACCGCCGAATCCCTCCCGAGAGCCTCACCTGTCCCTCCCCGAGGAAGTCCAGTTTTTCATAACGCTTTGCTCGCGACTTCACGTCCACCGCCATCCGTCGCAAGAAACTCGACTCCAACTGAAAGGGGCGAGTTTCCGAGACACCAATAATTTAAAGCTACCTTAAAGCCTCCAACAGCCACTTCCGTTGAGTGGGCGCCGACGCTTTATTAGCTCCGCCCCGACTTCCGGTTTGGACTTGGGCGCTGCTAAATAAGTCCGGCTAGAGCCCGCCCTACGGAAGCTGAGCGAGGCAGGGTTCTTTGGCTTTTCTGCGCGGTCCCCGCCCTGTCACACCGTGGCTTGTTGGGGCCGGAAGCGGAGTGTTTTCGCAGGTGACTCTGTCACCCTGTTACCGTTTTAACTTCGATATTCCCTTCAGTACCGGGGACAGGTCAGCGTTCTGATATGATGTTCTGAGTTCGGGATTTAATGGGTGTGTATGAGTGTGGAAGGCTTGACCTTATCCCTGATCTCGCTTTCTGGTTCTTGCTCAAGGGCGTTCGTCGCCACGGTTGCTATGGACGCTTAGCGTCGCAATCTCTGGTTACTTAGAAGAGAGCCCAGTTCTTAAGGGCTGGTCTAGAGGCTCTCTTAATTCAGTCCTTTGTGAAGTACTCCTGGGGAAACGAAATCAAAGTCAACTGAAGAATTTCGTGCTGTGGAACAGACTTCTGGTCATCAATTTTCTATTCTGTAAAATGGTAATAATAGGCGACATCATAACTGGTTGTGAAGACTAAATGAAACACCCAGAAAGTTTAGACATAGTGAGAGCTCAATTAAGTGTTAATTGTGAGTACTCAACCTTGGTTCTCATAAGTTTTCATGCAAATCAACACGTTAAACACATTAATTCACTTATTCATCGACTGTATATAGAGCGCTTACTATGTGCCAGGCTCTGTTGCAGACTGAGAAATCAGCAGGGAAAAAGACAAAGATCCATGCTTTCCAATGGAAGGAGATAAAATATGTTATGATACATACTGTGAAGTTCTACAGAGATAAAGCAGGGAAAGGGGAGGGCTTGCAGTTTAAAACAGGGTGTTGGAGCCTGGGTCTAGCTACAGCCAGGAAGAGGCGTTGCTGTCGCTGCCTACTAGTCTCCGGCGCCTGACCACTCCCAGGACCCGTGATGCCAAGGCCCCAGCGGGTGACGAGGAAGAGTCCGGGTTGAGGCCCAGCTGAGTCGAGGGCTAGCGCTCTAGTCTCCCAGGTCTGCCCCACCTAAAGAGATGAGTGGTGGATTGGCCCCAAGTAAAAGCACAGTGTATGTATCCAACTTGCCCTTTTCCCTGACTTATACAATGACTTATACCGGATATTTTCCAAGTATGGCAAAGTTGTAAAGGTTACTATAATGAAAGATAAAGATACCAGGAAGAGTAAAGGGATTGCATTTATTTTATTTTTGGATGAAAATATAATACATACTGGTATTAAAACAGTATGTTTGAGAAGCTCACTATAAAAGTTTATTCATGACTGATTGGTTTACATGAACACATTTGAAGTAAATCTCATCTTTAAGACAAAAACTTTGTGAAGACTATGGAAAATGCTGACTGATTTATTGTTATTAAATGTTAATAAAATTTTCAGGAGAATTTTGTTTTAAAAAAAATAAAATAAAAAATAAAACAGGGTGTTAAAAGACATCACTGAGGGGCGCCTGGGTGGCTCAGTCATTAAGCATCTGCCTTCGGCTCAGGTCATGATCCCAGAATCCTGGGATCGAGACCCGCTTCGAGCTTCCTGCTCAGCGGGAAGCCTGCTTCTCCCTCTCCCACTCCCCCTGCTTGTGTTCCTGCTCTCGCTCTGTCAAATAAATAAATAAAATCTTTAAAAAAAAAAAAAAGACGCCACAAAAAAAACACTACAAAAAAAAAAAAAAAAAGCCACTGCAGTTTTCTGCAAAGTGGTATGATCTGGCTTAATGTTTTAGAAAGTTCACTAATGGCTGTCTTGAGAGGCCACAATATAGACTTAGAGAGAAAAAAAAGCAAGGCCAGTGAAAGAATTATTGCAGTTATCCGGATGGCTATGTAAGATTTTATCAATTTGACTTCTAGCCAATAGGATTTGCTGACAGACTGGATATGGGTTGTGGCGGGAAAAAAAAAACTGATTAATTCCAAGGTTTTGAACTGAAGCATTTGATGTTTCTAAGAGTTGAGAATATTCATTTTCAGAGGTATTTAAGAAGGCAGAATAATAAGGTTCATTATTTAGTCACGTTAACAAGAGAGTAAGGGTTCAGTTCTTGCTCTGGATCTAGACTACTTGCGTTTGAATACTGACCTCAAAAGTGTTCAGTCACTAGATTTATTACTTGGGCAAAATATTTAACCTTTTCATTCCTAGTTGCCTCATTTATAATAGGACTACTCATTGGGTTGCTGCAAGGTTTAAATGTTTTACATTTCCAAAACCCTTAGAAAAGTGTCTGACAGTGCTGTTTGTTAGCTATCACATGACTATTGCTGGTCACCTTCCAGCTCTGTCACTTGGGTTTTTATTGAGTTCTGATATGTTCATAGACAAAATTCTCATACATTACACAGAACACCATCTTTACTATTTTTCTCTTATGTCAAGATATACCTAATGATACATGGTATCATAGAACTTAGGTCGAAGCTCCTTCTGAAAATTATCACTTTAACAGTAATCTAACCTCCCTTGTCGTAGAAGTAAGCTTAGTGAGCTAAATGTGATGGTACACTTGTGAGGCTAGAGGTTCCAAAGTGTATCACGGCATATGAATTGATAATAACTGCATTATGCTCAGTTGGTTAGGCGACTGCCTTCGGCTCAGGTCATGATCCTGGAGTCCCGGGATCAAGTCCCGCATCGGGCTCCCTGCTCAGCAGGGGTCTGCCTCTCCGTCTGACCTTCTTCCCTCTCATGCTCTCTCTCTACCATTCTCTCTCTCAATAAATAAATAAAAATCTTTATTAAAAAAAGGCAGTTATTTAGGTAATATTCTGGGTTTGCTGGGTCACTCTATGTATAAAATGCCATTCAGCATCTGTATAGCATTTTCCAGTTTTCAAAGCACTTGCACATATTAGCAATAGCCAGCTTTCAAGGTGGTCCCAATGAATCTTTCCTTCTGGTATCAATGCACATGTGTAGTCTATTCCCACAGTAAAACAAACTGTTCTGTGTGATCTGTAGAATATGGCAGAATTGAGTACGTGTAACTTTTAAGTAGATCATAAAAGGCATTGCTTCTTCCGCTTTGCATGCTTAGATCATTTGCTCTGAGGGAAGTCAGCCATCATGTCAACAATTCAATCACGTAGCCATGTGAAGAGGCCTGTGAGGAGCACCAGGGGCCTCCTGCCAACAGCCAGCATCAACTTGCCAGTCACATAAGCAAGCCACCCTGGAGGTAGATCATATAGCTCCAGTCAAGCCTTCAATAACTGCAGCCTCAGCTGGCATCTGATTACAACCTCCTGAAAGACCGGGAGCAGAACTGCACAGCCGAACTGCTCCAGAATTCCAGACCCAGAGAAACAATGAGCTATTAAGTGATTATTGTTTTTAGCCACATTTTGGGCTTTCAGTCATTAAGTTTTGATTTGTTACAAAGTAATACACAATAGGGACACCTGGGTGGCTCAGTTGGTTAAGCATCTACCTTCGGCTCAGGTCATGATCCCAGGGTCCTGGGATCGAGTCCCGCCATTGGGCTCCCGCTCCGCAGAGAGCCTGCTGCTTCTCCCTCTGACAAATAAATAAAAATTTTAAAAAAAGGGCACCTGGGTGGCTCAGATGGTTAAGTGTCTGACTTCGGCTCAGGTCATGACTTCGGCTCAGGTCATGATCCCAGGGTCCTGGGATCCAGTCCCACGTCGGGCTCCCTGCTCTGTGGGAGCCTGCTTCTCCCTCTGCTCCTCTCTCACTCTCTGTCTCTCATGAATAAATAA
Source organism: Callorhinus ursinus (assembly GCF_003265705.2). Taxonomy (NCBI): domain Eukaryota; kingdom Metazoa; phylum Chordata; class Mammalia; order Carnivora; family Otariidae; genus Callorhinus; species Callorhinus ursinus. The sequence continues at coordinate 8,201,203 of NW_027397085.1, forward strand.
ATAAAATCTTTAAAAAAAAAATTAAAAAAAAAGTAATACACAATTCACTAATGGATCCTAACATATTGTACAGTATTAGGGAGGAAAACAGAAGCTTGAACAAATTCAGCACTTGGTGGATGATTATATATATATTTAAGTGCTTATCTCCTAAATGAAAATACAGCCTATTTATTTAAAGCTAGGCCAGAATTCCTCCTATACCATCTCTTTGGGAGCTCATCCTACGACACCAATTCCCACTGAACATGCCTTTTTGCCCTACTTATGCTAATTCTGTAAAAGTGGTCATTTTTTTCATTGTGACATTCATGGTAGGAGCTGTAGTAAAGATGGCCTTCAGACGGTTCTAGTATTGGGGCTTCTGACTGCTGGCCCATGGTAACACAGAAGTCACTCTTCATTGCCTGAAACCACTCTGTTTCGGAAAGCAAAAATATTGGCTTTCTTTTACTGAAATGAAAAAATTAGGGAGAAAAAAGAGAATAGTGCTAACTTTTATATTTTCCAATTAAGTTTTAAAAATGATAACAGAAAAATCATGAATCACATTGTTTTTCTGAGTCACCAGAACAGCTTATTGCTAGTACCAAACACCTGTCTCATATTCGACTTGGGCAACATTTATACTAGGCCACAACAGAGAATTTACAAGAGAAGCAGATCAACTATGGAAAAGAAAAAAAAAAAAAAAAAAAAAAAAAAAGCAAAGCTTAGTTCACAGGCAAATGAGCAATACTCAACAACAATTCAACTGTTTTTTTTTAAAGATTTTAAATTTATTTATTTCAGAGAGAGATAGTAAGAGATCAAGAGTGAGCGGGGAGGAGAGGGAGAAGCAGGCTCCCCACTGAGCAGGGAGCCCAACACGGGGCTCGATCCCAGGACCCTGGGATCACGACCCAAACCAAAGGCAGACGCTCGACTGACTGAGCCACCCAGGCGCCCCTCGACTCTAATGCCCATAAGCTACCCTTACTATTAGGGATGACTTCTTTGAAGTATATTCTAGAAATCATTCAAGGTATGGAAGAAAATTTATTTAGCTTTGTGAGGCTTTACTTTCACAATAATACATACCCTTGGCACTGTAAGACCCTATTAAAGTTTCATAAATTGCCTTAGTAAGGTAAATATTTAGGTTGATTTTATGACACTTTCAGACATTAAGTGTGAGAAAGTTAGTGGTTTCCAGAATTTGCACAGATGATGACAATTAAAACAGTAAAATAAAGAATAAGACTTTCTCAACACCCCTAATAACATATTAAGTTGCAATTTCTAATCAAACACCTATTTCTAGGTTATATTCATTTTGATCTCTTATTTTCCATTTTAAATTCTGGTATTTTCTTCTGAATACAGGTTACAAATAATCTTTTGTATTAACTCCCAGTTTTAATACCACAAAGTCACCTGTTTTACCTTGACTATATTTTTATCATTTAGTGTAGGATACACTTTTTAAACTAGTTATACTCCAGTAACTTTGTGAATGAAAAAAAGGGGAAGAAAATTAAGAACAAATAATGGAGTCATTCTTTCACTGACCCTCATCCAATTTCAGGAAAATCACTTCCCAAAAGCAATAATTCTAATAAATCTTTCCATGTCTAAAAAGAAACTGAAACAAAAGGGAAACCATGGGAAACCTGTGACAGTTTACTAGATATTGTGTGCTTTTAGTAGCTCAACACTGGTAATACTTGATAATCAAGAGTAAATTAATAGGCTAACATTTAAAAATGTATACTTTAATAAGCATATAAACAATTAGGTAAGCTTGTGGAGAAGCTGACCAAGATACATATATTAAGAGATACAACTGTCCATCTAAATTTTCTAGATTTCTTTTTTTTTTTTTTGCAGAGTATTTACTCAAGTTATTTACTGTATAATTTCTCATGTGCCATTTTGGAAGTCCTTTATTGTAAAGACTAGTCTTCTGTCTGATGACAAACAGCAGCCACACTGTCAGTGATTATTCTGGACCTCCACGCTGAAAAGGAAAAAACAAAGCAAAAAGATTGGGTGTTAAATTTACAGAAGAAATGTTTTCATGGCCACTATATGAATTTACACTATTTTAAGCAAATGATCTTTAGGTGTTTAAAAAAAAAAAGTTTCGGTTTTTCATTCCTCTTAGGCACTCCTACCAAGGTTATGAACAATTTCTGATCTGGAAAGGACTCAAGGTCCACTCTGATTGGTGGTCCTCAAATTTCATGGTCTCAGCAGCCCTTCACACTGAAAAATTACCAAGGATTCTACCGAGCTTTTTTCATGTGGTTATAGCTATTGCTACTTCCCATATTCTACGTCCACACATATATTCCTTCATGTACTTTTACTGAGGGCTTGTACATGGTTTATTTCTCATATTCCTGGTCTACCCGACTATTTTGGTGTTAGCTACTGACCCATCATGACAAGGTGATGGAAAGAGCAAGTAAATCAGCCTATGAAATTCCAAAAGCCAAAAATGTTCATGTGTTTTGCACAGTACTAAGATAAAGAGCAATGACATACTTGGATAAATTCAATTTCTTCTTGAGATACAAGTTTCCTTCTGTATTTCTGAGGTAATGTTTTTATTATTTCTGCAGTGTCTGGTGGACCCTGATGCACCAGCAAATCTGGGGATTTACTTCCCTTAGAATGCTGTGAAATTGAAGAAGAGTGAGACGGTAGTCCTGCTGATCTCAAAACTTCTGATACTGAAAAAAAAAAGGCAATTAGAGAAATAAATTGTTCAGGTGTCTTAAAATACTATTTTGAGTCTATTATTGAGTAAGCAAGTCATTCTTCAAATGCTAAGCGTAATTCTGAGAGGTATTACTGAGTAACTTAGTTGAGTACCTATATTTAATTTCATAAAGTTCTTTTTAAATAAGGAGGTAGCTGGGGGCGCCTGGGTGGCTCAGTCGGTTGGGCGACTGCCTTCGGCTCAGGTCATGATCCTAGAGCCCCGGATTGAGTCCCGCATCAGGCTCCCTGCTTAGCAGGGAGCCTGCTTCTCCCTCTAACCCTCCCCCCTCTCATGTACTCTCTCTCTCATTCTCACTCTCTCAAAATAAATAAATCTTTAAAAAAAATAAATACATAAATACATAAATACATAAATAAATAAGGAGGTAGCTGGGGCGCCTGGATGGCTCAGTCAGTTGAGCGTGTCTTTGCCTCAGGTCATGATCCCAGCGTCCTGGGATGGAGTCCCGCATTGGGCTCCCTGCTCAGCAGGAAGCCTGCTTCTGCCTCTCCTCCCCGCTTGTGCTCTCTCTCTCTTTGTCTCTCTCAAATAAATAACTGAAATATTAAAAAAAAAAAAAGGAGGTAGCTTTAAGTGGATGAATTACTCAATCAAACAAGTCTGTAAAATAATAAAATTTCTAGGTAGTGGAGTTCAACCCATACAGATAATCTACCTGACTTAAGTTTTGTGTCGCATTTACAGTTAGAAATATCCCTATAAGGGGCACCTGGCTGGCTCAGTCAGTTAAGCGATTGCCTTTGGCTCAGGTCATGATCCCAAGGTCCTGGGATGAAGCCCTGAATTGGGCACCCTTGCTCAGCACGAAGCATGCTTCTCCCTCTCTCCCGCTCCCTGTTTGTGCTCTCTCTGTCAAATAAATAAATAAAATCTTAAAAAAAAAAGGATATATATATATATATATCCCTATAAAATTTGATAAACTACTCCCTGAATTAAAGATCAAATATAGGCGCCTGGGTGGCTCAGATGGTTAAGCGTCTGCCTTCGGCTCAGGTCATGATCCCAGGGTCCTGGGATCGAGCCCCACATCGGGTTCCTGGCTCAGCAGGCAGCCTGCTTCTCCCTCTCCTTCTGCCTCTCTCCCTGCTCATGCTTTCTCTTCTCTATCTCTGTGTCTCAAATAAATCTTTAAAAAAAAAAGATCAAATATAATAAAGACAGGGACAATCATAATGATCACTGAGTAATGTATAGAATCACTATATTGGACACTGTAAGTTAACTATACTGGAATTAAAAAAAACAGGGACAAAGGATCGGGTAAAAAGGAGGGGCAAAAGGAAAACAGGACTTGTTCAGAATCTTCAGTTACTTTATAGGAAATAATTGCTCAGGGCTAAGGCAGTCTTTACCTATTGAGTGAATGAATAAATGAGTGAAAGAAAAGAAGGTCAGCTGGGAGAAAAATATAGGAATGGCTACTGTTCCTCACAATCTCTCCAATGTAAGCATTGGACAGAAGAAAGGAAAGAACAAAAATTTCCCTATATAAAATCGTTTTCATTAAAACGATAACTGTTGAGTCACTACCTTTTTAAATGGAGGTAATAAGTTAATTTCTACTTGCACGAAACCTAGCAGACCATTGTGATCTAAGCTACAATGGTCTCGCTGATTTTAAAATGAGAAATAATACCTATAATAGAATATTCACATACAAATATGCCTGTACATATATTTTTTTAAAAATCTGAAGTACAGGGGTGCCTGGGTGGCTCAGTTGTTAAGCGTCTGCCTTCAGCTCAGGTCATGAGCCCCGTGTCCTGGGATCAAGCCCAGCATCGGGCTCCCTGCTCGGCGGGAAGCCTGCTTCTCCCTCTCCCTCTCCCCCTGCTTGTGTTCCCTCTCTCGTTGTGTCTCTCTCTGTAAATAAATAAATAAAATCTTTAAAATAAATAAATAAATAAAAATAAAAATAAAAATCTGAAGTACAACTTACCGTTAGGTTTAGGATTGTCTCTTCTGTCAGGGAACCTTATTAATGGAGTATGTGGCTTGACTACCTAAAAGAAAAATAAAATACATGGGGAAAAAAAGATGAAGCACTAAAATAAACTCATTAACTATAAAAGAAACAACCTACTGGGCTTCATAGATACTTTTGTTAAAATAAACTAACTTAGTATTTGACAGCAACTTTAAATCTTCCTATTTTACTCTTCCCCAACCAGGAAAGCTGGTCTATGAACTATTAATTTGTTTATCTTATCTGTTCTTCATAGTAACTTTGGACTTTGCACATTATAAGACATTTTACTATACTACCAACTGACCTCAGAAACAACCCTATGAAAAAGATGACACAGATTTTATGTTGCATGATATATACTGCCCTGCTGCCTGGTAAGAATTCAAAGTTTCTTGACTTGTATTATTGTTTTCCTACTATGTCAATATCTAGCAGTGTAAAACTGCGTAAGAAGCATACTGAAAATTAGGTCATTAAGAAAATACTTTTCGAGGCTCAGTTGGTTAACTGTCTGCCTTCAGCTGAGGTCATGGTCCCAGGGTGAGAGACTGAGTTCCCCATCAGCGGGGAGCCTGCTTCTCCCTATGCCCCCCGCTCCCTCTGCTTGTGTGGGCTCTCTCTGACAAATTTTTAAAGGAAAATACTTTTTCTGACTACAAAAGTAACACATGTTCTGTGTAAAAAATTTGGGAGAAATGGAAAAAAGCACAAATAAGAAAATAACTATCTATAATCCTCAAACCCCCATAAAACAGACTTAAACACTTGTTAGCACATTTGGTCTGAGGGCTATACCCACAGAAATATATATTTTTAGAATATTGTTTTTATAACAGGTATTTGCAGAGTATTAATGTTTTATCCCTAAAATTCCAGATAATGCTATAGAGGAACTTAAATGGACCTTTCAATATGAAATTATCTGAATACACAATGCTAAGACTCTAATGAACAGTAGTATTTGCATCTAATCTCTAAGTTGCTCTGTAACTAATGATATTGAGATGTGCGTTTATCTGCAAAATATCTGTATATATGTACTATATATTATATATTTTATATGACTACAGAAGTAAATAGGCTTGTTGGGACTCGTCTGAAACCACCACCATAATTGTGCTGCTGTGAGAAAATGCTGGAATATAGTTGTCTCCCTCAGCATAAGGGCACACAGAAGTCTTTCATGGTAAAAAACAAAACTCTAGGGCGCCTGGGTGGCTCAGTCGGCCTTAGGCTCAGGTCATGATCTCAGGGTCCTGCGATCAAGTCCCGCATTGGGCTCCCTGCTGGGCGAGCCTGCCTCTCCCTCTGCCTGCCACTCCCTCTGCTTGTGTGCTCTCTGTCCTCATGAATAAATAAATAAAAAATCTTAAAAAAAAAACCAACAAAACTCTAATGTAACATTGTGTATCAACTATACTTAAATAAAAATTTTTAAAAAACGAATTCTCCCTCTAGTGACTCTTTTCCCTTTTCATAGCCAAGCTTCTTGAAAGAACGTTCTTCTAGCCATCCACTCTCAATACCCCGTTTGAAAGTTTTTAAAATGTTCAACAGCTTTCAAGATAAACTTTAAACTCCACATTCGTCCTTCACAAGGCCCATTCTGATCTGGCATTTCCTTACCTCTCAAGCCTCATTCCCCATCACTGTCTTATAGACCTTTTATTCCAGGTATTCTTTTTTTTTTTTTTCATTTTTTTATTCCAGGTATTCTGAAGTACTTTTCTGTTCCCTATTCATCATGCCATTCAATCTACAGCTTGTGTTCTCTGCCAGGAAATCTATCCTCAGTCCCGCCCCACTTCCATGCCTCATGCTTTCATCTGGTTTTGTTTTGTTTTTAAGATTTTATTTATTTGAGAGAGAGCAAAGGGGGGCAAGAGAGAGAGCACGAACAAGGAAAGGGGCAGAGGGAGAAGCAGACTCCTCGCTGAGCAGGACACCCGAAGCAGGGCTCGATCCAAAGACCCTGGTATCATGACCTGAGCTGAAGGCAGACACCTAACAAACTGAGCCACCCAGGTGCCCCTCATCTGTTTGTCTTTTAAAACAATCAAGTATCACTCCCCTCTAAAAAGCTTTCCTGATTTCAAAGTGGGATTTTAAAACTCCTCCTTTGTGTTTCCACGGCATCCTGAACATGTTAAGAATATTACGCAGAGGACAGATCAATGAGCCAATGATTACAGGACAGCTAAGCTCCTGAAAAGGCAGAGTCAGAGAAATTAGCATTTCTGCAGTAGTGCCTGGTACATAGTAAATGCTGAGGAAACATTTGCAAAGTGAGTGAATAGAGACCATTTGTAAGTTAGGACTATGTATATATACACACACTTACACAACTGTACGTACACAGAATCCATTCAGCATTACTTTTGCATACTTAAAAATATGATGTAATATGCCCTTATAGATTAAATTTCAGTTTCGTGTCCACCCCCTTTTAAAAGATTTTATTTATTTATTTGAGAGAAGGAGAGAGAGAGAGAGAGAGAGAGAGAATGAGCAGGGGGAGGGGCAGAGGGAAACAGACAAGCAGACTCCCTGCTGAACAGGGAGCCCAATGCAGGGCTTGATCCAGGACCCTGAGATCATGACCTGAGCTAAAATCAGATGCTTAACTGACTGAGCCACCCAGGTGACCCTGGTATCCCCTTAAAAGAAATTTTTCTAAATACATGAGTAGAGAAAGTACTATAATTAACCCTAATAAACAAAAAATAAAATAAATCCTGACAAACACATTATACAATTTCAACAGTAATATAATCTTATTTCATCACCCGTTCCCCCATTAAACAAATCTCAACCATCTCCTCTTACCTGTTAATACCTTCCATATGTATCACTAACAGAAAATGGATTTTTGTGAAATCACAACCCCAATACGTTTTACCACAAGTTAAAATTCTTTAATATCATCTAATACTTAGCTTATGCTCAAATTTTCCTCACTCAAAATTTGATTTTTAAACTCTAAATGTAAACACGAAGCAACTCTAACTGTCTATTAGTTGGGTAACATAACTAAGAGAATAAAAAAGCTAATCCAAATAACTTTCATAGTGCTTAGACTATACTTCAGTCTAAAGGCAATGGTAATAATAATAAATACAAAGAAATTTTGAACTTCTTAGTTTGGTGTTGGTTAGTTGTATAAATACAGCAATTCTGAAACCATTTTCTATCTACTGTAGGACTGAGCCAATGAGTACCTACGTTTATACTGATGTTTGGGGGAGCCAGGGATTTGCCTGTGGGAGAAAGAAAATACAAGTGTGGGACTTTGGGGGAAGAGAAGGAAGAATGCTGGGGTGTACAGATTGGAATCTAAGGGGTCAGTATAAATTCATGATAAATGCCTTGAGTTTATTCAGCCTGTCTCATTAATGGATATTTGGGTTGTTTCCAGTCCTTATTACAAATAATGCATACAGTAAATATCCTCATACTATTCTTATCTGTGCCAGTATATCTGTGGGATAGATTCCTAGGAAAGAGATTGCTGGGTCAAAAGATAAAAATCTAATTTTGCGAGATACTGCTAGATTTTCTTTCACAGAGGTTCTACTGTTTTACATTCCCATATTGGTTCCTAGAGCGACCAGTAAGTGCCTGCGTACACACAGCCTTCCCAACAGACTTATGTTATCTAACTTGCACATTTTTAATAAACTCTAAGTGAGGAAAAATGTTATCTCCATGTAGTTGTAATTTTGACTTATTGTGAGGCTGTCCAGTTTTTCATATGGTTAAGAGCCATTTTCATTTCTTCACCTGTGAAGAGTATGTTCACAGCTCTTGCCTATTTTTCTGTGCTTACAAATTCTTTATATAGTATGGTTATTAACCCTTTTTCTGTTGCAAATTTTTTACCTAGTCTTTTTTTGTCGAATGCTTTTTAATTTTTTGAATGAGTAAAGGTGTTTTTTTTCTTTCTAGTACAGCCCAAATTGTCAGTTTTTTCCCCTTACTGTATCTTGATTTTAAAGCATAGCTGGGAAAGTTTTCACTGTTCCCAGGTTATAAAGTCTTGTTTTCATTTGGTATTGCATGGTTTTGTTTCTTTTAATTTTCAATTTTGAAATAATTATGGAGTCATAGGAAGTTGCAAAAAATGTACAGGGAAATTCCAGGTACCTTCATTCAGTTTCCTACTACAGTAATATCTTACATAACTACAGCACAGTAACAAAACCAGGAAACTGACATTGGTACAGTCCATATAGCTTATTTAGATTTTATCAGTTTTATATGCACTCATTTGTGCATGTATAATTCTTTGCAATTTTGGCTTCATTTTTTACATTAAAATATCAGATCCATATGCAATTTATCACTTCCTCCCCAACAAACCCCTGACAACCACTGATCTTTTTACTGTCTCCATAGTTTTGTCTTTTCCAGAATGTCACGTATTTGGCATCATTCAGTAAGTAGTCTTTTCAGTTTGGTTTCTTTCACTTAGTAACATGCATGTAAGTTTCCTCCATGTCTTTTCATGGCTTGATAGCAAATTTCTTTTTAGTGTTGGATAATAGTCCATTGTCTGGATGTACCACAGTTTATGTTATCTATTTACCTACTACTAAAAGATATCTTGGTTGCTTCCAAATTTTTACAATTATGAATAAAGCTGCTATAAATATCCATGTGCAGGTTTCTATGTAGATGTAAGTTTTCAACTCATTGGGTAAACAGCAAAGTGCAATTGTTTGATCATAAAGTATACCAAGTTTTTAAAGAAACTGCCAAACTGCCTTCCAGTTTGGAAGGCTGTACCATATTGCATTCTCACCAGGAGTGAATGAGAGTGCCTAATGCTCCACATCTTTGCCAGAATTTGGTGGTATCAATGTTCTTCTGGATTTTGGCCACTCTAATAGGTATGAAGTGATATTTCATTGTTGTCTTAATTTGCAAATCCATGATGACATATGATGGTGAGCATCTTTTCATATGCCTGTGTGTGATCTGTCTTCCTTGATGAGGAGTCTATTCAGGTCTTCTAGGCATTTTGTTGTTGTTGTTGTCTTTAAGTAGGCTCCACAGCCCAGCGTAGGACTCAAACTCAAACTCAGGACCCTATCAAGACCTGAGCTGAGATCAAGAGCCAGACACTTAACGGAATGAGGCACCCAGGCACCCTGCCCATTTTTAAATCAGGTTGTTTTCTTATTAAGTTTTAAGAGTTCTTTGTATAATTTGGATAATGGTCCTTTATTAAATGTTTTTCGCATATATTTTCTCCCAGTCTGTGGCTTGCCATCTTTAACTGTCTTTTGCAGACAAGAAGATTTTAACTTGAATAACATCCAGCTTATCAATTATTTCTTTCACATATCATGTCTTTGGTGTTGTATCTAAAAAGTCACAGCCAGGGACGCCTGGGTGGCTCAGTTGGTTGGGCGTCTCCCTTCAGCTCAGGTCAGGATCCCAAGGTCCTGGGATCCAGTCCCGAATTGGGCTCCCTGCTCAGTGGGGAACCTGCTTCTCCCTCTGCCTCTGCCCCTCCCCCTGCTTGTGCTCATCCATGCTTGGGCACGTGTGCTCGCACTCTCTGTCAAAATAAATAAATAAAATCTTTGCGGGGGGGGGGGATAAATAAATAAATAATAAAAAGTCACAGCCAAACCCAATATCATATACATTTTTTCTTATGTTATTTTCTAGTTTTCTAGTTTTGCCTTTTACATACAATTCTATGATCCATTTTGAGACAATTTTGTGGAGGGTATAAGGTCTATGTCTAGATTCATTTTTTTCCAAGTGGATATCCAGTTGTTCCACAACATTTATTGAAGACTATCTTGGGTGCCTGGGCGGCTCAGTTGGTTAAGCGACTGCCTTTGGCTCAGGTCATGATCCTGGAGTCCCGGGATCGAGTCCCACATCGGGCTCCCTGCTCAGCAGGGAGTCTGCTTCTCCTTCTGACCCTCTTCCCTCTCGTGCTCTCCATCTCTCATTCTCTCTCTCTCAAATAAATAAATAAAATCTTAAAAAAAAATAACTATCTTTTCTCCATCTATTGTGTTTGCTCCTTTGTCACAGTTCAGTTAAATAGCTTTTAATTTTTAATTTTCCCTTTCTAAGTCTTAGTTTTAGCTATGCCTCATATATAGCATAGCATTGGATAGGCATTTGTCAGCCAATTTGAGAATAATTTTCTAAAGGGGATTTAGACCATTTACATGTACAGATATAATTCACAAGTTTGGTATATTTTGTCACATCATTTTATGATTATTTAACAATAAATTCCTTTGTCATATTACCTTTTTCTTTGCTTTCATTTGTGTGATTTTTTTTTAATTTGGAAAGATTTGTAAATTGTACTTCTGTGTATTTATATTTACATTACTACCTTTACATAATTCCCTTAATGGATAATTTCTGAGATACTACCCATTGGTTTATTATTATGAGAAAGAATGAAAGCAGATGATCAGGATCTCTTCTCTGCTTTCTTTCCCATCTTTTACTACCAGTTAATAACCAGGGGCAGTAGCAAGTGTATTCTACCTTTTGTATATTCTTCCCCCTTATTCCTCCATTTTAAAAGTTGAATTAGAGCTATACTGTCAAACAATAGTATTACCAACAAGTCTTTCACCCATATCTCCATTATTTAGTCTTAGTTCTTAGAGCCACATACATTCAACATTCATATCCGTTTCCTATGTTTAAACAACTCCAAGTACAACTAAATATTCCTTAATTGTCTTTCATTCTCTGGGAGATCTAGTAGGAAGGGCTCTAGGGAACAATATTCCCTGAGTTATTGAAGATGTAGAAGGATTTGTGGCCTTTACAACTTGAAGGTCAATGTCGCTAGATATATCTCTGGTTCACATTTTCCATCTTTAACTACCTTAAATATGTTATCCACATGTCCTCCTTTATGAACTATTATTGTTGAAAACTTTAACTTTTGCCCTCTGTTAAGTGCTTGGTCTTGTAGCCTGGATCACCCAAATTTTTTCTTTTTCTCCTTTAAAAATCTAAAGATTCTAGGGGCTCCTGGGTGGCTTAGTCAGTTGGGCATCCGACTCTTGGTTTCGGCTCAAGTCGTGACCTCAGGGTCCTGGGATCCAGCCCTGTGTGCATCAGGCTCTCCGCTCGGTGGTGAGTCTGCTTGTCTCCCACTCTCTCTTGCCCCCTCCTCCCCATGTGAGCACTTGCACGTACGCATGCTCTCTCTCTCTCTCAAATAAATAAATAAATCTTAAAAAAATTTTTTTCAAGATTCTCCTAGAATATACCCATTAGTCGGGCGCCTGGGTCGCTCAGCCGGTTAAGCGGCTGCCTTCGGCTCAGGTCATGATCCCAGGGTCCTGGGATCGAGTCCCGCATTGGGCTCCCTGCTCAGCAGGGAGCCTGCTTCTCCCTCTCCCTCTGTCTGCCTCTTTGCCTACTTGTTCTCTCTCTCTCTCTGTCAAACAAATAAAATCTTTAAAAAAAAAAAAAGAATATACCCATTAGTCAAACACAGTTGGTTAATTCTCTCAAGCCTAAGGTAGAGGTTTAAGTCTTTTACATCAGGTAAGTTTTATTAACTTACAGGTTTTGAGACTTGTTTTATTTGCTTTTACTTTTTCAGACTACTTATTATACAAAAGTTGCAGCTTCCTGTTTTTATCTACTTCTATGACTTTCTCTGAATCCTTTTCCTTCATTATTCTGTGATTTTTTTCATTTTCCTCTTTTCATGCACTATTCCTTTAAGAAAACTTCTGAGTTGCCTATTTACCTTTATATTCCTTCTACTTTAGTATTTACTTCTGAAAAGTTCTAATTCACTGAGTTCAGAGCTTTATTGTCCCTAAAGTAACCTAAAATCTAACCGCAACTACAACCTTTTAACGTATAGAACTCTTCTCTGTTACTTCCCACTGTAAGCTTCACCAAACCCTTCATTTCTTTGATTGTTCCTTTTTCCAGTCAACTGGTTCCACCCTAATTTTATCTCGTTTCTTATCTAGCCCAGAACACAGGGACCATTCAATATTCTATAACCAGCACTCTCAACCTCCTCCCCGGAAGTGTATCTTCACTCCACGGGTAAATCTCAAACCTTCTTCCCATGTCTCATGTCTCATGTCTCATGCAGTCAAAATGATTTTGTAAATAATAAATTATCATTTTTCTGCTTACATCAGCCCAAATATATCAAATATATATGCTTGGCATTCAGATATTTTTATGTCTTTTTGTAGATAAATGTATGTTATTTCTCTTGGGTATAAACCTATGAGTAAAATTGTTAGGTCACAGGGTACGAATGTTTAACTACCAGACACTGACAAAACAGACTTTAAAAAGTGGCTATACGAATTATACTGGGTTTTAGGTGCTTCACATTGTCATCTCTCTGTATTGCCAGTTTTTAAAAAAATTTTTTAAAGATTTTAAAAAAAATTTGTTTATTTGAGAGAGACAGCGATAGAGGGAACACAAGCAGGGGGAGTGGGAGAGGGAGAAGCAGGCTCCCCGTGGAGCAGGGAGCCTGATGTGGGGCTCGATCCCAGGACCCTGGGATCATGACCTGAGCCGAAGGCAGAGGCTTAACAACTGAGCCACCCAGATGCCCCACCAGTTTTTAAAAATTCTAGTAACTTTGGTAGATGCAGTAGTACTTCCTGGCTTTAATTTGTATTGTCCGGCAAGTATTTCACAGGCTTATTGCTCATTTGTGTATCTTCTTTTGTGCAGTTTCAACTTTTTAGCCCGTTTTAAATTGAGCTATATATTATGGATATGTATGGTTATGCATTATGGATACCAGTCCTTTGTTAGAGGTTCTCCTTGTCCTCACAGAATCTTTAATTAGTTAATGCTCAGTATCTACCCACTGAATGAGTGAGGATCATTCCTTGCAATGAGACCGAAGGCTGGGTCTATCTTTCAAACTGAAACAACTTTAAGAAGTCTTTTTAAGAGGTGTATTTGTGCAAAGGTAATAAATGCACTTCTCATATCAAAGTTAAAAATCATACAGTAATATACTTTGAGAGTATATTTTACACAGATTGTGTAAAACAACCACAAATGTGGAGGTTGTGTCCCTTTATATACCAACTTTACCTCTCCTATTTAATTTAATCACAGATGGAGAAGCAAACATAAAAGCTATCAGGAGTTAGTAACTGATGTTTGGATTAACAAAGTTCCTCTAGCTACCAATCTAAACTCAAGGGGAAAAAAGCTTGGGAAACCAACAACATCTGTAATGTAAAGCATTATAGATAAACTTAAATAATATCTTTTTCCCCCTCCAACTCCCTCCATCCAGCCAGTAACTAGACGCCTGGACTGGTGGGGGAGAACAGGCCCGGGGTAAGGACGCAGCTCGCAGGGCCAGTTCTCCGGCCATTCCCGAGACCTTGAAGGGACACTGGGTCAGATACAAGGTTCGCTTCCTTCCACTTGCCGTTACCGCCGTCCTTACGATTGGCTGATCCGGGACATCACAGACAATGCTAAACGTCGATTGGCCAGACTATTGCCAGGGCAGCCTAGCCCGCCGACTGCTAAGAGGGCTACGGAGGTCCTGGCGGAGTACAGTCCGGGAGCCGCGTAGCTGCTCTGTGCCTACACTGCAGTCCTGCAGCCTGGCTGGAACCCTCAGCTACAGTCCCGGCTCACTGCCCGACCCAATGGGCTCAAGGTCCAATTCTCACACATGCCCCCGGGCCGCGTCGCTGGCGCTACCCGAGGCCGCGGTGACCGCGCAGCCTCCGCCACCGCCCTGTCTCCCCAGCGCCTTTGCTATAATCAGCAGTATCCCTACCGCCCACGGTGCGAAAAAGCGACCGAATTTCCTTACCTGAACGACCCTGCTGGCAGACGCCATCTTACTGCCCATCATGACCCCAGGATGTGGCAGCAGTTTCCGGGGCGCTCGCTAGGCGCAGAGATAACAGGAATCCTGGGCAGCTGGGGGCGGGCCCTGCCTGTGGCGTCACCGAGGAGGGACGAGCGGGCATTCCCGGATCCTCCTCCACTACGGAGCTAACCCACCCTCTGTACCTGGCCCCGCCCCACCCCGCCCCACTTCCCGCCTAGGAGCTGCCTCACGTGCTCCCCATTGTTCAGTTTTGCAGGCGAAGGTTTGTGGTGTTGGGTTTGTTCTACACATCAGCCTACGAGTAAACTAGGGCCATTTCCTCTCCAGATAGCCAGTTTCTAATTTAAGTAGAGAACAAAATTTAATCTGAAACCAAATAATTAATACAAAGTCATGTGGCTTCCTAAAACGAACTATCTCGTTAAAACTTGGGAGGTAGTGGCAGGCTCAGGGAGTGGTCAATTCCAGGTCTACACTAGGCTACTTATTATTCCCTCACTTACTGGCATTACTTGATAGGGTCTACCATTAATCCTGATATTAAACTGTCTGCTTCAAGTATGAGAGAACTCAAAAGTGTCTTTCTTTTTGAAGCATAATGCTTCCATATCATTCCCCAAAAATTATATTAAATTTTGTGGCAAATATTAGTTTATGTTGTTATAAATTTTAAATACACGATATGTTGCAGCCACTTAACATAATTCTGTAGGTAATGTAGCCAGCCATAAGTTGTTTTAAATAGAGTGACACATTTGATGACCTAGATCAGTGGTTTCTAAATCTGGGAAGCTTAGAAATATGTTATGGTGAGGGCGCCTGAGTGGCTCAGTCAGTCGTTAAACGTCTGCCTTTGGCTCAGGTCATGATCCCAGGGTCCTGGGATGGAGTCTCACATCCGGCTCCTTGCTCCGCGGGAAGCCTGCTTCTCCCTTTCCCACTCCCCCTGCTTCTGTTCCCTCTCTGGCTGTGTCTCTGTCAAATACATACATAAAATCTTAAAACAACAACAAAAAAAGAAGTATGTTATTGTGCCCCCAAATGGGCCCTTCTGATAAAATTTAAATTACACTGAAACACTATTTTCACCCATCCAACTGGTCAACATACATAATTTGGATAACATCCTGGGGAGGTTGTAGGAACACAGGCACTCAAACACATCTTTTGGTAGGAGTAAAAGATGGTATTTGAAAAACTTACATACTGAATGACTCCAACTATATGACATTATGGAAAAGGCAAAATTATAGAGATAGTAACAAGATCAGTGATTGCCAGGGACAAATAGGCAGAGCATAATGGTTTTTAGGACAGTGCAACTATTCTATTATGATACAATAATGGTAGATACGAGTCTTTTTACATGTCAAAATCCATAGAATGTACCACTTTTGGGTAATAATGACATATTAATATAGGTTCAATCGTAACAAATATACCACTCTAATAAGGAATGGTGTTAGTGGGGGAGACTGTGAATGTGTAGGAGCAGTAAGTATATGGGAACTCTTACTTTCTGCAATTCTTCTGTGAACCTAAAACTGCTCTAAAAAATAGGCTATTAAAAAAATTGTTTTAAGCCACCACTGGTGAAACCAGATAATGTGTTCTTAAAGCTCAAAAGTGGTGATGTGTTAACTCTTAAGTGTGGGAATCTCTTCACAATGTATATGTACACCAAATGAAGTTGTACACTTTAAATATCTTACAATTTTATTTGTCAATCATCTCAATACAGCTAGGGAAGAAAAGCTCAAAAGCAGCAGAATCTTAGATTTCTAGTACAAAGACTTTTCGTTTACACACAGAGAAACAGCAAGTTTCTATGTGAATATCTACAGTATTAGATTCTCATTCTATTTCTTAAAAAGATTTTATTTTTTTTGACAGAGAGAAAGAGAGAGAGAGAGAGCACAAGCAGGGGGAGCAGCAGGCAGAGGGAGAGGGAGAAGCTCCCTGTGCTGAGCAGGGAGCCGGATGTGGGGATTAGTCCTGAGCTGAAGGCAGATGCTTAACGGAGCCACCCAGACATTCCCTAGATTCTCATTCTAAGGTCATTTAAAAGACATAGACTTTCTTAGTTACTTTTCTAAATAAATGTTTTTCATTTTCCTTTATGACTATATTTAAGAAATGATTATGGAAAAAGAAGTCCCATAATTTAGAGATTTTATTAAAAAATAAACTTTCCAGGGGTACCTGGGTAGCTCAGTCAGTTAACCTTCGGACTCTTGATTTCAGTTCAGGTCATGATCTTGGCATCCTGGGATCAAGCCCCACATCTAGCTCCATATGGGCTCAACGCAGAGTCTGCTTGTCCCTCCCCCCAACCCCCTGCGGGCACTGTCTCTTTCTCTAAAATAAAGTCTAAAAAAAGAAAGAAAGAAAGAAAGAGAGAGGGAAAGAAAGAAAGAAAAAGAAAGAGAAAAAAACAAAACTTTCCAAGTCCTCAAATACAAAGAATTCTCCTGGGAATACCTGATAATAAATTTCAGAAAATGTCAAATGCAGTGCAAATTACTGGTCATATTGGTATGGATTTTGTTTTGGGGAATCTCAGCCAGGAAAATATGACTTTTCTTTACTTGTGAATTTATTTCTAAGTGTTGATATTCATACTCCACAGAATTCTCATCCAGCTCGCTTATAAATTAATTCTCTCTAGGATGAAAGTAGATGATAAAAGTAGTTAAAGTGGAAGGAGCAACTTGCCTCATCCCTCAAATCATGTCTTCTTTTCCTACTGCTAATCAGTTTCTATCAGTCACCATCAGGTATGTCATCAGATCATTTGATTACTGACCCCACTCAGGTCCTGTGATTTCTGTCTACACTCTCAATACTATTATTTGGCTATTCTCATGAACCTTGATAAAAAAATTTGAAACTCCTGGGGCACCTGGGTGGCTCAGTCGTTAAGCGTCTGCCTTCAGCTCAGGTCATGATCCCAGGGTCCTGGGATCGAGCCCTGCATCAGGCTCCCGGCCCCGCGGGAAGCCTGCTTCTCCCTCTCCCACTCCCCCTGCTTGTGTTCTCCCTCTCTCGCTGTGTCTCTATCAAATAAGATCTTTTAAAAAAATAATAAAAAAATTAAAATTAAAATAAAACTTGTTGGGGCGCCTGGGTGGCTCGGTTAGTTGAACTTCGAGCTCTTGGTTTCGGCTCCAGTCATGATCTCATGGGTTGGGGGGGGATAGAGCCCTGCTTTGTGCTCTGTTCCCAGCGAGGAGTCCGCTTGACGGATTCTCTCCCTCTGCCCCTCCCCCTGCTTGCGTGCCTACTCTCTCTCTAGCATAAATCTTAAAAAAAAGTATATATATATGTACATATGTATGTCTATATATGCATATATGTACATATATATACATAACACTTGTTTTATAATAATTTATATAGACAATATCCAAGAATACAGTATGGCAAAAAGAATAAAACTACACATAAATTATAATTTATCAAAACAAATGAAGACTGTAAATATTTCAAAGAAAAGTATTTAGAATTCAAATTTAGACTAATCTCTGTATTTCCATTATTGATCTAAAGAACAGATTTCAAATGCTATTTTCCACTACAGTGTATCTTTTCAAGTTTAAAGTCCTTCTTAAGAAAGTGTTGAGGGGGGCGCCTGGGTGGCTCAGTTGGTTGAGTGACTGCCTTCGGCTCAGGTCATGATCCTGGAGTCCCGGGATCGAGTCCCACATTGGGCTTCCTAATCAGCAGGGAGTCTGCTTCTCCCTCTGACCCTCTTCCCTCTCGTGCTTTCTCTCATTCTCTCTCTCTAATAAATAAATAAAATCTTAAAAAAAAAAAAAAAAGAAAGTATTGAGGGGCACCTGGGTGGCTCAATCAGTTAAGCTTGGGTTATGATCTCAGGGTTCTGGGATCGAGCCTCAACAGGCTCCCTGCTGAACAGGGAGTCCACTTGGCCCTCTGCCCTTCCCCCCACTCATTCTCTCTCAAACCAATAAAATCTTTAAAAAAAGAAAAAGAATGTTGAAAACACTACACTGTTTATGAAAATGATTAGTAGCTCCAAACTAATAAAGAACTCAAATTAGAGCTTTCTCTAAAAAGGGATGGGACACTATAAAAGATAGCAAGTTCTTTTTTTTTTTAAGTTTATATATTTTTAGTAATATGTATACCCAACGTGGGGCTTGAACTCACGACCCTGAGATCAAGAGTCACATGCTCTACCGACTGAGCCAGACCGGCACCCCAGCAAGGTCAAGTTATTAATAAGAAAGAGTAACACCTACTCTTTTTACTTTTTAACTTATAAAAGTAATATGTGATATAGAAGTACAAAATAAAGAAGTCACAATTACTCTATAATAACCACAAGTATTAACATTTTGGAAGTGTTTATCTTTTTTGTTTTTCAAGGTTGAGGTGCTTTATTTGGGTTTCTGTTTAAAGATGTGGATGGATGGGAAAATAAACAAAGATGCGGATGGGGTGTGGGGGACTTGGGGAGATGTTGGTCACGGAGTACAAAAATGCAGTTAGAAGATGAGTAAGTTTTTGGAGATTGAATGCACAGCATTGTGATTATAGTTAACAGTATTATATACTTCCAAGTTACTATGATCTTAAATGTTCTCACCACAAAAAAGAAATAATTATGTGACATGATAGAGATGTGAGCTAATGCCATGGTGGTCAAATCAACCCATTGTATACCTTCAACTTACACAATGCTATGTCAATTATATCTCTGTATTAAAAAAAAAAGAGGCAAAAAAAGAATGTGTTGAGATAAAACTAAAATGAGATTTATTTCAATAAAATAAAACTGATAGTTGAAAAAAAATCAAGATGTCAATACCCTTTTCTAATTTTTGTAATATTTTAGTTGACTGACAAATGCACAAAAGTATTCCAAATAATGGGGGGTGGAGGGATGGGTTAAATGGGTGAAGGGTATTGAGGACACTTGTTGTGATTAGCACTGGGGTGTCATATGTAAGTGATGAATCACTAAATTCTACTGAAACACTGTATGTTAACTAACTGGAATTTAAATAAAAACTTGAAACAAGAAAGAAAGAAAGAGAGGGAGGGAGGGAGAGGAAAGAGAAATGAGAAAAGAAAAGAAAAAGAAAAAAAGAAGTATTCCAAGTAAGAGTTGGGACTGCCAGAAATGTTGCAGAAAAAATGTCCACATTCAATGGAAAGCCAGATTAGATGTCTTTCGGGGCCCTTGCAAGGCTAAGACTGTCAGATTGTTTTAGAGAATGCCAGTCACTTTAATTAACATAGTTGAAAGAACAAATTCCATGTTATAGTGTTAAGCTACAAAAACTTTGCAATATTAGTTCCAAAAACACTAAAAATTTTACTTTAAATTTGCTATTTAAATGACATATTAAAGACTGAAACAAAAAATAAAACAGAATTCTTATTAGATCATGGTGAGATTCTTCTCAAGCTGTAGAACGGTTTCCTTAAAGGCAGAATCCTCTGCCCAATTGGCTTTACTTCCTAAAATGAGGTTCTGTAATAAAAAAAGAACAAAAAATTTATGTTAAAGTTATAAGCACGTTTAAAAATATAACAAGATTTTTAAAAAATCCTCTTTCACTAATTGTTTTTTAAGATTTTATTTATTTATTTGAGAAAGAAAGCGAGAGAGCAAGCACGAGCAGGGGGGAGGAACAGAGGGAGAGGAAGAAGCAGGCTCCCCACTGAGCAGGGAGTCCTATATGGGGCAGACTAGATCCCGGCATGACCTGAGCCGAATGTAGACACTTAACCCATGGAGCCACCCAGGTGCCCCCCCTCTTTTACTAATCTTATCAAATATTTACCAAACTAGGTATGGGCATTTACTCTATGAAAAAATACATTCTTGGGGTACCTGGGTGGCTGAGTCAGTTAAGAGTCCATCTCTTGGTTTTGGCTCAGGTCCTGATCTTGCAGTATTGAGATCGAGCACCCCCCACACTCCAATCCCTAAGGGGAGGGTTTGCTGCTTCAGATTCTCCCTCCCTCTCCCTCTGCCCCCTCCTCCTACTTATGCACGTACTCTCTCTCTCTCAAATAAATGAATAAATAAAATCTATTAAAAAAAGAAAAAATACATTCTTGTATCCTCATTTCCACTTTCAGTAAGGGTTCAGCCTCCATCCCCATAATGCTAGGGACTATTTACAATGTTTACAACAATTTTTTTTTGGCTTCATCAGTTTTTGGAGACAGCTTTTACCTACTAGGGATGTTTGCAATGGTATTCTAGATTAAAGGAAAAAGACTGCAGCTGTGGTTCAGTCATTTTGCACTTCTACAGTGAAAAACAATTTAAGCATAAACTGTTATGCCCTATTTATTTTTATTTTTTTTAAGATTTTATTTATTTATTTGACAGAGAGAGACACAGCAGAGAGGGAACACAAGCAGAGGGAGTGGGAGAAGGAGAAGGAGACTCTCCGCTGAGCAAGGAGCCCAATGCGGGGCTCGATCCCAGGACCCTGGGATCATGACCTGAGCCAAAGGCAGACGCCTAACGACTGAACCACCCAGGAGCCCATGCCCTATTTATTTAAAAAGAAAAACTATGGCTCAATGATACCAAGTGACTAATTCAAATCCTGTTCAAGTAGATTTTAGAATTTAAGTGTTATATTGTTATATATAAAAATATTTAAAAATTTGTCCTATACACGGAACATTCTTGCTACTGGGCTGGTGTATATAATATATAAATCCAATTAAATTTACAAGGGCAAGGGGGAAGTAAACATTCAAATATGACTGAACCCATTAGGGGCAGGAGCTCCAAATGTAGCCAAAGCTATGTTCCGCTTAGCAAAGCAATGATTTCATTAAATCAAAATTAACACTAAGAAGATATGAATAAAAGCTAAGAAAGACAAAATAATGCAAGTCTCAAAGCACTAGGAAGGAACATGTGCCAAAGAAAATTAAAATGATCCTGTACTGGGGCTCCTGGGTGGCTCAGTCATTAAGCGTCTGCCTTCAGCTCAGGTCATGATCCCAGGGTCCTGGGATCGAGCCCTGCATCAGGCTCCCTGCTCCGCGGGAAGCCTGTTTCTCCCTCTCCCACTCCCCCTGCTTGTGTTTCCTCTCTTGCTGTGTCTCTATCAAATAAATAAAAATCTTAAAAAAAAAAAATGATCCTGTACTTACGATGCAATCCTCCACTGGAGGTTAGTCTAAGGGACTTCTTTATTCCTAATAGAGTAAAACTCTGCTACTAAAAGGTAGGTTTAAGACCTGATGAAGAGGGGTGCCTAGGTGGCTCAGATGGTTAAACATCTAACTCTTGGTTTTGGCTCAGGTCATGATCTCAGGGTCATGAGACTGAACCCACGACAGCTCTATGCTCAGCGTGGAGTCTGCTTCAGATTCTTTCCCCCTACTTCTCCCTCCCCACTGCTTCTGTTCTCTGTGAAATGAATGAATGAATGAATGAATGAATGAATGAATAAATAAAATCTTAAAAAAAGACCCGAGGAAGAATTTCTTACGGTCAGATATAAGAACTCACATTCTACAAGGATATGCTTTACACATAATAATAAATATTTACTTTACACATAATGGGCAGTTTTAACTGTATATCTTCCTAATTGAAAACTGGTAATTTAAGTATTTCACCTCAACAGTTTGAGACATTTTATAATTCAAAAGAGAAATGAAAACCCTCCAGAATAAAGGAACACATAAAATTTAAGAGGTAATATGGTAATAATTACCGACATTTATTGAAAATTTACTTGGACCAGACATTATGCTAGACAGATTAACATGAATTATCTTCTTTATGTTTTACAACCTCTTTTTCTAAACAGGGAAACTGATGTTTAGAAAACTTAAATAATTTGCTCAAGGTTCGCAACTATTAAGTTGCAGTATAGTATAGATCGTAATTCTAGATTCTCCATCACCCCATCGATGTTTTCCCCCACCTCCCAAGTTTAAGTTCTAATGCTTTCCACCATTATACCTGTCTCCACAAAGCTAAAATCATTCCACTTATAAATGCCTAAGATCTAACCATAATGAAAAGTCAAAGCCTTAAACATTAAATAGATATAAATTCCAAATATAGGTAAACAGACTAATATTTAGTATTGAACTCATGATTTTTTCAGGATCAAAGCCTAACTGAAAGCAAATCTGAAAGTAACAGAACAAATCATTTTTAAAAAGTTCTTTACCTACTTTCCTTATATAAATATTACCTGAAACACATGTTGAATAACTGTCGTAATTTGTATCTCCATCTGCAGGTTTTGTTGTATGGTCTTTATCTTGTCTGAATTTTCCATATTGGCCAAATCATTTTTCTGTTTGTTCTTTTCAGTTTGTATTTCTAAAAGCTTACTTTCTGAAGCTTGTTTTAATTCTATTAGGTTAAAAAAAATACTATATTTAACAACTCCTACAAACAAGAATCTGGAAAAACTGTGAAGCAGAACAGTTCCTGACTATATCAGTCATGAGAAAATGTTTAATAAGCATCATTTTAAGTTGCAGTTCCATTTTGACCTGAAAATGACTTTCGTGGTGAAAAATACCAGTATTTTAATTTTATCCTTAGCAATGTCCTGCATGAAATATGTTCAGGGTATGTACGTATGATAATGACAGCTGTCTACTTATGTTTGAAGTGTTAAAGAGGACTTACTCAGGGTTGCCAAAAGGAAGGCAGAAGATACATAAGGAAATACCTTTTCCTCCTTTATTTACAAAAATGACACATCAACAACATAAATTTTCAATAAGAGATTCTCTTCTCCAGGGATAAACACATCATCAACCATTTCCTATAGTTCCTGAAATGTTCTAAGAATTAAACTATTTGAAAACATAAATGGGTGTGTCCCAGGAGCTTGGTTCCTTGATATAAATGGATCAAAAACAGGTTGGAATGCGATGGAAAAACATTAAACATCCAAAGAGTGATTAGATCAGATGAGCGGAACTACTTCTGACCCTGAGATTACTTACAAACAGGCAAATCTGTGTAATATTTAAAAATAATAAATCATGCCTATACTATTAAATGAAAAAGGCAGTTTACAACATAGAATAAAATGAGGCCAATTTTATTAGATAAGAAATAAGCACCGAAGCCCTGCACCTAAGGGTCTGACTTGATTTCTACCCAGGTCATGATCTCAGGGTTGTGAGATCAAACCCTGTGCCTGGCTCCACACTCAGCATGGAATCTGCTTGAGATTCTCTCTCTCCCTCGGCCCCTTCCCCTGCTCATGCTCACTCCTTCTCCCCCTCAAATAAAGAAAATAAATAAAATCTTAAAAAAAAAAAAAAAAAGGGGGACGCCTGGGTGGCTCAGTCGGTTAAGCGGCTGCCTTCGGCCCAGGTCATGATCCCAGGGTCCTGGGATCGAGTCCCACATTGGGCTCCTTGCTCAGCAGGGAGCCTGCTTCTCCCTCTCTCTCCCTCTGCTTGTGCTGTCTCTGTCAAATAAAATAAAATCTTTAAAAAAAAAATAAAAAAATAAAAAATAATTTAAAAAAAGGGTGGGGGCAGCTGGGTGGCTCAGTTAGATGGCTGCCTTCGGCTCTGGTCATGATCCCAGAGTGCCGGGATTGAACCCCACATTGGGCTCCCTGCTCAGCAAAGAGCCTGCTTTTCCCTTTGCCCCTCACCCCGCTTGTGCTTTCTTGCTCTCAAATCTCTCAAATAAATAAAAATCTTAAAAAAAAAAGAGCACTGAAGAGTGATTATCTCTTCATAGTAAATTATAAAATTTTACTTTCCCTAAGTATATTTTTGTTTCCAAATTCTACTGAAAATGTGTATTACTTAAAAAAAAATTTTCAATAATTTCAAAGCAAAAAGCTATCTCATGTTAAGTTAAAAAGCTGTAGAATCATATGTATCAAATGATAACTTAAAATTATGTATATATAAATATGTTTATATGGACATGGAAAAAGTACTGGGATGATTATGCCTAACTGTGGTCACACAGGAAGGAAGTATGGCTTTCACATACTTTTCTATATCATTTGATTTTTTTCTCCCTGAGAATATATATATATATTTTTTTTAAGATTTTATTTATTTATTTGACAGAGGGAGACACAGCGAGAGAGGGAACACAAGCAGGGGGAGTGGGAGAGGGAGAAGCAGGCTTCCCGCGGAGCAGGGAGCCTGATGTGGGGCTCGATCCCAGGACCCTGGGATCATGACCTGAGCCGAAGGCAGACGCTTGACTGAGCCACCCAGGCGTCCTCCCTGAGAATGTATTAATTTTGTGATTTAAAGTTCTAAAACAACAGAAATGAATCAAGTGAAAAACATTTTACATACTAATTTTAAAAATGCCATGTGTAAAATTTTAAGAAAATCTGAAAATTAAGAAATTTCTCAATGATTGAGATAACTGGCAATCTCCACTGTAAGTGAAAATGTTTTCTACAAAAAAAAAACAAAAACAAAAAAACTGTTCTACATACGTAATCTCTTCTTCCTAACATCAAGTAGTTTTTCCTCCAAATCCCAAGATTCCTGTTATTAAAAATAAAAAGATTAAGGCACATTACCTAAGAACAAACCTCTAACACATCACTGAATTTTATCTATTAGCCTATGTTTTCCAAACCTCCAGTTTTCAATCCCTTTATTTCCGTACCAAAAAAGAAAAAGGACAGTAGCTTAAATTTTAGTAATTAGCCACAATAGTCAGAAATAACTGAGTTATGAAAAAAAGAAAACTTAAGAACAGAGAATTCCAGTCATATCAGTAACCTATATAGTAATCCTATATAATCATACACAATACAGTTGCCAGCAACAAGTTACTGAAATCATGAGAATGCATAAGCAGCCCAATGTGCAGTTACCTGGTGTGATTTCATTATTAATTTGTTTAGCTTTAATACATGTTTCATGTTATCCATGAGCACACTGAAAAGGAATTAAAAAATGATTTGTTAACCTTAATTAAAAATAATAAATATCATTAATGAACAAATCAATTACTATGTATTTCCTCTCATGAAATTTACTTATACTTCAACAGAAAGTCAACTTTTAACAAAATAAACCTGGAAAAGTTTATAAACTAAACTGTTTAAAATTAGAGGTGTGGGGCGCCTGGGTGGCTCAGTCGTTAAGTGTCACTTTTCTTATTCCCCAGATAAAGGTGGTTGGCACTGACAGCTAATTAAAAAAAATTCAGAAACCTAAAGTCATTATGCAGATCTCCCTTCTTACCCTCAGCCTTAACAAATTCAGAAAAAAAGAAAAAAGAAAAAAACAAACATACCTAGTCTTGGGGTTAATTTTCTCCAGGTTTTTTTTAAGTGCAGCCGAAAGTTGCATCCTACAATGCAAGGAAAAAAGCTGGCATTATAAAACATGGATAACATTTGTGGTACATTGAAAAGAAAAAATGTATATATACAAGTTAAAGATGGATTTCCCTTTAAATGTAACCTAAACCATAAGTAGGTTTATAAACACTATTGTATGGGAAATACTTTGATAAATAAGTCACAGAAATGGAAAATAACAAGATGGAAAGGGCTGTGCATGTGGTTGTGCACTGCCAGGCTGAGGGACCAATGAGACTTGAAATCAGCCTGAGCTTTGCTCTCCAAGCCATCCACCTTGGTGCAGGGCTAGGAGGAAATACTAAGGCCCTACAGAGATCAGCACAGGCCTGACATGGAGTTAGGGCATACAAAGTCATACCTGAACGTAAACTTTAAAATATGTCTACATACAAACAAACTGCATAAATTACTTTTAAATCCAAATAGCTAATAAATAATAATGAAAAGGCAATCAACTTAGCAAAATTAGAGTCATTTCTTCCTTTCTCTCACACACAAAAAAATTCAATTCATTAAAACAAATATCTCTTAATAGCTCTGAAATCATCTTAAAAATATGATCTAGGGACCTCACTGATAAGAGGAATTCTTAATCTCAGGAAACAAACTGAGGGTTGCTGGAGTGGTGGGGGTGGGAGGGATGGGGTGGCTGGGTGATAGACATTGGGGA
This sequence comes from Callorhinus ursinus, assembly GCF_003265705.2. Lineage (NCBI taxonomy): Eukaryota > Metazoa > Chordata > Mammalia > Carnivora > Otariidae > Callorhinus > Callorhinus ursinus. The sequence continues at coordinate 8,227,807 of NW_027397085.1, forward strand.
GGGTATGTGCTATGGTGAGCGCTGTGAACTGTGCAAGACTGTTGAATCACAGATCTGTACCTCCGAAACAATACATTGTATGTTAAAAAAAAAAAAAGAAAGAAAAAGAAGAAGAAGATAGCAGGAGGGGAAGAATGAAGGTAGGCAAATCGGAGGGGGAGATGAACCATGAGAGACGATAGACTCTGAAAAACAAACTGAGGGTTCTAGGGGGAGGGAGGTGGGAGGATGGGTTAGCCTGGTGATGGGTATTAAAGAGGGCACGTTCTGCATGGAGCACTGGGTGTTATATGCAAACAATGAATCATGGAACACTACATCAAAAACTAATGATGTAATGTATGGTGATTAACATAACATAATAAAAAAATATATATATATGATCTAGGGCACCTGGCCGGCTCAGTCTGTAAAGCATGCAACACTTGATCTCAGGGTCATGAGTTCAAGCTCCATGTAGGGCAAAGAGCTTACTTAAAATGAATTAATAAAAAATACATATAATCTATATAATGAGCCAACTTATGAGAATAGGGAAAAATGCTCACTACTGGGTGCCTGGGTAGCTCAGTTGGTTGGGCGACTGCCTTGGGCTCAGGTCATGATCCTGGAGTCCCAGGATCGAGTCCTGCGTCGGGCTCCCTGCTCAGCAGGGAGTCTGCTTCTCCCTCTGACCTTCCTCCCTCTCATGCTCTCTCTCTACCATTCTCTCTCTCTCAATAAATAAATAAAAATCTTAAAAAAAAATGTTCACTAATAGAAGCAATTAAGAGGACTTTAACTACTTTTCAATTAAATGTGTAAGAAATTCATCTGGGAACGCCAGAAACACAAGGAAGTAATTTTTAAAAATCATTCACTTAATTGAGATTATTAATTCAGATCACATAAGAGATCCTGTTTGTCTTATTAACAACAGTATACAAATACCTACCACAAAGCTTTCTAGACATAGTAAGCATTCAAATATTTATTCAATGAATTTTAAAATACGGATGCAAAACCTATATTAAAAATATATTTAGGGGAGCCTGGCTGGCTCAATCAGTAGAGCATGAGACTCTTGATCTCAGGACTGTGAGTTCGGGTTCTGAGTTCAAGCCCCATATTGGAGTTTTACTTAAAAACAAAATCTTTAAAAATCAGGAAACAAACTGAGGGTTGCTGGAGTGGTGGGGGGTGGGAGAGATGGGGTGGCTGGGTGATAGACATTGGGGAGGGTATGTGCTATGGT
>NW_027397085.1:8229140-8308188 GCF_003265705.2 Callorhinus ursinus
ATGGACTCTGAGGAACAAACTGAGGGTTCTAGAGAGGAGGGGGTGGGCGGATGGGTTAGCCTGGTGATGGGTATTAAAGAGGGCACGTATTGAATGAAGCACTGGGTGTTACACGCAAACAATGAATCATGGAACATTACGTCAAAAACTAATGTAATGTATGGTGATTAACATAACATAATAAAATAAAATTAAAAAATAAAAATATATATAGATATATTTAAACTTGATGACGATTCTTTTACTTGATTAATAGTTACTGTAGTAATTGAATCCATGTAATCCTTTGAAACACTGGATGGGATTTAAGCTCACCCTTCTATTTCCTTGATTGACATTTTATTAAGTCAAGCTTATGTAACTACTTCAAATGAAGGTATTAATGAATGACGTAACCTTTCTCTCAGAACTCAAAATCTGTGTAACCATTATCTAATGATATCACTTGATTAATCATTTAGACTAATTAAAATATTCCCTCCACCTCAAATCATACCCATTTTTCATTCAGTTCACAATGCTTATACCTAGAATGTAAAAATTACCTGTCTAATGCAAGCTTTTTTATTTCAAAAGCAATTTTCACATCTTCAATTTCATTTTCCAGGTCTTCAATTTTACTATCAAAGAAGCATGAACAAAAAAATTTCAGCAATCAGTATCAAAAAAATTCACTGAATATCAAAAAACATATAAAGTAAACCTTTGAAAAAAGTAAAATGACCCTATCTACATAAAATTATTCTACAGGCTCCCCACACTGATGCATTTATAGATTTGGTAAACAGATGCCTCTGAGATATTCAACTAATTATCTGGTGAAGGGGAATGCCAAAAGTGCTAATGTGATCACTCAGGTACATGTTAAGTCCATTTCCCGTATCAACAACTTCTCAGTACATGCATAAAAAATTACTTGGAAAAATAAAGAAAAGGAAAATGAAGATAATGGTGTAAGATGGGTAATTATATCGAATCTTAGTAAATAACACAAAATTTAAAATATGACATACGCTTCAATTTGCTTATCTTGCATGATTTGTTCTGGAGTTTTTTCTTCATCTACAAATAAATAATTTTTTGAAGTTAGTAACAGTTTAGAAGAGTGTGGTCCAACAAAAATATAAGCCACAAATGCAAACCAAAAATTTAATTTTTTTTAGTTTCCATATTATAAAGCAAGTGAAAATATTTCAGTATAATTTATTTTAACCCAATAGGTCTAAAATATTATCATTTCAACATGTAATTAATCTAAAATTACTAATGAAATATTTTATAATCTTTTCTTCTGTATTTTTCATTTATACTCCCTCTTGAAGACTAACCACATTTCAAGTGTTCAATTGTCACATGGAGCTAGTGGCTACCATACTGGACAGAGCAGTTTGAGAATAATGGAAAATAAAAAAGGAGTAAAATATTAACATGAGTAATGTAAAATGATCACCTGTACATCTATATGTTAGAAAAAAAACAGTCGGGGGCGCCTGGGTGGCTCAGTTGGTTAAGCGACTGCCTTCAGCTCAGGTCATGATCCTGGAGTCCCGGGATCGAGTCCCACATCGGGCTCCCTGCTCAGCAGGGAGTCTGCTTCTCCTTCTGATCCTCCCCCCTCTCATGTGCTCTCTCTATCTCATTCTCTCTCTCAAATAAATAAAAAAATATTAAAAAAAAAAAAAAAAGAAAAAGAAAAAAAACAGTCGGGGGTTCCTGGGTTGCTCAGTGTGTTAAGTGTCTGCCTTCGGCTCAGGTCATGATCTCAGGGTCCTGGGATCAAGTCCTGCATAGGGCTCCCTGCTCAGTGGGGAGTCTGCTTCTCCCTCTGCATCACCCCCATTCATGCACTTGCATCCTCTCTCTCTCTCAGAAATAAATTTAAAAAAAAAAGAAAAAAACAATGGGAAATTAAAAGGTAAAATTACAATATACAGTTTGTTTCAAAAACATGAAATACTTAAGGATAAATTTAACAAGATATGCATATGACCTCTACACTGAATATGTTCAAATACTGAAAAGATATATCATCTATAGGTATTAGAAGAATCAATATGGCTAATACAATTTCCCCCATATTGATCTATAGATCCCAATCAAATCCCAATCAAAATTCTGACTTTTTTTTTTCCTGTAGAAACAGGCTGATTTTAAAATGCATATAAAAACACAAAGGACCTAGAACAGTCAAAACAATTTTTTTTTTAAAGATTTATTTATTTCAGAGAGCGAGAATGAGAGAGAGAGAGTACATGAGAGGGGGGAGGGTGAGAGGGAGAAGCAGGCTCCTCGCCGAGCAGGGAGCCCGATGCGGGACTCGATCCCGGGACTCCAGGATCATGACCTGAGCCGAAGGCAGTCGCCCAACCAACTGAGCCACCCAGGCGCCCCAAAACAATTTTGATAAAGAAGAACAAAACTGGAAGTTACAGGAGTCGATATCAAGATTTACTATAAAGCTACAGTAGTCAAGATAGTGTGGCACTATTGGAAGCATAGATAAATACCTCAAGTGAACAGAGCAAAAAGCCCAGAAATAGACCCACACATATATACAATGGAGAAAGGAAAGTCTTTGGAACACACGGTGCTAGAAAAATTAGATTTCCATAGAGGGAAAAAATGAACCTTGATCTTTACCTCACACCATACACAAAAATTAACTCAAAAAGGATCACAGAACTGAATGTTAAACCTAAAACCGTAAACCCTGTAGAACAAAACAAAGAAAATCTTTGTGACCTTGGAGTGGTCCCAGACTTCTTAGGACTTAAAAGCATACACCACAAAAGAAAAAACCTGATAAAAATCACTTCTTCATATTAATGCCTTTGGTTCCTCAAAGATAGTTAAAAAACAAAGGCAAGTTGGGCACCTGGCTGGCTCTGTCAGTACAGCAGGCAACTCTTGTTATCAGGGTGGTGACTCTGAGCCCCATGTTGGATGTAGCGATTACTTAAAAATAAAAAGATCTTCAAAAAAACAAAAAAAACCCAAAAAACAAAGGAAGCAACAAAGTGGGAGAAAATACCTGCTGAATATATAAGTAGATACACAGATACCTACATATCTATAGATATATACTTAACATCTATATATATACCTGTAACCTATATATATAGATAGATACCTGAAAAAATAACTACATTTGTAAACGAAGAACTCAAATTCAGTAAGAATAACAATCCAATTAAAAAAATAGGCAGGGCGCCTGGGTGGCTCAGTTGGTTGAGCGACTGCCTTTGGCTCGGGTCATGATCCTCCCGCATCGGGCTTCCCGCTCGGTGGGGAGTCTGCTTCTCCCTCTGACCCTCTTCCCTCTCGTGCTCTCTCTCTTTCTCTCTCAAATACATAAATAAAATCTTTAAAAAAAAATAGGCAAAGATTTTAACACTTCATAAGAGATTTACAGATCTACTTCATAAACGTAGATATATTAATTGCCAATTACCACATGAAAAGATACTCAATATCATTAGTTATCAGGGAAATGTACACTAAAACCACATGAGATACCACTACATACTTATCAGAATGGCTAAAATTCTATTAAATTCAGTGTTAAATTCTATTTTTTATTTTTTTGTTACTTTTCTGCTTTTTAATTAAAAAAAAAAAAGCCTTAACAGTTGATGGGAGGTGAGGATGTTGCAGCCACCAACACAGCCCATTCTTGGAAGAACCTCTGTTACCTACGGTAGGAGAAACCTGGAGCTGCAATTACAAGCTGACACAAGACGAAAGGGGATTTTTCCTTCGGAGGGGAGGAAACTTGCTTCGTTCACCGCCGAACGTCGGGGCCTAGCACAATGCTGGCCACTTCACTGGCGTTCCAGAAAACCTGGAGCTGGCCGGTGCCGTACTCGCAAGACGCTGTGGAACACGGACGGGCGCGGGAGCCTTTCCTTTCAGATCAGGCAGCGACAACCCAGGTCGGCTGGTCCCCAACAGCCCAGCGCCCTCGCCCTAAGCTTACCCACCTTGGGCCACGAGGAAACCACGAGCGGGAGCGCGGACCAGAGATGACGGGGAGGTTTGGGGGAGCAAAGCTACGCCCGCTGACAGGCTTTAAACTCCAGTCAACAGTATCAAATTTTAAAGATGATGCTGAGTATGTGGAAATCTCATGCTTCTAGGAAGAATGTACCAGAATGGTATAATCATTTTTCTCATTTTTTTGTAAAGATTATTCATTTATTTGAGACAGAGAGAGAGAGAGAGAAAATGCACACAAGCCAGGGAAGGAGGAGCAGAAGGAAAGGGAGAAGCAGACTCTCTGCTGAGCAGGGAGCCTGATGTGGGGCTCAATCCCAGGATTTTGAGATCATGACCTGAACCGAGGCAGATGCCTAACCAACTAAGCCACCCAGGCACCCTGGTGTAAACATTTGAGATGTCTGGCAGTTTCTTAAAATGTTAAACATATAGAGGTACCTGGGTGGCTCAGTCGGTTGGGCATCCGACTGTTGATTTCAACTCAGGTCTTGATCTCAGGGCTGTGAGTTCAAGCCCTGCATTGGGCTCCACACTGGGCATGATATTAAAAAAAAAAAAAAGTTAAACATGGTTACCACATGAGCACACAATCTCACTTTTAGGTATTTAACCAAAAGAAATGAAAAGAAGTGTCTACAAAAAGACACGTAGAAATGACAAATGTCCATAGCAGCTTTATTCATAATGGGAAAAAATTGCAAACAATTCAAATGGCCATCAACAGGTGAATGGGTAAACAAAACTTGGTAGAGTCATCATGAAATATACCCTACAATAAAAGAGGAAAATTTACTGAAACAACAACATGGATGAATCATAAAATTATGCTGTGCAAAAGCAGCCATACATATTGGGAGTGACTACTATCAGGTATTGGGTTTCTCTTTAGGGTGATGAAAATGTTCTGGAATTGGATATTGGTAATGATTGCACAATACTGTGAATATACTAAAACCTACCTAACTGCACATTTTAAAATGAATTTTATGTTATATGAATTAAATCTCCATTAAAGAAAGTTGTCATATACACACACATAAATACATATCATATAATGCTGTTTACATCACATTGTAGAACAGTGCTGTCCAAGAGAAATTTCTGTGATGGTAGAAATGTTTAATATCTCTGCTGTCCAAAAGGGTAGTCACTAGACACATGTGGCTACTGAGCATTTGATATGTAACTAGTGCAACTAAAGAACTGAATTTTAAATATAATTTTAATTAATTTAACTTTACAAGGCCACATGTAGCTAATGGCTACAGCACTGGACAGCCCAACTCTAGAAGGCAAATCTATAATAACATAAATTATAATGGTGGGTGCCGGGGTAAGTATAGGACTGACTGTGAAGTAGAACAGGGGAGGTATAACAGAAATATTCTATCTTGACTGTGGTGGTGGTTACACTGATATATATATATATATATATTTGTCAAAACTCAACAAACTGTATGCTGAAAATGGATGCACTTACTGTTTTTTTTTTTTTAAGATTTTATTTATTTATTTGATAGAGAGAGAATGAGAGATAGAGAGCACGGGAGGGAAGATGGTCAGAGGGAGAAGCAGACTCCCCGCTGAGCAGGGAGCCCGATGCGGGACTCGATCCTGGGACTCCAGGATCATGACCTGAGCCGAAGGCAGTTGCTTAACCAACTGAGCCACCCAGGCGCCCGGATGCACTTACTGTTAAAAAAATCCTTCAACCAATAAAGTAACATATTCTTTTAATGGTAAAATAATTAATTTTAGATAAATATCTTTTTTCAAAGACTACAACCTCACTTCCTGCCCTAAAGCTGTAATCTCCTTTAGTTGTAGAAACTCTACAGTGTGCACTATTAAGCCTACTCAAGTGTTCAGAAGTCATAATCCCTTAAAAGAAAAATTATATATAGATGGAAAACAAGGACTCTTTTGAGAAGTTGGACTACTTCTTAACACTTGGACTTTACTCTCATGTCATCTTCTCGAAGACACCATCTTTGATCACAGTATCTAGAGTAGCCCCTCCTTATGACACCATTATTTCCTTCATCACACTTAACCATACTTCATAGTTATCTTGCAATGTTTCTTTCCTTACCTGTTTTGCTACACAGAATTTAAGCTCTACTGGGGCAAATTCTGCTTCTTCAACACTATGTCTCCATGCCTAGTTAGATGTCCCTAGTGGGGACATATTGAATACTTAAAAATGATTTGAATGAATGCAGGAATACAGAGATAATTTCTCAATGGCCCAAATTCTGAATAGCTTTCCCCCTACAGGCTGTCCTCTAAAAAGATACATTATCTTTTTTTTTATTACGTGGGCTCTCATGGCAACAAAAGAATTTAGCCATATCCTACCTTCATTAAACATCACTAGTTTAATACAAGGAGCATGGGCTTCAGAAATGAGAAGATCAGGGTGCCTGGGTGGCTCAGTTGGTTAAGCGACTGCCTTCCGCTCAGGTCATGATCCTGGAGTCCTGGGATCGAGTCCCACATCGGGCTTCCTGCTCAGCAGGGAGTCTGCTTCTCCCTCTGACCCTCTTCCCTCTCGTGCTCTCTGTCTCTCATTCTCTCTCTCTCAAATAAATAAATAAATAAAATCTTTAAAAAAAAAAAAAAAAGAAATGAGAAGATCATTAATGCATCCAGGGGAAGGGAAATGACTTACCGGTAATTTTTTTTTTTTTTTTTAGTTTTAATTTATTTGAGAAAGAAAGAGAGAACACAAGCAGGAGGAGGGGCAAAGGGAGAGGGAGAAGCAGGCTCCCCACAGAGCAGGGAGCCCGATGTGGGGCTCAATCCCAGCACCCTGGGATCATGACTTGAGCCAAAGGCAGAGGCTCAACTGACTGGGCTACCCAGGTGCCCCCATATTGGTTGTTATTGATGGTAACATTATTGATATAATGGAAGGTCATGGCTTTGGAGGCAAGAAGACCTGTTTCACAACCCAGTTTCAAAAATTACTAGTTATGGGTTGCCTGAGTGGCTCAGTTAGTTAAGCGTCTGCCTTCGGCTCAGGTCATGATCCCAGGGTCCTGGGATCAAGTCCCGCATCGGGCTCCTTGCTCAGCAGGGAGCCTGCTTCTCCCTCTGCCTCTCTCTCTGTCTCTTATGAATAAATAAACAAAATCTTTTAAAAAAAAATTACTAGTTATACCAAGCAGAAAAGCAGCCAGGGGGCCCATTTCATAGTCCTATTTTTTTGTTGTTGTTTTGCATAAAAAGACTTTAGAAAGCCTGGACTATCAGATGGACAACATACTAGAACTGCCTTTGGATCTATGGCCTTATAAAAGAATCTGAGCAGAGTCTGAAAAGTTCCTAAATTAAACATGTATTCAGGTGAAGTGACTAAGTCATCTCTGTGGCCCCTCAGGTTTTCCACAATTCTTGATTCAACCTAAAGTATTACTTGGTATTATTCTTTAAGCCTATTTCACAGAGAAAGAAAGACTCACCAAAACCTATCTTTGTAATCCAAAGGCTTACAAATTAGGTTGTAATAATGGTTATTACTTTAGGAGAGCTAAACCATTATATTAGTACTCTCTTGCTCAAGATGTCTAGATTTTAAAAGATAAATTTACATTTTTTCAGGAATGACTGGGTGGCTCAGTCCGTTAAGCGTCTGCCTTCAGCTCAGGTTATGATCCCAGGTTCCCGGATTGAGCCCTGCATCAGGCTTCTTGCTCAGTGGGGAGTCTGCTTGTCCCTCTCCCTCTGCCCCTCCCCCTCCCCCTGCTTGTGGAATGTGTCTCTCTCTCTCTAATAAATAAAATCTTTTTTTTTAAAGATTATTTATTTATTTATTTGAGAGAGAGAGAGCATGAGCTGGGGGAGGGGGAGAGGGAGAGGCAAACTCCCCACTGAGCAAGGAGCCCAACTCGGGGCTCAATCCCAGGACCCTGGGATCATGACCCAAGCTGAAGGCAGACGCTTAACTGACTGAGCCACCCAGGTGTCCCACATCTTTTTTTTTTTTTTTTTAAGATTTTATTCATTTATTTGAGAGACAGACAGAGATAGTGAGGGAAAGCACAATTGGGGAGGAGAGGGAGAAGCAGACTCCCGCTGAGGAGGGAGCCTGACATGGGGCTTGATCCCAGGACTCTGAGACCATGACATGAGCTGAAGGCAGATGTTTAACCGACTGAGCCACCCAGGTGATGCTCAAAAAAATAAAATCTTTTAAAAAAATGTAAATTTTTTCAGTGTTTAAAATCAAAATTATCATTTATATCTTTAAGCTGATCTCCCTTCTGCCTCTCATTCCTATCTTCCAGTGTTTCTCAGAGTATAGATTTTAGATTGCTTAACAATCATCTGATCCACTAATTTAATCTCCAAGTTGTTCATGATCAAGTCCTATGATTCCTTCCCACAGAAATTTCCCAATTCTCTGATCAACAGAACTTAACTTCTTGCATTATTATTTAGTTTTGTTAATCTGTTTCCTGAATTCCTAACAAGTTCCTGAGGGACAGGGCAATTGTGTTTTCTTTCTTTTTTTTTTTTAAAGATTTTATTTATTTATTCATGAAAGACAGAGAGAGAGAGAGAGAGAGAGGCAGGGGGAGAAGCAGGCTCCCAAGGAGCAGGGAGCCCGATGCGGGACTTGATCCCAGGACCCTGGGATCACCACCTGAGCCGAAGGCAGACACTTAACCATCTGAGCCACCCAGGCACCCGCAATTGTGTTTTTTGCCTTCTTATATAGTATAGTACCACATTATGCTGACACTCCCATTCCCTAAATAAATTTTTGTAAAGTTGATTTTCTTTTCTCTAGAATACTGTTCATCACCAAGCTCACAAAATCTTAGTTGAAAATGAAAATACTTACTTGCATCAACTACTGATTTATATTCCAAGAGTTGTTGTTTTGTCTGTGCTCTTAGCCTGAAAGCATAAAGAAAAGAGAGTCTTTTTTTTAAATTAAATAAACTCTACCCCCAACATGGGACTCAAACTCAAAACCCCGAGATCAAGAATTGCATGCTCTACTGACTGAGCCAGGCAGGTGCCCCAGAAAGTCATATATTTATAGAGGTTTTACTCATTACTATATTACCAACTCACCTTTTTCAGAAGTTTATGCAATAAAATGAGTGTAAGTAAACTCAGCAATAAGTCTTCTAGTTTGGCCTGATTTAAAGTGGGTGTAAAGAGAGTTCTAGTTGAAGATGGGGTTGTAGGAAAAACTATGTCCTCCTCCATGGAACACACCAAATTACACCTATTAATTGAACAATTCTTCCTGAAAAACTAAGGGCTGACTGAACAGCTACTGAATAACCAAAAATAGAACAAAAGAGAACAGGAAGAGAGATGGAGACATGCCACAGTTAAAAGAGTAACTAGCATATACAGCCACAGCTCCAGTCAGCCAGCTAAAGTCACCAACCACACACAGTCTGCACAGAGGACACCATACACAAGATCACCCCTTCAAGTTTAGGAGAAGTAGCTCTTTACCTTTCTATAGAAACAAACACAAAAACTCAAGCAAAATGGGGAGACAGAGAAATATGCTCCAAAAGAAAGAACAAGGGGAAAAAAAAAAACACCTCAGAAAAAGAACTAAATGAAACAGAAATAAACAATAAGCCTGAAAAAAAATTTAAAGTAATGGTCAAAATGGCACCTGGTGGCTCAGTTAGTTAAGCGTCTGCCTTCGGCTCAGGTCATGATGCCAGGGTCCTGGGATCGAGCCCCACGTCAGGCTCCCTGCTCAGCAGGAGCCTGCTTCTCCCTCTCCTCCCCGACTGTGATCTCTCTCACTATCTCTCTCAAATAAATAAAATAAATAAAATCTTTAAAAAACAAAAAATAAAGTAATAGTCATAAAGATACTCACTGGGCTGAAGAAAAGAGTGGATGAACTCAGTGATACCTTCAATAACAAGACAGAAGATATTAAAAGAAACCAATCAAGAGGAATTGAAGTTGAAGAATGCAATAACTGAAAAAAAAAACATACTGTAGGAAATCAACAGCAGATTAAAGGATCAGAAGGATATATCAGTGATCTAGAAGAGAGGGTAATGGAAAGCATACAAGCAGAAGAGCACAAAGAGAAAAAAAGCTCCAAAAATGTAAATAGATTAAGAAATCTTTTGGACAATATCAAGCAAACATTTACATTATTGGGATTCCAGAAGAAGAGAAAGGTGTAGAAAAGTTATGTGAAGAAATAAGTGAAAACTCTCCTAACCTAGGGAAGGAAATAGATCTCCAAGTCCAAGAAGCACAGAGAGTTCCAAACCAGATGAACCCAAGGAGCTCCAGACCATGGCACACAATAATTAAAATGTCAAAGGTTAAAAATAAAAATAAAGACAGATTTTAAAAGCAGCAAGAGAAAAACAAAAAGTACTTAGAAGGGAAAACATGAAGCTATCAGCTGATTTTTCAGCAGAAACTTTGCAGGCCAGGGCAACCCTGTTCACACCTGTGAGCTTTTTCTGTATCCTTGCTTAATAAACTTCTGTTGCTTTACTCACAAGAAAAAAACAAAACTTTGCAGGAGAGAAAGGAGTGGCATTATATATTCAAAGTGCTGAAAGGAAAAACTAACCAAGTACCTGCAAGGTATTCATATTTGAGGAGAGAGTTTCCTAGACAAACAAATGATAAAGAAGTTGATACCGCTAAACCAGTGCTATAAAAGTAAACTGTAGAGAGGTCAGTAAAAAGGGAAGAGAAGGGGGAAAAGATTTTTTCTTTTACTGTTTTTGTTTTGCTTTTTTTAGAATGTGTTTGAACTTAGATGACCAGAAAAGTAATATGGACTGTTATTCATTTGGATATTATATATGAACCTCATGGTAACCACAAACCGAAAACCTATGGGAGATACATAAAAAATAGAAAGAAGCCAAACAAAACACTATATTCACCGGTCACAAAGAAAGAGAGCAAGAGAAGAAAGAGAGCAAGAAAGGTGTTTTGTAGAAGAACTAAGTAACACAACCAGAAAATAAATTTTAAAAATGGCACTAGGTACACACTTATCAATAATTACTTTAAATGTAAATAGCCTAAATACTCCTATCAAAAGACATAGAATAACAGAATGGATAAAAAAACAAGACCCATCTATATGCTGCCTACAATAGACTCACCTCAGACATAAAGACACGTACAGACTGAAAGTGAAGGACTGGGAAAACATTCACCATGAAAATGGAAGCCCCCCCCCACCAAAAAAAGAAGCCTAGGTAGCAATAGTTATATCAGACAAAGAGACTTTAAAATAAAGACTATAACAAGAGACAAAGAAGGGCATCACATAATGAGAAAGTAATCAATCCAAAAAGAGAATATAACAACTGCAAATATCTATGCACCCAACACTGGAGCACCTAAATACATAAGTCACCATTAACAGACAAAATGAGAGAAACTGATGCTAATATAATAATAGTAGGGGGACTTTACAATACACTTACATCAATGGATAGATCATCCTGACAGAAAATCAATACGGAAATAATGTCTTTGAAAGACACATTGGACTAGATGGACATAACAACATACACAGAACATTCCATCCAAAAACAATAGAATAAACATTCTTTTTCAAGTGCATGGGTAACATACTCCACAGTAGATCACATATTAGGTTATAAAACAAGTCTCAATAAATTTAAGAGTCAAATCATATGAAATTTTTTTTTTTTTTACTACAATGGTATGAAACTAGAAACAAATCACAAGAAAAAAAAAAAACTGGAGGGGGGCTTGGGTGGCTCACTTTGTTAAGTGACTACCTTTGGCTCAGGTCATGATCCCAGTGTCCTGGGATCAAGCCCCGCATGGGGCTCCCTGCTTAGCAGGAAGCCTGCTTCTCCCTCTCCCACTCCTCCTGCTTGTGTTCCCTCTCTCGCTGTCTCTCTCTCTGTCAATTAAATAAATAAATAAAATCTTAAAAAAAATTTTTTTAAGGAAAAAAAACTGGAGAAAATACAAACACATAGACATTAAACAACATGATACTAAACAGCCAATGGGTCAATGAAGCAATCAAAGAAGAAATGAAAAAATAGGGGTACCTGAGTGGCTCAGTCGGCTAAGTGTCTGCCTTCAGCTTAGGTCATGATTCCTGAGTCCCAGGATCAAGACCCGCATTGGGCTCCCTGCTCAGCAGGGAGTCTGCTTCTCCCTCTGCTTGTGCGCTCTCTCTCTCAAATAAATAAATAAAATCTTTAAAAAATATATTAAAATTAAAAATAAAAGGAATAAAAAAATACATGGAGACAAATGAAAATGAAAACACAATGGTCCAAAATCTTTGGGATACAGCAAAAGCAGTTCTAGGAGGGAAGTATAGAGCAATACAGATCTACCTGAAGAAGCAAGAAAAAACTCAAATAAACAATCTAAACTTACACCTAAAAGGAACTACAAAAAGAAGAACAAAATCCAAGGTGAATAGAAGAAAGGAAGTAATACAGATCAAAGCAGAAATAAATGACATACAGACTGAAAAAAGAAAAAAAAGGAAAAAATATCAGTGAAACCAAGAACTGGTTCTTTGAAAAGATAAACAAAATTGATAAACCCTTAGCCAGACTCATCAAGAAAAAAAGAGAAAGGACCCAAATAAATAAAATCAGAATCAAGAGAAGTAACAACTGAAATCAAGAAATACAAAGGATTATAAGAGCATACTATGAAAAATTATATGCCAACAAATTGGACAATCTAACAGAAATAGCTAATTCTTCAAAACACACAATCTTACAAAACTGAACCAGGAATAAATAAAAAAGTCTTAATAGACCAATTACAATAAGAAAACTGAATTGGTAATCAAAAAAACTACCAAAAAGGGATGCCTGGGTTGTGAGTTGGTTAAGTGTCCAACTCTTGGTTCCAGCTCCAGTCCTGATCTCAGGGTTGTGAGATCAAGCCCGATGTCAGGCTCTGCACTCAGCATGGAGTCAGCTTGAGATCCTCTCTCCCTCTGCCCCTCCCACTCATGCTCTCTCTCTTTCTCAAATAAATAAATAAATCTTAAAAAAAAACCTACCAAAAGTTCCAGGACCATATGGATTCACAGATGAATTCTACCAGACATTTAAAGAAGAGTTAATACCTATTCTCAAAGTAGTCAAAAAACAAACAAAACAGAAGAGAAAGGAAAACTTCCAAATACATTCTACGAGGCCACACTACCCAGATACCAAAACCAGACAAAGACACAACAAAAAAAGAAAAATTACAGGCCAATATATCCCTGGTGAATATAGATGCAAAAATCCTCAACAAAATATTAGCAAACTGTATACAACACATTAAAAAAATCATTCACCATGATCACATGGGATTTATTCTAGGGATGCAAGGGTAGGTCAATATTTGTGAATCAATCAACGTCATATACCACACCGACAAAACAAAGGAAAAAATCATATGACCATCTCAATAGAAGCAAAAAAAGCATTTAACAAGATTCAACATTCATTCACAATAAAAACTCTCAACAAAATGGGGTTAGAGGGAATATACCTCAACATAATAAAGGTCTTCTACAAAAAACCCACAGCTAACATCACACTCAGTGGTGAAAAACTGAGAGCTTTCCCTCTAAGGTCAGTAACAAGACAAGGATGTCCATTCTCACCACCTTTTAAAAAGTTAATTAATTAATTAGAGAGAGAGAGAGAGAACAAGAATGAGCTGGAGAGGCAGATGGAGAGGGAGAGAGAATCTCAAGCAGATTCTGGACCCAGTGTGGAGCCTGACACAAGGCTCAATCTCATGACCCTGAGATCATGACCTGAGCCCAAACCAAGGGTTGGATGCTTAACCAACTGAGGCGCCTGGGTGGCTCAGACATTAAGCATCTGCCTTCGGCTCAGGTCATGATCCCAGGGTCCTGGGATCGAGCCCCGCGTCAGGCTCCCTGCTCAGCGGGAAGCCTGCTCCTCTCTCTCCTACTACCCCTGCTTGTGTTCCTTCTCTCACTGTGTCTTTCTCTGTCAAATAAATAAAATCTTTAAAAAAAAAAAAACCAGGGCGCCTGGGTGGCTCAGTTGGTTAAGTGACTGCCTTCGGCTCAGGTCATGATCCTGGAGTCCCTGGATCGAGTCCCGCATCGGGCTCCCTGCTCAGCAGGGAGTCTGCTTCTCCCTCTGACCCTCCCCCCATCTCATGTGCTTTCTCTCTCATTCTCTCTGTCTCTCAAATAAATAAATAAAATCTTTAAAAAAAAAAAAACCAACTGAGTCACCCAAGCACCCCCACCCTCACCACTTTTATTCAACATAGTACTGAAAGTCCTCTCCACAGCAATCAGACAAGAAAAAGAAAAAAGAGGCATCCATTTTGGTAGGGAAGTTAAACTGTCGCAGACAGCAGGATACTATACACAGAAAATCCTGAAGACTCAACCAAAAACCATACTAGAATAAATGAATTCAGTAAAGTGGCAGTATACAGAAAACACAGAAATCAGTAGCATTTCTATATGCTAACAACAAAGTCACAGAAAGAGAAATTTTAAAAACAACACCATTTATAATTGCACCAAAACAATAAAATACCTAGGAATAAACTTGACCAAAGAGGTGAAAAACCTGTACTCTGAAAACTATAAAACACTGATGAAAGAAATTGAAGATGACACTAACAAATGGAAAGACAGTCCACGTTCATGGATTAAAAGAATAATGCCAAAATGTCCATATTACCCAAAGCAATTTATGGTTTCAAAGCAATCCCTACCAAAATACCAACATCATTTTTCACTACACTACAACAATCAATACTAATATTTGTATGGGGGGCGGGCAGTGCCTGGGTGGCTCAGTTAGTTAAGCATCTGACTTCGGCTCAGGTCATGATCCCAGAGTCCTGGGATGGAGCCCTGCTTCGGGCTCCCTGCTCAGCGGGGAGTCGGTTTCTCCTGCTCCCTGTCTCCCTCCTCCCTCCCCACTTGTACTCTCTCATGCTCTCTCTCTCTCAAATAAATAAATAAAATTTTAAAATAAAATAAAATTTTTATGGAACCGTAGAAGATCCCAAATAGCCAAAGCAATCCTCAGAATGAAGAATGAACCTGGAACTATCACGATTCCATATTTCAAGATATACTACAAAGCTGTAGAGATCAAAACAGTATGGTACTGGCACAAAAATAGACAAATGGATTAATGGAACAGAATAGAGACCCCAGAAATAAACGCATATTTATATGGTCAATTAATCTATGATAAAGGAAGCAAGAATATACAATGAGGAAGAGACAGTCTTTTCAATAAATGGTTCTGGGAAAAACTGAACAGCCACATGTAGAAGAATGAAATTGGACTACTTTCTAACAACATACATAAAACTAAACTCAAAATGGATTAAAGACCTAAACAGGAGGCGAAACCATAAAAATTCTAGAAGAGAAGATAGGCAGTAATTTCTCTGACATTGGCCATAGCAAAATTTTTCTAGATATGTCTCCTGAGGCAAGAAAAACAAAAGCAAAAATAAATTATTGGGACTACAACAAATAAGTTTTTGCATAGCAAAGGAAACCATCAACAAAATGAAAAGGCAACCTAGTTAATAGAAGATCTCTGCAAATCATTTATTTTATAAGGGTTAATATCAAAAATATATAAAGAACTTAAACAACTCAACACCAAAAGAAAAAACAAACAGCCTGATTAAGAAATGGGCAGGTGACCTGAATAGACATTTTCCCAAAGAAGACATACAGATGGGGCGTCTGGGTGGCTTAGTCGTTAAGCGTCTGCCTTTGGCTCAGGTCGTGATCCCAGGGTCCTGGGATCAATCCCCGCATCCGGCTCCCTGCTCTGCAGGAAGCCTGCTTCTCCCTCTCCCACTCCCCCTGCTTGTGTTCCCTCTCTTGCTGTCTCTGTCAAATAAATAAAATCTTAAAAATAAATAAATAAATAAATAAATAAATAAGACATACAGATGGCCAACAGACGCATGAAAAGATGCAGTTCAACATGACTAATGATCAGGGAAATGCAAATCATAACCACAATGAGATATCACTCACATCTGTCAGAATGGCTAAAATAAAAAAGACAAAAATACAACAAGTGTTCGCGAGGATGGGGAGAAAAAGGGTACCCTCCCGCATTGCTGGTGGGAATGTAAATTAGTACAGCCACTGTGGAAGAGAGTATGGAGATTCCTCAGAAAATCAGAAGTAGAAATACCATATGACCCAATAATTTCACTATTTGAAATTTACCCAGGGAACGCAAAAACACTAAGTCGAAAAGATATATGTATCCCTGTTTACCACAGCATTACTTACAATAACCAAGACATGCAACCTAAATATCCATCAGTAGATGAATGGATAAGGAAAATGTGGCATATACGCTATGGAATATTTACAACCATAAAATATGAGATTGTGCCATTTGAGACAACACAATGGACCTAGAAGGTATTATGTTAAGTGAAATAAATCAGACAGAGACAAATACCATATGATTTCACACATAAATGGAATCTAAAAAAAATGAATAAACAAAAGGCATAATCAAAACTATAAATACAGGGGCGCCTGGGTGGCTCAGTCTTTATGCGTCTGCCTTCAGCTCAGGTCATGGTCCCAGGGTCCTGGGATCAATCCCCGCATCCAGCTTCCCTGCTCAGCGGAAGCCTGCTTCTCCCTCCCCCACTCTCCCTGTTTGTGTTCCCTCTCTTGCTGTGTCTGTCAAATAAATAAATAAAATCTTAAAGAAAAAACTATAAATACAGAGAACAAACTGATGGTTGTCAGAGAGGGGGGTTGGGCAAAACCGGTGAAGGGGAGAGGCAGGTATAGGCCTCCAGTCATGGAATGACTAAGTCACCAGAATAAAAAGCAGAGCATATGAGTGAAGTAAGTCAATCAGAAAAAAGAAAAAGTCAATCAGAGAAAGACAGGTATGATATGACCTCACTGATATGAGGAATTCTTAATCTCAGGAAACAAACTGAGGGTTGCTGGAGTGGGGGTGGGGTGGGAGGGATGGGGTGGCTGGGTGATAGACATTGGGGAGGGTATATGCTATGGTGAGCGCTGTGAATTGTGCAAGACTGATGAATCACAGATCTGTACCTCTGAAACAAATAATCCAATATATGTTAAGAAAAAAAAAAAGATAGCAGGAGGGGAAGAATGAAGGGGGGGAAATCAGAGGGGGAGACGAACCATGAGAGACAATGGACTCTGAAAAACAAACTAAGGGTTCTAGAGGGGAGGCGGGTAGGGGGATGGGTTAGCCTGGTGATGGGTATTAAAGAGGGCACGTTCGGCGTGGAGCACTGGGTGTTATGCACAAGTAATGAATCATGGAACACTACATCAAAAACTAATGATGTAATGTATGGTGATTAACATAACAATAAAAAATTTAAAGAAAAAAAGCAGAGCATAAGGAATACAGTCAGTGATATTGTAATAGTTATGTAATGGGAGAGGTGGTAAGCTATACTTGTGGGGGACATAGCATAATACATAAACTTTTCTTTTTTTTTTTAAAGATTTTATTTATTTATTTGAGAGAGAGAATGAGAGATAGAGAGCACGGGAGGGAAGAGGGTCAGAGGGAGAAGCAGACTCCCTGCTTGGCAGGGAGCCCGATGTGGGACTTGATCCCGGGACTCCAGGATCATGACCTGAGCCGAAGGCAGTTGCTTAACCAACTGAGCCACCCAGGCGCCCAAACTTTTCTTTTTTTTTTTTTTAAGATTTTATTTATTTGTTTGACAGCGAGCACAAGCAAGGGGAGTGGCAGGCAGAGAGAGAAGCAGATTCCCTGCTGAGCAAGGAGCCCGAAGCAGGACTCGATCCCAGGACCCTGGAATCATGACCTGAGCTGAAGGAAGATGCTTAACCGACTGAGCCACCCAGGCGCCCCTAAACTTTTCAAATCAGTAAGTTGTACACCTGAAACTAATGTTAACATTGTGTCAACTATGCTCAAATCTTATGGGGGCACTTGGCTGGCTCAGTTTGGGTTGTGAGTTGGAGCCTCACACCGGGTGTAGAAATTGCTTAAAAATAAAAATCTCTTGGGGCGCCTGGGTGGCTCAGTTGTTAAGCATCTGCCTTCTGCTCGGGTCATGATCTCAGGGTCCTGGGATTGAGCCCCCGCATCGGGCTCTTTGCTCCGAGGGAAGCCTGCTTCTCCCTCTCCCACTCCCCCTGCTTGTGTTCCCTCTCTCGCTGTGTCTGTCAAATAAATAATAAAATCTTAAAAAAATAAAATAAAAATATCTTTAAAAAAGGGGGCCTCAGAGGAAGATGCAAAATGGACTCCAGTGGGAAAATAGCAACTATTGGGAAAAGTTAAAATTCTGATTTTCAAATTTATTATATGCCACACTCAAGAAATATGGGCTACACAAGGAAGAAATACATCAAAATGGTGAAAACCGCATTTTAACGAGTTTAAAAAGTTTGTAACATTCCTAGGAGACAGAAAAATAAATATACTAACTCTTGGATAGATAATTCATATAGTTTCTTGGTTGTCCTAAGATTGTACTTAATTGAAAATCATACATAAAATAAGTAGAAAAGCTATGGGTAAAATGCTAACTTACAAGAGGTTGGACATTTACATGGTAGTTTCATAATTCTGAAACTGCTCTGTGATTTTGAGACCAAGTAGCTAAGTGACATTAGAAGGATTTTTAAACCTCCATGGTTTAAGCTGCTTATGTTTAAAATTCCAAATGAAAAGAATTTCTTACAGATTAAGAAACTAGGCTAGCATTTTAAAACACACTGTAAGGGATGCCTGGGTGGCTCAGGTCATGATCCCAGCGTCCTGGGATTGAGCCCTACATAAAACTCCCTGCTCAGTGGGTAGTAGTCTGCTTCTCCCTCTGCCTGCCATTCCCCTTGCTGGTGTGCTCTTTCTCTCTCTCCGTCAAATAAATAAATAAATAATTAAAAAACACACCACACTGTAAGAACAGTTCTCTTAGCTGAGATAAAAAAGGTGATCCCATATCTTTATTATTTCAGAATTTTATGTTATAGGTAGGAGGGAATTTTTAAAGTGAGACTGTGAGGCTTATTAGCCAAGACCTTTCAAAGTAGTGGTAAAGCTAAAATACAGGGGAGGGAGAAAAAAAATCCCATTACTATGATTTAGAATATCCCCCTGTACAGGACCAAACAAGTATTTTAGGCTTTGTGATTCGTACGGCCTCTACTGTAGCTACTCAACACAGACCCTGCCGCAGGAAAGCTGTGTTTCAATAAACCTTTCCTTAAGGGCACTGAAATTTGAATTTCATATAATTTTCACGTGTTACTAAATATCCCTCCAGGAATTTTTTTTGTCCCAACCACTTAAAGACATAAAAACTATTCTTAGCTTGAGGGGCCACACCAAAAGCCACACCAGGCTTAGTGGAAAAGTACAAACATCACCCTCTTGGTAGGAAATATAACAAATCAATCTCCTGGATTGAAAAGGGGTCGTAACCATAAAATAAAAAGGCAGGACGTTTTTTTATGTAGCTAAGGCCTTAGATGCACCCCACAACCCGTTTAAATATCGGGGCCGCAGGGCTTGAGTAGATGAGAAAAGGAGGGGAAATAACAGCTCCGAAGGGCCCGGGGCACTGCAACTCTATTAAGAAGATGTAACTCTCCTCTTTTTCGAAGATGAAAGGGCTTAAGGAGCTAAACTGAATGACGCATGACCCAGCTATTAAGCAACCAAGTCAGAATTCGAAGCCTTCGGGACCCTGACAACAAAGGGCGGGGCTCTGGATCCGGCCGAGCCGGCCAGAGGGAACAACCTGAGCAGCAGGGTCAAGCGGTCCTCGGGACGCGCCGTCTGGGCGCCGGCGACCTGTGGTGACCCGCCTTCCCCGCCTCCCGCTCCGGAGTCCGCGGGCTCGGCGGCCGCTTGCTCTCCGGGTTGCTTCTCCATTCTGACTGGCGCGAAGAGGAATCGCCTGGGACGGAAAGAGGAAGCCTCAGGACCCGATTTTCCCGCCACTAAATTGACGCCCGGAAAAGGCCGGAGAACCGCCGCTCTCCGTCCCGCCCCTTCCGCCCTACGGTCCCACCCCTTCCGTCCCGTTCTCTGGTAGCCGTGGTTACTCCTTTTCACTCTTATTCCGGCGACTAGTATAAGACCACTACTAAGAAAAAGTGGAACTTTAGGCATCAGCTTTGTCGAGTGCTGGGGCTAGGGTTTGGGTTACAGCCGTTTGGGACACACTCCGCCTCCCGGGAACCGCCTGGAAGCCTGGAAGGGAAAACCCCGACACATATGGTCAATCATCCTTGGCTCTGGGACAGTGGATCTTCGGGACAGCGGTTTTTGGACCCATCTTGGCACTCCGTTAACCTTCACAGCCTTGGAAAATGGGTGTACTCGGGCAGGCCAAGAAAGGGAAACAATGGAGGATTGTTTTAAGTAGACTTTCGATCTGAGTTCTTAACGTCCAGACACCCCTCGTTTGACGAAGTTCAGGGATACCTAAAGCCCCTACGAGGCAGTGCATATACTTGAACCCCAGACTTGCAGCGTGAAATTTCACTATCAGTAAGATTCGCACTCTGT
The DNA here is from genome assembly GCF_003265705.2 of Callorhinus ursinus. Taxonomy (NCBI): domain Eukaryota; kingdom Metazoa; phylum Chordata; class Mammalia; order Carnivora; family Otariidae; genus Callorhinus; species Callorhinus ursinus. The sequence continues at coordinate 8,249,705 of NW_027397085.1, forward strand.
TAACAGTTATGTGCCCCGAAGTGTTAGCTTGTCGACTGACTAGGTTGCAGTTAAGCTTTTCAGCTGGGCGGTGAGCAGGTAACGGAGAAAATGCAGGACGGATAAATTCCTGATTGTAGTTCATTAAGGGCTGTCGCTCTAGCTTTGTAGCAAAAGCGCAGGAACTCAGACCTCTGAACAAGAAAGCCGAGCATTCCCCTTAAATAACTAGTTTCCCCTGAGTTATACTTGGTCACACAGTGCGCGCTCTCCTTTCTTCCTCTTCATTATGAAAGTAACAGCTCCCGGTATAATTTTCGATTCAGAAGGATGTAAGTAAGACCGTAGATTCGCCACTCCTACCCCCAAACTCCTGGGAAAGCATGGTTTCCTTTCATTTTTTATTTTACACAAAAAGGGCAGTGTTACTGTTTTTTAGGTTTACCCTGGATGTCTTCCAATATCTCACATCAACCGCATACTTTTAAGCAGTTGCCTATCTGGTGTCCCAGGCCAAATTTGGGACAAAGACAATGCAGTAGTTCCTCAGCACGAATCAGAATCATGGGGAGGACTAGTTAAAACCAACTGCTAGGTGGGTGGGAGGATGAGTGAAATAGGTGAAGGGGCTTAAGAGCAGACTTAATGTGATGAGCACAGAGTAATGTAGAGAACTGTTGTTACCTAAAAGTAAATTTTAGATTTCAAAGCGGAGAGCCTGCTTTTCCCTCTCCCTCTTTCTGCCACTCTTGCCTACTTGTGCTCTATCTCTCGGCAAATAAATAAAATCTTTAAATTTTTTTTTAAAGATTTTATTTATTTGACAGAGAGAGAGAGAGACAGTGAGAGAGGGAACACAAGCAGGGGGAGTAGGAGAGGGAGAAGCAGGCTTCCTGCTGAGTAGGGAGCCCGATGCGGGGCTCGATCCCAGGACTCCGGGATCACGACCCGAGCCGAAGGCAGACACTTAACCGACTGAGCCACCCAGGCACCCCTAAAATCTTTAGATCTTAAAAAAAAAAAGACTGAAAATCCAAAAGCAACTACAGGAAAAAAAGTAGATTTGGTAATACACAAACTTAAAAGTGTCTGCATGACAAAAGAGTATAAACAGTCAAAAGGCAAAAGACAAAATGGGAAAACCTTACATATTGATAAGTAGTCAACAAAAATTTATTCAACTAGCCATCAAAACTATAAATTACAAAAGCAAACTAGATTTTTTGCAAAATTCACAGAAATTGTGGAGAATCATTGCCTTCAGTTCTGACAAGGACACTGAACTTTTGTACACTGCTGAGGACACTGAAAGTCATCTTTTGTTAAGTAGCTGCCAAAACTTTGTACATAGTCTGGAGAACCCAGTGTACAAAAAGGAAAGTACGTTATTTAATGATAATAAAGACATTTGTAGGAGCAAAGAGGAAAAGCAAGGTGAAGGACAACAGCAGAATGGTTGAACACACTAGTATATCCGTACTGTGTAATGTAATGACCAAATATAGGCAAGGCCTATCTATACATGTTAAAAGGAATTGCTTATATATAGAACAATCCCATTTCTTAGAAATCCCTGTAACAATTTATATGTATGTCTGTGTTTACAGAAGAAGTATCAAAGGATCTATCCCCAACTGTTGATACCTTCAGATGGATGGGATTGAGCTGTAGGAGTGGGGCATAAAGAGTAAATTAACTTTTCTAGATACTTTTGTAGGTTTTGAGGATCCACTTTTATTTGATCAATAAACAATAAAAAGGTAAATTAGGTTTAAAATATAAAGTTCTTATTTTTGCAAGTGAAAAAATGATATTAGCTTAAGTTGATAATTTAAGAAATAGTGGTAGAAGTAAAAACTTAGAATTATGGCAGCAACCACCATAAGAAACAGAAAACAGAGGGGGTGGGGTCCTAAGGATGAGATGGCAGGCTTTTAAGCAGAATAAGGCTGCATATTCTTCAAGACAATTGGGCTTACATGCAGTACTGCCCTACAGAAGGGCTTTAAATGCCTTCATGACCACAGTAACCCATATTAAGAAAGCAAAAGCCAAATACATAAAACAAATCCACACAAGTAACAATTATGTATGTAAGTTGGGTCCCAATAAATTGAAAGCACTTTTTATACTCCCCATCATACCTTTAACACAACTTTTAGGTTATCCTCAAGTAGGAAAGTAGTGACATTCAAATGAGTTAAGGTATAAGAAGTAAAAAGGACCACAAACTTTATTAAAAGTAAAGGTAACATATAATATGTACAGATGGCACATGGTGCCAATTTTATTTGCAGTTATAGTACTCCAACTCATGTTTACAAGTTACACCTTTGCCACAGCCTTGGCTAAATCTTGAATTAGTGCAGAATTTAGCTGTGCCAGAGTGCTGATCTTAGCATGCTTAGATGTGGCATACTTGTTCTTGATAGTCTGGAAGAGAAAAGCATAGTAGTTAATGAAAGACAAAGAGGAAAACATTGTTAAGATCCCATGGTGCAGATATTCACTTAAAACATCAAATACTTAAAAAATAAGCTATGCATCAGGGTGTCTGGGTGGCTCAATAGGTTAAGCATCAAACTCTTGATTTCGGGTCAGATCATGATCTCAAGGTTGAGATCAAGCCCTGCACCGGGTTATGCACTGGGCGTGGAGCCTGCTTAAGATTCTCTCCCATAAAATAAGACGAAATCAGAGATGGAGATAAACTATAAGAGACTCAGAATTTTAGGAAACAAACTGGGGGTTGCTGGAGGGGAGGTAGGTGGGAGGATGGCATAACTGGGTGATGGGCATTAAGAAGGGCATGTGATGTAATGAGCCCTGAGTGTTATATGCAACTGATGAATCACTGAACTCTACCTCTGAAACTAATAATACAGTATATGTAAATTAATTGAATTTAAATAAAATTTAAAAAAATTCTCTCCTTCTGTACCCACCTCTTCCCATCTCTAACTGCCCCCCCAAAGATTTAAAAAAGGAAAAATAAGCCATGCATTTGCAGTCATGAAATCTTACGTATTTTCACTCTGCACCCTCCCACATCCCCCCACAACATCTACAGTACCCGACTTACCATGTGCTTTGTAAGCCCACGATTCACCATGACTATATTCTTAGCCAGGTGTTGCATAACATTTAGAAGGGATTCTTCAGTGTATGACAGATAATGCTGTAGAATTGGTGTCTATGGCAACAAAAGTTAATGTTAGAAATGCTCAACAATGCTTTTCATAAAATTTCTGTACCTTAGTCAAGAGTAGGGTAGGAAGAGATTCCATAGGACTGATTATAACTGAAATTTAAGATAAATTTAAGATGCCTTCTTCCCCAGGTACTCTTCTTTCATGCTTCTCTAGGACCCTGTATTTAAAAATCTATTATACACGTGCTCAAATTCTTTGACACCAACATTCTCATGCATATTCTACTCCAAGGGCATAGGGTAGCACATGGCAAACAGGAGAAATATTTGGTGCATCAAAGGAGTATGAATGAACTTCTAGCCTGTCATTTGACCTGAGTGTCTTCTTCTATATAGAAAGATGAAATTAGGTAATGAAGTGGGAGTATCCGATGAACACACGGCAAATAAGATAATCATTTTTAATCATTCTCTCAGTAGATGCTGTATTTTTAGAAACCATTAGAATTGTCCTTTAATGTAAAAAGTCCAGTATTCATGCAAACATCACTTACAATTTAAAAGCTTAGGGTAAACTAAGTCTATGGGACAGAGCTTACCCATTCACCGTTATCAAGAATTTTCAGTGCTAAGCAAAAAGCTCCTGCTGCAATCTGAGAAGGAGGAAAGTGCACCATATCGTAGTCCAACATAGTTAGTTCCATCAGGTATTTGGCCAAAGTATGTTGCTCAACATCAACCTGAAACAAAACCCACAGGTCTCAACTTCGGTCAGGGAATTCTGTATTGGCAATAAGCAGTACGCCTGTACCTATAATTACAAATGTTTGTCTATGAACTCTCAAATGCAATTGCCCATGGAAGGCCTTAATGAAAATATTAATATACACCCTGATTGGAAATAAAGAACATTTTTATGTCTTCCTCATGCGGATTTATAAGTCAGCTGAATTAGATCTGCTTGATTAGCAGTATTTCATCATGTACCATACTTAAAGTTACCAAAGAGATCTGTACCTCTCCAATCTTAGATGCTCTCCGAAGGAAATGCAGGGGTAGAGGGCGGCCCAAACCAAAATTTAAAGATCTTAGAATCTTCATTTCCATCTGTCTGATTTGGTGTTTAGTGTAAGTGTTGTCAGTCACAAAGGCAAAGTCACCAATTTCTGGAGGGTACATTTCTTCATATTTGCTTGCAATAAACATGGCAGTGACACCAACCAGCTGCAGCATCTTCTTGGGCACACAATTATTCTGCAATGGGAATTCCAACTGGATGAACAACTAATACGTACTTGAAAAAGGAGACAACAGAGCTATGAAGGGGACATGTGAAAAACACTCTTACAGCAAAATCTTAATGACACTACCCCAAGACAAATGTTAGCTGGAAAAAGTCTTTTTTTTTTTTTTAAGATTTTATTTATTTATTTGAGAGAAAGAGAGCATGAGCAGGATGGAGGGTTAGAGGGAGAGGAATAAACAAACAGACTCCCCGCTGAGCAGGAAGCCCCATGCGGGGCTTGATCCCAAGACTCTGAGATCCATGACCTGAGCCGAAGGCAGATGCTTAACAGACTGAGCCACCCAGGTGCCCCTGAAAAAGTGTTTATGACTCTGCTAGGATCCTGGAAGGGAGAACCCTCAATTACTGAATTATGCTCACCTGCATGAACCGATCAATAATGGAAACAGTCATGTACATGGTCTCCTGCAGTAACCTGAATTTCATTTGAACCTGTACTAGCCAGTCAATAAGGATGGCTCTCATGTTTCCAGTGACTTCACGACCCAGGAGGTATTTTGGTCTGACTGCTTGCTCTTCCTGCAAAAGAATGCTGATTATCCTTTAGAGGCAAGACTCCATGTGACATTTCTGTCCACAAATATTAGTCACCACAGAATAGTAATGCAGAGTTCAGAATCTCTAACAGTGCTCAACTTAATTACTCATACAGTCACTACATACAGCTCTGTCACTGAGGAAGAAAGCAAACCTTAAATAGGACAGTTTGACAGGTTTTTTATTATGCACAGATCTCATTATGTTCAACCTACCATCACTGCTACTTGCCCATACTCTGTACCCACTTCATCCAGACAAAGCTATCATGCCATCATCTTAAATCTTTTCACTTATGATTCTAAACCCAGAACCTAAGCTGTATGAAGTAGGGAAAGCTAGCAGCAGCTACTTCCCAGGTCAGCTGGAACCTGTGTGCTACCCACTCTCCTGCTCTAGGATTTAAAACCCCAAAACACTATAGAGAGAAAGAATGAACCATCAAGGACCAGCACATATGCCTGCTGAACCCACTTGGCCAAAGTTATAACTTTATTAAAAAGAAGGCAGAAGAAAACCAAAGTGGAAGGCTGGTCCTGGCAAGGAAGTTTCTATAGGACAATCCTATAGAAAATGGATGCCCAAAGAAGAGAATGCATTATTTTTTTTTTTAAAGATTTTATTTATTTATTTGAGAGAGAGAATGAGATAGAGATAGAGAGCACGAGAGGGGAGAGGGTCAGAGGGAGAAGCAGACTCCCCGCTGAGCAGGGAGCCCGATGCGGGACTCGATCCTGGGACTCCAGGATCATGACCTGAGCCAAAGGCAGTCGCTCAACCGACTGAGCCACCCAGGCGCCCAAGAGAATGCATTATTAACAAACGGTTGGGCAAATTTGGTACTGTACAGCTTATTAGCATACAGAATGCTTCCTTGTCTTGGGGTGGGAGACAAATGCCACTAATAGAAAGTTTCAGAAGTGATATGAAATGAAAGAAAACCAAAAACTTTTTTTGAGTGTACTCCACTTGGACACAAAGAACAATTTCCCTGGTATCACATGCACATCAGTCACAATGAGCCAAAATGCCTTGTATTCCTGGTGGTTATTTTTCAGCATATTCTCCGTTACCATCTCTCTCCTGCCTCTAATCCTCAAACTCAGAGCTTGGGACTTGTGCACTCCTAACTGTGATAGACATAAGTATATCAACCTATGGACATTTGTTAGAGTTATGGTATTATCCACTGTCACTTTGAACTTTACCTGTTCAAAATAGCAAATACAAGATGTCCTTAGTTTGATTACTGACTTGATTTTTGGTACTCTGTGAATGAGAATTTGGAAGTGGAATCTACTGTTAAGAAATACTATTCACATCCTGCTTGATTTATTGTAAACTGTCAGTGGAAAATGCCTTTTTTTTTAAGATCTTATTTATTTATTTGACAGAGAGAGACACAGCGAGAGAGGGAACACAAGCAGGGGGAGTGGGAGAGGGAGAAGTAGGCTTCCCGCTGAGCAGGGAGCCCGAAGTGGGGCTCGATCCCAGGACCCTGAGATCATGACCTGAGCCAAAGACAGACGCTTAACGACTGAGCCACCCAGGCACCCCGGAAAATGTCTTTAAATAAAGTTAAATGCAGTTTAAAAAAACAAAGATTCTAAAAATAATACAGACCTCAAGTTGTCTCAGATAAGCATAAATATCTTTCACATATTCACTGCAAAGGTTTGGATCAGCTCCATCTTCTGCATCCACATCATTCACTGCAAGAATTACATCAGAGAATGCCTGACACAGATATTCTTCTGCAGGGGCACATCCAGATGTTTCCATTGGGCTTGGAGAGGGAGTATCAACCTTGAAACAGAGAGACCTTTTGAAATAATAGCAAAGAGGAGCATACAATCTAGGAATGAAGGCCCAATTATTGGTACTAACTCAATAGACCAACTGCTAAACAGACATATAATTCATAATTCATTTCCTTAAAGGAAAAGTATCTTTCTTTTCAAATTTATTCAATTTCTCCTTAGGACAAGATTAATACAAAAAGCGAAAAGTCATAACAGACCGAGCAGATTTTAAGTTAGCAGAACCTAAACACCAATGGGTAAAACAGAGAAAAAGCAAAGAAAATCACATTCTAGACTTTCCTCCAAAGGAAATGAGTAAACAATCTGTTTATCAGCATCATGTTAAGTCAATCCAAATGAATGACAGTCTTTAGTCTTTATATCAAAACATGGACTGCTTCTCACTGCCCAGGAAAATGCAAGTTCTGTCCTGACTACTAAGGATTAACAAAACTTATTATTTTTTTTAAGATCTTATTTATTTGTCAAAGAGAGAGAACACAAGCAGGGGGAGTGGCAGGCAGAGGGAGAAGCAGGCTCCCCGCTGAGCAGGGAGCCCCTTGTGGAACTCGATCTCAAGACCCGGGAATCATGACCTGAGCTGAAGGCAGATGCTTAACCACCCAGGCGTTCCCCAGTTTTTTATTATTATTAGCCATTTCCTTCAAATTCCAGTTACCCCTTTGTTCAAACATTTATTGGCATTTTCTTCTAGTCAAGCTCTGTGTCAAACACTGCCTTTATAGTGTCCTCAAAGGGCTTTGAATTTAGAAGAGAGAAGTAAATGAAATGAGACTGATTCTAGTAACAAGGGTGAGGGCAAGTTAGGCAAAGTTCCAGGAGTTGATACTTGAGCTGCTTTGAAGGATGAAAAGGTTACTGTCTGAAAGAATGAGAGAGCGAGAAAGGCCTGTTTTATTAAGTGGGAGCGCAAAGTCAAGAATCAGTATGGGACTTTCAAGGAAACCTCATGTAGCTCGGCATGGCCAATTAAGAGACTGTGCATGCTCTAGGTTTCATGTGTTATATCCAGAATGTCAATACCAAAGCAACAGCCTCAAATCTCCTATCCTTAGGTATAAGGAGCTGGGCTGAACGACTTTACAGATCATTTTCTCAACTGGTTTTAACTATTATTTGTTTCTTAATTTAAAGATGTAATTGTCTTATTAAGTGATTCATGAAGTGAGCATCATCCCATCTAGCAAGTACAGATGCTCCTTAACTATGTTTTACTTTATTTTTTTTTTTTTAAGATTTTATTTATTTGAAAGAGTGAGAGTGAGAGAGCACAAGCAGCGGGGGAGCAGCAAAGGGACAGGGAGCAGACTCCTCACTGAGCAGGGAGCCTGATGTGGGGCTCAATCCCAGGACCCTGGGATCATGACCTGAGCTGAAGGTAGATGCTTAACCGACTGAGCCACCCAGGCACCCCCTTAACTACGTTTTAAAAAGTAGAGCTTCATTAAATGCAGTTCATTGTAATTTCAGCAAAGGAGCCCCTTCTATTTGCAGTGTTTCTCCTTCACGGGAGTGGATACATTTATGTAACTGATATTTAGTAAGTTCCTAGTTTTAGTTTTTGAGGCTGTTAACTCATCTACTCTCTGAAAAGCTACATTTTCTTTCTGCTTTACACCTTTATTCCAATGTTACAGAATTATTAAATACTCAGTGGCCACATTAGGGATTAAAAGGATTCAAGATAATGTTTCAGTCAATAAATTCCGGTCAGATGGCTTGTACCAAAGACCACAAATTCTTTGGTCCATGCAGCTCTCACTCGACACCATTCTCAAAGGGGTTGGGGGCAGTCTAACAAAATGATGAAGAGCCTAGCTTCTGAAGCCAGATGGCCTGGGTTTACATCCATAGATGCCACTGATTAGATGTGTGATTCTAGAAAAATTACTTAATGCTTCTCTAAGCCATTATCTAAAAGGTAAAGGTAATAATACAAGTAAGAGAGTCCATGTAAAGGTTATGCCAGTTAAAAGCACTTCAAGTGCAGAGCAGAGACCACCTCCTGCTAAGTACTCTATAAATGTTACTAGTATTACTATTTGTTCAAATGCTATCCCATGTATTATAAAACAAGGGGAAAGAAACACCAACAGATTGGATGGAGAAAGGCAGAGTAAATTTACCAAAATAGGCTCAGGCGAAAGTTTTTCTTCTTTAACAGGCTCAGGTTCTGGTTCTGGTTCTGGCACAGGCTCAGGCACAGGCTCGGGTGCCTTTTCCAGAGGTTTAGGTATTTTTTTAGCAATAACTTTTCCAGGAACCAAAGTTTTTGCTTCCTGTGGATGAAAGGACGAAAATGAAATGTTTCCCCACCAAGGGTCACAGCTATAGAGTGGACTCTTACAGAGAGAGAAGTGGGCTCAGGAAGATAGTTACCTTTTTCAGAGGCAGTTTGGCCTGTGGTTGTTCGCTGACTTTGTTACCAATGTCTCCGAGAGCCGTTCTCGGCCTCAGCCCGGGTTTGGAGGCCGCAGTCGTGGCCAGAGGCACGCGCTTTGCCCCTGCCATACTGATCTTTGCCTTATTTTCAACATTAACTTTTGTGTTCTGAAAGAAACAAGACCACTTTCAGGGCCGGCCCAACCAGCCACGTTAGAGTTAAGTCAAGGGTCAGTGAAGGTGGGGCAAGAGAGAGGCTCTCAGAAGAAAAGCTGGCTGTAAAAATTGGGTTCCGAAGGGAAACCGGGGTTCCAGGATCCACGCTTCGGCTGTGACAAGCCCATTTCTTCCCAGAACCTCTTCACTCACCTACTGAGGGGCTGCCGGCTTAGTCCCCGGCGACTCTGAACTCTAATTTACATTTGAAAGGAAATCGGAAAAGCCTCCAAAGGCAGGCACCTTCTCTCCGGGAAGGGGGATACGCGGTTGGTGGGAGCTCATTCAGCGGCCCTCTACCACATTTTAAAAGAGGGTTCCTGTCCACCCTCCACCGCCGTCGCCCCTCGCGCCAAACATTCATCCAAGGACGGCCCCGTCCTCTTCCTTTCTCCGCGGGGCCCCCAAACGCCCCCACCGTGCCAGGGACCCACCGATCCCCCCCATCCTCCTCTCCAAATCGCTGCCTTAGTCCACTCGGGGAATGCGGGGGAGGGGGGGGTGCTCCGGCAAGGGACCGAGGACGAGAGGACGCGCAGCGAGCGAGGAAGGCCGCGTCTGCTCACCCTGGTGACCCGGAGGGCCATGGCTTCGTCTTCACCAGGCAGCTGCTCAGTGGGGAGAAGCAGAGCGCGGGAGCCACCAAAGAGCCGGGGACCTGAAGCCAGCGCAGATCAACAGCCGTTCCTCCGCAGCACGCCGGGAGGAGCCGGGCCGGCCTCAGGTTTAAACCCCGCACTGCTCCCTCCTTATTGGTCAGTTCGTGGCACTCGCTCCCTTCCCATTGGCGGCTGCCTGTTCCTCCGAGAATGCGTTTCCTGGGCGACCCTGCGGAGACGTTCGAGAGCGGGCGGGGCCAGGCCTTTGCTCCCGGGGCAGCTGTGCGGCCAGCTGGGGAGGCGAGCCGGAGGTGCGCGACCCACCTGCGGGGGGGCCGGGGAGGTGTTGCTGGTGCGCTGCGGGAGCTAACCGGGGGCATGGCTGGTGTCCCTGCGGCGGGGGACAGTGGAGCCGCCTGAGTTTGAGAACCTGAGCAGCAGTTACGGCTCTAGTCCCACTTAATTGTTACACAGTTCCCTCTTTGCTGCGGCATGTAGCAGGAAAGGCTTTTATGTACATTCTTTCATTTGACTATTCAGCAGCCCTCTGGGTGAAGGGCCTGAAGCTCAGAGAGGCTTTCAGTGACTTTCCCAAAGTCACAAATTCGTAACATGGGAAATAAACTTCCCTGATGTTTCCACAACACTAATGGTCTGTTAAAAATATTGTCACCTTCTTAATCTGCCCGATTACTTTAATCGAATTGCTTCCCAGAGCCAATCTTTTGTTTTAGCTGTTTATTTGAAAATAATTTCAAACTTAGGGAAGTTGCAAACAAAAATATTACAAGGAATACATGTATACCTTTTGCCCAGATTCAAGTATCCTTAACATATTACCTCTTTTGCTTTACCATTAGATCTATGTCTAACTGTATGTAAAAATTTTCTTCCTGAAACATTGAAGGATAAGTTATATATATTTATGGCCCTTGATCCCTTAATTCTTTGGAGTGTATTTCCTAAGAAAAAGGTATATTCTCCTACATAACCGCAATAGTTATTAACTTCATAAGTTTACATTATTACAATATTTCATGCAGTCTAGTTTATATTCCAGTTTTGTTAGTTGATCTGATAAGGTCCCTTAATAGTATTTTCTCTTCCCAGGACGGGATGCAGTCTAGGGCCAGATGTTACATTTAGCTTCCTTTAATCTGGAATAGTTTCCACAGCTTTTCCTACAATGCATAGGATAGCTCCCACCCTCCCAAGTACACACATAATTTATCCAGCCCAAAATGTCAATAGTCTGGACATGCCAAACTTGAGAAATCCTGCCAACTATGTACATACCTATAGATTCATTTCTATTCAGTATGCTAGTTTTTGATGCTTAATTAGCATAAGTATCATGGATCACCTCCTTTCTTTATGATACTTAAAATTTTGGGGTGCCTGGGTGGCTCAGTCGGTTAAGCATCTGCCTTTGGCTCAGGTCATGATCGCAGGGTCCAGGGACTGAGCTCCATGCCGGGCACCCCGCTCAGGGGAGAGCCTGCTTTTCTCCCACTGATGCTCCCCCTGCTTGTGCTCTCTCTCTGTCAAATAAATAAATAATCTTTAAAAAACAAAAACTTATGTGACTTTCTCCTCAGTGAGCTACTCAATGTGAAGTCAATGAACTCAATGTTCTCTCTTCTGGCCAAATTAATAGGGCTAACTACATGCCAGGCCCTGTTCTAAGTGCTAGGAATCTAGCTTTGAATGAAACAGAGAAGATCCTCACTTTCACAAAACTTATATTCCAGTAGGAGAAAAGAGAAACAAAACAGGTAAACAAGTAAGTGAAATAGAAATAAAATTAAAAATTTAAAAAAAAAAGCCAGATACTACTAAGGGCTAGGCAGAGAATGAAAAGAAGTGATGTAGAGAGTAACTTGTGTAGCTTTAGACTTGGTGGTCAGGGATAGTCTGAGAAGGTGATGTAACTCCTAGGTTAAGCTGGGGCTTAAATGTCAAGAAAGAGAACATTCCCGATAGAGGAAATAGCCTGTGAAAACCCCGTGATAGGAATGAGTTTGTCATGTTCAGAAAAGCCAATATGGCTAGAGTATAGGGGACAGAGTAGAAGTGAGATTGAAGAAATTGGAAAGCATAAGTTTATACAAGTCCTTATAAACCAAGGGGTTTGAGTCTGGGCTATGTAAGTACATCAGAAGTCTTTGGGGGTTTCAAGGTGTGGCATAATCCATCTTTCAAAAAGATGACCTTAGTTACTGTGGAGAGAATGTATGTAGGTGGGGAGGAGGAGGAGGAAGAGGAGGAGGAGGAAGGAGAAGAGCAGCTGGAGGAGACTTCAAGAGGCTATAGTAGTTGGCTAGGCAAAAAGATGATGGCTTGGATGGTACTAGTAGCACTAAACAGAAACGGATGGCTTCTGAATAAATTTTGGAGGTAGGTTTGCTGGGTCTTGATGGCTTGCATACTTGGGAGTGAGAGAAAATGGAATCAAGGGTAACTCCCAGGTTTTGGCCTGAGTAACTAAAACAGACATAGATGAGCAGCTTTTAGTGGGTAGCAGGTTGTGGGTAGGAGATTAAGAATTCTGCTATATTTGGAAGGCTTAACGATATGCAGAAGAGGTCCACTAGGCAGACTCAGGGTGGGAGCTAGACGGCTGTAGATGGTATTTAAATCCTGACAAGGAGGAGCTCATCTAGAGAAGGAATGTAAAGAAGCCTACATGCCAGGAGCAAGCCCTGGGGCCCTCCATATTTAAAGACTGAACGAAATGGGAGAAGCCTGTTAAGAAAATTGGGCAATAAGATCAGAGAGGTAGGAGATCAAACAGTGGTGTCTCAGAAAAGAGGTGATGTTTCACTGAGGGAACAGCGGTTTACCATGACCGACTAAAAATACATATTGTCTGTTTCTCCTCGAAGACAGTAAAGGGATTTTTAAAAATGCGTAACTCTCAAAGATAGGTGAGGAGACACTAAAGACAACATTTTGGAAGCAGGAAAGCCAATCGAAAAGTGGTGATAGAAGGAGCAGAGAGCCCAAGAAAGTTGAAATCTAAGCTGGCAGTGGAAAACCAGAAAGCAAACCGATTCTGGCTTTAGACTCCAGCACGTTTCAGGAATTGGAGGTACCAGGAGCCTATAAAATCGATGGTGTAGGTGGAGCTGAAAACAGAATTTGTTGCTTCTCTCCTGCACATCTGAGTGTAGTGAGGGTGCAGCCTCTTTCTGGTCCCAGCTGATGACTGGAGGTTTATGTTCAGGGATGCCGAACTAAAGGAACTCTGGATTCAGATACCAGGCAAGCTGGGAGAGGAGAAAATAAATTCTTCGATACCAAATGGCGAGTCCTTCAGTTCCTTTCTTCCACTCAGTCCCCTAAATGCAGGTAGCTGAACTTAATACCCTCCAAAATAAGATAAGAACATGCTTCTCTGGCAATGGACCAGCCCCAGAGAAAAGTCTCAAAAACACTGATGGTTAGGGTAGCCAAAGAAATGGTTGGGTCAACCTGAAAGCAATGCTCACTACTTGGCCAACTTGCACACTGACTCTGAACTTTTTTTTTTAAGATTTTATTTAATTATTTGCGAGAGAGGGAACACAAGAGGGGAGTGGGAGGGGGAAAAGTAGACTCCCTGCTGAGCAGGAACCCAATGTGGGACTCGATCCCATGACCCTGGGATCATGACCTCAGCCGAAGGCCGATGCTTAACCCACTGAGCCACCAGGCATCCCCGGACCCTGTATTTCTAATCAATATTTTGGTGTCTAATTTTTAACTATTAATAGCCAGCCAGTGAGCACCAGACATTTGAAGAAATGCTCCAACTTGAAAGAGATCAAAACAAAGAAAAAGAAATTCTAAGTGAACAAGCAATTTGAGGAGTAAAAAGCTAAAAAATGGAAAATAACTCATCACCCATATCATCAGAAAAATAAAAATAATGCATCCACAAGCAACTTTACAAAAGAGCGCTGGGAACTTAAAAATATGACAGCAAAAATTAAAAATGCAATAGGTTTGAAAGAAAAAGTCATGAAACTTTCCCAGAAAAAAGGATAAAAAAGATAAAGAGGTAGACTATAGAAAAGCTTAGAAAATTAGAGATCATTCCACAAGGTCTAACACACAACTAATAGTTCCAGAAAAATAGACCAGAGAAAATTCAGAGAGGATACTGTTAAATATATAATGCTGGAAAACTGCCCAAAACCAAAGAACATGAGTTTCATGCATTCACGTGTGGGCACTCTGCAAAATAAATGCAGAAAAGATGGATCCCATGACATACTGTGCTGACATAAAACATTAAGAATCAAGGAAACAAAATCAGGATATACAAAGGATCCAGAATCAGAATGGAATTAGACTTTCAAGAGCAATGTTGAAAGCTAGAAGATTCTGAGGGAAAATGATATTCAATTTATAAATCTGTACCCAGCCAAACCATCAAACAACCATGATGTTGAATAAAGGCATTTTCAAGTTTACATCTAAAAAATTATCTCGCATGTACCCTTTCTTAAGAAATTATTGGTATGTGGTCTTCCAAAACAAGGATGAAGATAAAAAGAATTAGATGTGGGATCTAAAATACAGTAGTTCCAACACAGCAGAAAGGCAAAAGAAATTCCCAAGACTTACAGGATCCCAGGCTGGCTCTTTCCAGTAGGCTTGGGGTGCCTGTACGGCGCTGTCGCTTAAGCACTGGACTTTTGATTTTGACTCAGGTCATGCTCTGGGGGTTGTGGGATGGAGCCCCGCATCAGGCTCCGAGCTCAGTGCAGAGTCCGCTTAGGATCCCCTCTCCTTCTCCCTCTGCCCCTCTCCCCTCTTGTGCGCGCGGTCTCGCTCTCTCAATAAATAAATAAATAAAATCTTCCATTAGGCCTAGAGATAAATCAGGGCATGGTGGAGTTAAACAATAAGAACAGTGGGCTTGAACTGGGACATCTCCAAGCAAAAAAAATGAAACTGATACATTACCTGATGTATTTGAACTTACCAAGCAGAGATTTACACTTCTGGTAGAATAGGAGATAAATTAGTGATAGGTACAGAAAAACTAGGCAAATGGAAAATAAACAAGGTAATATTAAGTCTGAGCAAGTTGGAAGTTGTTAAAAGATGGAGATGTAATCATAATATGGTACATAGGGCACTGTGGTAAATCATAGTCATAATAATGGGAACATTGAATATTGACTTAATCAGAAATTATTATTCTAGGGGCGCCTGGGTGGCTCAGTTGTTAAGCGTCTGCCTTCGGCTCAGGTCATGGTCCTGGGGTCCTGGGATCGGGCCCGGCATCGGGCTCCCTGCTTGGAGGGAAGCCTGCTTCTCCCTCTCCCCCTGCTTGTGTTCCCTCTCTCACTGTGTCTCTCTCTGTCAAATAAAGAAATAAAATCTTAAAAAAAAAAAGAAAGAAATTATGATTCTACTATACTGGGAAGGTGGGGGAGAAGAGAGAGGGATGTATATGAGTGTGCATGCATGCTGGTGATGGTATTAAAACCCGCATCTTCCACTGCAAGGAGCTAGTGGGCAATTTTTAAAACTATGTCTCAGGGGCACCTGGGTGGCTCAACCAGCTGCCTTCTGCTCAGGTCATGATCTCAGGGTCCTGAGATAGAGCCCCACCGAGTCAGGCTCCTTGCTCAGCAGGGTCTCTGCTTCTCCCTCTGCTCCTCCCCTCCTCCCCTGTGCTCTCTCTCTCAAATAAATAAAATCTTTAAAAAACAAAACAAAACTGTATATCCCAAAAATAGCATTATAAGGACATTATCGAAATTATGACTGTAAATGAAATTGCACAGTTAAGAATAGAAAATGGTTCCTTTTAGAGAGCAGGAATGGGGGACAAGGGTGTGCTGATTTTGTTTTAAATTTTATTTTATTTTATTTTTTTAAAGATTTTATTTATTTATTTAATTGACAGAGAGAGAGAGAGAGAGAGAGAGAGCGAGAGAGGGAACACAAGCAGTGGGAGTGGGAGAGGGAGAAGCAGGCTTCCCACTGAGCAGGGAGCCCGATGCGGGGCTTGATCCCAAGACCCTGGGATCACGACCTGAGCCGAAGGCAGATGCTTAACCAACTGAGCCACCCAGGCGCCCCTGTTTTAAATTTTAAAGAACAATTTGACTTTTTAAAACTATGCATAACAGAACATACACCTTGATTAAATCTTAATTGGGACAAAACACTATAAAAGAGAAATTTGGGGATGAATTTTGAAATGATTGGGAAAATTTGAAACTTGACAAAAATGTTATTTATGAATTCTTAATTTACCCAGGTATAATAAATATAATAAATATCAATAAATTTAATATCATAATAATATGATTATAAATGTAAGCTTACTCTAGGGTGTTTATATATATACGAATGTAGCTAAAATTAGCCATATTTGCTTTCATATTGGTTAGATCTAGATAATGCGCATAGGATATAGAGGTGATGATTATAGTGTTCTTTCCATTTTGTGTGTGTTTGAAATTTTACTTTTTAAAATATTTATTTATTTATTTGAGAGAGAAAAAGCCAAGCAAGAGCAGGGAGAGGAGGGGCAGAGGGAGAAGCAGACTTCCCGCTGAGCAGGGAGCCTGACACGGGGCTTGATCCTGGGACCCTGGGATCATGACCTGAGCTGAAGGCAGACGCTTAACGACTGAGCCACCCAGGCGCCCCTGAAATTTTAAATATTATAATTTTAGAAAAGAAAAACATGCATAGCAGACAGTCTCTCCTCGGCAGTCCTACCTGCTGCTCCCTTGGGGTGTATTCAATAGACTTCTATTTCTTAAAAATAGATAAATAAATAAATAAAAGCATGCACATTTCTAACTGAAAGAAGATTAAGTTAAAGACAAGGAGTAGTTATGTTGACTGAAAATGAGGTAAGACAGAGCTGGAAATAGGAGTGAAAAAGGACACTGAAGATAAATACATAGAAACATCATGAAGTAACTTCTTCAGTGGGACACTGTTCCCAGTGGTAGAACTAGGGTATACTCACCTTATTTTTTTATTTTATTTATTTATTTATTTATTTGACAGACAGTGAGCACAAGTGGGGGGGGGCAGCAGGCAGAGGCAGAGGGAGAAGCAGGCTCTCCGCTGAGCAGGGAGCCCGATGCAGGACTCCATCCTGGGACTCCATCCTGGGACTCCATCCTCATGACCTGAGCTGAAGGCAGACGCTTTACCGACTGAGCCACCCAGGCGCCCACATCTTTTTTGTTTTGTTTTGTTTTAAGTAAACTCCACACCCAACATGGGGCTTGAACTCACCACCCTGAGATGAAGAGTCCCACGCTCTACTGACTGAGTCAGCCAGACGCCCTAGAGCCAATGTATACTTTAACAAACACTTAGCCACTGTCCCTTGAATTGTTCATAGCAGTTTTGCCTTTTTTTTTTTTTTAAGGTTTTAGATGCTACATGTAACAACAGT
Organism: Callorhinus ursinus; assembly: GCF_003265705.2. NCBI lineage: Eukaryota > Metazoa > Chordata > Mammalia > Carnivora > Otariidae > Callorhinus > Callorhinus ursinus. The sequence goes on from NW_027397085.1 coordinate 8,267,121, forward strand.
TAAGGAGGTTATACAATAGAGTAAGTAGTCCTCCACAGAGGAAAATGTATTAAAAGGTTCTTGGGTATCCTTTAAAAATATTCTGTGCACATAAAAGAGTACAAAGATTTTTTTTTTTAAGATTCTATTTATTAGAGAGAGAGAGAGAGAGAGAGAGAAAGCATAAATGGGAGGAAGGGCAGAGAGAGAAGCAGACTCCCCACTGAGCATGACTTGAGTTGAAACCAAGAATCAGACGCTTAACTGATTGAGCTACCCAGACGCCCCAAGAGTACAAAGATTATAAAGAATTTTTTAAATCTTTTTTTTCAAAATATGAATAAATCAAGATTGTTCAACCAATAAATACTTTCTTGGCTTCAATTATGTTTTGTACACTGTGCTAGATTCTAGGGATACCTGCTGTTAAGGTACACATTCTTACAGATGTGAAGATAAAGTATTACAATATGTTTGTATTAGATAAGATTTCTTTCTCTCATCAGCCTCTTGTCTTCCCTTTTTCATCTGTCATGGGCGGGAGTGGGGGGAATGGGGGAACAGGGGGACTTTGGTTTAAAAGACCAAGAGTACATTTGCATCAAAATTCTATTATAAGGACTTTTTGTTGCAGGTGATAAGAACCCCACTGCAACTGGTTTAAATAACAAAGGAAAATTATTGGCTCTCTCAAGTGGAAAGTCCAGGGAATACCTAGCATCAGGCATGGTTGATTTCAGGTCTCAAGCAAAAGAGGGTGCTTATCTATATCTTGAGCTTTCCTCTCTTTGAACTTTAAGAATCTTTCAATCTTTACAGAAAAAAAAATAACAGAATGCCGTATTGTGAGAGCAAGAAGCTTCAAGATAATCTCTGCTTCTACTCAAACCCTACTGTGTGTGTGTGGATGGGTGTGGGGAACACGCGGATTTGTTTATAGAAGTAAGAGTGTTAAAGAATTGATACCTGAGAAGGTAGGGAAAAATTGTTTTTGTTATATTTAAAATGTGGCTCTATGTATTTAAATTTTTCTTGAATTGGCTCTCCTGTAAACTACTTCTTAGCACTGAAGCTCTTTTTGTAGAGATTAACCAGAGTGGTCTTCCAAGGGAACTTGATTTTTTTTTTTAAGGTTTTATTTATTTGAGAGAGAGAGAGAGTGCCCACCTGCGCGAGCACAAGCAGATAGGGGCAGAGGAAGAGGGAGAAACAGACTCACTGCTGAGCAGGGAGCCCAACGTGGGTCTTGATCCTAAGACCCTGGAATCATGACCTGAGCCAAAGGCAGATGCTTAACCAACTGAGTCACCCAGGCACCCCAAGCAAACTTGGTTGTTTTTGATGTGGTGGTGGTTTTTGTTTGGTTTTCAGACACTGCTCTGGGAATAAGCTATGCCCCGAGGTGAAGTATTTCACAACGGAATATCACACTCATTGAGAAATCTTGTTACAAACCCTAATTTATTTGTTTTTAATTTTATTTAAAAAATAAAAAAAATTATTAGAGAGAGAGAGAGCACAAGCAGGGGGAGTGGGAGAGGGAGAAGCAGGCTCTCCGCTGAGCAGAGAGCCCGATGCGGGGCTGGATCCCAGAACCCTGGGATCATGACCTGAGGCAAAGGCACACACTTAACCAACTGAGCCACCCAGGCCCCCCAGTTCATATTTTTAAAGTTTATTATTTTTTTTTAGTAATCTCTACACCCAATGTGGGGCTTGAACTCATGACCCTTAGATGAGTCACACGCTCCTCCGACTGAGCCAGCCAGATGCCCCAAACCCTAACTTTAATCCTTGTAGTAACAAGGATTGCAACACACATTCTATGTGCTAAGTGATGGCAAGAACACAGAAGCAGATTTTTTTTTTAAAGATTTTATTTATTTAATTGACAGAGAGAGAGAGAGAGAGAGACAGCGAGAGAGGGAACACAAGCAGGGGGAGTGGGAGAGGGAGAAGCAGTCTTCCTGCCGAGCAGGGAGCCCGATGCGGGGCTCGATCCCAGGACCCTGGGATCATGACCTGAGCCGAAGGCAGACGCTTAACCATCTGAGCCACCCAGGCGCCCCTTTCATTCATTTCTGTAAGCATGTATCTCTTCATTCTTTTACATATTTTTATATGCTCAGTAACTATTGCTTTCCTGTAAGGACAGAGGCCGTATCAGACCTTTTTGCGTCATCTACCCTGCTTTATACATATACAAGGCCATTAATGCCTCTCTTGTCTAAATAGGTAGGTGCCGGGCGCCTAGATGATGATCTACAGGTCTATGGTTAACTTGTAACCTGGTATTCAAGTACCCCGAGCGCTCTGATTTTAACTAATTCCATATTCAAAAGCCATGATTATGCAAAACTAAACTACTAATGCGTTTACACAGTTCACTGTGGTGGAATTAAGGCCCTTGCCATCTTATTTCCACCAGTCCTATAGGTCTGTCAAATGCCTCCTCCTCTTGTGAGGCTACACCTTTTTTCAGCTAAAAGTAATCTCTCCATAATTGGAAATTTGCCCTCCCATATGGCACCAAATCTCTCCAAATCTTGAATTATAGTTATTTTCATCCTACCTTCTCTGCTGTAGTAAGTGTATTGAAGAAAGTTTTTTTTTTTTTTTTTTTTTTTACCTTAAATAGCAAACTTACAAATAAGAGGCAATGAACATGTTACATCGTCCAAGTCACCATCCTCTCTCACTCACTTGGATTTTGGCAAAAGCCTTCTAACTCTTCCCTAGATTGCACTGTCACTCTCCTACCTTGATCCTTTCGAAACCTATCAGCTCCAGTCCCTTCCTCAAAGCCCTGCACAGGTTTTCCATGTCCTCACACCACCTGCCTGATTTTGCTCTCACACTGGTTTTCTTGCTATCCTAGCGTGTTAAGCACCTCCTGCCTCAGATGCCTTTGCATTTGATGCTTTGTCTAGAATAGTGGATATTTGTAGAATATGGTCTAGGACACTAGATACTGTTTACCTCCTTACTTAAAACAGGTTCTCGCATCTTCTTCCATAGAGATCCTCTTTGGCCAATCTCTAGCACCCTGTTTCTCTCCTTGTATTCTGCTTCAGTTGAGTGTCAGTCCTGAAAACAGAGAGCCTGGTTTGGAAAGTTGGCTTTACCACTTAGCAGGTGTAAGATTTGGGGCAAATTAATTTAACTTTTTTTTTTAAGATTTTTATTTATTTGAGTGAGCAAGTGAAAGAGAACACAAATGGAGGTGGGGTGGGGAAGGGTAGAGGAGAGAAGCAGGCTGCCCACTGAGCAGGGACCCTGACAGGGGACTCGATCCCAGGACTCCAGGATCATGACCTGAGATGAAGGCAAACGCTTAACCGACTGAGCCACCCAGGCGCCCCTAATTAACCTTTTTCTGCCTTTGTTTCCTTATTAATAAAATGGAGTCATTATATATTTATTGCTTAGGACATTGCCAATAAGATACATGGTAAGGAGTCAATAATTTATTGCTTTTCGTCAGTATTTATCACAAACTGTTTTTCACATATTAGTCTGTCTCCTCCATTGGGGCAGGACTTTGTTTCATTGATGACTTTAGCCCTATAGCAGAGTCTTGGTATATATAAAGGATTTCAGTAAATTTTTGAGTATGAATGAACTTATTGAATGCTTAAAAAACCATAAACAATTGAATTTTATTATTTTCTTAGGTTTTCCCTATGTGAATATTAATATTGGCAGATCTATGTACTATACTTTGTTGCAGGGGGAAACCTCCTTGGTCTTTAAATTCAAATGGAAAATAGCAATAAGGTGGAACAATATGTACCTGAAAAAATCTGCTCCACCATACTGAATTATTGAACTAGGGCAGTTAATGCAAACTTAGTAGGTGATAATGCCAGAGTGCTGGGAGAAAAAAATGCATGAGATGATCATGCAAACTGCTTATATGGTGCCTAGCATATGGTAGCTTCTAAATTAATAATCACTAACAAATTATAAGAACACTTAAAAAAGAAAATGCAATAATATAGAAGTTAAATTGTAAGTTAGCTTTTGACAATGAGGGGCGCCTGGGTGGCTCAGTCGTTAGGTGTCTGCCTTCAGTTCAGGTAGTGATCCTAGCGTCCTGGGATCAAGCCCCGCATCGTGGGCTCCCTGCTCCGCTGGGAAGCCTGCTTCTCCCTCCCTCACTCCGCCTGCTTGTGTTCCCTCTCTCACTGTGTCTCTGTCAAATAAACAAATAAAATCTTTTAAAAATTAAAAAAAAAAGATTTTGACAATGATATATACCTATGCTGGATGCAGATATAGAACATTCCCATCACTTCAAAACTATGCCCCTGGGGAGACAAATTCCATCTCCCCAAAGCAACCATGTAGTAGGCAGAATAATGAGCCACTCCCCTGCAAGGTGTCCTTGCCAGAATGCCTACAACTTGAGAATATGAATATACCTTTGAATATGTTACATGGCAAAGGGACTTTGAAGACCTCAAGATAGGGAGATTATTTTGGATTACCTGGATGGGCCTGGTGTAACCCCATGAGTCCTTAAAAGTAGAAGAGGAGAGCAGAAAAGTAGGTCAGAAGAAGATATAACAGTGGGGAAAGAAACAGGAGAGATTGGAGGTGTGAGGAGCACATGACCCACTGTTGCTGGCTGTGAAGATGAAGGAAGCCAAGGAATACAGGTGGCCTCTAGAAGCTGGGAACAAACAATGAAACAGGGACCTCAGTCCTACAACCACAAACACTAAATTCGGCCACCCACCTGAATGAGCAAGGAAATCGATTCTCCCCCAGGGCTTCTGGAAGAAACAGTCCTACAGCACCTTGATTTTAGCCCAGTGAGACCCATATTAGATTGCTGATATACAGACTGTAAGACAGTTAAACACCTAAGTTTGTGGTAATTTGTTACGACAGCAATAGAAAATATAAACCATTTCCTGAGCTCTATCAAGATCGTCTTTGTTTTTGGATTTCAAGTACATGTAATCAGAAAGTATGGACTCTTGAGTCTGGCTGCTTTCACTTGACATAGTATTTTTGAGATTTACCTCTATTTTTGAAACAGTAATTTTTTTTTTTTTAACTGCTGAGTACTGTTCCATAATGAATACACTACAACTTACTTATCCATCTTCTTGTTGATGGGTATTTGGGTTGTTTCTGGTTTTTGGTTATCATGATTATGTACATTCTTGTACAAGTTTTTTTGTGACACACCTTTCCATTCTTTGGGTAAACTTGGGTAAATACCTAGGAGCAGAACTGCTGGGTCACAGGGTAGATGTATAACTTTCAAAGAAATGCAAACAGTTCTCCGAAGTGGCTGTATCATTTCATTCTCCCACTTGCACTGAGTTCCAGTTGCTCCATATCCTCACTTCACTGAACTGAGCACTTAAAACGTATTTCATTGTGTACCTCAACAAAATAGCAGAGAAGAAAAAAATAACAGAATACCATATTTGTATATGCAGAAAATATAATATTCATCATCTATCTCAGAAACTGTACTGTGGATAGACAGAACAAAGCACAGAAAAAATTTTGATTAAAAAATCCAATTTTACCATTTTAATTGTATTATATACATTATTTACTAGAAAATTTTCCTTCTGAAAATCACTCTAAAAATGAAATGAACACTAATGGTTTTATAACTGAACTCAGTTTAGCACCTATGTATAATCTCTGCATATGAATTAAGGCTATAAAGAAATGTTTGCCTTAAAATTCTTAAATTTTAAGAATTTGTCTTAAAAATTAAAAAAATTCTGATAGAATTTTTATTATGTGAGGGGTGTCTGGGTGGCTCAGTAGGTTAAGTGGTTGCCTTTGGCTCAGGTCATGATCCTGGGATGGAGCCCCACATTGGGCTCCCTGCTCAGCAGGGGGCCTGCTTCTCCCTCTCCCTGCCGCTACCCCTGCTTGTGCTCGCTCTAATAAATAAAATCTTTAAAGAATTTTTATTATGTGAGCCTTATTTATCTATTTTTCTATATATTTATTTTTAAGTAATCTCTATGCCCAACATGGGGCTTGAATTCACCACCCTGAGATCAAGAGTTACATGCCCTACTGAGTGAGTCAGCCAAGCACCATCTTAAAATATTTTAAGACATCTAACATTGCTGAGGGGAGGTAAACTGTTACAATCTCTATACACTACAATTTAGTGTATTTTTCAAATTTATAAATGCCCTAAATCCTTTGACTTTAAAATCCTGCATGCTGGAATATATTCCACATATTTATTTGTACATGTGCAAAATAGTATTTGTGCAAAGCTGTTCATACCAGCAGTCTGTAACAGCAAGACATTGGAACCAACCTAAAAACTGCATCAGTAGGGTTACTTCACAGCTAAGGAAAAAAAAACGGGCTACTTTTTAATGTTTGTTATAATTTCTAAGTGAAAAATGATACATACATGTATTTGTATATTCATAAAATATCTGTAAGGATATACTATAAACTGACAAGTGTGGTAATTTCTAGAGAGGAGAGCTGTGTATCTGAGTGACAGGGGTGTGAAGCTTTTTGCCATTTATTCTTAAAATTTTTATTTATTTGACAGAGAGAGACAGCGAGAGGGAACACAAGCAGGGAGAGTGGGAGAGGGAGAAGCAGGCTTCCTGCTGAGCAGGGAGCCCGATGTGGGGCTCGATCCCAGGACCCTGGAATCATGACCTGAGCTGAAGGCAGACGACGCTTAATGATTGAGCCACCCAGGCGCCCCACCATTTATTCTTAAATTCTGAACCATGTGACCATTAACTAGTAAAAACAAATATCTCTGCATTGATATAATAAATATTTTAGGGGAGAATCATAATCTAAATTTAAAGGAAAACCAGAACCCTTAGAGATATCTAATTATAACTAGCTTCATTTTTTTTTTTTTAAAGAATTTATTTATTCATCTGTCAGAGAGAGAGAGAGAGACCTCAAGCAGGGGGAGCGGCAGGCAGAGGGAGAAGCAGGCTTCCCACCGAGCCGGGAGCCTGATGTGGGACTCGATCTCAGGACCCTGGAATCATGACCTGAGCCGAAGGCAGATGCTTAACCGACTGAGCCACCCAGGCATCCCTAGTTTCATTATTCTATTGAAATTAGGAAAGTTTAAAGTCTGATCAATTATTATGTAAAAAGAATAATAAATCTATAACAGATGTAAAGTTATTTCTTTTTTTAAGATTTTATTAATTTGAGAGAGAGTGAAAGCAAGGGAGATCACAGAGGGAGAGGGAGAAGCAGACTCGCCGCTGAGCAGAGAGCCCGATGCAGGGCTTGATCCCAGGACCCTGAGATCATTACCTGAGCCAAAGGCAGCCGCTTAACTGACTGAGGCACCCCTAAAGTTAATTCTAAGTGGAAATCACACGCTTTCCCAAACTGGTAATATGGGAAAAAAAACAATGGCTGGAGATAAAAAGAAGAGGAGAGAAATTAATAGGTGTGGTAAACAACCACCACCACCCTTCTTGGGGTAAATGAACTGTTGAACAGGCCACTGCGGTATTATTTTGAACTTTAAAATATAGTTTATATCTTGGGATGCTGATTTTAATAGAAAAAAGATAGACAAATTAATGAAAGCTACCTTTGAAGGCAGGTTTAGAATAACAATTCCTCAACTTTATTGAGCCCTTTTCAATTTTCAATTCATTAAGGAAATTTTTTTTCAATTCATTTCACATACATTATTCCTTTTACTCCTCATAACCCTATGAACTTGAGCAAATTTTATTCTGGTTTTATGTACAAGGGAAAAAAAAAAAAGATACCCAGAGAAGATGATTTGCCTAAAGTCACAATGTATGAGCTAGAACCCATATCCTGGTGCTTTTATTTTTTTTTTTTAAAGATTTTATTTCTTTATTTGACAGAGAGAGACACAGCGAGAGAGGGAACACAAGCTGGGAGAGTGGGAGAGGGAGAAGCAGGCCTCCCATGGAGCAGGGAGCCCAATGCGGGGCTCGATCCCAGGACCCTGGAATCATGACCTGAGCTGAAGGCAGACGCTTAACGACTAAGCCACCCAGGTGCCCCCATATCCTGGTGCTTTTAATACTGGTTTCCCTACTTCCAATCCGCATCCCCTTCAGCCCCTGCCCTATGTCTCACCTTATCTCTCATCACAGTAATTTAATTTTTCTGCTGTTGTATGCCTCCTAGGAAATGACTTATTTTATTTTTTTTTAAAGATTTTATTTATTTATTTGACAGAGAGAGACACAGCGAGAGCAGGAACACAAGCAGGGGGAGTGGGGGAGGGAGAAGCAGGCTTCCTGCCAAGCAGGGAGCCCAATGCGGGGCTCGATCCCAGGACCCTGGGATCATGACCTGAGCCGAAGGCAGATGCCTAACGACTGAGCCACCCAGGAGCCCCGGAAATGACAATTTTAATAACGATGCAATATTTATTGTACCTATCTACTTAGAAATTTTTTTAACATACCAAAATTGCATTAAAACATCAATATGCAATTATTTTCCCACCACTCAAAAATTTTAATTATGTATTGAAGATTCTGGACCAGAAAATGTGTAAAGATAAGACAAAGAATATCAAAATAACTTATAACAAATTTCTAAAACCTCTCACATATTATAATTGTTAAGATAAAAATATGATTTACAATACATGTTTGCCGTTATGGTATAGTTAAAAAAATAGTACCCATACTAAAATTAATTCATCCTACTTATCAAAATTCCTATTGCAAGAATGAAAATATTCAAATGCTTATAAATAGGTATTCAAAAATTTCTTTTGAACAACATTCTTTGGTGTTCATAAAGCTGCATATATTATTATAGATCTATTTATCATACAGTTTTTTCAGACTATACATTCAGTTTAAATTGGAAATGAAAAAATATAAATTAGATATTGCTAAAGAAAGTAGTTACAGGGTAGATATTTTGATTTCATGGTGCCCAAGTACTTACGGACAAGATTTACTTACTAAACTTTAAAATAACTACCTATTCTTTGATACTTCTTATAGATCTACATGTTCTAGAAATTAAAAAAAAAGTTATGTTTAAAGGCAGAAAATTCAAATGTGAGTTCATATTATTTATGATTCTCTCAACTGGTTGTTCCACAAAATATGGAGCTAAATGAAAAGATGAGAACCCTTGCATTGTTTGGATACCAGCCTCACAAGCAACTTGGAATGGCAGATTCATAACAAGAAATGGAATATTCTACTTCACAGGAAGAAGACAAGTGATCGAATAACATGCACACAACTTAGTATAAGTTTTTACCCTAATAAAGTAATTATTCATTTGCAAGTATTACCAAAAGTAAAAAAATTTATTTTACAGAGTGGTTGGTTTTTGTAATACATCAATAATGTTAAAGTTCCCTATTCTCACTGCTTGTCTCATTTCAGTGGTTGTTTTTTCCCAAATAATTTAGTTTACATTTAAAGTGGCAATACAGCTTTTACTTAATGGATTTAAGTTATAATTAGAAACCAGTTTTATATACAGAAAATCCATAAATATAGAACTTTAATTCCTATTTTATCCTAGGGCTATGCAAAAAATTGACTAAAAATTTTTCATTTGGGTCTTTGTAATAAACATGTAAATACATTATTTACAATGGAGATGCTTTCTGACAGAAAGTAAACACACAGAAGTAATTTTGGTCTTCACTAGAATCCATCATTATATGTTCGTTTTCAAAGATGATGTGATACATCATGTTCACTCAAATTTTAAGATTCCTGTTATACACATAATTCAAGTAATTTTTTTACTTGTACAATTAATGCTTCATTCTGTATTTAAATATCCTTTAAGAAAGATTCCTTGATCCAATAGTAGGGAACTTCAGAATTTTTTTCAAATACAGCAAATGTTTCTGTACAATTATGTACAATTTTCTTCCTTCTGGCAATATTATAAATACCGAGTAATTTAATCTTCATTGTTCATACCCCAGAGGTAATTCTCGAGTTATCTCACATGATGTAAGTACCATCTTTGTAGTATTTCATGGACTCCATTTGTTTTGTGATAGCTAGAACATCATGAAATCCAGTACTTAGGCCGGACATATGTTGAAAGTATGCCTCTTTTTCCACTTGAATTGTTAAATTGTTTACTCCAGCATCTTTAAGTATTCCTGTAACCTGTTATCAAAACCCATACATTTTAAAGCATTTAGATTAATACATTTAGTGTATGTCTTAAATAACTGGTATTACCTATCAGATATTTCATAGCCACAGATAGTCAAAGATAATCCTCAAAGTAATATTTATTATTTATTTACTTGGTCAAGTATTAGCTATAATCCTTTAGATGGCCAGGAAATTACTGACCTGACATTCAAAGTTGAGAAGGGAAACAGCTTTTGTTTCCAATATGGTAGGTTTAGAATAGGAATATAGGAACTGCTTTGATCCTTGCCTCCAATCACAGTGTTATACGCTGCCAACTTGACTGTCATTATTATTAATCTAGATCTGTATTTATAATAATTTATTTCTGGACAAACGATTGGGAGACAAGGTGGATCATAAGTAAACTTTATTACATTCACTTAAGCTTGTCATCTAAATACTAAAACTTAAATTTTATTTTAACCATTTTGGGGTAGAAAATAAATCTAGATATAAAAACCAAGTTATATTATCCTTGGGCAGCTAATAGATTGATATTTTTGAATAAATGATTACTCAACTGTATAATTTATAATGTGTCCCAGTTTATACATGAATTAACTCAAATGAAATCACTTTAAAAACAAAAGATTATCACCTGCTGTACTATTCTTTGTTCCAGCACATCAGATGTCACTTGTATATGAATTGTTCCTGCCACAACACTGGCTGAATGACGCCAAAAATGAGGGTCTCGGTATGATATTAATCCTTCTATTTTCTGTATCTGTCAAATAAAAGGAGAGGTAATGTAAATGGACTTAAAAGGCTAATTTACTTAACACAAAGCAATCTTTTTGGTCCAGAAACCACTATTAAGCTGATTTTTTTTTTTTAAAGATTTTATTTATTTATTTGAGAGAAAGAATGAGAGAGAGAGAGAGAGCACATGAGAGGGGAGAGGGTCAGAGGGAGAAGCAGACTCCCTGCCGAGCAGGGAGCCCGATGCGGGACTCGATCCCGGGACTCCAGGATCATGACCTGAGCCGAAGGCAGTGGCTTAACCAACTGAGCCACCCAGGCGCCCATTAAGCTGATTTTTAAAAAAGATAATAAGGAGATCAAAGAAGTGAGAAAAGAAAGGGACAACTCGTTTGAAGTAAACTTGCCTAAAATATTTTGAACTGGGAGTGATGTCAGGGAACAGCTCTGAAGAGGAAATGAATGGGGGTTACAGGTGTCTTTACACTCAATAGTTGCGTACCCATTTTCACCTCTTTAAGAGGTACTTTGCCTTTTCTAAACATTGGATACTTTCAATGGACTACTTGGTTTCCTCACATTCATACACAATTCACATATTAATGTTTATATAAACATGTTCAAAAGATATCCTCTATGTTTTAACAATGAACTGATTAATGGATATTGCATACAATGTAACACTACACACACTACATAAAAAGGTATGAGAGTGTTTATCAACATGACATAACTGAATGGGGAAAAATTTACAAAGCAGTACAAAACAGTTTTCATCATTTTTATTTTCAAATCTTTTTAAAATTTTTCTAAAGATTTTATTATTTTTTTGAGAGATAGAAGTAGAGTCTCCTCTGAGCAGGCAGCCCCGAGCTGGGGCTGGATCCCAGTGCCCTGGGATCATGATCTGAGCTGAAGGCAGACATTTAACCAACTGAGCCACCCAGGCACCCCTATTTTCAAAATATCTTAATATAGAAAAGCACATTTTAAAAGTGTTTCTTTCCATGGGCACCTCGTTGGCTCAGCTGGTAGAACATGTGAGTTCAAGCTCCACACTGGTGGCAGAGATTACTTAAATAAAAACAAAAAAAATAAAAAAAATATTTTGGAAGTTTTCCAGAATGGGCATAATTTATTTTTGAAATAAAACCTTTTTTTTCCTTTTGGTAGGATGTAGGATGTAGTATTCACTAAGAAGGTAAGAAAACTTTACTAATTTATGAAAACAATGGGTTAAGATGTTATTCCTTAAATATTCAAGATACCAACTTTTCATCAGTAGATCCTAATTTAATATAATATGGCAAGGGCACCTGGCTGGCTTAGTTAGTAGAACATGTGACTCTTGGGGCGCCTGGGTGGCTCAGTCGGTTGAGTCTGCCTTTGGCTCAGGTCATGATCCCGGGGTCCTGGGACTGAGCTCTGTGTGGGGCTCCTTGCTCAGCAGGAGCTTGCTTCTCCCTCTCCCTACTGCTCCCCCTGCTTGTACTCTCAATCTCTAAAAAAAAAAAAAAAAGAAAAGAACATGTGACTCTTGATCTTGGGGTTCTGAGTTTGAGGCCTGTGTTGAGGGTAGAGATTATTTAAAAATAAAGGGGGGGCGCCTAGGTGGCTCAGTCGTTGGGCGTCTGCCTTTGGCTCAGGTCATGATCTCAGGGTCCTGGGATCGAGCCCCGCATCGGCCTACCCGCTCTGCGGGAAGCCTGCTTCTCCCTCTCCCACTCCCCCTGCTTGTGTTCCCTCTCTCACTGTGTCTCTCTCTGTCAAATAAATAAATAAAATCTTTAAAAAAAATAATAAAAAAAAGGAATCAAATTCTTTCTCAGGATCATGAGTTCAAGCCCCATGTTGGGTGTAAAGCTTACTTAAAAAAAAAAAAGGGGGTGCTTGCCTGGCTCAGTCAGTAAAACCTGTGACTCTTTTTTTTTTTTAAGATTTTTATTTATTTATTTGAGAGAGAGAGAATGAGAGAGAGAGAGCACATGAGGGGGGGAGGGTCAGAGGGAGCAGCAGACTCCCTGCCGAGCAGGGAGCCTGATGTGGGACTTGATCCAGGGACTCCAGGATCATGACCTGAGCCGAAGGCAGTCGCTTAACCAACTGAGCCACCCAGGCGCCCAAAACCTGTGACTCTTGATCTCAGGGTTGTGGGTTTGAACCCCACGCTGGGTGTAGAGATTACTTAAAAATACAATTTAAGGGGCACCTGGGTGGCTCAGTCGTTAGGCGTCTGCCTTCGGCTCAGGTCATGATCCCAGGATCCTGGGATCGAGCTCCACATTGGGCTCCCCGCTCCATGGGAAGCCTGCTTCTCCCTTTCCCACTCCCCTGGCTTGTGTTCCCTCTCTCGCTGTGTCTCTGTCAACTAGATAAATAAAATCTTTTTATTTATTTATTTATTTATTCATTCATTCATGAGAGACAGAGGAGGAGAGAGAGAGAGAGAGAGAGGGAGAAGCAGAGGGAGAAGCAGGCTCCCAAGGAGCAGGGAGCCCGATGCGGGACTCGATCCCAGGACCCTGGGATCATGACCTGAGCCGAAGGCAGACGCTTAACCATCTGAGCCACCCAGGCGCCCTAGATAAATAAAATCTTAAAAAAAAAAAATAAAATTAAAAAAAATTAATTTATTTTTGGGCATCTGGGTGGCTTAGTCGGTTGGGCGTCTGCCTTTGGCTTGGGTCATGATCCTGGGGTCTTGGGATTGAGTCCCACACTGGGCTCCTTGCTCAACGGGGTGTCTCCTCCTCCTCCCTCTGCCCACCTCCCCTCCCTGCTTGTGCTCTCTCTCTCAAATAAATAACATCTTTAAAAAAAAAATTATACTTCAGAGAGCAAGACAACAAGAGAGTGGACACACTAGTGTGGGGAGGGGCAGAAGAGGGAGAGAGAATCTCAGGCAGATTCTCCACTGAGTGCAGATGATGGAGGGCTCAATCCCAGGAACCTGCGATCATGACCTGACTGAAATCAAGAGTCGGAGGCTTAACCAACTGAGCCACCCATGTACTCCTTAAATATAAAATCTTTTTTACAAAAATATTATTTGAGAGAGCAAGCGAGTGAGAGGACAAGTAGGGAGGAGAGGGAGAAGCAGACTCCCTACTGAGCAAGGAGCCTGATGTGGGACTCGAGCTCAGGACCCTGAGATCATGACCTGAGCTGAAGGCAGGCACTTACCCAACTGAGCCACCCAGGCGCCCCTTAAATATAAAATCATAAAAAAAAAAGATATGGTAGACCACAAGCTAAAAAACATTTATTTTGTATTTGTTTTTTCTATGAATTGCCGGTTTATATTCTTAATCCATATTCCTACAAGACTTTTTTTTTAAAAAAAGATTTTATTTGAGAGAGAGAAACACAGTGAGAGAGGAAACACAAGCAGGGAGAGTGGGAGAGGGAGAAGCAGGCTTCCCACTAAGCAGGGAGCCCGATGCGGGGCTTGATTCCAGGACCCTGGGATCATGACCTGAGCTGAAAGCATATGCTTAACGACTGAGCCACCCAGGCGCCCCAAAACTTTTTCTTAATTAAAAAAAATTATTTTGGCTAGTGTCTGCCTGTTTATATGTGCTGCAAATATTTTCCCCTTGTCTGCCTTTTTTTTTCTCCCGAGTTCTATTTCTATTCTTGTATTCAAAAATTTTCCCCCATTTATGTTCAAAAGCTACTACAAGAGTTTTGAAAATTACATTTAATGTTTCAGAAGAAACCTGCTCAGGTTTTCAGGTTGTCTTTCCATTAAAAGATGGAAAAAAGGCATCCTTGCCATGCTTCACATTTGATTAGATGCTTCTATATTAATGCATAAAAGCTCTGGAACAAATTGGTCTCAAACAGGAGCAGTTCATGTCAGAAAAAATTAGAATATGAGCTAATATTCAATTTTCTACGTTCAGAATGCCTGAGAAAGCATTCTATTGCCAAAGTTTACTTAACAAAAAAGGTCAATATGAAAATGCACATGACCTGATTTTTATATTGTAGTAAAACAGGTGCTTTGGAGAAAGGACATGTGGAAGCAGTTGATTCCTTCCAGACCCATTGTGATTCCATACACACCCATTGTTTATACTCGTTCCAAGACTTCTAACATGATGATACCGTTTCCTCATATTACCACCATTCCAATCTTGTTCTGTGGCCCACTAGTTGTCATTTCCACACATTCATTGTGTGTCACAAGATCGACAAAGGGATTGAACCCCTGCAATATTCCTTGGATGTGTCTGCCACCATTTAATTTCAGTGATAATTTCTGGTCCATAAATTGTTTCAACTTGGGAGGGGGTGAGCTTTGCTCATGGTGTCTACTCTGCGAGCTCAAAGATCTGTATTTATTTGTTAATGGAGTCTTCTGCTGATGGATAATTTTCAATTGCTCCAATCTGTAGATTTTCTTCCTCCCTTTTTGGCTTCCAGGTGTTTTTTTTTTTTAAAGATTTTATTTATTTGAGAGAGAGAGAGAGAGACAGAGGGAGAAGCAGGCCCCTCACTGAGCAGGGAGCCCGATGTGGGGCTTGAGCCCAAGACTCTAGGTTCATGACCTGAACCGAAGGCAGATGCTTAATTGGCTGACCCACCCACATGCTGCACCCCTTTCCTTCCCCCGCCCCTGATGCTTTTTCTTTAAAAAGATTTTTTTTGAGAGAGAGAGAGAGCATGCACATGAGTGGGGGTGGGGTGGCACAGAGGGAGAGGCAGACTCTCTCCTGAGCAGGGAGGCTGACAAGGGGCTTGATCCCAGGACCCTGAGATCACCACCCAAGCTGAAGACAGACGCTTAACCAAGTGAGCCACCCAGGTGCCCTTTGGCTTCTACTTTCAATTCAAACTTATTAAAAAAGGCTTTCTCTACCTCTGTAGAGAAATATACTAAAAATATTCTTCTATTTTATTTTAGTAGTTTTATTATTTTTTATCATTTACATATTTAGTCCACTGGAAATATGTTTTGATATTTGATGGTAAAGAGATATAGCTTTTCTTTTCCACCAAGTGGAAATGTTAATTAGGCCCACACTTTCTCCCCACTGATCTGAAATGCCATCTTTGCTATATACTGAATTCCATAAATTCCTGGGTCTGTTTCTGCACAACCAATTTTTTAAAAATTGATTTTTGTTTACTGTTGTGCAAGAATAAAACTGTTAGTTGTGTTAGTTAATTCTGTAACTTTATAATCATGGAATGGGATCCTATTAATTTGTAATTTTTGCATTTTTGTTGTTGTTGTTTATTCTCAAGCATTAACTTTTCCAAGTAAGTTTCTAAGTAATACTGGATTACCCAGTCTCCCCCAAAACAAAAACAACCAAAAGAAAAGAATCCCAGGAGAGGCAACTGCACTGAGATTTAAATGAAAGAAATACGACAACTTCACAATACAATTTCCCATCCAAGAAAAATCTCTCCATTTATTCACTCCCTATTTTATGTTATTTATTTATTTATTTTTGAAAAAGAGAGTGTGTGTGCACACACAAGTTGGGGGGGGGGCAGAGGGAGAGGGACTGAGAATGTTAGGCAGGCTCCATGCGGATGCAGGGCTTGATCTCATGACCCTGAGACCATGACCTGAGCCAAAATCAAGAGTGAGATGCTTAACCGACTGAGCCACCGAGGTGCCCCTTTTTATGTCCTTTAAATAAAACTGTATTTTCTTAATTCATATTTTGCACATTTCTAGTTGTGTCAACTTACTCAATTTCAAATGCTATTTTATTTATTATTTTTTCAAATTCTATTTTAAAAGGAAAAAATACAGTGAAGAAATTACACACAGTACCTTTTCTAAAGCAACATGTAGTTCTTTTTCATATTCTGGTGGCAGTCTCAAAAGTAGAACCTGACAGGCATCTTTAATCAGTGGAACAACACTAAGAAATATTAATACAGCAATAAAGAGTGAACAGAGGGGATCAGCAATGAACCATCCAAACTGCTCTATAAGAACTGTGGATACGATCACACCAATACTGCCAAGTGTGTCTGCCAAAACATGTAGAAATACACCTACAAGTAAAATATGAAAACATTAAAAATTAAAGCACATCTAATTTAGTCTTTTTATCCATTTTATAAATATTACTGGGTACTACTATGCACCTGATTCTGCTAGGGGATAGTACTTAAAAACAAAAAACAAAAAAAAAAAACCCATGGTCACTGCTCTCAAAGAATTCACAGCACAGTGGTAAAAAGGGAAAGATATAGGCAACTATATAGCACAGAGTAGTGAGTTTTATGATGGTGTGGTTTTCCTAGAAATCACACATGAGCCAAGTTTTGACATTATCCAAATTAAGCAATCACAATAAATAATTCAACACAATAAGTGATAAATAATTCCCCTATATATTTTACAATACAATAAAAATTTCCTGGTTCTTTTATAGTGAAAGTTCATAATAACACAGTATTTCCCTTCCAAATAATATTCATGCAAATGTCACTATGAAAAGGACTCTATAATACAATAATCTGTTTAAAAATTGACATTTATGAACAAATGTGAGCATTTTCTACAGCAGATGACTTCATTTTTTTAGCTGCAGACTGTTTTTCAAAAATACAACTGTACCAGAAGCCTAATATTATACAAATAAGACAGCGTCAATTCAGAACACAGTTGAAAAGTAGGGCAATATTTGGCAAGGACTCACCCCTCATGTTAGCATTCATGCCTCTGCCTGCAGATCCGTGGCTGTGACCATGCCCATGGTCACTGTGTCCATGCATATGGTGGGAATGACTGTGATCAGATGAATGACAGCTTCCCTGAGAAGCTCCATGGTTATGGTTATGGGCATGGCTAAAGGCACAGATACCAATAAGGTTTACTATCAGCCCTCCAACTGAGACTGGCTAGTAAAAGGAGAAAAGAAAACCTTTAAATTTGTAATTTTAAAAATGTATTTGTTATTTAAAAGTTACTATAAATCTAAATGTTTTTCTGTTTACAGTTTTCAAAGTTTTTTTCATTTTTTTCCAAAGTATTTTTGTAAAACCTAAGTTCAATAAGGAAATCCAAAATTTTTAAAAAGATTTTAGAATATTTTAGAAGAAACATTTTAACTTTCAAATAGCAAAGTTTTGACAAGTAGAGGAATTTGGGCTTGCTTTAATCAAGTGAAGAACAAGTACTTGGTTCACGGTTTATGAATAAGTTATGCTAGAGTTTTGTTTTATTTAAATAAAGTTTGAAAGTACTGCTTACTAGAGCAAGTATGCACTGTGGCTGAAATCTCATTTACATTTTGGTTTGTAAGGCAATGATTATAATTTACTAACTAGTGGATTCCAAATATATATAATCTTATTGCGTTTCTTAAAATATAGTAAATTTCCTAAAGTAAAAAAAAAGTATAATGGAAAAACAAACATATAATAGTAATCTTTCACCTTTTTTTAAACAAAGTGAATGGAATTATCTTGATTTAATAATGCCACATAACACCCCAAAGGATAAACAAAGTTACTTACCCTTGATTATCCTCTCTTATAAAATGATTTTGGATAGTTCAGGGTGTTACTTAATTTACATATATTAAAATTTCTCCTTTAGAGAAATCCACTTGATTTATAAAAATAATATATAAAAATAATGGGGACAGATAATTCTAATTAATTTCCAAAGTTTGTTAAGACAAGAGATTTACTTTAGTAAACATGTATTATACACTTCTTACTGAGGCTCAGACCATTTATCTGTCAGATTTTAAAATTTTAGTCAGCTTTATGAAGAACTTGAAAATGGTTAATTTTGAATTAAATCAAATACCGCATACAGAGACCCCATCATCTCAAGTATTTCTCCTCTAATGATAAATACTTCATTTGTATAGATTTCATCAGAAAAAAATATGTAGAAAAAATGTAGAAAGTGCAAGCTCCCTGTAATCTAACCCCCAAAAATTAGTCACTACGAGAATGGTGTACTTTCTATGCACATACTAAAATACATACATAAACACTTTTTTAAACCAATAATAGCATATTATAATGCTGCTTTGGAATTTTTTTTTAACTTAGTACAGTTTATAAGTATTTTTCATGCCAGTGTACATAGATATGCCTCATTCTTTTTATTGGCTGTACAGTATCCTACAAATGACAGCTTTATTTCTTTATTTAACCCGTCTTTTCCTTGGTGGACATTTTTTCACCATTATGAGCAATGGCACAAGGAATCATGCACCTTTACACACCTGTGCAAATATTTTTTGCAAGTATTTCTGTAATAAATATTAAAGATCAAAAGATAAAAGCATTTAAAACTTAAAATATATTTCTAAACTGCAATCCAAAGCATTTTACTAATATAAGCTTCCAGCAACCAGATTTATAACTTATAGTCATTCAACAATTAATTGCTGATTTCCTACTGACAAGCCAGGTGCTAGAGTTTATGAATTAATGATAGAGAATTCAGGTCCTGAAGATATTTCACTTACATCTTTAATTGTGGAAGAAAGACAAAGGAGTTATAACTCAATGTTGCTTAAAAAAAAAAAAAAAGCAAGATACAACAGGAATACTGAGAAAGGGAAATCTACCACATTTTGAGGAGGGAAGAGAGGGATTAAGGGAAAGTATCTCACTGGAAGAAATATATAAGCAAAGTTCTGACAAAGGCTGAAAGGCAGATGTGAGGGAAGGGCATGCCAACTACAAAAACAGCACATGCAAAGGTTTGGAGGTAAAGGGAGAACATTATAAACTACTACAGCAGTAGTACCATCAACAAAGTAAAGCCTTTAAAATGACAACATTTTTCTCATTCTTTCCCTATCATTTTGCAAATTTCCTCAGGTATTTAAAAAGCATATCTTCACACAAAAACATTTAGTAAGTCAGAAAGAAATCTGTATGTTTTAGACTGTCACCTAAGGGTGCCTGGGTGGCTCAGATGGTTGGGCGACTGCCTTCAGGCTCAGGTCATGATCCTGGAGTTCCAGGATCGAGTCCCACATCGGGCTCCCCGCTCAGTGGGGAGTCTGCTTCTCCCTCTGACCCTCTCCCCTCTCATGCTCTCTCTCTCTAATAAATAAAATCTTTAAAAAAAAATAAGACTGTCACCTAATATTCTGACTAAAATATTAGAGAAAAGGATTAATTTCTAAGAGTCAGCAGCATAAATATAATTACAAGATAAGAAATTGTGTTAATTTAAATCAAAAAATAAAATCTTCCTAGATCAGTAACTACGAGTAGTTAAACTTTAGCATGGAAAATGCTGTAGGGGGTATGAGAAATTCAAACAGGAAAATAAAGACTTACTGTTAACATGTGTGTGTCTAATTCCGGAGGATCAATTAATCTAGCCACTGACTCCATAAACACAAAAAAAGCTATTACCATTAGAAAAAGTCCATTAATAAATCCAGAGAGAATTTCTATTCGGCCATACCTAAAAATGTAGAATGTATTTTTAGAAAAGGAAAATGACAAATATTTTTAAAGTATAAACATTATGTACAAAAGAGGATCTAAGTCCAGATTTTCAACTACATATATAAATAATACAATCAGAAAACTACCAAGATTTTAAACACCATACTAATGCTGGAAGAGTCTTTCTGTACTTAAGTTTGTTGCAATTATAAATATTTATCCAAGTCCTTCTTCAATGTTTCCCCTTACACAAAGCCTTTCTTAGCAAGAAGTTCCTTCTTTCCCTTTAATGGGCTCTCCCTTGATGGGCTCTGTACCTCTGTCACAGCCCATAGATTTTGCTTTGTAATAAAATCATTTGTATTTTTGGCTCACCTATCTTTCAAAATATTAACAGCTGAAAAGAGCTGAATTTATCAATCCATTCAGGGTAGGTCTTATTAAAATTCTTTGTACAAATCAAGGATTCTAACGTTTGTTGAACTGAATTATTCAGTTGATGAAAGGATATTTCATGTTCATGCACAGCCTCTTCAAATTGTGAATACTCTTTCTAACAGCAAAGATGCAAATGATCATGCACATTCCATTGTCTCAAATAAACTGTTAGGCAAAGAGCTCAAAATCTAACTGATTTTTGCTCTCTCCATACAAGAGGAATTAGTCAGGGAATATAATCTTGAGCTTACTGCCATTTATTATTTATCATATGCTTGGTTTATTTCCTTGTATCTACCTCAATTTAAAGAAAACTAAGGCTCTGAAAAATTATTTGTATTAAAAGGAATAAAATTTTATTCCCTAAGATGGAATTTGCCCCTAGGATTTTTTCATTGTGTTATATCACCTTGATGGTCAGTGTACCTACCCATAGGAGAAAATCCGAGTTGCTTTCCATCTACTCATCAGGGCCGCAAAAAGCCCCATGACCAAAGCAGAGCAATCAAACAGCATGTGAAATCCATCTGAGATCAGACCTAAACTATTGGTCAACACGCCATAGAATAATTCCACAAAGGTAAACAGCTAAAAAAAATTTAAAGAAAAACAGGGGAGGAGTATGTTAGAAAATACCGTTTCAAGAGATTTATCAGAACTTAATCATGAGAATTTTAACCTTTTAGTTAAAAAAATTTTTTTTTTAAAGATTTTTTATTTATTTGACAGAGAGAGAGAGAGAGAGAAAGGTAGCAAGCGAGCATGAGCAGGGGAATGACAGGCATAGGGAGAGGGAGAAGTAGGCTCCCCGCCGAGCAGGGAGACTGATGTGGGGCTCCGTCCCAGGACCCTGAGATCATGACCTGAGCCGAAGGCAGGTGCTTAACCAACTGAGCCACCAGGTGCCCCTTAACCTTTTATTATTCAAATCTAACTTGAAGATATACTACCACTTTATTTCAATTCATATAAACTGTAAGATAGGGACACCTGGGTGTCTCAGTTGGTTAAGCATCTGCATTTGCCTCATGTCATGATCCCAGGGTACTGGGATCAAGTCCCGCACTGGGCTCCTTGCTCAGCTGGGAGCCTACTTCTCCCCTGCCTGCTCTGCCTGCCACTCCCCCAGCTTGTGCTGACAAATAAATAAATAAAATCTTAAAAACAACAACAACAACAAAAAAAACTGTAAGACACTACACTGAATCAGATATGTTCATCTTATAAATTATTTAAAAGGAGATAGTTTCATTATGTCTGTAGAACTCAATAAACTAGGCTATAAAATGTTAGCAATCTGGTCTATGGTGAGATCCTATAAGTAGTAGATAAAAATCTTTACAGGCTACTATATTTACTGACTTAAAATAGCACACTAAACTAATGCATCTAAAATGCCTCAAAAATTGTTTGCTTAAGTAGTCTGAATACGATCCTGTAATCCTCCGATCACTGAGAGAAAATGTAATTTTAACCCCTAAGTATCAGAAATTTGGGAATTACTAAAATTATACCAGAACTGTCAAAATTAAAAGATTAAGCTTTTAAGATATGCCATGAATATATAAAAATCTTACCAGATTCAAGCACAAGAAGTAAAAGATCTGCCTAGAGTCATTCTCCTCAAGAATCTGTTTTAGTGATTCCTTAATAAACCTGGGGATTGACTGGGAGCTATGCTGGAAAGCATCACCCATGAAGTTATAAAGAGGTGTTCCTTCAGGAGAATATCCAATTAGGGTACCTTTCTGTCCTCTCTTGGAAGGAGATGACAAGATGTTGGCAGCTTTTAAAAAAGAGAAAACAACAACATTACAAAAGTTTTAAAAGCTTAAGCTACCAAAATCAACACGGTATCTCTCAGTACTAAATGCAAGCACTAAACAAATTTCCAAATTAAGTAAATGATTTCAACATGGGAACCCATGAGATGAAATTTCCTGAGGGGGAAAATGCTCACACAAAATGAAGAATATAGCGCTCACTACCACTCCTCCAGACAGGACATGTTCAGTGCTTTCCTGGTGTGCTGCTTTGTTCATAGCTCGAAGCTGGTCTGTTATTGGATGTGTCCAAAAATTTCCAAAAAGTAGAGCACTAATAAATATGGGAAAGGATCCATAGCGGGCACATTTGGAAACTTCCATTTTGACTGAACAAATGGAATCGACATAGAAATCCAGGATCATGACAAAAAAGATAACTGTTGTGAAAGGCATAATGAGAGAAAACCAAGACTCGACTTTACTCTAGAAATTAAAAAAAGAAAAAAAATAAATTGTTAGTACTACACCAGAATAAAGTTCACATCTTATGTTTTAGTTAATCCCTTTATATTTAAACAAATATTCTAACTCAATGATTCATAAAATGCCAAGATATAAGAGCTGCAAAATATTAGTACATTTCCCAGTAATCCCCAAAGTATTAAAAGCAAAAGCACTATGGTTTAGTAATTATATACATACTAGGTGACCCACAAGCCTTGTAACACAGAGTAACCACAAAACGGGTTCTTTAGGAGTGTCTGGGTGGCTAGTCGGTTAAGTGTCCAACTCATGATCTCAGGGTTGTGGGATCAAGCCCTGCAATGGGCTCAGCACAGAGTCAGCTTGTCCCTTTTCCTCTGCCCCTCCCCCAGCTCACTCATATTCTCTCTCTCTCTCAAATTAATAAATGTTTCTTTAATTGATTCCTTTGGGCCACAGGAATAGGATGAATGTATAAATGTAATAGTACCTGATTTGTATTTTCTATAAACAATAAATTTACTCCAAAAATTTTCAAAAATGATAAAAAAAAGCAATGATAATTTAAGGTACTTGCAAGCTCAAAGTGAAATAAAATACAATGTACTGAACTACAATTTTTTAGTAAGAGCAATTCATTTTACTTATTACCGATAAATTCCTACTCTTACCTCAGTTGTCACAGAAAGAACAATGACCCATGGGCACAAGAGAAGCACAGAAACAAGATGGGATAAAGCTTGAAGACGTTTGGATCCACCAACATCTATAGAGAGTTTTCTGGAAGCTGTATGAAAACCAACTTTACAACACAAAGCCAGTACTAGCAACAATACTCCACCCTATGAGTAAAATTAGATAAGTTTCATTAGAAACACACAGTCCAATACCCAATGCTTAAATACATAATATTTGAAGAAATGGAGCTATTATGTTTTTTCCATATCCCAAATTACTGAACTACTTAAATGTCAGGCAGTACTGGTAACTTAAAATTAAGTGCACTTTTAAAGTTACAGTTGCTGCAACTTTTCACAATCTCTTGAGCTCGTTAGGAATAAAGAACATACCTTGTGATCTGCCACACCTAAGAAGGCAATGGCTGTGTAAAGCATGTGAGTTAGAGCACTGTCATGATGTCCTTCAGCTAAGTGAGTTGCAGTAAAGGAAAAAAAAATCCCAAATATTAACTCTTTGAATCCTGAAGTCCTCCTAAAATTTTAGCTACATTATTTTAGGCTGACTATAGACTAGTTTGGGGGCCCCAAACCCGACTACTTGCAACAGTTCATTGCCCTTAAAAACAAAACAATTAAAGATTTAATTCTGGGACATGATTTACAAGCTGGAATGGCCTGTACTTCTTTCGTTGTTTCCATAACAATTATAATAGTGCTTGAGATATAGTTGTTAAATATTGGTAGTGAACCTCCAAAAGCATATGCATGCATATCGTAAGTAGGACAAAGGGACAAGAGCAAGGACCTTCTTGGACCACGACTGTCGTGGAATTAAGGCTGCTCTTTCAGAACATGTCAAATCAGTCCTAAATCTGTTTCTAAATCACTGACCACATAAGCCTCAGTAAAGCAAGTAGCAAGGAGAAAGGGGCAGGGGTGGCATATCACAAGCAACCGGGAATTCTGCAAAGTCACACCGCTCTCTTTTACTATAACAAAGTAAACTATTATTTTTAACTGACAGGCTTTAAGGACAGTATAAGTAACCAGAAGAATCAAAACTGGTGTTCTAAGGTCAGCTAAATGGAGTGGGCAAAGGTGTACGGACAGGAAAGAACAAGGTATGTCTGTAGAGGAAAACGAGTATACATATTTGACTGGAAAGTTGGGGTTATAGAAGAGTGGAAGCTCAATTAGAAATAACAGTTTAGAGCAAGAGAGTGATCACCAGGTGAAGGAATTTCAGCTTTTCTTTCAGGCAAGAAGATGCCAAAGATTTTTCATTAAATTTTAAAGAAGTTTCTATTTAGTAATTGCAACTGACTTTTTTCTTTTTTTAAAAGATTTTACTTATTTATTTGACAGAGAGAGACATAGTGAGAGAGGGAACACAAGCAGGGGGAGTGGGAGAGGGAGAAGCAGGCTTCCCGCGGAGCAGGGAGCCCGACGCGGGGCTCGATCCCGGGACGCTGGGATCATGACCTGAGCCGAAGGCAGACAGACGCTTAACGACTGAGCCACCCAGGCGCCCCTGCAACTGACTTCTAAACTGAGCATTTAAATTGTTGAATTTATTACAAGGGAGCCAACAGAGTGATTTTGTTGACTGGCAAATCAAAAAAAAAATTTTTTTTTAAGCACCAGGACATTCTAAAATATTCTTTCACTGTCCCTGTAGAAGATATTGATGGAGATGCTATAAAATATTTAGTTTGGAATAAATTTATTCATTACTTGAATACCTACATTAATCCATGGAAGTTTCATTCATGACTGATTTTAATTCAATCCTCCTTCTTGTCCCATTCTGCCCGTCTTCTATTTTTCTGCAAGACTAAATTACTCCAATCTATTGCAAAAGGATACGGTGTTCAGCCATTTTAGCCATGAGATCATCATTGTCGAAAAGCAATAGGCAGATCACAGCAATAATGAAAAAAGCAGCCCCTCTTGTCTGAAAATGAAGAAAATATTACCAAGGATGGCTTTTTAAGAGTTGATTTTTAAGACCATGACTATACAAATGCTAAAGAAAAATGTTTTTCATATAAATATTTAAAGAAAAAATAACATCTCACATTAAAGCCCTTCTACTATACAATATAAATTTGCAGTATTTTTTTTTTTTTAAAGATTTTATTTATCACAAGCAGGGGGAGCAGCAGAGGAAGAGAGAGAGAGGCAGGCTCTCCACTGAGCAGGGAGCCCTATGTGGGGCTTGATCCAAGACCCCTGGATCATGACCTGAGTTCAAGGTAGACGCTTAACTAAGACTGAGCCACCCAGGCGCCCCCTCTCTTCTTTTTTTTTTAAAGATTTTATTTATTTATTTGACAGAGAGAGAGAGCGAGAGAGGAAACACAAGCGGTGGGGGGGGGCGGAGCGGGAGATGGAGAAGCAGGCTTCCCGCTGAGCAGGAAACCTGACGGGGGGGGGGGGCCCCCCATCCCAGGACCCGAGGATCACGACCCGACCCTAACAACTGAACCACCCAGGCGCCCCCAAAGTCATTTCTCATATCCAGTAAAAGTGTAGAGCATTTCAAAGCTGATGAATTTTTTATAAGTTTATATTCTCACCCCAGGAAAGGATTTTGACAAAAGAAAATCAGGAAGAACATACTGCCTAGTTTATGCAAATACTTCAGAATTTTGGGTATAAAAGCCATCTAAATAGCATTATTATACATTCTGTATTTATAAATGTACAGGTATACTGCCACATACTTTCATTAAATAAAAGTTAAAATTTAAAGTGAGAATCCTATTCTATTCATTAACATGATTACCACTACACTTGATAAATTCTTAGTGTGGTGGATGGATATCTTGACAAAAGCCAGTATACATAAACCACACAATTTTAAGTTTCATAATTTTCATTATATTAGAATGACAGTGACAGTATCAACAATATCCAGATATGGAGAATAGAATTTAATCTTTTGTTAAAGAGGGCAACTGAGAATTCTGTAGTGCTTCAGTCATAACTAAGAAAAAAAACATGCTGTGTCCTGAATAGATGCCCAGATTCATTACAGACACTAATGGCATGACATGTACGATTTATATTCTAATTTCTGAGTATTAGTGCAGCAAAATTTTTATTTATTTTAAATTATATTCTTAAAAGACTTATTTATTTGAGAGAAAGGGGGAGAGGGGCAGAGGGAGAGAGTCTCAAGCAGACTCCATACTGAACAAGGAGCTGACATGGGGCTCAATCTCACGACCCTGAGATCATGACCTGAGCTGAAACCAAGAGTCAAGGCTTAACCGACTGAGCCATCCAAGGGTTCCCATATATATATATTTTTTAATGTTTTAAAAACATTTGTATTTCTTTTGTGAGTTGTCTTTTGCTGCCCTTGGCTCATTTTTATTGAGAATCTTACGCATTTTTCTTAACTGACTTTACTAATTTATATTTTGAAAGAAATGTAAAACTTTTACTTGTGGTAATTTTCTGTCATTGGCTGTTGTCTGCACAACGATTTGTTACACAGAAACTTATAATCATTATGAAGTCAAATGTACTGAGTTTTCCCATTGTGATTTTTTCCCACTGCTTTTATGCTCAGAGAGTTCTTTGCTTGTAATTATCCATCTATATTTTACATTACATATGATGTTTTTTATATTACATTTATAGCTCTATTTATGTTATTTTACATATTATAGTATATCACATTTATATATATTACTTTATACATATATTCGTATTGCATGTTGCATATTTACATATATTTACATATATTTTATGTATTATTATACTATATTAAGACTATTTTGGGGCACCTGGGTGGCTCAGTTGGTTGGGTGACTGCCTTCGGCTCAGGTCATGATCCTGAAGTCCCAGGATTGAGTCCCGCATCGGGCTCCCTGCTCGGCAGGGAGTCTGCTTCTCCCTCTGACCCTCCCCCCTCTCATGTGCTCTCTCCCTCTCTTTCTGTCTCAAATAAATAAAATCTTTAAAAAAAAAAGACTATTTTATATTATATATTTATTTTTATCCATAAAACGCTTCAATCTAGTTGACATTTATTTTGGAGTACTCTATGAATGAGATGAAATAAAGAGTGGCATATGCTTTAATATTAATTATCCGATTTGAAATCTATGGGTTGGGTAGTCTCTCTGCTCTACTTGGCATGTTATTTTGTTCACTTAATTTTATTCATCTGCCTCCATTACTTGGGAGCAACAGGGACTACTACATCTTATTTGTCTTTATTTCAACTTTGCCCTGTAATTGGGACAATGCATCACGCACAGCAAACACTTTGGTAAAAAAGAAATACTGTAGGTATAAAAATTTGGAATTGCAGATTCTTGACTCATTTACGAAAAAAGGATAATACTTAAGTTACTTAAATAAGGCCTAGTTGGCAAAATGCTGGATATTCATTAGACTTTATAACAAGTTCTTAGGTGTTTTCCAAAAATGATGGATAAGGGTAAAGAATGAGGTAGGCGGGGGCGCCTGGGTGGCTCAGCCATTAGGCATCTGCCTTCGGCTCAGGTCATGATCCCAGGGTCCTGGGATTGAGCCCCGCGTCGGGCTACCTGCTCTGCGGGAGGCCTGCTTCTCCCTCTCCCACTCCTCCTGCTTGTGTTCCTTCTCTCGCTGTGTTTCTGTCAAATAAATAAATAAAAATCTTAAAAAAAAAAAAAAAGAATGAGGTGGGTAAGAGGCCTGGGTACAGCACGATGGAGATCTCTGTGGTGATCAACCTGTTCTGTGTCTTGAATAGGTCTATGGATTATACCAATGTCAATTTCTTAGTTTTGCTTTTAAGATTTTATGTATTTATTTATTTGACAGAGAGACACAGCAAGAGAGCAAACACAAGCAGGGGGAGTGGGAGAGGGAGAAGCACACTTCCCACTGAGCAGGGAGCCCGATGCGAGGCTTGATCCCAGGACCCTGGGATCATGACTCGAACCAAAGGCGAACGCTTAACCACTGAGCCACCCATGCGCCCAATTTCTTGGTTTTGATAATATACTTGAGTTGGGTAAGAAATTACCATTGAAATTGAGTGAAGGGCACTCTTGGTGCTATTTTTGCAACCTCCTATGAATACATGATGATTTCAGAATAAAAAGTAAAAAAAAAAGTTTGTAAGGAAAAGTTAAAATTAACAGAAAAAGCCCCTGCATTCTCTTAAATGGTAAAGATTTTATTTAATTGGTTTGGATAATATTTTACATGTATAAATTCCAATTTTCAAGTGTCTAATAACAGAAAATTGTACCTTTGCTGGTCCTCCTCCAGAACTAGTGAATAAAACACTGAGTAGTGAGATGACAACAATATCACTGTGTTCAAATAGCAGCAAAGTCCTATAAAAATACAATATTATCATTCATAAAATATATCTGATCTTCACCAAGAAGCATGAATTCAACTACAGTAAGAGAAAATAAATATTTCCCCTTGATTTCATAAAACACTGAGAAAAATAAATAGGGACAACTGCTTTGGAATAATCTATCTTTTGGCCTTATCTACCTCAGAAAGGCTGAGACTAGGGGCACTTGGCTGGCTCAGCTGGTAGAGCACCCCACTCCTGATCTCGGTGGTGAGTTCAAGCCCCATGTTCGGCATGGAGCTTATTTAATTAAAAGAGAAAAAAAGAGGAGGAAAAAAAGAAGCTGAAATGGTACAACCTGTAGGATTATATCACATCAATTTCTTGCATACGTGTACAAAGAAACACTTAGAAGGTTGCTCCCATCAGCTATGTTTGCAGTAGCCCCAACCTAAATGTCACTGGTAAGAGAATAATATAGAATATATCCATTCAATAGACTATTGTACAGCAATAGAAATGAATGATTCTATGAATATATTAAGAAATGCTGAATTGTACACTTTTTATTTTTTAAGAGAATGGTTTATTTTTAAATATTTTATTTATTTATTTGACAGAGAGAGACAGAGAGCGAGCACAAGCAGGGGAAGCAGCAGGCAGAGGGAGAGGGAGAAGCAGGCTTCCCGTTGAACAAGGAGCCCTGTGCAGGACTTGATCCCAGAACCCTGGGATCATGTCCTGAGCCGAAGGCAGACACTTAACCAACCGAGCCACCTAGGTGCCCGTGAATTGTACACTTTAAATCTGGTATAGACTGCATGTTTGAGTCCCCCCTAAATTCATATGTTAAACCCAATCCCCAGTGTGATGGTGTTTGGAATTGGGGCCTTTGGGGTGCATAGGTCATGAGGGTGGAACCCTCCTTCATTAGTGAGATTAGAGTCCTCATTAAAAAAGACTACAAGAGTATTCTCTTTGCTCATTCTGCTCTATGAGGTTATTGAGAAAAGATAGCTGTCTATGAACCTGGAAGCAGTCCCTCACCAGACAAGTCTGCCTCACCTTGATATTAGACTTCCTAGTCTCCAGAACTAAGAAATAAATTTGTGTGGTTTAAAAGCCACCCAGTCTATGGGACACCTGGGTGGCTCAGTTGGTTAAGCTTCCAATTCTTTTTTTTTTTTTTTTAAGATGTTATTTATTTATTTATTTGACAGAAAGAGCAAGAGAGCACAAGCAGGGGGAGCAGGAGAAGGAAAGGGAGAAGGAGGCTCCCTGCTGCAGGGAGCCTGATGCAGGGCTCGATCCCAGGACTCTGGGATCATGACCTGAGCCGAAGGCAGACGCTTAACCATCTGCGCCACCCAGGCACCCCTAAGCTTCCAATTCTTGATTTTGGCTTAGGTCATGATCTTAGGGTCCTGGGACTGAGCCCCATGTCAGGCTCTACACTAAGTGGGGAGTCTGCTTTTCTCTCTCTCTCTCTCTCTCTCTCCGTTCCTCCCCCGGCTCATGCAAGCTCTCTGAAATAAATAAATCTTAAAAAAGAAAAAAAAAGTGCCACCCAGTCAATACAGTATTTGTTATAGCAGCCCAAATGGACTAACATAAAAAGAATGAATGTTATGGTATATGAATCATATTTCAAAAAACTGCCGTCAAAATGAATGAACTATATATATCTTACATGTATCAATATGGGCAAGTATCAAACATAACATTAAATGGAAAAAGTATGCTGTAGAACATGCATGCAATGTAATTCTATTCATACAAAGTAAAAAACTTGCAAACATTAAAAAAACAATTAAACATAAAAAAGACATATATACATATGTGAAAAAACTATACAGAAAACCAAGAAAATGAAAACCAAACCTTAAGATGCTGATTACACCCAAGGGTAGGGGGAGATGGGGACACAGTCAGGAGTGGCACACAGGGCTTCAAAGGTACTGGTAAAGTTTTATTTTGGGGGTTGAGTGTTAGATACATGAAGGTTCACTTTATTATTATTTTTTTGAAGATTTATTTATTTAACTGAGAGACAGAAAAGAGAGTGGGGGGGGAGGGACAGAGGGAAACTCAAGCAGATGCCCTGCTTTTTTTTTTTTTTTTAGAGAGGAAGAGGGAGGGGCAGAGGGAGCCCAATGTGGGGCTCAATCCCACGACCCATGAGATCATGACCTGTGCCGAAACAGAGTCAGACACTTAACTGGCTGAGCCACCCAAGTGCCCCCACTTTATTATTAAACATTCTTATTCATATTTACTCCTTTATATGTATGAAATATTAAAAAAAAAAAAAACCTGGGACACCTGGGTGGCTCAGTCGGCTACGTATTGGCATTTGGCTCAGGTCATGATTCCAGGGTCCTGGAATCAAGTCCCACATCGGGCTCCCCACCCTGCTTCTCCCTCTGCCTGCCGCCTCCCCTGCTTGTGCTTTCTCTCTCTCTCTCTTTGACAAATAAATAAAATCTTAAAAACCAAAAAAAACCCCTGAAAAACATTATCACCAGCCAAAACAGGGCTTATAGGATCTACATCTTAAGATTTTTAGCTGCTCTTTTAAAAAATTTTCATTTTTCCTCTTTACTCAAAAATCTGTAACAGAACACAGCAGTGCTAACTTTAATTCTATTAATAACTGCGAGATACAATTTAAGAAAATAAATATATCAGCAAAGTAATCCCAACCTAAAATAAGACAGGCTATGGAACACCTAAGGAGTCTTTCTAATCAAGAAATTGCATGGGGCATCTGGGTGGCTCAGTTGGTTAGGTGTCCGACTCTTGATTTTGGCTCAGGTTATGGTCTCTGGGTTGTGAGATGGAGCCCAGCATGGGGTTCCAACCTGGGTGGGGAGCCTATTTAAGATTCTCTCTCTCCCTCTGCCCCTCCCTCAAAAAGAAAATCATGCAATTCTTTTCTTTTTTGCGAGAAAGCAAGCACACACTCATGCAAATGGGGATGGGGGTAGAGGGAGAAGGACAGAGAGACAATCCCAAGCAGGCTCCACACCAGCACAGAGCCTGCTGAGGCCTCGATCTCATGACCCTGACATCAAGACCTGAGCTGAAATCAACAGTTAGATACTTAACCGACCGAGCCACCTAGGCACCCCTGCACGATGGCTGTTTTTTTTTTTTTTTAAGATTTTATTTGACACAGACAGAGCATAAGTAGGCAGAGCGGCTGGCAGAGGGAGAGGGAGAAACAGGCTCTCCGCTGAGCAGGGAGCTGGATGCGGGGCTCGGATCCCAGGACCCTGGGACCATGACCTGAGCCGAAGGCAGCCGCTTAACCAACTGAGCCACCCAGGCCCCCCTGTTTTTGTTTGTTTCTTAAATTAAATTAATTTATTTAAGAGAGAGAGTGCACAAGAGGGGGAAGGAGCAGAGGGAGAGGGACAAGCAGACTCCATGCTGAGCACAGAGCCCAATGCAGTGCTTGATCTCAGGAGCCTGAGATAATGGCCTGAGCTGAAATCAAGAGTTGAAGACTTAACCAACTGAGCCACCCAGAGGTTCCTGATGGTTTTAATAAAAGAATGAGAGGGGCAGTGTTGGTAGAGGAGCTGGTGGTAGTGATGGGTTGTAAGATGGGAAATATAAGACTAAATAAGAAGTAAGAATTTAACAATTTTCTGCCTTTCTTCCCTAACACATAGGGACAGTGATTTAATAACATACAGAACAAAATATAATCTCACAGGAAAGAAATTCTTTAAAAAAAGATTTTATTTATTGAGTGAGAGAGAGAGAGAGAAAGAGAGTGTGAGATCACAAGCAGGGGGAAAGGATAGAGGGAGAAGCAGACTCTCCATTGAGCCAGGAGCCCGATGTGGGACTTGATCCCAGGACCCTGAGATCATGACCTGAGCCGAAGGCAGATGCTTAACTGACTGAGCCACCCAGGTGTCCCAAGATTTTATTTATTTGAGAGAGAGAGCACACGCATAAGCAGGCAGAGGGAGCTGGAGAAGCAGGCTCCCCAGTAAGTAGAGAGCCCAACTTGGGGTTTGATCCCAGGACCCTGGGATCATGACCTGAGCCGAAGGCAGACACTTAACTGACTGAGCCACGCAGGTGCCCCCCAAATTTTGCTTTCCTACTGGTTTTTATTTACCATTTCACACCTTTTAGTTTCTAAAAACAGTTGCTAAAAGGGATCACCAATGGATGATAAAAAACCACCTATGTTAAAAATTTTCTGAAACTGTTTGAACTCTTAACTAGTAAAATATCACAACAGATCATGAACAATACATTTACAGTGTCCACCAAAAAACAGTCCACAAATTAAACAGGTTTTGTCAGCCCCCCCATATAAGTAAGTATTGAGTTGTATCCAATGCTATAGGAGTGAGAGAAGCATTTGTATATAACTTAACATAAATACTTGACATAAAATATAATGGAATAAAACTAATATTCAAAATTAAGAAATATAAGTAAACATTCAAAATACGCATTTTTATTTACCTTAGTGGTCCACAAAGAGTGAGGCCAAAAAACCACAAGAGTGAAATGATACACCCAGCAACTGCATGTTTAAATATTTTGATCCACTAGGAACGGAAACAAAAAGTTAAAAATTTTAGTCGTATGTCTTGCTAGTATCTCAAAATCTTAAATAAAATATACAGGGAAAGAAAATAATGGTAGCACTTAGATATTTTAAAGGCTAAATAATTACATTTTTAAAAATAATCACATATTTTGAACTTAAAAAGAAAATGTTAAGATCCCTTGACTAAATCTAGATTTGTAAGACAGTATTCTGTTTTCCATTTTCTATATTCTTGTCTGCTGTTAGAGCTTGAAATCTTTTTCTATAAAATACAAATTTGTGGTTTTTTTTCAAGTTTCTCACTAGTTTGCTAGAACACGTGATGTTTTAGTCTTTAAATTCTTTTCCATCAGATATTCAGAGCTTCAGTTACTTGAAAAGAGAGAAAAAAAGCTATGATGGGGATTAAAATGTTAATCCTATTTTTAAAACATGCATGGTCTCTAAAACAGAGATACATAAATTTGTCATTCTAATAAAAGTCATGGCACAGGTTTCTAAGTTGCTGCACAAAGCAAACACATAGTACGGTCTAACAACTCTCCAAAGAGATAATAATGTGAGGTGACAATACCGAATACAAGACATTTCTGGTATGCATCCTGAACCTCAGGTACCTAAAGAAAATAATGATGACAAGGGTGACAGCTAATACGTATTGTTTGCTGACTATATGCTGGGCACTATTTCAGGAACTTTATATGTATTAATTCATTCATTCCTCACAGCTCCATTACAAAGGTATTATTAACTCCATTTTACAGGTGAGAAAATTGAGGTAGAGAAAAATTAGTAACTTGCTCAAAGTAAGACTTTGTAAGGAGGACAAACAGAATCTGAATTTGTCTGACTCGACAGTCCTCAGTCTTAACCCCTATGCTTTATCTGCCTCCTAATGACATTTGTCCTAGGCTTTTGGGCATGTCTCCACGTCAAATTTAGAAATCTTTAGAATAGAGTCCTACATTAAAAAAAAAAAATTACTTTATACCTTAAAATTTTTCTACTCTTCTCCATTTTTAAACATTCTGTTATCTTAATACACAGTTTATTCTTGAAGCCTCGATACTGAAAAGCAAGTCAATAGCAACTTAACTATGGAAATGTTCTGCTGTGTACTTAAATCATTTAAGTAACTCTGATCAACGAAAGAGCACTTCTCCTGGTCTAACGACTAGGAAGCTGCTAGGAAAAAAGGATTGTGGAAAAAACTCACCTGGTGTTTGGTAATACTTTTCCCAGAAGAAAATGGCTTTTGAAACAAAACCATAAAAAATGCAGTCCTGTGAATAAGGAAACATTAATATATTAACATTAATCTAATATACAAAGTGTGATGTTAAGTAAAGATACTCACTTTAAACGAACATACTACAACTTGAAAGGTATGTTACCATCTAAAAAAATTATAGTGGAGAACAGTATTTATTCTACTAAGGCTTCCATTGGAACATCTGGGGAACTCTTATTTTGTAAAGGCTTCAGAACCAGTTCACAAGCCATAAAAGAAAGGGGTCTCGGTATTTTTTTATACTTTGAAATACAAAAAAAAAAAAAAAATTCCTATCTTCTCCAAAACTTAATAACAAATCTTGAAATACCAGAAATTAAAAATGTCCTTACTTTTCACATTCCCAAAATGGTTATATAAAAACACATACAACTGATTACTTAAAATTTCCTAGTCAAGAATCACTTTCCATAATTACTAAAATTAACTCCCTGGAGTCTTTAACAGACTTTTATTAACAGAGAGTGGTCACTATCAATCTCAAGTCCAAAGAAACTTTATTCAGAGAGAATTTCTTACTATGTGCAGAATAATGTAAAATTTATTTTATATGAGGACCCTGCTCTGTGAAGGGAGCACATCGTGAACAAAGCCCAGCACAGTTTAACTTGGAAAATAAGGAACGTCTGTGCCAAGACAAGTCTCAGGTTACATTCTATGCCTGCTGGAAGGCCGAACTACACCAGTGGTATGGTTTGGGAATTCCTAGGGCCTGGAGACTCTTTTAGGGAGACTGTGGGGTCAAAACTATTTTTATGAAAATACTAAGAAATTATCTGCCCTTTACACTCTTACTCTCTCAGGGGTGTACAGTGGAGCTCTTCAGAGGCTAACTGATAGGAGATCCTGCATAGACTGAATGCTGAAACGGATGTGAAAATTCAGCAATCCTCTGTTAAGCTGAACATTAAAAGAAATGTGCAGGGCGCCTGGGTGGCTCAGTTGGTTAAGCAACTGCCTTCGGCTCAGGTCATGATCCTGGAGTCCCAGGATCGAGTCCCACATCGGGCTCCCTGCTCAGCAGGGAGTCTGCTTCTCTCTCTGACCCTCTTCCCTCTTGTGCTCTCTATCTCTCATTCTCTCTCTCTCAAATAAATAAATAAAATCTTAAAAAAAAAAGAAAAGAAATGTGCAAAAATCTCTTTAACACAAACTATAGTACAAGTCTAGTTTTGGCACGCTATTATAGTGTAAGGAGGAATAAATAGCACAAAATATTTTATCTAAAATTTCCTAAAGATAATCAGTTAAAACAGAAGTTTCAAATAAATAAGACATTAAGGAAAAAAGAACCACACTCACCCAAGTTTTAATATAAAAATGAACTGAACAATGTGAACTGCTTTTAGGAGATCATATGATTCAAAAAGTCCCACAGCCTTCAAAAATTTAGTGAAACATAGTAACACAATATATTTTGTTAATCTGAAAAATAAAAGCAGAAACAAGTTTCAGTATCATTAAAATCACAAGGAACTCTGTAATATGTATTATACAATAGGGATCATTATAAAAATCACAGATACTCATTAAAAAAAATGAAACAAAAAACCCAAACAACTCACCATCCACATAACTATTAACATCTTGGTATATAAACTTCCAGATTCTTTTTAATGTACATTGCGTCTCTCTATACATACGTAGGCTGTTATAAAAACAAACAAAAAAAGAGGCCAAACTAAAAATATGTTCGGGGCTCCTGGGTGGCTCAGCCATTAAGCGTCTGCCTTCGGCTCAGGTCATGATCCCAGGGTCCTGGGATCGAGCCCCACATTGGGCTCCCTGCTCGGCGGGGAGTCTGCTTCTCCCTCTCCCACGCCCCCTGCTTGTGTTCCTGCTCTTGCTAACTCTCTGTCAAATAAATACATAAAATCTTAAAAAAGAAAAAAAAGTATGTTCTTGGTTAACTGAGCTGTCCAGATTATTCTGTAATCTGCTTTTTAAACCTAACAGTTACTTTAAACAAAGAGAATAAAAACAGACACCAAACTCTACCTGCGATGAAACTAGAAGAGCACCATGTAAGAAGGAACAGAGGAATGGTAAATGCCTTAGGTTTCCCCTCCTCTGCTTTGCTGTGTGACTGCAGTTTAGAGTCATGGTTGAAATGTCAAGCAACCTGCCCTACAGAGTCCTGTAAGGCTCAGAAATCTGAAGCACCTCAGAAAAAGGCTGGGGAGCTGAAAAGAGGAGCAGCATCAACAACTCTCTCTCCTCAGTCATGACGGGACACATGAGGCTTAGTCTCTGGAGAGGTCTAGACATAAGGCAAAGCAGAGAGGAGGGGTGAGGTGCTGGAATAAAATCATGGAAATTAAAAGGAAATTTCCTTCTTAACTCCACCCCACCTCCTTTTCTTTTACCTCCAATATCCTAACAGCCAGGCTGCAATCTCTCAGCAGAACCCTTATAGGGATCCACTAGGGACAAGCCCTACACAGGTGTTCTAATTAGCTTTTTAGGGCTCACTCCAATATGAATGGCCAACATGGATAATCAGTCCTTTAAGATAAGCTTGAGAGACCAAATAAAAACAACAAATCTAAAAGATAAAGGGATCACAGGTAACAGCAGCAGAAAACAACAAAGAACTATAAATAACATTCTCTGAGACATAAGAATACTGCATGCATGAAAAAATTAGGCTACCATAAAAAGAAAGAAAAAAGGAGCTCCTGAAAAAGAAATGGAAATTAGGAAAGAAATTACTTCAGTTTTCTAGTCTTGTAGTCTTTTTTTTTTTTTTTAAAAATTTTTTTTTTTTTACAGAATGAGAAACAGCGAGAGAGGGAACACAAGCAGGGGGACTGGGAGAGGCAGAAGCAGGCTTCCCGCCGAGCAGGGAGCCCGATGCAGGGCTCGATCCCAGGACCCTGGGATCATGACCCGAGCCGAAGGCAGATGCCCAATGACTGAGCCACCCAGGTGTCCCTAGTCTTGTAGTCTTCTTTGATCATATACTCTCTAGCAGTAAAAAAAAAAAAAATTTTGCACACGAAACCAACTATCTGTATGTTGTAAAAGTGGTATTACTGTACTAATATTATATTATATACATTATAAAACATACACAAATTAGAAATTAAAAAGAATGAGATAAAAAGTTGTGGAGGGCGCCTGGGTGGCTCAGTTGGTTAAGCGGCTGCCTTCGGCTCAGGTCATGATCCTGGAGTCCCAGGATCGAGTCCCACACCGGCTCCCTGCTCAGCAGGGAGTCTGCTTCTCCCTCTGACCCTACCCCCTCTCGTGCTCTCTATCTCTCATTCTCTTCTCTCAAATAAATAAATAAAATCTTAAAAAAAAAAGTTGTGGAATTCTTAGTATTTTTTCTCTCACCCTAATAGCACATCTTGTGCAAGCTACTCAGTAGATAACTTTTTAAGTTTACATCAAATAGGTGTTACTACATTAAAAAGGAGGTACAAGGAAAAAAGACAAAAACCAAAACCAAAAACGGTGTGTGAGGGATGCCCATGGCCAGCATACTGACAGGGATAAGAAGTCTCTATCAATGGGAGAAAAAATACAAAAAGCAAAACCAGAAGTTTAAAAGAAACCCAAGTCATTCAAATAGAATTAAAACAATCTGACATACAATGGGGATATCAATGTATAATATAAAAACTGATGAGTATGAATAATCCAGTGCAATGGCCCTGAATTAACAAGAGCTAAACTATATTAAACAAACAGTAATCTGGTTAAGAAGGCATGAAAAAATATATTTTAGGAAGATTTTGATGCAATTATTAAAATAAATTTCAGTCCTTGAAAGAATGAATCTCAGCATCTTCACCATCCAAGACAGCTCATTTTCTGTTTTAGTCCAGATAATATCATACTAAATTAAAAAAAAAATTTGACCAAAGTGTTTTTTCTTATCATGAACACCATCTGGGAGGCCTTTTACAGTGCAGTCTGGGGATTCCCCCCCCCCGGATTTTAACTGTGATAATTAATCACCCAAAAGCTAATAAAAATGTTATTGTGGAATAATGTAAGTCACATCCTAAAGAACCCTAAAGTTCCTACCTATTTAACCCACTTGTTGAACAGTATAAACTTCATTCAAATTTGTTTCAAAGATCAAACATATTTTCTGGGATGACAAAAATGTTCTATAGCTTGGGGCACCTGGGTGGCTCAGTCGGTTAAGCATCTGACTCTTGATTTTGGCTAGGGTCATGATCTTAGGGTCATGGGATCAAGCCCCGTGTTGGGCATCGGGCTCCGTGCTCAGCAGGCAGTCTGCTCAAGATTCTCTCCCTCTCTGCCCCTTCCCCCTGAGCATGCTCACTCTCTCTCTAAACACATAAATCTTAAAAAAAAAAGTTCTATAGCTTGATTATGCTGAAAATTACACAGGTATAGAAAGAATGAAATCAAGTAGAGAGCAACACTTGAAACTGCATGGGCTTTACTCCTTAAGCTCTTAATCAGGTGTAATAATAAGGCAGCAGGATAGAAGCAAGGACACAAATAATAATGTCAAGATAGGGAGGGAAAAAATAAAGACCAGGAAAAACAGAAGTACATTAAAAATCACAGCAGTTGGGCGCCTGGGTGGCTCAGATGGTTGAGCGTCTGCCTTCGGCTCGGGTCATGATCCCGGGGTCCTGGGATCGAGTCCTGCGTCCGGCTCCCTGCTCCTTGGGAGCCTGCTTCTCCCTCTCTCTCTCTCCCACTGTCTCTCATGAATAAATAAATAAAATCTTAAAAAAAAAATAAAAATCACAGCAGTCTGGGAATTCTCAATGTCAGCAAAGAGCCTTGTATATCCTCCATGGGGCTAGTCAGCCATTCTTCAAATATTCTTTGCACACTTACTATGTGCCAGATGCTATACACAGCCAATAAGCCCTAGGGGTGGCTTCAAGCATAGCCTTCCCTCTTCCTGATCATAAGGGAAGATGCAGTTGGAAATACTTTCTGCCTTCAAGGGAGGACCTTTATCTAAAAAATGTTATCAAAATGTTAACATTATCTAAAAGTGTTAACCATCTTAAAACAAGCCTGAATATGAGAGCCAATACACTTAGGATGGCAGAGAGCAAAGACAAGGAAGCTGGGTCTTAGATGGTATCACTGAGGTGCTGAGCAAATACCTACGTCTGGTTTCTTTCATGTGAGAAGAATATCTCATTTGTTTAAAGTTCTCTTCATTGGGTTACTTACAACTGAATATATTTCTAGGTGCTATCTGTGACACTTAATGTGTAACAGAGACCCTGCCCACAAGGAGTCTGAGGCCTAAGGAAGACAGGCAAGCAAACAAATATTTATGTGACCCAATAAGTAATGGAGTTTTAAAAGAATAGTGGGAGCAACTAACTGTAACTTGGTAAGCAGGGGTCTGTCATTAGAGTTCGAGATGTCTAAGTGTGTATTAAAGACTAAGTAGGAATTTGGGGCGTCTGGGCGGCTCAAGTCAGTTAAGCATCCAACACTTGATCTCAGCTCAGGTCTCGACCTCAGGGTCATGAGTTCAAGTCACACATTGGGCTCCATGCTGGGTGTGGAGCGTACTTAAAAAAATAAAAATAAAGACTAAGCAGGAATCACAAAGCAAGAAACCTGAAAGGGTATTTCAAAGCAGAGAGCAGCATATGCAAAATACTAGTACTAGGAACAAGCCTTTGAATACATGACTTTATTTAAGCTCAGTTAACCAGATGATAGAATGATGAGAGGTCAACAAGGAAAAGGTAAATTATATACATTTTTTTTATGTTACGTTAACCACCATACATTACATCATTAGTTTTTGATGTAGTGTTCCATGATTCATTGTTTGCATGTAACACCCAGTGCTCCATGCAGAACGTGCCCTCTTTAATACCCATCACCAGGCTAACCCATTGGCAAATTATATTTAATATACTTGTTTTAACAAGATGGGGCAATATGTGAAATTTTTTTTTTTTTAAGATTTTATTTATTTATTTGAGAGAGAGAGAGCGCGTGCAAGCAGGAAGAGAAGCAGGCTCCCCACTGAGCTGGGAGCCCGATGTGGGGCTTGATCCCAGGATACTGGGATTGTTACCAGAGCCGAAGGCAGATGCTTAACGACTGAGCCATCCAGGCGCCCAATTTCTAAGTACTTTCTGTTTGAAGTATTAATAAAACTTGAAAAATCTGGCACTTCAAAGGCAAGATTTAGTCATAAGGAACATTAATTTAAGTAAAATACTTATCTTTTTTAAAAAAGATTTATTTACTTTAGAGAGAGAGAGCATGAGCGGAAGACGTGGGGGAGAGAGACTTC
>NW_027397085.1:8308588-8524557 GCF_003265705.2 Callorhinus ursinus
TAAAGATTTTTTTTTTAATTTATTAGAGAGAGACACAGCGAGAGAGGGAACACAAGCAGGGGGAGTGGGAGAGGGAGAAGCAGGCTTCCCGTGGAGCAGGGAGCCCGATGCGGGGCTCGATCCCAGGACTCTGGGATCATGACCTGACCCGAAGGCAGACGCTTAATGACTGAGCCACCCAGGTGCCCCAGTAAAATATTTCTTGATAACATATTACTATCATGATCTTTCCGACACAAATTTTTTTTTTAATTTTTAAAATACAGAGATTATAAAAGTAATTCCTGAGTAGCTGCTTATTATTAAAGTTTTAGATACAAGCATTTCTAAGTTCCTCATAGGCAACTAACTAAGTGGTCACCCTTTCAAATCTTTTCCTTTGCATCTTCATGTAAGGACACATGCATATTTCATATATTCACATATTTACAATTATATACATATTTTGATAGTGACTTCATGTAATACATGTTCAAGATTTTTGCTACCATTATTAAATCAGGAAAATTATTTTAACATATAGTTAAAAGTTGGACTCTCTGATTTTATTTACAAAACATTAATCTTTCTTTTTTAAAGATTTTATTTATTTGAGAGAGAGACACAGAGAGAGAGAGAGAGCATAAGCACGGGGAGCAGCAGTGGGAGAGGGAGAAGCAGGCTCTCAGCTGAGCAGGGAGCCTGATGAGGGCTCAATCCCAGGACCCTGAGATCATGACCTGAGCCAAAGGCAGACTCGCTTAACCAACTGAACCACCCAGGCATTCCTGGACTCTGATTTTTAAAACCTCATGAGTGAAGTCTTCCTCTTGGGCTACAGATGAAACACTGGCTAAGGCTAAATAACCATATACTAATAAGTAGATATGTGTAGTTCATATTGTGCAGGGAAACTGAACAGCTTCATTTACTAAGGAAAGGGAGCTTAGGAGAGAAACGCTCTTCAACATGGGCAGTGGCCCCTGGGTCACTCACTGATTCTGGGGGACTCAAGGGGATACATTCCACCTACTCAACTGATAAATCATTATTTGCCATCTACTAGTTTCATCAAACGTTATCACTGGTCTTTTATGTAAAGGATTACAAAACTCTCTGGTTCTCTAAACTTGGAATTACCAAAATTTCGGTTTGGGTTTAAACGTGCTTGTTAGCTTTGCCCACTGAAGCAGTTCATGGTTCTCCAGTAAACAAAAAACACAATCAGTGTGTGAAATGCATGTGGTTTAGGGTAACTGACTCTCAGTTCAGTTATTAGTTGGGAAAATAAACTTTTTTTTTTTTTAAGATTTTATTTATTTGACAGAGAGCGAGAGAGGGTAACACGAGCAGGGGGAGTGGGAGAGGGAGAATCAGGCCTCCTGCTGAGCAGGGAGACGCTTAACGACTGAGCCACTCAGGCGTCCCTAAACTTTTTTCTATGTCTCAGTTTCTTGATCTGTGAAACAATGATGTGCTATGTAGTCTGTAGCACTGTTGTAAGGATTAAGTGAGATGCTATACTCAAAGGACATGCAACACAGGTGTTCAACAAATGCTGTCACCCTCTTTCTTGCAAAGAGGCCTTACAGAAGCCAGATAGAAACATTTAAAACAATTCCTTTTTTGTGAATTCAGCCACAAAAATATCCACAATTAAAGGATTTTTGAACTAGTTTTTGTTGCAGATTATAACTAGTATTTGATTATTAGTCTACACAAAGGAAAATTCTTGCAACTTGTAATCTATTAAAAATTCAACCACTCCTGAGTTGAATTTGATTTTGCAATGAACTACAATAGAAGGGCAGTTCTGCTAAGCAAATACTACAACAGGATAGCAAAAGACTTTGCCACGTCTACCTAAGACAGTAATCTCTTGAATAAATAGTAACTTTAAACTATTTGTTTAAAAATAATTTCCAGTTTACAGAAAAGTGGCAAGAATAGTATGCCCTTTACCTGGATTCCCTCATTGTTAAATGTCCCGTTTGCTTTATCATCTCTCTCTCTACAGGCCTTTT
The DNA here is from genome assembly GCF_003265705.2 of Callorhinus ursinus. Taxonomy (NCBI): domain Eukaryota; kingdom Metazoa; phylum Chordata; class Mammalia; order Carnivora; family Otariidae; genus Callorhinus; species Callorhinus ursinus. The sequence goes on from NW_027397085.1 coordinate 8,310,592, forward strand.
TTTCTCAACTAGGAATAAGTTACTTATATCACACTTCTAAATACTTGATATCCTAAGAATATGTACATTTTCTTATAAAATCGGGTAAGTTATCAACTTCAGAAAATTTAACATGGTTATGGTACTTTATCACCCATAGTCCAGTTTTGTTAACAGACCTATTATGGTCCTTTATAGCATTTTTCCCACTCTACTACCAAAATCTAGCCCAGAATCCCCTATTGCTCAGTAAATAATATACGCTGTTATTTCAAAGAGATTAGAAAATTAAACTTAAACTACAAAAATGCAGTTGACTTAAGTTCTGCTCCAGCATTTTAAATGTCCTTTCCTTTTCATTAAAAAAATTTTTATCAGCAACGCTATTTCTACAGTTCCAAATAATTTATCAAAACAATCTTTAAATCTCAAAAAAAGTACGGAAGAACGAAAAAACCAAACCTCCTTAAAAATGAAGACAATCAATACGAAATTCCAACAAAACTGTTGGGCCATATTTTATGCATCTTTGACACTACCTCAGAACTTAAGACAGATCAAGGACACACTCGAATTTTTGTACTTGAGTTTTTTTTTTTTAAACAATGAGCACACATTTCTCATTTAATAATAAAATAAAATAAGCCAAGGAAAATAAAGAAAGCTAGATGACGGGCTGAATTTTTGATGTGCGGGGTTAACCTGAATGTCGAAGTTCATCCGTTTGTACTTTGGTTTGTTCGCCTGAAGATGGTGACACCTTCCCCCAACTTACGCAGCGAGACGTCAGAAAGGTTTAGTAGTCACTGAACTACTATTTCAGGGAGAAAGCCAACAGAAATGGTTGTCACAGACCAGAAAAACCCCTCCCGTGAACCGGCTGGCAGAGGGAAGGTTAACGGTATGCCTCGAACACCAGAAACTCAAGCAGAACCGCCCTGGGCTTTAGAGCATTCATTCTGCAGCGGGCAACAGGGGAGCCAATGAAAGCCGCGGGCGCAGGAGCCACAGGGACAGGCCGGACCGCCGTGGGACGCGTGCTGGGCTGAGGGCGTTCCAGGCTGTCAGTGGGACGGGAGGGCCGCCGGTGCCCGCGCGCGTCCGGGGGGCAGCTTGCCGTCCGGGTCCGCGACTGAGCGAGCCGGCGAGCGCAGGCGCGGGAAAGAGGCGCTCCGGAGGCGCGAGCCGCGTCCGTCACCTACCGAGCGCTGGGCACGTCCACCGGCCCGAGGCCGCCGCCGCCACCGCCGCCGCCGCCGCCGACGGGGCCGGCTAGCACGTCCCCGCCGTATTTCTCCTCCATCCCGGGGCTCAGGAGCCGCAGCCGCTGCCCCCGCCGCGGGGTTTCCTCATGTCTCGCCGCTGCCGCGGAACAGCGGGCGCAGGCGCGTCACTCCCCCATGGCAGCGGCCCCGTCGGGTCCCCACAGGTTCGGCCGCCGCCGCTCTCCCCGGCTCCGGCTCACAAGCACACGCGCGTCGAGACTAGGCCGCGGGCAGTTCCGGCGGCGCCGGGGCCCCCAGAGGCGCACCGGAGCAGACGTTGCCAGGCCACGTCATCGGGCCCAGCAGCCCTCACTCCCGGGGGAGTGCCCAGCCCTGCGCCTGCGCACAACAGAACATTCGCTTTCTTTTGCCCTTCCCTAGGTTCCGCCTACCACGGGGTGACGGATCGCGTCCTCGCTCCGGATCAGCCCCTCCCAGTGACGTTGCCTGTGCCCTTACCTGTCCCTGCAGCGCCACCTCTGGGCCGTCAGGAATACAGCGGGTTCTTCTAGCACCACGGAAGAGGGCATAGAAAATGGACAACGTGTGATTCGATGGAATGGAATATCTTTAAAAAACTCCGGTTGCTAAACTATGCTACTTAATCCTGATACATCAGTAAAACTTGGCCAGGTAGGACCAGGCCTTATTAGAGTTATTTTTCTGTTGCTAAAAATTTAGGAACGTGGGCTCTTGTCTGTATTTGTGTGAATCCCAACTCTGCTACTTAATAATTGTGTCACTTGGACTTTCTGTACCTCAATTTTTTATTGGTAAAATGGGAATAGAAATATGTATATTACAGGGTTGTTGGGAGGATTATTTGTGTTATGTGAAAAATGTCTAGAATAGTGAATGGCACATAGTAATCAATGAATGTTAGCTATTATTACTCATAGGGAAATTGAAGACCGAGAGATGGAAATGGGGTTTGGAGCACTTTGCAATACTCTACTTAATCTGATATACAGAAAAAGTCTTAGTAACATATAAAAGATTGAGAAATAACTGTGCCTGATGGGGCTTCATAGTCTATTGTGAAAATATTTATTAATTTGAGAGCAAGGCTGGTTGGCAACATTATAGGTTAAAGGCACAAATGCTAAGGTTTTCCAAATAAGGTGTGATATGACTCACTGATAGACAGACCCTGATCTGAAATTTGGATAAGGTTTTGGCTATGGGAGAAAAGCACTGTGAGACAACACATCCTATGTGTAGAACACAGAGGAAGGCATGACCTTTGGAGGCTAAAGTGACTCTGAGTGACTTTTTTGTAGTAATTTTTTTGGGGGGGTGTAGAATTCTTATTTTCAAATCAGAGTGGTAGTGGTAATGAGTAACTATTGTGTATTGTGTTTTCTAGAGCAAGTTCCATTCTTCTGGAGCCCAGAAGACTAGGTAGCATGACACGTGTACATTGAAATTCATCCCAAGTGGAGCTTGAACTCTCTTGATATTTCTGATTTGGTTAGAATTATGGCGCTTTTCTTTTAGGCCAATATAAGTACATTTCCTGCAACTGTTTTTGTAGTGGAAGGAGAAGAGCCTCTATATTCTTTTCACCTACTCACTTCTCAACCCATTCCAGTCTCGGCTTCTCCATCCATCTGTCCTCTGAAGCAGCTCTCTCATGGATATTTTTGAGCCATTTACTACCTCACCTCTCTAAAGCTTTCAACATAGTTGATCTATCTCCTCTTCCTCCTCCTCCTCCGTTTTCAAGAGTGTGCAGGAAGGGGAGAAGGAGAGTGAGAATCTCAAGCAGACTTCCTGCTCAGCGCGAAGCCCGACACTGGGCTTCATCCCATGACCCTGAGATCATGACTTGAGCAGAAATCAAGAGTTGGACACCTAACCGACTGACCCACCCAGGAGCCCCTCTCTTTCTTTCTTGAAACGTTCCCTTTCCTTGGTTTCCAGAACTCGACATTTTGTTGTCTCAAAGGAAGCTCAAGTTCTTTATGTTTAAAAGTCAATGCATGATCTTTCCCTTAAACCTAATTCTCTTCTAATGTTTCCTACCTCATTGGATGGCACCATTTGTTCAGCTTAGCAAACCAAAAACCTAGCTATCATCTTATACACCTCCCCATCACCAAATCATGTCATTTTTTACCTTCTCAATATTTCTTCAGTCAATCCAAATTTTTCCATCTCTGTCACCACCATCAAGTCTAGGCTACCATCAGCTTTTGCTTTAGCCACTAACCCCTTGCTAGTTTTGCAAGTTTGCTCCTTCCATTCTCCGGTCTGTTTTCCACATTTTGCCACATAATCGTAACATTTTCCAAATGCAATTTTTTTTTTGAGTAGGCTCCATGCCCAGTGTGGAGCCCAATGTGGGGCTTAAATTTACGACCCTGAGGTCAAGACCTGAGCTGAGATCAAGAGTTGGAGCTTCACCAACTGAGCCACCCAGGGGCCCCTCTAAATGCACATCTTATAATGAACTGCTTACCCCACTGTACTTCACCCTGCTTTCTCCCAGTGGCTTTCTATTACTCTTAAGACAAACTGGAATCAACCAGGAATTCACATTGATACCTCCAATTACAATTCAACCTTAAATGTTTTATCTAGACTTTCCCCCTTCTATATTTGTACCTCTCTTCCCTGGGAATGAGAAACATGGCTCCCATTATTCTCAATATATTGACTTATTTTCTCAGTCTTTTTGTATGTAACCAATCTCCTGACCATGTGGGCCATCTCTTCTTCAGCAGGAAGGCTCATGCTAGCCTGGGCTGGCTGAGACTTCTCCATCCCAGTTTTTTTTTTTTTTAAGATTTTATTTATTTCTTTATTTAGAGAGAGAGTGTGAGCAGCTGGGAGGGGCAGAGGAAGAGGGAGAGAGAGAGAATTCAAGCAGACTCCGCGCTGAGCACAGAACTCAATGTGGGGCTCAATTCCATAACCTTGAGATCAGGACCTGAGTCAAAATCAAGAGTTGGACACTCAACTGACTGAGCCATCCAGGTGCCCCTCCATCCCAGGTTTTTAAAATTAATTAATTTATTTTAAAGATTTATTTATTTATTTGAGAGAGAGAGAGAGAGAGCATGAGAAGGGGGAGGGTCAGAGGGAGAAGCAGACTCCCTGCTGAGCAGGGAGCCCCGTGCAGGACTTGATCTTGGGACTCCAGGATCATGACCTGAACCGAAGGCAGTCGCTTAACCAACTGAGCCACCCAGGCACCCCCAGTTTTTATTTTTTAATCTGGATTTGACTCATTTGCACAGAGTGACAAATATGGAAATGAAATATTTTCTCTCAATTTAACTTTCAGTCAGCTGGAAGGAGCAAGAAAGGGAAATACCTTTTTGGAGGGGCTCTACTAAGTACCAGGATATCTCTTATTTCATTTAATTTTTAGAAGACCTTTCAAGGTTGGCATTATTTTCTGTGACAGAGTTTAACCCCCAAAAAGGTTAAGTAAATTGTCAGTTATATAATAATGGGCAAAGTGCATGTCATTGTCAGCTGTTTTGCCACTTTCTTCCTGAGTGCATGATTGACAACTGACTCCAGTGTTGTAAGAGAACCAGGATTGTAACCAGTGTTGTAAATGTTCCCAGGAAAAACAGGAGAGTGGGAAGTAGAACAGGAAAGAAGGACAAGCAAGGATGTGATAGCTGGCAAAGTCCCACTGGGGAGCTCGGATACTGTGAGGATCACAGCTCAGAGGGTCCTGTTTGGAGGGTGAGCTGTCTTAGCGCATCTGGGCTGCTATAACAAAAATAACATAAAATGGGTGGCATATAAACAACACACATTTATTTCTCCCAGTTCTGGAGACAGAGAAGTCCAAGATCAAGGTGCTGGTAGAGTTAGCACCTAGTGAAGACCCACTTCCTGGTGTTACCTTTTGCTGTGTCCTCACTTGGGGGAAGAGGTGAGCTAGCTCTGTGTGGTCTTTTTTTGTAGAGGCACTAATCTGAATCATGAGGGCAGAGCCTAGTGACCTAATAACCTTCCTAAGACCCACCTCTTAAGATCATCACCTTGGGGGTTAGCATTTCAATCTATGAATATTGGGGGAACACAAACATTCGGGCCATAACACAAGGGAATTGGGATATTTTGGGAGCAGTTCTCTGACCAAAGAGAGGAAAGTGCTGGTTATTAGGAGTGCTGCTGACATGTATAAAAATAGCAAAGGGATCCAAGGCCATATGAGCAGAAGCCTTTCTGACAGTATCCACTACAAGGCTGTGTATATTTTGGTCATTTTCCACATGCCAGAAAACTCCTATTCCTAGACTTCCTTGCAGCTAGGGTTCTGGCATAGGACCTGGGTTTCACCAGTCCGACATCTCCAGGTGTGACTTGACTTCAGCTGAGAAAGCAGCAAGTGGAGATGCTCCTTTTCCTCTCCGGAGGAGGCATCCAGCACTTTGGAAATAGCAACAGCAGAGCTTCTGGTGTCCATTCCTAAAGGTCATTCGTGCCTAGTGACAGCTGCGGTGGTGGTGTTGGCAGAGTGGCCTTCGTGGTGTGGTTGGGCCTTGCTCCCGGTTGCCTTAGAGGCAGACCCTGGCTTTCTGGTCCTCTGAGAGGTTCTGTGAATTACCCAATATTCCTTAATAAATTCCTGCACGAACTAGTCAGAGCAGAGGCGGTTGTTTGCAATTAAGAACACTGAATGGTACCAGTGGTATGGTACCAAACCTCGACTAACAATAAGCTGCACATGGATTTTGTACGTGCATTTTATTTCAGACCAAGGAGCAGTACAATGCTCTTCGAAACCAATACCTAATATGTTGCGCCTTAGTGGAGAAAGCAACCCCAAACTCATAAGATGACCTCATCTGATGCCAGACATACTCGTATCTTCTATTTGAAATCAGAAAAGGAAAGTGAGGCAATGTTCAATAATTCCTTACCTGTCCTGACCAGGCAGGAAGAAGACTGGGGGTGTGAGTGCTCTGGAATTCTCAGAGATCTTGGGCTTCATACGACAGCTGCAAAGCTCTACAGGGAAGCAGTTGGTAGTTTTAAGGATTTGAGTCCTTTGCAGTTAGGGACTCTGTGTAATGTTTTTAGCAGTCATTTAAATGTGAGCAGTTAAAAATGAAAAACATTATGTACAGGTATGAGGAGGATGCAGAGGAGGAGATGAAGAGATATAGTTCACATTTATACATTTTCAACCAGCAGATCAGAATTTTATTGTGGATCTTGAAGTTTCATTGTAATTATGCCCCAAGTGTTTCAGGAATTGATCCTTCCATTTATCCATTCATCCACTCAGTAGTCCAACAGGAAGTATTTATTGAATGCCTATCATGTGCCAGTAGCAATTATATTCTAGAGTGGAGGAAAATACAGTATTATCCTTCTCAAACTGATTAGAAACTGAACTGGTAGCAACACCCTTTGGGGAAAACAAACTGAAAAGAATCTTGTTCAGAGACAGATTTTGGTAGGTCTTTTCTGTTTGTGCATGTCTTCCCAGCAGAGGCATCGATAGCCTTTGTTACAGACTGTATTTTCAAGGCTGTTTGCTATACAAACAGCCTAGGAAATTAGAGGTGTTATCTCCTTTTGGGGCAGGGCGAAGATTTGTTTGCTGATCAGGATAATAAGGATAATGTCCCACTCTAAAGGTTGGGGAGGTTTGCTAGCAGACTCTTTAAAAAAGAGTGGAGTTTCCTACACTCTCAGTTGCATGCTTAACATCTACCTAGGCTGTCCAGCATCACTCCCATGGGATTTGGAGATGGAGGTGGCAAGACGAAGTGATGCAAACATGAGGTTCATGCAGGCTGGGTGAATTACAAAGTCCTTTGTCTCTGACCCAGGAGTCTTGGTTAGACTTCTGCCAGCTTCCAGGAAACTGTGGCAGGCTAATTGTGAGTTTGCAAGCAGGGTAAAATCTTAGTCCCTTCATAATTCCTGCCACATCTTCCCATGAAGATAATATTACTGGGACTCCTGGGTGGCTCAGTTGGTTAAGCATCTGCCTTCGGTCCCAGGGTCTTGGGATTGAGTCCTGCATCAGGCTCCTTGCTCAGTGAGGAACCTGCTTCTCCCTCTGCCTGGTGCTCCCCCTGCTTGTGTGCGCTCTCTCTGACAAATAAATAAATAAAATCTTAAAAAAAAGAATTCCTTACAAAAAAAGGAAAATAATATTATTTAGCAGTTAATTAGAAAAATTCATAGCACACTATCATCAAGGGTATGGGAAAACAGGTATTCAGATTGGAAAGAAAGAAGTAAAACTACCTCTACTTGCAGATGACATGATCTTATGTACAGAAAATATGAGGAATCTACTAAAAAAATTGGTAGAAATAAACAAATTGATCAAGGCTACAGGATACTAGATCAATATACAAAAATAAAATTCATTTCCATGCATTTGTAATGAACAATCTGAAAATGAAATTAGGAAAACAATTCCATTTTCAATAGCATCAAAAGAATAAAATTCTTAGGAATAAATTTGACCAAAGGAGATATGAAAGATATGTTTTGAAAACTGTAAAACATGTTGAAAGAAATTACAGAAAACCTAAATAAATGGGAAGGTGTCCATGTTCATATTTAATATTATTGAAGTGGCCATATTCCCCAAATTGATTTATAGGTTCAGTGCAATCCCTGTAAAAATCCCAATTGGATTTTTGCAGAAATTGACAAGCTGATCTTAAAATTTACATGGAAATTCAAGGGACCTCAAATAGCCAAAATAATATTGAAAAAGAAAAATGTTGGAGGACTCACAATTCCCAATTTCCAAACTTACTACAAAGGTACAGTAATAAAAATTGTGTGGCACTGGCATAAGGATAGATACATAAATCAGTGAAGTAGAATTGAGAATCTAGGAGGAAACCCTCATACTTATACTCAATTGATTATCAACAAGGGTGCCAAGATAATTCAGTGGAGAATGAATAGTCTATACAATAAATGGTGTTGGGACAACTAGATATTCATGTACAAAAGAATAAATTTGAATCCCTACCTCACACCACAGGCAAAAATTAACTCCAAATATTTAAAGATCTAAATTTGGGAGCTAAAACTATAAAGTCAGAATAAAATATAGGTGTAGATCTTTGTGACCTTGGATTAGGTAATGATTTCTTAGCTATTACATCAAAAGCACAACCCACAAAAGAAAAAGATAAATTAGATTTCATCAGAATTAAAAATTTTGTGCTTCAAAGGACACCATCAAGAAAGTGAAAAGATAATTCACAGAATAGGAGGAAAAAATATTTGCAACCATATATCTGATAAGAGTCTTGCATAGATGCTACAACATGGATGAACCTTGAAAATGTGTTAAGTGAGAGAAGTCAATCATAGAAGAGCACATATTGTATGATTCCATTTATATGTAATGTCCATAATAGGCAAATCTATATATAAGGTAGGCTAATGATTGCCTAAGACTGGGGAGTGATGGCTGATGAGTAGTGTTTCTTTTGGGTGCAATAAAAATGTTCTAAAATTGGTGGTGATGGCTGTACAACTCTGTGAATATACTAAAAACCATTTAATTGTATGCTTTCAATAGGCGCATTGGATGGTACATGAATTAAATCTTTATAAAGATATTTTAATTTTTTTATTTTTTAAATATTTTATTTATTTATTTGACAGAGAGAGACACAGTGAGAGAGGGAACACAAGCAGGGGGAGTGGGAGAGGGAGAAACAGGCTTCTGGCAGAGCAGGGAGCCCAATGCCAGGCTTGATCCTAGGACCCTGGGATCATGACCTGAGCCGAAGGCAGACGCTTAATGACTGAGCCACCCAGGCGCCTCTTTATAAAGGTATTTAAAAATTAGGAATGTATGTTTGGATACCCTCAAAGTAAAATAAAATAAAATAAAATAAAAAGGCAAAGATTTGGGCAATTTTATGGTTAAAAATTGTATATCATTGCCATTTTAATTAAAACTTTTTTTTAACCATTAAGTTTTAACATCTGCTGACATGTTTCTCGGTTTTTCTCTCTTATTTTCAAGAATATGGGAATTGTTTTCTGATCTTCTAGTTTTTCTTTTAAAGGAATTATCTTTTCTCTTACTGTTCAAGTAGGCAATTTGGTTCTAACAGGATACCTGGAGGTCAGCAACGAGGAAGTGCTGGCTAGCTCTCTGGAAACTCAGAGACCGTCATGGCAGCACGTGCTGCAAGAAGCCCGGTCAAACCAGTCAGGCCCCCAATACCTGAAGCCATGACTGGAACCCCCTGACCAAGTTAGGAAGGAAAAGCCCAAAACCCTGCTTCCCACCTCAAGTAATGAATATTCTACCCCCTCGTTAACAACTGTCAATAAATGAAATCCAACCCTAGGGCACTCAGCTGTCTCTCTGGACCTTGTTCACTTTCCTATCTCTGGAGTGTACTTTTCACTGTAATAAACTTACCCACATGTGTCGCTTATCTGCTCTGTTGCATGTCTGTCCTTGAATTCATTCTTGTGACAAGACCAAGAACCTTCGGGGACTCCTTCGGGTCTGGCTGGGTCGAGGTCCCAGGGCCCAGGGTCTCCCCAGTTCACCTGGCAACAATACTGATATATGTATTTATATATATGTCTTTAAAGTGTGCTCGAGTGGGAGAGGGGCAGAGGGAAAGGGAGAGAGAATCTTTTTTTTTAAAGATTTTATTTATATGAGAGAGAGAGAATGGTAGAGAGAGAGCATGAGAGGGAGGAAGGTCAGAGGGAGAAGCAAACTCCCCGCTGAGCAGGAAGCCCGATGCGGGACTCGATCCTGGGACTCCAGGATCATGACCTGAGCCAAAGGTAGTCGCTTAACAAACTGAGCCACCTGGGCGCCCCGGGAGAGAGAGAATCTTAAGCAGGGGATTGAGCCCACTCGGGGCTCAATCTCACGACCCTGAGATCATGACCAGAGCCGAAATCAAGAGTCCAACTCTCAATTGACTGTGCCACCCAGGTGCTCCGTTCCATTACATTTTTTGATGCATTTCAAAGTCAACTGTGGATACTAATACACTTCCTCTAAATATACTTCAGCATGTATATTATTATTATATATAGTTCAGTATTTGTTTACAATACTGAGCACTATATTATAGTTCAGTATTTGTGTACAGATTTTTTCTTTGATTTAAAATTTATGTATAATGAAATACACACATTTTAAGTATACATTTGCTGAGTTTTGACAAATACATCTATTTTTGTAACCCAAACCCCTGTTCAAGATGTGGAACATTACCATTACTCCACAAAATTCCTTCATAAACTTCTCAATCTATCTCCACCTCCACCCAACAGAGGAAACATCTATTTTTATTTTTCTTCCACCATAGATTAGATCTGCCTGTTCTAGAACTTCATATAAATGGAATCCTACAATGAGTTCTTTTTTTGAGTAAGACTTCTGCTCAACATAATATTTTTGAGATTCATCCGTGTTGCTGTATACAGAAGTAATTTATAATTTTTTGTGGTTGTGTGTTTTGTTACTGTGTGTTCAGTGTAAGAAATAACACAGTTTATTCGTTTTCTTACTGATGGACACCTGGGTTGTTCCAGTTTGGGGGTATTATGAATTAAGCTGCTATAAATATTTTTGGGCAAGTCTTCGTGTAGACAGGTGTTTTCTTTTTTTCTCAGGTAAATATCTAGGAGTAGGTATATGTTTTAAGTTTATAAAAACATGCCAAACTTTGTTCCAAAGTTGTTTTATTTTACAAGCCTACCAACCTTGTATGAGAGTTTTGATTGCTCTTCCTACACCACATTTGGTGCTGGGCCATTCTCAGAGGTGTTTGGTGACATTTCATTTAATTTACATTTCCCTGATGACTAATAAAAAGTTGAGCACTTTTTTTCACATGCTTATTGGCTATTCTCTGTCTTCTTTTGAGAAGTGTCTGAGTATTTCACCCAATTTTTGTTTGGGTGATTTGTATTTTTAAACTGGATTGTAGGAGTTGTTTATATTCTGCAAATACCATTCCTTTGTCAACAAATGTTTTCCAATATTTTCTTCCAGCAAAAAAAGAGATAAAACTTAAAAAAAAGGGGCTCCTGGGTGGCTCAGTTGGTTAAGTGTCTGCCTTCTGCTCAGGTCATGATCCCAGAGTCCTGGGATCGAGCCCCATGTCGGGCTCCCTGCTCTGCGGAGAGCCTGCTTCTCCCTCTCCCTCTGCCTGCCTCTCTGCCTACCTGTGCTCTCTCTCTCTCTCTCTGTCAAATAAATAAATAAAATCTTAAAAAAAAAAACTTAAAAAAAATCCCATAAACCCAGTACTAACACCCAGGTATTTAAAAATTATTTTTATTTATTTATTTAAAAATATTTTATGTATTTATTTGACAGAGAGAGAGAGCACAAACAGGGGAAGCGGCAGGCAGAGGTAGAGGGAGAAGCAGACTTCCAGCTGAGCAGGGAGCCAGACGTGGGGCTCGATCCCAGGACCCCGGGGGTCATGACCTGTGCCGAAGGCAGACGCTTAACCCGCTGAGCCACTTAGGTGCCCCTATAAATTATTTTAATAAAACTTAAAAAATAGCTCAGCTTAAACTGGAGGGTTATTCATAAGTTCTCAGTTCTGATACATTGCATGATTGCTAATTTTAAGCAACTTTCCCGCACTATATGATATATCCTTTCTGGTCAGGGTCAATACTTACTTTTTTCTTTCCCTATACCTGGTAAGGTATCTTAGAGCCAATATTTACTGAGTGAATATTTTTTTCTGAGTTGAAATCCAGTAGTATTTTTATTATATGAAGAACAGGAATAGGGCATTTGTCCTTAGTTACAGTTTCAATCTAGGTAGATGGTATCAGCTCTTAGTCGTTGTTAATTCTCTGTTTGTTTGCTGTTGAATGGTCTTCAATCAGGAATGACAGGTGCCATACATTCAAAGAAAATTATTTCAGAGAGGACCTCTTCCTTCTTTGAACTCCTTAAAACTACCTTTCCATCACTCTCTTGGGGAACTTTTTTTTTTTAAGATTTTATTTATTTTTAAGTAATCTCTGCACCCAACGTGGGGCCCAAACTCACAACCCCAAGATCAAGAGTTGCATGCTCTACCGACTGAGCCAGCCAGGCGCCCCTCTCTTGGGTCACTTTGAGCTGGTATAGAATCTGTGTGGATTCTGGTTTCTCTCCACACCGTAAGCATTTTGAAGACAAGGGTGTGTCCCGTTGGCACTCCCGCCCTCTACCACGCCCCCAGAATGATCATCAGGGTGCCTTACACATAGGAGAAGCAATAAACACTTGTTCAATGGCTACATAAGGGAAAAATAAAAAATTCAAAACCCAAACACACAATATACCAAGCTGAGGCAAAGGAAAGATTAATGAGCCATAAGCTTACCTAGTTTCCTTATTTAGTAAGTGAGCTGCTCACATTTTAGACATGACTGAGATGTGAAGGCTCACTTGAAATGCTTTTGCAGTCACCATGTTCTGGAACAGAGACCAACGTCAACACTTCAACTCTCTGTATTTGTTCTTATCAATAGAGAACTTGCAGTTCTCATTTTTGGAATTTTTGCTTTCTCAGGCTGTACTACCCAAAAAGGTTACACTGGACTTCCTTTAGCCTGTAGGAGAGGCAAAAGGCAAACTACTTTGCATTATCCACTTTCAAGGAAAGTCAAAGATGGCGGAAGTAACCTGAGCCTAAAATACCCGAGTACCCGTTCTCCCATGGCAGCTGAAATAGGTTTTCTAGTCATGGTTGTCCTACGGTCTCTGCCATTCATTCCAGTCCATTTAACAGACATTTGTTAAACACCGTATGTCTGGGTGGCCCTGTGATAAATACTGCCCTTAAAAAAAGGGAGATGAGCTGGAGCGCCTGAGTGGCTCAGTTGGTTAAGTGTCTGACTCTTGACTTTGGCTCAGGTCATGATCTTAGGGTTGTGAGATCGAGCCCCATGACGGGCTCTGTGCTGGGCATGAAGCCTGCTTGAGATTCTCTCTCTTCCTCTCCCTCAGCCCTCCTCTCTTTCTCTAGAAAAAAAAAAAGGGGGGGGGAGCCGAGAACTATTTGAAGCCACTAGAGGACAGTGTAATACAACAGAATCCTCCATGAATTTAGGGAGTACTTGCTGCAGAAAGCCAGAATAGGGAGAGAGGAGCGCAGCAACCTGGAATGACTAGGGAAGGAAGCAGGTTTGTAGCCTGATCTGTCAAGATTCTACACTGTCCGGAAAAAAAATTTGTGCATACTCTTCCACCTGGAACGCATTTCACAGGCTGGTTATATAGGACCTTTCCTAAAACCAGTATATATTTGGCTTTTTCCTGCCTCTAGCACATCTGCTGAACACCTCCTTTTCAGAGGTGCTTACGTTACTCCTTTGCATGCATCTGGGTTTTGAGAGCTCAGAGCCTGCTTTGTTTTCATCATAATGTACTTTGGTTTATGCAGAGTGAGAACTTCTGAGTACTGCATAACTAATGATTTTTTTCTTCATTATTTTGTTGGAACGTCCTTTTCCTGCTTATGCACCTCTCACCCTTCTGTTTACGTTACAATAGGATTGGAGAATTTCTGCAGTTTTCTTTTTTAAAGATTTTATTTATTTATTTGACAGAGAGAGACACAGCGAGAGAGGGAACAGAAGCAGGGGGAGTGGGAGAGGGAGAAGCAGGCTTCCCGCCGAGCAGAGAGCCTGATGCGGGGCTTGATCCCAGGACTCTGGGATCATGACCTGAGCCAAAGGCAGACGCTCAATGACTGAGCCACCCAGGAGCCCCTGCAGTTTTCTTTTGATGTGTCTTTATACTCAGAAGGGAACCAAAACATTTATCTTGACTTTTTAGAGCTTATTGACATGATTTAGCTGCGTCCTTGGTAATTGCAAGTTCAAGTTACCTGGTGGTGTACTTCCACTAACTTAGCATATTGAAGGCTTGGCACATGGTAGCGCTCAACGATCGATGCTGGGCCTCACTTAAGAGTGCAGGGGACAGTGTTGGACTGGGGCTTGCCGTTCATAGTCCATACTCAAAGTTTCATGTCCAGGGCCTCTTGCTGAGGGAAGTGGCACTTGTCAGCTCCTTATTCATAGTTGGCAACATTCAAAACCATTCAATATATGCCCCTGCCAGCTGCTGATGGACGTCTTATCCAAGGCCCATCAATCTGTAGCTCAGCAGTGGTTTTCAAAGTGTGGTCTCAAGGTCAGAAGCATCAGGATTGCCTGGATATCTGTCAGAAAGGCAAATTACTGGACTCCCTTGGAGCTCTACTGAATCAGAAACTCTGGGGGTGGCATGTAGCCATCTGTGTTTTAATAAACCTGACCAGTGATTCCAGAACCAAGTTTGAGAACCGTTGGGCTGGGACCTGTGAGGCAGCCTAAGCAATTAGCTAAATCAATCGAGTTTTCTCTCTCAAGAATTTGTACTGGGGTTGGCTCAGTCAGCATGCGACTCTTGATCTCGGGTTGTTGATTCAAACCCCACATTGGGTGTAGAGTTTACTTATAAAAAAAAGTAATATTATACTATTTGTTAACTAACTGGGATTTAAATGAAAAAAAAAAAAGAATTTGTACTGGTGATGGAGGGAAAGAGACAGGCAATTGGTAATGGAAGCAGATCTGGGTTCCCCAGATGGAGGGCAGGACAGGGGAGCCAAGAGAATGTAGAACCCTTAAACTCAGAGCAGAAGCTATGAGTAAAGTAAGTCATGATGTAGAAAAAGATATTCAGAGTGAAGTGGTTGGTTGATAGGAGTTGAGCTGGAGAAACAAAGAGAGCTGCTGAGTCGCCGTAATGATAGGCAATGAACACAGCTATTGAGGCAATTTGGGGTCCTATGCGGCTGCTGCGTCAGTGCCTTCCAGTTGGGAGAACTGTACCCTGGGCTCTGCCGTGCCTTCTGTCCAGCTGGGCCCCATGATGCCTGGCTCTGTAGTTGAGAGTCCTATTTTTTTTTTTTTAAGTAGGCTCCACACCCAACATGAGGCTTGCATTCATGACTCTGAGATCAAGAGTCGCATGCTCTACTGTCCGAGGCAGCCAGTCATCCCCCCCATTTTTCTTAATTCCACATGTAATGTACAGTAAATCCCCAAGTACCTGAGGTAACTTGAAGTTGCCCCAACACCAAACCACCTAACACATGCAGAGATTCTTGTATACTTTGCATCGTGTTTTAACTTCATGTACAATACGAAGTTAAATCCTTGTCGTGATGGGTGTGCAGTGGGAAAAGTTTCTTTAAGCTGATGTACGTCAAGCTGAATCTTGGTTTCTCACGGAAACAAAAGTAAAGAAGGGAGGTGTTATCCTTGTTTAGCGCTTGATTTCTTTTCCATTCCTTTTTTTAAAAATTTAAATTCAAGTTAGTTAACATATAGTGTCTTATTAGTTTCAGGGTAGAGTTTAGCGATCCATCAGTTGTATATAACACCCAGTGCTTATTAGGGGCTTGATTTCTTTTTATTTTTTTTTAAAGATTTTATTTATTTATTAGAGAGAGAGACAGCGAGAGAGGGAACACAAGCAGGGGGAGTGGGAGAGGGAGAAGCAGGCTTCCCGCGGAGCAGAGAGCCCGATGTGGAGCTTGATCCCAGGATCCTGGGATCATGACCTGAGCTGAAGGCAGACGCTTAACGATTGAGCCACCCAGGCGCCCCAGGGTCTTGATTTCTTTTTAAAGAAGTCATCCTCCAAACTGTATTTGTACAGTATTAAGCTTTCCAAATTGTTTACATTGACCAAGCAGGCCACAATAAAATACTATATAAAATTACACTTCATATGCTATAATTGTACAGAAGCCAAGTCAAAGTTGTTATTGAAGGAGAGCTGAATATGCCACCCCAAAATGTGCCATGTTGGCATGTAGACTTTTTTTTTTAAAGATTTATTTATTTATTTATTTGTCAGAGAGAGAGACAGTGAGAGAGGGAACACAAGCAGGGGGAGTGGGAGAGGGAGAAGCAGGCTTCCCGCGGAGCAGGGAGCCCGATGCGGGGCTCAATCCCAGGACCCTGGGATCATGACCTGAGCCGAAGGCAGATGCCTAACCGACTGAGCCACCCAGGCGCCCCGGCATGTAGATTCTTTTGAGCTGAAAGTGATCAAGACCCGACAGACTCAGGAAAAACTTTTTACGTCTTCGTCATCTGCAGGGAGCTGGTACCAGGAAGAGAGCTATAACCACAGATAACTTTTTACATCAGAGAGACTCATCTGCATGGCCCGGCAAACATTTGTTGACCGAACGTTTGCTCTTCTGTATTCCTGTTACTTGTCTTCCTCCCTTTCAAGTCCCAGGCCTGTACCCCTTTCTCCTTAGCTCACGATGGTTTATAAGCCTCAACTGTCTGACTGCCTTTTAGTCTTGCATCATTGTGGGGCTCCAGTATGGATGTAATTAAATTTGTTTTTCTCCTGTGAATCTCTTTTATGTCTATTTAATTATTAGGCCAGCCAAAGAACCTAGAAGGGAAGAAGGGAAATTTTTTCTCCTCAACATTATCTTCGTAATTCTGGTTTTAGTTTTACTAGAAACACCAGAAGATGAACATCATTAATGGTCACAAATTGGGGAAATCTTTAGAGGCCTTTTGAGTAGACATTTGCAGAGACATAGCACCCCTCAATGTGCCCTAATGAGAAACTAAATCTGGAGCAAATGTTAAGTTGTTTTTGCTTAATGTTTGTTTTAAATCTCATTGCAAATTTTCTTGAAGTTAAGTATAGGCTCATGTTGATTTTTTTTTGGGGGGGGTGACCTTAGAAACAAACACTTTTATTCTTTCTTGAGAAGCTCTTTCATCAGCTCTTAAAGTTTTTCCTTCATCCTGGTCTGATGCCAATGTTCGGGAGCAAGAATCCCTGTCCTCTTCAGTGTCTTTCTAGTTGGACTAAAAATCAAATTGACACAAGACAAGAAGAAATCAAATTTAATGGTGTATGTATGGGGAGTCCACACAGACATGGGAATTTCAAAGACAGTCAGGCAAAATGAGGTCTATATGTCATCCTGAACTAAGGAGAAGGGGAGAGGGTTCTGGGACTTTAGAAGGAAGGAATGCAATTCACAGGACAATAAGAAGAAGAGCAGATGTTTGGTAATTAGAGGCTTGCCCTGCCAGACAGATGGGTCACTCAGATGAAATTCATCTCTGTTAATCACCCTTATTCTGGGAATCATTTAGATTCTTCTATGTGGTTAAGGGAGAGGCAAAAGTTTGTCTTGAACCTGTAGGGTCTCAATTGCTTTCAGCTCAGAATAATCTTCATGCCAGAGTGGCCCATCTTGGGGTGCCCTGCCTTGGTCCCTACACCAGCCACATCTATATTCAAAATGTATGAAATGTAGACAGAGACCCTGGTTTGTTTCATCCTTAGGGTTACCCAGCACATAGTTCCATCACAGCACTAGTGAATTTGGCTTGTATGGGGGCTTGAATGCTGAATTTGAATCTGAATCCTCAAAGTTTGAATTCTTCCATTTTTGACAAGCTCTGCAATTTGCTTGATAGCAGTAGATCACAAGGATCATGAGAGCACTCTCCTGTTTTATAAGCTGCTTAAGGACTTAAGTACGTTCTATGAATATGATAAGAAACAAAATAAACCTATTAGAATCTGTATGTCCAAATGCATAGTATTGCTTCGAGAGTTTTCCATTTTGTAATTTGAAGGTGGAATGAGTATTCACTTACACAGATAATGTTGGAAATGCTGAGAACATTTTTGAAACTGTAGAGATAATTAAGTTGGAGGACTTACCTAACCAGGTGCTACCCTTCTTTACGGGAGACAATTCAAAGTTGTTTCTGTAAACACCTATTAACTGCTCTAAATATAAAATAAATTATTTCTGTTCTCTCTGGAGAAGGACAGAAAGACCAAAGTCTAGAAAGTTGGTATACAAATTAGGACAGGTGGCAAATATTAGCTATGACAGCATATTCTTCAGATCAAGTTAGTAAAGAGGACGCTACAGGAAAAAAAAAAAACACAAATAAAACAACCAGACTCCATCAGATATTGGTAGGCCTGTGCCTACAGCTGATCAAGGTAGTTAGGACACTTACTTGAAATAAGGTGCAAGGGTGCCATTTCTTCTCTTTCTTTCCTTTTTAAGTGATCTCTACAGCCAACATGGGTCTCGAACTTACAACCTTGCTCTACTAACTGAGCCAGCCAGGTGCCCCAAAGGTACCATTTCTATTGAAAATCTAATCACTGAAAGAATGAATGTGGAATTTCTTTACTCCTCAACTCCTAATTTTTTGTCAGGTACACTAGACCCAACATAAAGAAAGGCAGTCTGGGTTTTGGGGTTTATTAATGGCATTTAGGGGAAAAAAATCCATGGTTTGAAAAGCCCAGAGGTAAGTTATATCAAAAATGATTGTATTTGACAGTTTTATAGATTCCTAATGTGGGGCACCTTGGTGGCTCAGTTGGTTAAGCTGCCGACTCTTGGTTTCAGCTGGGGTCATGATCTTGGGGTTGTGGGATCGAGCCCCAAGTCAGGCTCCACGCTCAGCATGGAGTCTGCTTGGGATTCTTTCTCTGGCCCTCCCCCTGCTCTTGCACACTCACACACTCTCTCTTAAAAAAAAAAAAGATTCCTAACATTAGGAAGTTTTCATGGAATTGAGACCTGAATGTAGGAGCAGAGTAATCTGAGTCTTTGGAATTGATGGAGACATTCCTTGATGAGGAGCAGATATTCCCCACAGACCTTGTAAATCTGAAACAGATAAGAGAAATAAAGAAACCAAATTTACAGCTTTGATGAATAGCAAAATTTGTCAGGAAGAGCTAGATGTTAAGTGATTAGTTTGTGAGGAGCAAAGCATAAATCTCCTTTAGCTGTAGAAAAGGAAGAGAGCCAGAGATAATCATATTTGGGGCACCGGTCTGAACTTGTGCTGGAAAAATAGTTTTTTGTTTTGTTATTTATTATTACTGATGTAGGAAACAAAGACAAAAGAAAAATTAAATTTCCTTACTACCTACAGCCCACTGTCAAGTCCTTGAAACAGGTAGAGTGATGTTCCTCTAGGAACTCAGCTGCCTCAATGTTAATTCTTTGCTAAGGGCAAAAGGCGATCTTAGCCCAACTGCCAGGATCCTGTAAGTCTACTTGAACATATAAAAATTCCTTTGGAAGCTTCCTTTATCTCTATCCCCCAAGGTACATGTTGGCAATCATCCCCCAAGCATATGGCCCACTGATACATATCTGAAGGGTCTCACGATTAAGGTTTTATTAGGAGGTAATAAATGACCTTTTCCTAACAATGGCTAGTCCCCTCAAGGTCCTGGAAACCTTGCTTCTAAAATTGCTTAGAGACTTAAGCTATCCCTAACCCCCCTCCCAACTTGAAAGTATATAATGGGCCACTCCTCATGACCCCAGTGCAGCTCCTTCTGCCCACAGGTCCTGCCCCTGTGCTTTAATCAAACCACCTTTTTGCACCAAAGGCATCTCAAGAATTCTTCCTTGGCCATAGGCTCAGAACCCCAGCATCTTTCCTACATCATTATTATTATTTAAATCAAGGGGGATAAAGCTTGTAGGGCCCCACACTCCCAGGAGCTCTGAGGTAAAAGGTGCACTTAATGAAGCAGGACACCTGGGATGTGAAGGAACAGTTGCTTTGCATTATCACTTATTTTGCTGTCCAAGAGTGACAAATAGATTGAAGAGAAATGTCACAGCTGAGATAAGGAATAAAGCAGATGGCCAGAGCTGAGAAGGATGACAAACTAATGCACACAAAGGCTCATGAGTCACTAGGGCTTTTGTGCCTAGGTGTTCTGAATCTATGGGTTCAGGTTTCTGATTTTTTTAAAATTGCGAAACATTCTGGGTATTATGTATTACCATATTTACTCTACCATAGCCTGGAAGAATCCGGCAGGAGGGGCTGTTTGCTGTCTTATCTTATACCACAGTGCCACCTATAGGAAACTCGTGTGAACTACACACAGAAGTTAAAACGTATTGGAGGCCTGTCTACCCAATTATTAGAATCACAGGATTTCAGAGGCGATGGGACTTTAAAGGTCATTGGAGCCAAATTTCTACCAAGAGCTTGAATCATTTTTATAAAATATTTGATTAGTGGTTGTCCAACTTCTGCTTAAACTTCCTCAGTGAATGGAAACCCACTTTTACTAAGCAGCTCACTCCTTTTTTTTTGTTAAAGATTTTACTTATTTATTTGTCAGACAGAGAGAGAGAGAGTGAGAGAGAAAGAGAGCGCGTGCACAAGCAGGGGGAGCGGCAGGCAGAGGGAGAGGGAGAAGCAGGCTCCCCGCTGAGCTAGGAGCCCGATGTGGGGCTCGATCCCAGGACCCTGAGATCATGACCTGAGCAGAAGGCGCCACCCAGGTGCCCCTAAGCACCTCATTCTATTCATATTTTCACATACTTCTACTTTTGACTCTGCGCTTCACCACTCCCTTCTGCAGTAGCTGGGCCTCCTAGTTCTAGGCCTTTCCAGGGTTCTTCAAGATGAATTTGCTTCATTCTCAGTGACATACCTGTTTGCAGATACTTCAGTCGTGGGTTCTGCCAATTCAGTTACTACTGCTTTCCATCTTTCAAATTATCGCCTACATCTCCTGTCTCTTTTTGTCCTCTCTCCTTCTCTTTGTTCCTGTGGATTTATGCTTTTATTAGGAAACATTCATCTACCGTAGTGTCGGTCAGTTTTGGAAGAGGGGAGAAATAAAAGCAAGAGATAAAACCCTTCATGTTTAGTTTGAAGCATTGGCATGTTTTTCTTGATTCTGTTCTTATGTATTAAAGAATATAGGTGTAGTGGTTTATGTTTATTTATGTTTATTTCGATTAGAATTTTTATTGTGAAATCTAGCTCGTTATTATGGCCTTTGAATCTTCACTCTGCCATTCAATATATTGGCTACCTCACCCAGTCCTCGAGGAAGAGGAAAAGCAAGCTGGCTGTACACTCAGCTATCTACTCAATGAACAGGACAAGGCTGAAGACAGAATCCCATGGCACTAGAGACTGGATTGACATGGATTGATAATTAACATCTATCTTTGTGATTACCTGGACCAACTCCTCCATCTTGCTCACAAGGTGAGCTCACAAACACCGAGCTAAAATGCTGAAGCACAATGCTGACCGCTTTCTCTGATTTACCAGTCTGGCAGAGTTAAAAAAAAAAAAAAAAAGGAAAGGAAATTCTATTAATTCATTAAATTACGACTTGTCCTTCCTGACTCCTAGGCATGTTTAAGTGCTTCCCATCCTCTCTGTGTTCAAAGTGATGTTTGATAACCTGTCTGAGAATTGCATTGTTCATCCCTGCCCCATTTCCCAGGATTCTTCAAAGATAATGAATAGCAGCTCCCGTTTATCACCACGTTCTTCCTACTGGAAGCCGGCTGGGATGTAGTTCGTCGGGGCCAGGGGGTTTGTCTGATGTTGTGAACCCAGGTGCTCTCTTATAGTCCCTCCACCAGTTTGGATTTTTAGGTCTCTCATTTGAATGCTTGTTCAACTATTTCCTGTCTGATAAATCCTCCTTGTTGGAGATGAAAGATGGAAAACTGGAGACGAAGCGTTCCACAAACTACGTGTCTCGCCCTACGGTTGATCTGTCACTTGCCTTGTTCTAATTACTCCTATATAATTTCAAAAAGTCATCCTTAACATTTAAAAGTTTATAGTAGACCCCTTGGGTTTATAAGGAATTGAGAGTTATTCAACATTTCTGATCTTCAGTAAATCGCTTTATATGGGGCTGGTGTGGTGCAGTCTATGCATTGTAGGGTTCAGACTGAAGCTCTTAGCTTAGCAACTCATGATTTTAACTCAGATTCAGAAAAAAAGAAAAATGTTTCAAAATTCTTTATAACTTCATTAAGTTATCTGCCTTTCCTACACATGTATAAGAAACTCCTACAGATCAATATGAAACATACAGAATTATAGAAAAATTATCTAAGTTACAGATTGGAAATGCATATGAAAAGATGCTCAACCTCACTAGTAATCTGGAAAACGCAAACTAAAATAAGAAAGCACTTCACATGCATTAGAATGTCAAATGTAAAAAAAGTCATATAATGTTCTCTGGAAAGTGGGTTTGAGTGTAAGTTGGTACAACCACTTTAGAAATAATTTAACACTATTTTGTAAAGTTTAAGGGAAGCATACTATGAAAACAGCAGTTCTATTTGTACATACACATTAGTTGAAAGAAATTTTTGCATATTTATACCAGGAGACATGTATAAGGACGTATATTGCAGTATTTTTGCAAAATAGTAAAAGTGGAAATAAGGTGCTGTGAGGTAATAGAAAACATATATTGGTCTCTGCCCCTGGTTCCTGGACCAGAGCTCCTAAAACCCTCATAATTTCCTAAATGGTAAGAGTGTTAGCAGCATTTCTTATTCTAGTATTTGTCTTTGATCCCAGTTCCTGAAATAGGGTACTAAATCCCTTGGAATTTCCTGGGTGACAGGACTGTCTTTTGTTCTAACGAGGCTCCTGGATGGATCCTGGATGAGAGCTGGTCACTGGAAAGACCAACCCAAGATTAGAAGCTTGGAATTTTCAACCATATCTCCTATCCCTGAGGTGGGAAAGGGACTAGAAAATGGAGTTAATAATTGATCATGTTTGTGGGACTGAGCCCATGGATGAACTGTGGGATCTGATGCAATTTTCAGGTAGGTAGTGTCATAATTGAGTTAAATTATAGGACACCCTTGGGTTCTGTTCCTTCCGAATGTTCTCTCTCAGCCCCATACCCCCATCAGGGTTTGCCTATTCTCTAGCACAAAGCCCCCCATCAGGAGCTTTCTCCTTATTAGGCAACCCCCAAAGAGAGTACACAGCAAATTCTTCTTTTTAAAAAATTACCATTTTTGAAATATAGTTGACATACAATGTTATATTAGTTCCAGGTTTAAAACAGTGATTTGACAATTCTATATATTACGTAATGTTCACCACAGTAAGTGTAGTCCCTATCTCTCACCACACAAAGTTATTTTCATCCCCATGACTTTTTCATACCTGGAATTTTTTTATTTTTGTTTTATTTTTATTATTATTTACATTTATTATTTATTTATTTATTTAAAAGGTTTTATTTATTTATTTGACAGAAAGACAGCGAGAGAGGGAACACAAGCGGCCTCCTGCCGAGCAGGGAGCCCAATGTGGGGCTCGATCCCAGGACCCTGAGATCATGACCTGAGCTGAAATCAGACGCTTAACCAACTGAGCCACCCAGGAGCCCCCATACCTGGAAGTTTGTACCTCTTAATTCCCTTCACCAGTTTTGCTCATCCCGCCAACAGCTTGTTCCCTGTGTTTGTGAGTCTTTCTGGTTTGTTGGTTTGTTATTTAGATTCTACAAATAAATGCAATCATATGGTTTTTGTCTTTCTCATAGCAAATTCTTATACTGAATTCACTCTCTTTTTCTTTCTTTTCCTTCTTTTCTCTTTTCTATCCTCTTTCTAGTTGCCCCATAATCTACCAAAATTTTTACCAAACCCTGATGTCCTGTGACTTATATTTAATGAATATGTCCTCCCATCTCTCAAAGAGAAAGCGCAATTCTGTAATTCACAATTGAAATCTCACCTTCCTTTTCTTCTGCTGCCTTAAGGCCCCCCATTCCCTCCGCCCTCTCCTAGCCTGTCATTTTTGGGGACATGTCCCCACTGTACACTCTGCATTTCCAGATAGAGTCTGTGATTTGTTAAAATCTCTTCGATTTGACTGGCTGCTTTGGCTCTAAGGTTGGGAGGCCAACACGGTTTATTCAAGAATAAAAGTTTCTTTGAAGTCAGGGACACGAAGAATCTTTGCAACATGCTTTTCCAAGCATCTGTGTGTATACTCCTGAGCTCATGGAAAAGAGAGAGACTTCCACCAGCTGAGACTGTCTTAAGAGTTCTGCTCCTTATCACATCAGCACACTCCCTCTGAGCTGGCCTTTTCTGAAAAAGGATTTCACAACATTTGCCACCTTATAACTCAACAAGCGTGTTATTTCCTGTCAGTTTAACTTCTCCAAACTTTTGCTTAACAATAGCCAGAAATTCTCAGAAACAGGAGGATAGTGCAACCCTGCTCTTCCTCATCACCATCTGTTATCTCCCTGGAGTTCCTGAAACAATACAAATGGTGAGCTCTTAGCAGAGGCCAGAAATGGGGGCAAGGCATGGCCTTCCCTACGTGGCCTTGCCAAACAGGGTCCCTCCATTTCTTTGTCCTGCCAGCACTCATGAGTCTACTATTTGATACTATCAGTGTATTTCTCTTTGTGACTGACATTTCCTAAATTTTTTCCAACAGGCTGTGTTCTGTATCCAATGGCTGCTAAAAAAAAAAAAAAGAAAAAAATTTGCCCGGCTGTGACAACTGCTGGGTGGACCAGGCCAAGGAAAGAGAGGTGGTGTCCTTGGAAGAAGGCAGACCTTTCCCACCTCCAGGTTGGACTGGATCTCTAAGTGCAAACAGATATCTTATTTTCTGGTTTGGATTTGGAAGTCATCTCTTGAGATAAGCAAGAAGAGATCCTTCCTAGCTTGCCAACTTGGTGATTCTGCCTGAATTCTTGTAAATGACAGCTTTGTTTATTAATGGAATTGTGCATTTGAGAGTGAAAAAGCCTCATTTTGTCCAACTTTCTGATTTTGCAGATGAGGAAAGCAGCCCAGAGACGTTAAAAGATATCCCCAATAATAGTAGTAGTATTTAAATTACATAGCTCAAAAGCACTATCACCTGCATTGTACAGAAGAGGAAAGGGACGATCAGAGGGACGAGATTGACTGGCCCAGGACAGCGCACAGTCAGTAACAGAGGCTGGACTTGAGGCCAGGTCCCCTGATTCCCGCTATGATGCTCTTTGACAGCCACCATAGCCTCTGGGCATGGGAGGGGACTTTGGAAATAGAGAGGTCTGCTGCCCAGAGCCCCGCTTTACTTTTTTGTCTATACTTGGTGATTCAGAACAGTACTAGAAGTGCACATGCAATTAAAAAATTCAATTATATTTATTTGCTCTTCATTGGTGAAGCACATGGTATGCAATTCAAAGGGCACAAAGGAGCAGACAGTGAAAAAAATCTCCCTCATGCACCTGTCTCCCATCTGGTTTCCCTCTCCAACTTCTTGGGTGTCCTTTCAGATATGTGTAATGCTTAGATAAGCAAATACATACATATGCATTTATGCATTTTTAATAAAAAAATGGAAGCATACTGTACCCTGTTCTCCACCTTGCCTTTTAAAACATTTGATATGTTTTGGGTATCACCCTTATCAGTGCAGATACAGCTGCCTCCCTTTTACCGCCTGCAAGTATTCTACCGAAAGGAGGTACTAGAATTTGCTTATATCCAGTCCACTCTTGATGGACATCAAGGTGGTTTCCATTCTTAGGCTGTTGTTATGAAGAATGTACTATGCATGTTTTTGTATACGTTTGCTAGAATACCTAGCAGAGGTTGGCAATCTACAGCCTGTGGGCCAATTTCAAACTGCCATTTTTTTTTTAAGATTTTATTTATTTATTTGACAGAGAGAGACACAGCGAGAGAGGAAACACACGCAGGGAGAGTGGGAGAGGGAGAAGCAGGCTTCCCGCCGAGCAGGGAGCCCGATGTGGGACTTGATCCCAGGACCCTGGGATCATGACCTGAGCTGAAGGCAGACGCTTAACGACTGGGCCACCCAGGCACACCAACCTGCCATCTGTTTTTGTAAATAAAGTTTTATTGCGTGGCAGCCACGCCTGTTTGTTTACATATTGTCTGTGGTTGCTTTCATGCTACAACAGCAGCGGTGAGTAGTTGCAACAGAAATACGTGGCCTGAAAAGAAAATGGGACACGTGGCTGGCTCAGTGGGTTAAGCATCTGCTTTCGGCTCAGGTCATGATCCCAAGGTCCTGGGATCGAGTGCCGCATCGGGCTCCCAGCTCAGTGGGGAGTCTGCTTCTCCCTCTGCCTGCTCCTCCCCCTGCTTGTGCTCTATCCCTCTCTCTCTCTGACAAATAAATAAAAAAAGAAAGAAAGAAAGAAAGGAAGAAAGAAAGAAAGAGAAAAAGAAAAAAAAAAAGAGAAAAAAAAAAAGAGAGAGGGAGACAAAAATAATTGCTAATTGGGCCTTTAAAAAAAAAGAATTTTATTATTTATTTGAGAGAGAGAGAGAGTGCTCCACGAGCGGCAGCCCTGCATCCCAGGACCTGGAGACCATGACCTGAGCTGAGGGCAGACGCTTAACCGACTGAGCCACCCAGGCGCCCCACTACCTGGCCCTTTAAAGAAAAGGTTTGCTGGACTCTGATCTATAGGACAAATTCCTATCAGTGAAATTGCTGGGTTAGGAGTTTCACATTTCGCACTTGACAATTAGTGGCCCCATTCTCTTCATAGAGGTTGGACTTGTTCATTCTCCCACTGGCAGCATGTTTTTCCATGTTCACACCAATGTAGTTCATTGGACATTTTCACCTTTGCCCGTCTTATAGAAAAAAAAATTTCTCTGGATCTGTTTTGCCTTTGTCTGACTTGGAGTGAAATCAGGCATCTTTTTCTGGTTGGAGAAGGGTGATGCCTGTGAGGGGGAGAGAAACAAATGCGAAGGAAATGATCGGTCTCCATTCTTTGCTGTAACTGAACACACATCACGAAACAAACCCAGCAGAGACCCTACCGCCACGGCAGCGTGGGTGGTCTCCAGACCCCGCCGCCAGTCTCCTCCACTCCTGCCCAGAAAATGGATTCTGAGCAACACCTGCTTCCTCGGGCGGCTCGGCTCTGGGTTTAATCACCGCGCACTCTGTGAGCAGCTGCTAGGTGGGAAAAGTGAGTTCTGGTTTCAAACTTGGCAAAGTGGAACTGAGACCGTGGGAAATTCCTGCACCCGGGGAGGCTCTTCAGAAGGTGCGGTTCAGCCTCAAAGAAATGCCAAGACAAGCGCTACCCGGGGTGGGAGTGGGGAAGCAAATCCACCCCCTCTTTTTTTTTTTTTTTAAAGTAGGCTCCGTGCCCAACGTGGGCCTTGAACTCACGATCCTGAGATTATGAGTCATGTACTCTATCTGCTGACCGAGCCAGCCAGGCGCCCAGATCCACCTTTCAGTTGGGGACGCGGAGAGGGCTTCTTGCCCTCTTGTGGGTTTAGACTGTGCTGTTGAGAATGGGTGTTTGCTGTCCGGAGTCATGTGTGAGACACAGCAAGGGGCCCCGGGGTCCCTACCAGACTCAAGAGGCGTCTGCTCCTCTCCTTGGCCAGGAGGAGAGCAGTGAGGCCCAGCATTCCAGGGTCCAAGTTCGTTTGGACATTTGTTCAGTAGGCGAGCATTTGCAGTTCCTACTTTTTCTGCTGTTTAGCTTGGAGAAGGGTCCTTGATAGGGTGCTAAGGTGCTTTGGTTGTGGGGAGTGAGAGATGCCAGGGCCGGGGGCCAGCTGAGTCTTTACAGCTTCTCAAATTTGGAGATAAGTTGCTTTGAGAATAAAGCTTTATTCCAAAAACATAGCAAAGGACTAAAGTTTTATAGGTGGTGAAGCTGAAGAAAAGGCTCCTCAGCAACTAACTAGATCCTTAAAATATGGCAAGGCCGTCATCACATTTTAATGTGTAAAAATTAGATTCTTAAGTTCCCAGAGAGGAACTTTTGGAAATGACTGTGCTGGGAATGTGCTAAATTAATGATGGTAAATCCATTTAATGGAATAGTATGTGGCTGTTAAAAGAATGTGGCAGATCCGTATGTACAGATATAGAATCTTTTCCAAGAAATCAATAAACGGAAATGTCAAGGTAAGGGGCGGTAACTAAGTGTCTGGCATCAGGATTTCTAGAAGCAAAGAGTGAGACAGGGATTTTTGTACTTTGAGGAGGGGTTGCTCCCAGGAGAAGGGGTGCAGGGGAGTGGGGCAGGGCAAGGGAAAAAGCTAAGCAAGGCCTCCGTGCACATCAGCTTTCGCCTGATCCCGCAGGGAGCACAGGGGCCGGAGTTGTACCACAGGGCTGTCCAAGCTCTTACCCCTGTGTTGGCTGCAGTGCGTCCTGGGCTGGAGGGTGGGTGGAGGATTCTTTGCGGAAGAGGGCAAGTGTGAACCACTGGTAGCCCTCGCCCACAGCAGCCGGGCGATGGGTGCGCTGGTTCT
Source organism: Callorhinus ursinus (assembly GCF_003265705.2). Lineage (NCBI taxonomy): Eukaryota > Metazoa > Chordata > Mammalia > Carnivora > Otariidae > Callorhinus > Callorhinus ursinus. The sequence continues at coordinate 8,338,967 of NW_027397085.1, forward strand.
CCAGGACGTCTGGGTAGAGCTCCAGCAGTACCTGCTGTGGAAGAGGTGCTGCCATTTGTGGGACAGGGTAGAAATGCATATAAATAGGCTTGTGCATATGGGGACTAAGAGCGGAGGCTCTTAACCTGGAGCCCATGGAACCCTAAGTGCTTCAGAGATAGAATCATATTTCAATATAATTGGTTTCTTTTTAATCCTTTGTATTTTATTTTATGTATTTTCAGACATTATCCCTAGGCTCCATCAGACAGCTAGGGAGCGCGTGGTGCGCGCCCAAGAATAAAGAGATGCAAGAAGGCGGTAACAGTGCTCATTTTTGCCAGGTGAGGCAGAGGTGGATACTTAGGGGGCGGGGCTCCACAGTGGGAGGGAGGCTTCTCATTCTCTGTATAAGCTTTTGTACTATTGGAATTTTCACTCTGTGCATTAATTATATTTTAAAAAGATAAGAGAAAAAAGAAAGAAAATGTATTTTAAAAAAGTTACCTACTTCTCCGAAGAACTAGGAGGAAAGAAGGAGGAAGAGCAGATATGAGGGAAAGTGTCCCTCAAACGAACCTGATTGTTCCTGGGTTTTCTTTTCACTCTCATTTCCTGGGGTGCCTTTTCTGTTTTATACCACTTCTCCGATTGCTTGCTTTCCTCTTCAAATAGTCCAAATCTGTCTCTCAGATGCTTGTATGCGATTTTGAAGCTGTTTTTGCACACTTGGATGGAACTTATATGATTATCTTTTACTGGTTTTTGCCCAACTCCTAATCAAATGATAACTGAAGTGTGACGTCATTTCTTAGCATATATACCTATACTTGACAAACAAACCACTTTAGTCTGCACAATTTTTGTGGGTCAAAAGCATGCCTTTAAATGGAGAGCGTATTTCCGTGCTGAGAATAAATTTGGGGGAGGGATTGTTTCATGCTCAAGATGGAGGTTTTTAATCAGAACACATTTAAGGACATTAGATGTCTCCTCTATTCACAATATACTTCCAAAGAGTCAAGATTTACGAAATTCTACCTCTCGGTATCTTAAAATGAATGTGCGCTCTCCACCATTTTTGTTGCCAAGGGAGCTCACATCTGCCCTGGAACATCTTCCCGCGGAGCGATGTCAGCAGAGATAAATGAATGAGAGTGCATGTGGTTCTATAATAACAGTGCAGTTTGGCTAAGGGGTGACATCATCTTTTCACGGCTGTATCTGCCAGTCTAAGTAGCAATAAGTCCAGCTGAGCTGGAGAACGAATTACAGGGAGAGTACACGGGCAAGGCGGGATGAAACATAAAAAATGGATGGAAAATTAAATTTAAAAAGAAGGTAGCTTTGAATAGATCCAGCCCACAATATATTTTTTCTGATGTATGGTTCTGATTTAATTACCACGTCATAATTTGCCATCATTTCGGATTATGTGGAAAGATGCAAAGCTTCTTTCCTAATGGCTGTTTTGCTATATATACACATGGGTACCACCAGAGTATAAATAGGGACGTTGGAATTGATTTTAGTCTTTAAAGGGCACATTTAAATGCTGGCAGATAAAATGCCTTTATCAGTTAAATCCACTCACTGTGATCCCACATGCCTCACTGGTAACACTTGAAGGAGGGTTTGCTGGGTTTGATTTGGATATTGAGAGAAGAATATCACCATCCTACATGCTGATGAACCCCGGACATGGTTTGTTTCTGGGGAGGAGCAGTATGTGACTCTCTATTGGTTCTTGGAGGGCTGGATCAGTATTTACTCATTGCCTTTTTTTTCTTTTTAAGTAACAGCTTTATTGAGATAGAATTCACATACTGAAATATTGGTCCTGTTTGCTAATTTTTTATATTCCTGTCCTCTAATGTCCACTGGCATTGGATGATGAATTTCTGCAAAGGCATTGATAGTGGCTATGAGGAATAAATCCTACAGATGGATCAAATAAAAACATCAGATTTCAAGGCTGGATAAAGGAGTCATGAAAAGGAGGGAGAAGCAGAAATGAAGGACAGAGAGAATTCTAGCAGTAAAATGAGCAGTTGGTTATTGAAAAGAAAATCTTCTGCTGTTTGAATAAAGACTGAAGAGCTTTCATTGTTGGCTCCCCACATGGCTGTGTCTTTTTTGAGCAGCAAGTTGCAAGATCAAGAAAGAAGAAGGAACTGAGAGTTGAACTAATTAGTACTAATGAAAATGTAGCAAGCATCAACAACGAATTTCCTAGGCAATTTCATTTCCAAACCACTTTCGCATGTATCACAGGTAAAATGTTTTCCACAAACACCATTTTTGACATAGGATTTTATTTGCAGAAGCTATTTTTGTGGCCTAAGGAAGAAATGGCTCATTGAAACAGAACTTTGCTGATTTGGTTTCAAAGAATTCTAGGATATGAAGAATTCTGTGGAACATAGGGGTTCAGAAGTCCCTGAACACAGAACAGGCATATCTGGTAATGAAAATGTTCTTTTGGTCTAGCATTATGTTTATGCTTTAAAAGCATGATAATGCTAGGAATAGGCACAAGCAGGAAAGAGGAAGTAAGTAGGAAAATACTTGATATTTGAATAGGCTTTATACTTTCCAAAATAGTCAGACCCCACCAAAGCCTGGTAGCAAGTATTATCCTCATTTTACTGATGAGAAACATGGTTCTAAGAAAGTTGTTTTACAAGTGACAGAAAATTCAACTCAAACTGGCCTAAGCAATAAAAGGTATGTGTCTTTCCGTGTGTGTGTGTGTGTGTGTGTGTGTGTGTGTGTGTGTGTTTGTGTGTGTATGTTTGGCTCACAGAATTGAAAAGTCCAGAGCAGGAACCAGCGTTCAGTGGTTCAGTGATACCATCAGGGGCCAATTTCTCTAGACGACTCCCAGTTCTGTTTTCCTAAAATATCATTTTCTTCTAAGACAGGCTTTCCTCCTGAGGTGGCAAGATGGTTGTTAATAGCTCTAAATCAAGTTGGGGGAAAAAAAGAAGAAGAAAAAGAGTACCTCTTTCTCACAGTCCCCGCCAAAGTCTAGTGATTGTGTCTCACTGGCTGTGATTGGGTCACATGTTCATCCCTGAACCTATCACTGTCACCAGAAGGATGTTGTCCTCTTATTCACCAGGCTGTAGATAATAACTCCCAGCCTGAATGCATGGAGAGGGGACTGGATGGCTTTCCACAGGTGAAAAGAGGCACTCACCCAAGTTTTATTGAGATATAATTGATAGATAACATTGTATAAGTTAAAATTACCTAATTTTGTATCTCCAGTGTGGGCTGATCGAATGTTAATCCAATATTGATATGATATATATATATATATATATATATATATACATATATATATTAGCAACTGGATTCTAAACTTTTTGAGGGTAAGGGTTAAATTTTGATAGTTTTTGTGTTTTTGTGCACAGTATTTAGCATGCTCATTTTCCTTTAATCGAAATTCAAGAGATACTTAATTGAGTTATTGAAATAGTTTTCCTGGTGAGATTATTAAATTAACTTGTACACTGCTATGGAGCAGCTGCATACTGATTCCTTGTCCATTATGGTGAAAGAGGGGAGGGAAGGATGGAGAATCCATTTTTATAAAGCTTTCCAGGTGATTCTCTTCAGAGCATTAAAAAAATTGGCCTCAAGATTTCAGCATATAAATAGCAGAAAGCCAGTTGACTGACATATAACTCTTCAGTGTATCACAAACAGCCAAGGAAGTGATGTTGAAATCAACACCCATTAGAAATCTCTTGCAAGAGAAGACATACAACTGTAAGAACTCAAAAAAAAAAAACCCCACAAAACAACAAAATCAACAAGAATTAAAATGGAAGAGGAAGACTGGTTAAATTGTGATGTTTCAGTTGCCTATTGCTACATAACAAATTGCTCCAAAACAGAGTGGCTTAAAACAACAGTCATTTATTATTTCTCATTACATGGGTGGCCTGGGCTAAGCTGGCTGGTTTCTCAGCTCCATTTGGTGTAACTGCAGTCACTCGTGGAGCTGCATTCAGCTGGGAGCTCAACTGGGGCTGGAACGCCTGAGAAGGCCTCTTACAGTTGAAAGTTTCTCTCCTTGTGATGTCTCATCGTCCAGTAGTCTGGCCATCACTCCTTTGCAGGATGATGGCTGGCTTCCAAGAGGAGAAGCAGAAGCTGCCAGTTCTCTTAAGTGAGCTCAGAAGTGTCAGAACATCAGTGTGGCTACCTCTACTGGATAAGCCAAGGGAAAGGGCCAGTCCAGATTCTAGAGCGAAGGAAGGAAAGTAGACTCCACCTCTCAGTGTCAGGAGTGTGCAGAGGAAAGGGAAGAATTGCTGGAGGCCATATTTGGGTACTTTCTACCATACTTATAGTTACATCTGACACACAGTAAGAAGTGGCGATGCAGTCTTGGGTCTTCTAAATTTAAGCCTAAAAACAACTGCAGGATCCATGCAATGGAATACCATTCAGAAATAAAGAGGAATGAAATACTGATACGTGCTACACCACGGATCTACTCAAAAACATTATGCCAAGTAGAAGAAGCCAGACACAAAAGCCCATGTATTGTATGATTCCATTTGTATGAAATGTCCAGAAAAGGCACCTCTAAGGAGACGAAGAGTAGATTAGTGGGTTCCTGGAGGTAGGAATGGGGATTAATTGTAAATGGGCATGAGAAATCCTACTGGGGTGATAAAAATGCTCTGAAACTAGATTATGGTGATAGCTACAAATTTAAGGAAATTTATTGAAAATCACTGAATTGTACACTTAGGAGGAATGAATCTCATGATCTATAAATTATAAGTCAATGAAGTTGTTAAGAAAATGCAGAAGAGTGGTCTTTAATTCAAGCGACATGTTCCTGGAGGCTTTGCATAATTAAAATGTTGACAGTTGAAGGGTAGTTTTCCCAGGGGAATAGGGTAAAGTGGATGAGATGTATTCACAAAGTGTAAAACCCCACACCTATTTTGGCTATTTTTGCTTGAAGTGCTTTTGTTTTCTTAGCCTTACATCTTTCACATAATACTCTCTCCTAATTTAACAATAGGGTATGTCGAGGTTGGTATCTGGACTTTTTCCCTAGCTTTTTGGACTGAAAGTTAGTCTGACTAATTCAGAAATTCAGACTGAATTTCCAGTGAGTTTTTCAGTCCTAGGACCATCACTTAAGTAAACACCTGTGTGGCACCGTTAAAGACTATTCAAAAGATTTTAATTCTTTTTTAAAAAAGATTTATTTATTTATTTTGAGAGAGAGAGAAAGAAAGCACGCAAGCAGGAGGAGGGACAGAGGGAGATGGAGAGAGAGAAATCTCAAGCAGACTCCCCACTGGGTTTGGAACCCAACTTGGGGCTCCATCTCAGGACCCTGAAATCAAGACCTGAGCCGAAATCAAGAGTTGGATGCTGAACCAACCAAGCCTCCCAGGCGCCCCAAAAGATTTTAATTCTCTTTTTTTTAAATTTATTTTTTGACAGAGAGACAGCGAGAGAGGGAACACAAGCAGGGGGAGTGGGAGAGGGAGAAGCAGGCCTCCCGCTGAGGAGGGAGCCTGACGCAGGGCTCGATCCCAGGACCCTGCGATCCTGACCTGAGCCGAAGGCAGAGACGCTTAATGACTGAGCCACCCAGGCGCCCCCAAAAGATTTTAATTCTTAACAACTGTCACATTTAAAGTGAGAGCACAACGGCTGCTGAAATCACTGGTGGATGCTTGGATGTACATGAATGATAGTTTCTGCTGCTCAAAGATTGCAGGTGTTTCTGTTAACCAGTTCAAGTGACACCTTCCTATGACATTAACCGATACATAGTTTGCAAGTCACTCCGCCTGCCCATCTTGAAATTTTGCAAGCTTTGACAAATTTTTACATTTAAGGAAAGTTCATATTGTTTAAAATTTTGCTCACAAAGTGAGACTTTATTATTATTTGTGTGTTGCACTATTTGAAATCATTCAAATTCACATGAGATGCAAATACACGAGGTTATAGGGTTGGTGATGGTGAGAACTTGCCAGCCGTGCCTTCCCCTCCCCACAGTGTTATTGTGATGGGAAAACCTCAACATTCAGCATGTGCATTCCAGATGGCTCATGAGCCCTTAGTATTTGCTTCTATTCAATTTGTAAGGAGTTTGTGTTCCATGAATTTGCATTAAGTTTCAGGTTAGATTCAATAATCCTAAATACCGAATGAAATTCTGTCTGATCCATTCAGCCTCTGAATCTTGTTGGAAACTCCAAAATTGGCTTGGGTTTTCTTCAAGGATTTATGAATCTGGGCTGAATTTGAGGTTCAAAAAGGACTCAGCCAGAGTTGCTTTAGTCTGGAATTTCAAAAGAAGTGTTTTGCACATTTCTTTCAATACACATCAAACAACTTGTCAACATCTGCTGGATTTATGTCCTGCTCTTCCTAAATAATGGACTACCCATTTTAGGTCTTCATTTCTTCATCAGTGTTATGGGTTGAATTGTGTCACCACCCCCCTCCACTTATATGCTGAAGTCCTGACCCCCAGGACCTCAGAATGTGACCTTGTTTGGAGATAGGATTTTACAGAGGTAATCAACTTAAAATGAGTTCCCATTTTCCTGTATTGGTGAGTTCCACCCCAATATGACTGGTGTTTTTATGAAAAGGGGGAAGTTGGGTACAGAGATATGCACATAGGGAGAACATATATGAACATCAAGGCAGAGATAAGGTGGATGTGTCTATAAGTCAAGGAGTGCCAAAGATGGCCTGCAAACTGCCAGAAGCCAGGGGAGAGGACTGGAACAGATTTTTCCTCACAGTTGGAACCAACCCTGCTGACCTAGACCTAGGACTTCTAGCCTCCAGTACTGTGTGATGATAAACTTCTGTTGTCTAAGTCACTCAGTATGTAGTACTTGGTTATAACAGCCCTAGCAAACTAATAACACTGGTAAAATAAGAAGATAGAGAAATGGCATTTGTTTTGGGCCTTGTTCAAATCCTTTCAGTGCATTATGTCAGTTGATTTTCAACAGAAAATCCAGAAAGGCAGGCATCCACTTCATCGTCCCCACGAGGAAATGAAGGCTAAGTAGCTTGGCCAAGATCACATAGCTCATTTCCTTGGCTGACGCTGGGACACAGATGGCCTCGTTCCTAGTTTAGTCCTCTGGTGCTTGTTGGGGCAGAGTTTGGGAATTAGAGGCAGGATTAACAGAGATGATCTTCATCTACAATATTAGGAGTTGGATGAGATAACAGTATATGTTACTCTCTATGTGTCAAGCACTGTCTAAGGCCTTACCAAATTAACTCACTCATTTACTTCGCATAACAACTCTATGAAATAAGTGTTATTATTCCCATTTCGTAGGAAAAGAAAAGTGAGATACAGAGAGATTATGTAATGAAGGAAATGTTGCCATTCATGTGAGTGAGTTCCTAGGAGGGGAGTGGAAATTTGCCTAATTTCTTTCTCTGATGATTTTATTTTATTTTTATCTATATATCATATCTCAAGCACGTATCATATCATATATCATTTACACATCATGTATCAATTGTGAAAAAAAATTCAAGAGACTTTACCAAAATAGCAGGTCAATTATTTTAATATTTCCAGAGTGCCTTCTAGACTTTTTCCATTTGTGTGAAGAATCTTTACACAGGGTACTCATAACATATATAAAAATTGGTATTCTGCTTTCTTTCCGTTTAATATCATACTAGAAGCCTTTTCCTTGTTTTAATGCAGTACATATCTGCTGTGATCATTTTAATTTTATTTTTTAAGTTTTTATTTATTTACTAATGTCCACCCCCAACATGGGGTTCGAATTTATCACCCTGAGATTAAGAGTCAAATGCTCTTCCAACTGAGCCAGTCAGGTGCCTCTGCTGTGATCTTCTTTTTTTTTAATTTTAAAGATTTTATTTATTTATTTATTTATTTATTAGAGAGAGAGAGAGAGATCGAGCGAGTGCGAGCACAAGTGGGGGAGGGAGAGGGAGGAACAGAGGGAGAGGGAGAAGCAGACTCCCTGCTGAGCATGGGGGCTGATGCGGGGCTTCATCCCAGGACCCCAAGATCATTACCTGAGCCAAAGGCTGACACTTAACTGACTGAACTACCCAGGCGCCCCATGGCCATGATCATTTTAACGAATACTTCAGAAATCCTCTGTTAAGCTATGGAGGCTCTTCTTTTTGGAAGAATTGAAGAATAACCCGACTAAAGTTGAGAAAAAGGTCAACACGCAATTTGACCAGGTTACCCGCAATTTTATGTTTCTGTGCTTTGGTGCTTAATTAGCAAAACTACTGATGTTTGTTGAAAGCTGTTCCAGTTGCTATTGCTGCATAATTGATCATCCCAAACTTGCTGCAAAGCAGCGGCCATTTTATTATGTTCAGGGACACTGTGGGTCCAGAACTCAGAAAGCGTATGATCAGCACGATGGACCAGCTTATTCTGCTCCGTGATGTCTGGGGCCTCAGCTGGGAATGCTGGGAGAATAGGGGCCAATTTGATGATGGTCTGAAATCATCCAAAGGCTTTTTCACTCACGTGTCTATAGGGTGTTGTTCACTATTGGCCAAGGCCTCGGCTGGAAACTCAGCTGGAACATCTAGAGCTTTCTTCTTAGTACTTGGATCTTCCCCTAGCATGGCAGGTGGGTTCCAAAAGCAAGCATTCCAACAGAACCAGGCAGAAGCTGTGAACTTCCTATGAACTGGTTTCGGAAGTGCATAGCGTCGCTTCCACCGTTAGTCATAAACCCTCCCGATGTTCAAGGAGGGAACCTTGATTCCCTTATCCTGATGTGAGGAAAGTTAAAGTCATATCGAGGACATGTAGGATGGGAGTTATTGTTGCGGCTAGTTTTGAGAAATGAAACCTGCAACAAAGTCCTTGAAGTAAAACTCTCTATTTGTGATTTGTGTTTGCTTTTACAGCTCTTGTGAATAAATATACTTAAAAAACAACGGTGCCGGGCGCCTGGGTGGCTCAGTTGGTTAAGCGACTGCCTTCGGCTCAGGTCATGATCCTGGAGTCCCGGGATCGAGTCCCGCATCGGGCTTCCTGCTCAGCAGGGAGTCTGCTTCTCCCTCTGACCCTCCTCCCTCTCGTGCTTTCTATCTCTCATTCTCTCTCTCTCTCTCTCAAATAAATAAATAAATAAAATCTTAAAAAAAACAACAACGGTGCCTCTCTTTTCTTTAATCTAGATTTACAAAATGTGGTTTATTTGATATATTTTACCCCTTAGGGATAGCTGCTGAAAGAATGAACTAATCCTGATGTCCCTACCAACTTTTATGACCTTGGACAAGTGACTTTTCTCTTTCCCTCTGTTTTAAAATTCCAGTAGAGTTAACATACAGAATTATATTAATTTCAGGCGTACAATGTAGTGATTCAGTCCTTCTATATAGTTCTTAGTGCTCATCAAGTTAAGTCTACACCTAATCCCCTTCACCTGTTCCACCCATCTCCCCACCCACCTCCCCTCTGACAAGTGGCCTCTCTTGACTTCAGGTTTCTCATCTGTGATAACTGAACCTACTTCACTGGGCTGTTGTAAGGGTTCAATACATTAATGCCAGTAAAGCAATTAGTACGATACCTGGTTTGGTTTATAGTGAACACTCCATAAACAAACAACTGTTATTGTTGTCATTATCGTCGTCCAGGTACAGACGGCTTATATAATTTTTTTCCACAGCAGCTACAGGAGTGTTTTTGTTTTTGACCTGGTGCTTTGATTAAAAAAAAATCTTAGTTTCCCATTTTTGTAAAATTTCAAACAACCTTAAAGGAAGATGTGGGATAATAAAAAGCCGATTAAAAAAGGTAGTAGAATGAATTTAACTGGAACCTGATATATTGAATTGGTGTCCTGAGGTTCTCGAAAAACTCAACGGAAAGGAAGTCCACTGAATCTTAAATTGAGGAAATGGGGTCTTTGAAGAGTTGACTTTATATCGAAATCCCCAGTGGTGTCACCTGGAACCCCCATTTCCATTCCTCCACCTCCCACCTCTTGGAGATTCAAGTAAACTAGGCTCAGGCCCAACCAGCTCCCTTCCTGTAATTCTTCGCTTGTCCTTGTTATAAGGCGGGGCTCCCTAGTCTTCACTTGTATGTCTTTCCAGGGCCATCTATGTTTTACCTTCTATATTCTCTTGGAGAAAAGCATTGCCCTTTCCAGCTTTTACAAGAAATTGAATCCCACAGAGGACACTTATCATGATTTTTATAGGTCTATTAAAGACTGAAGCTGTGGGGGGAAAGGTTCACATCGTAGAGCATTTAAGAGCCTGTTCTCTCTTGCCTCCTCTTCACCCCTCACTCTTTACCTCTTGCAAGACTGAACTCCAGATACCAGACCCTCCCAGACTTGATTAGCCCCCTAGGAGGCATAGTCCAATTGACCACCTAGAGAGGATAAGTAATGGAAAAAATTTAAACCGAGAAAGCACTAGAGAGAATCAGAGCAACATCTTCACATATATGAAGCTTAATGCCGTTTTTAACCATGGAAATGCAGTCTGACTGGAATATGCTGAAATATGCTTTATACACAGTCTCTCATTTCATCCCGTGACCAGGACAATGAAATGAGTACTATTATTATGCCCCCATTTTATAGATGAGGAGACTGAGGCACAAAGAAGTGAAGTAAACAAAATTATCTGAAGCTGTTATGTTTAACTGCAGAACCTTCACTTTTTTTATACAGACTTTTTTTTTTAAAGATTTTATTTATTTATTTGACAGAGAGAGAGAGAGAGAGACAGCGAGAGAGGGAACACAAGCAGGGGGAGGGGGAGAGGGAGAAGCAGGCTTCCCCGTGGAGCAGGGAGCCCGATGCGGGGCTCGATCCCAGGACCCTGGCATCATGACCTGAGCCGAAGGCAGCCGCTTAACGACTGAGCCACCCAGGCGCCCCCAGAACCTTCACTTTTAACTATTATTCTGTTCTATGTTATTGATAATTCTGTATAATCTTTCCTGCTACTGGGCTAAGAATTTTTCAGATGTGAATGGTTTTAAGGAGGAGTTGCATCTACTGTATGATCTTCAGGAGTCTTTTTCACTTTTTAGGGGGAGGTGTCTATGATCCCCTTTACTGATAAATTGGTGGTTTCCTGATTTTGCCTTTTCAGAGTGCTTTTTCTATACTTACTGAAAAATATTTTAATAGAGAAATCACCAATGTGTAAGAGTTATAAATGAATCAATATACCATAAAAGATGTTCATTAGGAAGATAAGACCTCCTTAGTTTTTTGGTAATTATTTTATGATATTTCTGATTAATAATTTCATTTGGGCCATTTCGGTGTTCAGTGGTCTTCATTTGTTAGTGTTGATTATAGGATGCGGATGCCATGCCTCGTTGGAATCTGACTCTTTTTGACCAACAAATGTGAATTAAAATCAATAGAAATGTCATTAGCATCCCAATATCATGAAAGATAATATAACCATTTCTCATGCATTCAGTTTATTAAAATTTGCTAAAGTGTGAAATATGTAGGACAAGTAATGATGTTTTAATCTTTCACCAAGGTAACAATTGAAAGCTGATTGATTCCATTCAGTAATTATAAAATCAGAATGATGGAAGATTGTAATCAAGTAGGATTCATTCTCCTACTTTGTCACTCCTCCATGCAAGATAAAATTCTCATTTGCATCATCTCTTTTATCTGAAATGAAATCAAACTTCTCTTTGGTTCACTAAATCCAAGAGATAGATAATAGCCTTTCCTGACTCTGGAGGGGGTGGTGAGGCAGCCCCTGCCTACTAATAGAGAAGTGGGGACAGTCTTTCTTTAAGACTAGATCGTCTCTGTGAGAAGGGCCAACTCTGCGGGGATCTAAATATTCAAACTATAACATTCTTCCAACTTTTGCATGACCTACCGAGTGAGGTAGGGGCTTGTCTACTAGGGCCCTGCTCTTCCTGGTTTCCTTAAGACAGCCCTGGGTGAAATGTAACTAGCCAAATATTATAGGCTCTCAGTCAATTCAGTTGGCTAGTAGGGTGCTGGGGGGGATCTTTCTTCATTCTAAAAAGCCTGGCAGGAATTCTAATTTCCTTGTCTTTGAAGATAGGGGAGAATTACCATCATCCCACGGATATACAATTGTTAGGTCGGGAGTAAAGAGTGGGGAAGAGAAGAACAGAAGGGTCAGGGAAAGGGAGGCAATTGGGTCTATGCTGGCAAACCGAAAACCGAGAAATTCAAACCCTGGAAGAAGAGGGAACCAAGAAAACTGGCAAGTGCCAAAATCCATCACCTCATGGGCTTGGTTGGTGGCTTTGAAATGGAGGTTGGAGAGGAGACCATACCTAGCTGTCTTCGTTGCATAAAACAGCATGTGCCATCAGCTAACTTGGGAAAAATGAACTCTCACTGGGAAAATAGAAATTCCTCAGGGAAGTCTTTCTTACTCTACATGGCTCCTTCCTGCCCCCAGTTAGAGCAGGCCCCTGATCTATGTGCCGTCAAAGAACTCCATGCTTTTCCTTCATAGTACTTTACACATGATGGTGTTGGTGGGATTATTTGATTAATACCTGTCTCCCCACCGTTAGACTGAAAGCTTCGTGAGGGTAGGGACTAAGTGCATGTGTGCTTTTTATCCACCACTGGGCTTTGGGTGTGGTTGAATCAATGTTCCCTGCATCTACACAAAGAAGCCCCACTAGCAGAAGAACTCGGATGCCTTGTTAGGAAAGTATTTCTCCTTGTTGACTCAAAAAGCTGTCCATCTGTCTCTTGGACCTGTGGTTCCTACTCTGCTAGCCATACTGATTAATCATCTACGGGACCTGATTATATATTGTTTAGAAGTGACTTTATAACACATTACACAAGTTAATCAGAAAGTATTTCCATTCTCAAAGGACTGGAATCTCTAAAGACTTTTCTTTACTACAGTCGAGGATGTGGAATCTATGACCTAGGAATGCCTTCCCATGGCTCAGGGAGTTAGGAGAAAACATTTGCTATACAAATATCTACTTTTATTGTTTTGTTACAGTTACTGACCTTCCAACAGATTTTCTGTGGGCAATAGAGCATTGTGAAAAGATTGTTATTTTTGGAGCCAGACAGACCTGAATCTGAATCTCAGCTCGAAGAGTCACTAGCTATGAAGTCTCTCATCTGTAAACTTGGACAAATAGTGCTTGTTTTGCATGGTTGTCCTGTGGATTAGAGATACTGTATTTTAGTGTCTGATATGGTGACTGATATTTTAAGGACTGAATATACAGCAGGTTATAGGGAGGATTATTATCGCCAAATTTCCAAATGTGATAAAAGTCCACAGAAACCAGATAATTCTCTTTAAAAGTCCACAACAAACTGTGTGATAGTGCCCAGGAGAAATGGGTATAGCTCTTTTAAAGTCCATGGAGCGACAGACTTTTCATAATGCTGGAGAAAGTTTAATATTCAGGAACATATGGGCATTGACTCTACCTTCTCCACCACCCAAGATACGGCTTTGTTGATGAGTTTATCACAGAACTACAAGAACTTGGCATTGGAACACATTCCCTTAGATGGAGATACTAGATTATTAGTGTGAATTCTGAAATTGCAGTGTAAGCCCCAAGTTTAAAAGCTTGGCAGAAAATTTGGTAGTTTTCTCACCCTTGGTAGGACCTTTGGTTGCTTGGGGAATGTCTATACCAGCTGCAAGCTCTATAGGGGAAAGAGAAAACCTAGACCAAAATACACAGCATCTAGTGCTGTTCTGGGCAGAACTTCTCTTCTGTTAAGAATTCTTGGCCAAAAACACTGGGAACGTAAAGTACGTGTGTCAGAGGTGTTCCTGGCTGCTCTGAGCCCTCTGGAAACACTGCAGTCCCTCAGCCCAGTGGTTCTCATCCTGGCCTCACAGCAGAATCGCCTGGGGAGTGGTTAAAAAGAGACTGATGCTTGGGTCTCCTCACCGGACCAATTAAATGAAAAGTTTTAGGAAAGAGGCCCATACATCCATTAAAAAAAAAAAAAAAAAGTTCTCTAGGTGATTTAATGTCTCAGGGTTGAAGATCATTGCTGGCCCAAATTTCTCAATACGAATCACTCTATAAAATCTCATATCCTTGGGGCGCCTGGGTGGCTCAGTCGTTAAGCGTCTGCCTTCAGCTCGGGTCATGGTCCCAGGGTCCTGGGATCGAGTCCCGCATCGGGCTCCCCGCTTGGCAGGAAGCCTGCTTCTCCCCCTCCTTCAGCTGCTCCCCCTGCTTGTGCTCTCTCGCTCTCTCTCTGTCAAATAAATAAAAATAAAATCTTAAAAAAACCCCTCATATCCTTACATGTGTAGGGCAGCTACAAGTAGAAGGGTGAATAAAACATAAAAGAATCTATATTTGCTTTAGTGGATTTGGTTGAGGGCATTGATCTGGGAAATAGGTCTTTTGCTAATATCACCTGGAATAGAGAGCTCATTGTTTTTTCAACCATTAAAACCCCATAGAAGGCGAGATGACAGTTCTGGGAATGGCACGTCAGGATGTGTCCTTTTAAATGCCGCGTTTTTAGGAAATGCTCTGCTTAGAGCACCTCCCTTGGGCCTGATGGTTTGGCAGCTTTATATCCAGCACTTTGCTGCCCATCCCACTGGGATCCTCCCTCTGATCTCAGAATTCTGAAGATGGCTGTATTGGCCAAGGCAACATTTAAATCTAGTTCCTGCAGTGAGCTCCTCGACTGGCATTCCCTCACAAGGGAGGCACCCATCAGGTGAGTGTTGACTGTGTGGGTGGTACCTGTGGAGGAATCATGATGACAGTGTTCTAGAACTGGAGAGACTCAGGAGATGTGTTGGGTCCCTCCTCTCAGGGGGTAGGCTGAGGCCGAGAGACGTAAACCTAGAGAGGTGACAGGGTAGGCAGTGAGTTAGGAAGCACCTGAGTCTATGGTGCAGGTCCCCTCATACCGAAGTTAGGGCTTTTCCTATCTTATATAGTTTCTCCGTTTTTTCACTGTTTTCCTGGATTTCTCTCTCTCTTCCTTTTTTTCCTAGCTCCCCTCTGACTCCATCTGTATTAGGGTTCTCCAGGGAATAGAACTCATAGTATATGCATATATACATGTGTATATATATGTATACACACACACATATATATATATATATATATAAAGGTTTGTTATAAGGTATTGGGTCACGTGACACGGAGGCTGAGAAGTCTCATGATCCCGCCATCTGCAAGCCGGAGGTACAGGCGAGCCAAAGATGTAGTTTGAAGCTCTGAGAGCTGGAGATTTCAGTCTGGGTCTGAAGGCCTGAGAACCAGGAGTGCCAAGGGAGAAGATCGATGTCCCACTTCAAGCAGTCAGGCAGAGAGGAGTCAACTTTCTCTGCCATTTGGTTGTTTATGCCCTCAATCCTCAAAGGATTGGATGAGGCCCACCTACACTGGGGAGGGCAATCTGCTTTATTCAGTCCACCAATTCAAATGCTAATCTCTTTTTGAAACACCCTCACAGACATACCCAGAAATGTCTAACCAGATATCTGGCCATCCCATGGCCCAGTCAAGCTGACACATCAGGTTAATGATCACACCATCTTCTCCTATATCCCTAGTTTTTCTTTTTGATTTTGTTGTCTTAGGTCCTACAGTCTTTAAGATTTTATTTGCCTTGACGGAGCTGCTCATGCTAGAAGATTGTTAATTCTTAGGCTCCAATATTTAGTTTCAGTGAATAAAGTGACTGTTAAAGTTTGTGATCTGTAGTTCAAAACTATAAAAATTCAGTCAAAAGTAGAAAAAATTAATAGGGAAACCAATGAAAAGGAAACCTAAAGTTAAATATTTTCTGCTCCTTCACAGAAGCAGATGCTGTGGGGGTGGGGTGGGGAATGAAGCTGTTGTTCTCTTCCTCGTAGATGGGAAGAGATGATGTTGGACAACTGGAGTGTGGTGTGAAAACTCATTTGAAGAAAACTTCTGCGGCATCTCAGCAGGAGAACATTTTTTTTATCAACAGGATGGTTATTGCCTGCCTGGTTGGAATTTTTTATTTTTTGCATCATTCTATTTGAAATCATAGGGATTGACCACAGGATATTTCCTTCCATTTGTAGGACATTTTGTATGTGAGATAATACCTTCTCCCTAAACATTTTAAGATGTAAAAGTGTATTAAAGTGACAAGTATTTTTCTCTTAGACATTACCAAATGAATCCCTATAATATCAGAAAAAGGAAAAAGTGTAGATCTAAATGTATTTTTGTTCAATCCCTTTTCTGTTTTCTTAACCTTCCCAGAGTAGATTATCATAAAATTCTCTAGCTGGCCAAAATCCGTGTTCTGGCCTTGGGGGAAAATGACCTCTCTTAAAGCGCTTGTTAACAAGCTGTAGTGGACATTGAGTTATTTTTGGTGCTCACCATCTCTTCACCCTTTGTGTAATCTCCTAGTCCCCACTGAGTTATTTTTGGTGCTCACCATCAGGTAGTTAAATGAAGCTGCCCCACTCCCAGCTCCAGGAATGGAGTGTATGACCCAGGCCTAAGCCAATGAGCTCACGGTATTCTCTGCCTGGAACTGTGAGGTTGGCCTGTGACCCTCTCCAGCCAATGGGACTGTTGAGAAAGAAACATTCACTGTCTGCGCTTGAACCTGAAGGTACATGGGCTGCAGCTGCAGCCAGTCATAAAGGAAAATCCATCTGAATGTAAACCAACAAGGAGCTGAAACCTGATGGGAAACAGAAAATGTTTCAGTATTCTCAGAGGAGATTTAGATAATTGGACAGAGTTTGAGATAAATTAGTGAAGATAAATGTTCTGGGTAGAAGAGTGAGCCCTGAAAGATATGTTGAAGTCCTAACTCTTGGTACCTGAGAATGTGACCTTATTCGGAAATAAGGTCTTTGCAGATGTAATTAAGATGTAAGTTATGGGGAGGTCGTAAGGAGTAGGGCAGGCCCTTAATTTCAGAAGACTGATGTCCTGATAACAAGAGGAGAAACGATACAGAGAAACATACCAGGTGAGAAGAATGCCACACAAAGACACAGGTATACACAGGGGAAAGGGCCGTGTGACTCTCAGAGCAGGGATCTTCCCTGGAGCTAGCGAGGGGCAAAGAAGGATCCTTCCCTATAGACTTCAGAGAGAGCATGGTCTTGCGGACACCTTGATTTCAGACTTCTGGCTTCCAGAACTGTGAGATAATAATATTCTGTTGTTTAAAGCCATACCAGGTTGTTACAGCAGCCCTAGAAGACTGATATAATGAGTATCTAAAAAACTTAGCATATGAGAAAAAAGAACTTTCTTTCTTTCTCTCTTTCTTTCTTTCTTAGTAGATTCTCCATGCCCAGCATGGATCCCAACGCAGGGCTTGAACTCACGACCCTGAGATCGAGACCTGAGCTGAGATCACGAGTCTGACGCTTAACCGACTGAGCCACCCAGGCACCCCAAAAAGATTTTATTTTTTAACTCCAAGGAAAATTAAAAACTTGTTCAGGCAAGAAAGGGTAAATATGGTATACCGCATGACTTAGTTGTCAAGACTTTACTACTCATAGTATTATAAATATTGATTATGAACCTTATCGAAATTATATATACTGGGAAGTATATATGTGTGGTGGAGCTGTGTGTGTATGTGTGTGTGTGTGTGTGTGTGTGTGTGTGTGTATGAAATCATCTTCCATAGTGCAAAGTCAATATAAGGTGCCTAAACTCAAATATCTAGAAGCAGCAACATAAATAGGTTATTTAGAAATATGGACTTACATAGCAAGTGATTCAGCTAAAAACAGAAGGTGAGGATGGCTGGGACTGCCTTGTTTTTGGAATGAAATTTGTAGAATTATTTGACTCTTTACACTATGTGCACAAATAACCTTCATATAAAGAAAAACTACTTAAGAAAGGAAAAGGATTTTTGAACGTATGGAGGAAATTACTTGTAGAACTAAGGAATGTGCTGCCCTTGGACACAAAAAGGAAATAGAATAAATTAATTTTGGGGGCTAGTTATCCACAGATCTGTATCTATTTCCTTGGTAGTTGCGGAGGAGGGCACAGGGGAGGGTCAGAGTTCTATAAAGCCTTCACATCTCCCTTTGTCCCACATTCACATCCTGCTCTTGTGGAAGAAGGAGGACCTCTGTTACCCTAAGTTTGTTATTATACTTTAAAACCATAAAGTTCATTTTAACAGGGGTCTTTCCTTAAAACTTAAGGAGGTTCTCAAGATGAATGGCACATATGTTTCCTTGGGATGGTAGTTGCAGGGTACTTTCTTTTCCCCACTGGAATTCTAAGTCAGATAGGTTCATTTCTGTTACGTAGCTAATTGCTGAGTGTACCTGGCCTCTTACATTAACCTTACAGCAGATGCTCTGAGACGCAGCCGTTCCCTCCAGCCAGTCTCAATCTTTCCGGAGGAATGTACTTCCAGCCTGCACTGCTGCTTTTCACCATCAGAGGGCAGTGGGGCCGCAAGTGCCTGGGAAGGAGGGGGAAAGCTGCTTAGCACCTGGGGAGTGGGAGGCAGTGTCTCGCGGTGTTTGCGCTGAAAGCATCTCAGGAGCTTAGACATCGCATTGGTACAAATGGTGCGTTGTCTTCTAAATTTTGTGCCAATCCCAAAAGGCAGGAAGTTTGATCTTAATGCATTTGCCATGGCTATCTATTTCACTATGAGCCAGGAATTTATTGGGAAAGCAAAGAGAATCATGGGAATAAGTTTAGATTGGCATTTTCCTGTTTTCCTACTTGTGGAATAGATTCGGTGCATGTTCTGAAAGAGCATGGTGTCAGCCGGAACGGAACTCTGCTTTCTTCCCTATTATTCTAAAATAGCTGTGCTTCTCACATGCACGGTTAGACCGCTTACCCGTGATTTGTATCTCAGGGACAAATCTGGCTTATGAGCACCGTTATTTGTAAACTGCTAACCAGGTTCCCTGTACTGCTGCAATGGTATCCTGACGGGTTGCTGTGAAAATGTGAAGATGTCTGTCAGGCAGGAAAAATTATGTAAAAATGATGTGGGTATAGAAAATGGGATCGACAAAATGTAATAAACTCCTCCTGGGCTGAAGAGCAGAGCTGCATATGTAATGAAGTAGTTTAGGATTACGTCACCTTTTATATAACATCTGGCAGTGACTTTTATTTCAGAGCTAATTTGAAGAAGCCAGGCGCTTTTCTTTTCCTTTCCCCAAGACTGCCTTTATCTGAAAGAAGAAAGAAAGAACTGTTACATTTTGCATGCAAAGAAAGCCAGTGTCTAGATTACTCCCTTAAGGTAATGGAAAAAAGAAAAAGAAATTGAAAATGGTCAGGTGAACACGGCAGAAGGAATGAAGAGGTTTGTGTGATTCTTAGTGAAATTGGACCAGTCTAAGCAACCAGACAGGTAATCTGGGTGGCTCTACCCTTCCCTCTTCCCTTCTCTGCTTCTGTAAGACGTGACCCAAGAATGCTCTGGAAATAGTTTTTCCTTAAATGTTTTGTCTGAAGTGAGAGATTGAGAAAATTGTTGAGATAATTCGGGAAAATTCTAAAATTTCTTCCTTTGACTTGTGAGAAAAAGCTTTCTCTCAAATCAACACCTTTTCCCCCTGATAATATCCAGACTCTCCGATCTATCAAAATAGATCGGACGGTCAACCCACCTCTCTAGTTTGTCTATATGGACCGTGGAGAAAGGTCTTCAGTAACCCTGAATGGGACTTCACTCCTTGGAAGCCAGGAAGCAGGAGGGGAGAGACCGGCTTTGCTCCTCCTCTTTGTTCTCCCACAGTTTCTCTGCTCATGCGCACCTCTGAACAACCTGGGCCTTGCTAAGCCCTGTTTGCCAGTCTCATTGTCCTCCTTCATTGTGTGATTTCTAAATCTTCCATCTTTGTCCCAACCATGAAAATGCCCTTTTCTGAATTTCAAGGCCACGTCTACAATTCAGAAGAGATAATGTCTTACTTTTGTACTTAGTGAGTTCCCAACAATGTGTTTGAAAGTTAGTGGGATGTTTGAAAGTTGAACAATAGATTTGCATGCTGTAAGGAAGAATGTGTTCTCAGGGAGCTAAAGTAGATGATGAAAACCCTAATTATGGTTTCTGACAGTGCCACCTCTCTGAGGCCTTGGTAACCCTGTGGGTGGGTGAGAACAGGCACATGGGCTGGACTGGGTGGCAACTGCTAGTCGTCGTGGCCCAGGGAATTTGATCCAGAAATCTCTCCTTCCAAGTCTCAGCTTTCCTTCTCTCAGCCCAGCCTGAAAGGGCGACAGCTGGAGTAAGAGGGTCTGGTTCTCACCTCATATCCAAGAATAAACACACGTGACCCCCATGAGGTGGTGGACAGGGGGTTGGTGGACATGGGTTTGGTGGAGCATTGGAGTGGTTGAGGCTGGTCAAAGGACATCCTCAGGGATGGGGTTCCTATATGAACTGGCAGACTCCAAGTTCTGTGGCCCATGATCTCTGGAGTCCTTAGTGGCAGGGGATGGTGCTTCAACTTGGCCAGGTAGACTCATCTCCAGCACTGTGGAGAGTAGGTGTTGGGGGGAGGAGATTCTTTTGTTGTTTCAGCTTGGAGCCGGCCCCTTCTCCCAGGAACTATGGCTGCCTGGCATGAGATCCTTCTATCATGAATTTAAAGCAAATTAGGAAAGACTGAATTCTGAGTATGAAAGGTTTGAAGATGTCAGTGTTTCATAGCGATGGTGTGATATCCTGAGTATCTATTTCTGCATAAGATACTAAACCCCAAACTTAGTGTCTTAAAACAACATTTAATTATATCCCATAATTTTGTGGGTCAGGAATTTGGGCTGTGCTTGGCTGGGTGATTCTTCTGTTCCACATGGCATTGACTGGGTCACTTGATGTTCTTCAGCGGGTGGCTGGTATGGGCTGAAGTGTCCAAGACGGTTCCACCCACAGTCTGATGTCTGATGGGAGTGACTTTAGGCCCCTTTCCATCTCCATGTCATCCTAGGACATCTCCACATGCTCTTTCTAGGAGAGCAATTGGACTTTCATACAGTGCCTTGGTTAGGACTCTAAGAAAACAAGGAGGAAGCTGTCAGTTCTTTTCAAGACTGCTCTTGGAATTGGCATTGCACCAATTCTGCCCTATTCCATTGGTCAAAGCAGTCACAGGGCGGCCCAGAACCAAGGAGAATGGAAACAGACCTCACTTTCCAAGAAGAGGAGTGTCAAAGAATTCGTGGCCATCTTTGATCCACCACATGTGGGTTGTATATATGTAGGCTGTGTGGAAGTGGACCAGCAAAGAGGATATGAGGGGGGAAAACATGCCCTTGTGTTTGTTTCCTAACTAAGAACCCCAGTTTTCCCAAGGGAAGTGGCTTTATCAAGAGGACTAAGCTCACCTCTTCTGCCCATCTGAGGAAAATGCTAAAATGCTAAAACCATGGCAGTATTGAGGTTTCGGTCTGCCTTTGTGCTTTTGGTTCAAAATAAAACTCTTGTTAAAGTGTGTCGGAACCCGGATGGTGGGTGCACTGAGAACATATAAGTGGATAATGTCCGAGGGACCCTTTCGAGATGATGTTGGCCAGTTTCCAAAGGAAGATTGGGAGCATTCCTCCTTTTCTCCCCTGTGTTGCAGTCGTGCCAATGACTAAACAAGCAATGGATTATACAGGTTTTGAAATCATTTCAGATTTTTCTTTTTATGCAGAGCAGAGGAGGCAAAGGAGAGAGAATTGTTTTTCAGACTAATTTAACTTCGTGTAATTTCCTTTGTATGCAAGTTCAATGCAAGAGCCCAGAAAAAGCCTTAGTAAAAATGATAGCAAGAGTGTGTTTTTCATTGTAGGTGGGGTACAATACTGGCGGTGTCATGGGGTCCTTCTTCAGACACTCATTTAGTTTAACTGATTAGTTTTTGAAAACATAATATGTGCACATAGTACAAATTTTAAGGGAACAAAGGGCAGAGAATAGAGAATAGAGAATAGAGAATAAAAATCTCCCCCACATTCCTCTCCCTGAGTCCCCTGTGTCCCTTGCTCAGAGGCAGTCATTCTTTTTTTGCATATGTCCCAGACACACTCCATGCATATACAAATCCCTCCAACACGTGTCTATGTGTAATTATAGGATATATAATGAAATAACTTTCCCCCCACAAAAAGAAGCATGTTGTATACTGTCTTGTACCTTGCTTTTCATGAAACAATATTTTGGCCTTGTTCTATATTAGTAGATACAGATTAGCTTCTTCTTTCCTAAGAGCTACATAATATCCTGTTGCATGAATGTAGTATCATCTTTTTTTTTTTTCCCAACCAGTCTCCTGTTGATGGATATTTAGGTTGTTTCCAATCTTTTGCTATTATAATCAACACTGCAATGAGTAGTCTTGGCATGCAGTAGTCCTTGTGCATATGTGAGACTATGAGTAGAAATGGAATTGCTGGGTTGAAGGGTTTGAACAGTGTAATTCTGATATCTATTACCAAATGATCCTCCACAGAGTTTCTATTAGACCACCCAGGTTTCTTTTTTTTTTTCTTAAAGATTTTATTTATTTATTCATGAGAGACAGAGAGAGAGAGAGAGAGAGAGAGAGAGGCAGAGGGAGAAGCAGGCTCCCAAAGAGCAGGGAGCCCGATGCGGGACTCAATCCCAGGACCCTGGGATCATGACCTGAGCTGAAGGCAGACGCTTAACCATCTGAGCCACCCAGGCGCCCCACCACCCAGGTTTCATTTTGGATTTTGGGGATTGTCAGTGGAATTTGTTCTGAGGAGGTCATAGGTGAAGAAATAAACTGTAAGACTGAACAAGGAAAGATCGACATTTATGTTTTTACATCAGCCTCATTTTATGAGAATTCTAAGTAGCTTACCAAATATTTTGGCAAAATAGACTAAGTGTCAGGCGGTCCTCTCTGCTGGGAAGCCCGCCACAGGGAGGAATGAGAAGATTGGACGCAGAGTGATAAGAATCTGTTTCCAGTCTGACATTGCCAGTACTCACTGTGGGATCTTGATTAAACCAATTATCCTTTCTTTGACCTCGGTTTTCTTATCTGTCAAATGAGTATTTGGAGTAAATGATCTCAGAAGAACCTTTGGATCCAAAATTATTTGATTCTATGAAACTCCCTTCACTTTTTATAATAAAAACTCGTATTAGGAAGAGCTAGATAATTTGCAAGACCCCATGCAAAATGAAAATGTAGGGCCCTCACTAAAAAATTACTAAGAATGTCGAGATGACTGGGTATTTATGCCAAAGATACAAATGTAGTGATCTGAAGGGGTATGTGCACCCCAATGTTTATAGCAGCAATGTCCACAGTAGCCAAACTATGGAAAGAGCCAAGAGGTCCATCAACAGATGAATGGATAAAGAAGATGTGGTATATATATATAATGGAATATTATGCAGCCATCAAAAAATGAAATCTTGCCATTTGCAACGACGTGGATGGAACTGGAGGGTATTATGCTAAGCGAAATAAGTCAACCAGAGAAAGACATGTATCATATGATCTCACTGATATGAGGAATTCTTAATCTCAGGAAACAAACTGAGGGTTGCTGGAGTGGTGGGGGGTGGGAGGGATGGGGCGGCTGGGTGATGGATATTGGGGAGGGCATGTGCTATGGTGAGCGCTGTGAAGTGTGTAAGACTGTTGAATCACAGTCCTGTACCTCTGAAACAAATAATACATTATACGTTAAAAAAAAAAAAGAAGATAGTAGGAAGGGAAAAACGAAGGGGGCGAGATCGGAGGGGGAGAAGAACCATGAGAAACTATGGACCCTGAGAAACAAACTGAGGGTTCTAGAGGGGAGGGAGCCTGGTGATGGGTATTAAAGAGAGCATGTACTGCGTGGAGCACTGGGTGTTATACACAAAAAAATGAATCATGGAACACTACATCAAAAACTAATGATGTAAGTATGGTGATTAACGTAACATAAAAAAAAAAAAAGGAATGTCAGGATGGCCACAGTGGAGCATTAAGCTGAGTGTGGGCCCTTCTAAGCCCAGGGATCCTGTGCAATTGCACAGATCATAAGCTCATGAAGACCGTCCTGCTCCTATAAATATTCTTGCCTCCACATGAATGGTTTATTTCTACTTAAGTATTCGGTGGCAGTTTGACATAGATATGCGCTTGAGACACTCAGCATCTTTTCCAAGGAAAGCTACTTTTGTTCCCAAACTCTTGCTTAAAGAAGCCGCCCACCTTGTTCAGTGGGTATCTGATTGGACTGGAAGTAGACACCTGACCCCAGGGGCAGCCAGCTCATAGGCTGGTAGGTAGCTTGTGGCATGGACTAACAGGGAAAGTTCTGACCAGTGAGAGTAATTACATTGGTAAACAGACAATCTCTGGAATTTGAAGTGAGAAATATGGAGAGGATCAGCCAGGTGGATTGTGGTTGGGGGACTTAGGAAATGGGGAGCGTAGGTGTGGACAGGTAGAGAAAGGAGAAGCCACACACATTAATTACCCTGTACAGCTGAACAACGAACCCTCGTTACCTGAGGTAGCCTAAGTGAAAGTATTTCTGTCCTTTGCAACCCAAAGAGGATAATTAACCCAGTGTTATGCTACAGCATAGCTTCAGCCTGTTAATGCTTAAGCCTTCTAAGGAGTGTGGATTAAGAACAATTAGAAGCATGGAGATAAAAAAAAAGTAGAGCTCCCAAACCCTGTTTTCTCCTTCATCTGCCAGCGACTGCATTGGAATCAGCAGGTGAGTAGCCTGTATCCGCCAGGTGAGGGGTGATCTGAGCTCATTGAATGCTGCCCTTCTGTCTTTTTCCTGCTTCATTTATTCCCATCAGAGGCAACTTTCTTACATATTCCTAGGACTTTTTTTTAAACTTCTCCTAAGTTATTCTTGACATCTTGTTCTACTTCCAGTGGAGTAGCCCTAGGAAAAATGTAGCTGTCAAATGTGCAACAAGACACTCATTTTCTTGGTCTCTATCTTTTCCTTTCTGTTGGACTATGCTAATGGATCCCTGGAGTCTGCAGCAGGCTGAGGCAGGAGCTAAGTGACCTCTCCAGACCTGTTGCAGTTTACCCATGCTCAGGCAAGGATTCCAATGGAGTCATGCCCCAACCCCTAATTATAGAATGTCTATATAATCATTTGATGCTTTTCCCTTCCTTCACAGTTCAATGGAGGCTGAGTTTGTTGGTCTTCAGATGAATAACCAACTAATTTGGTTAGGAATGTCATATAACTTATCACTGACAGTAATTTGCTTTCTAGGATGCATTAAAATCCGTGGTGTGTGGGAGCATTACTTATAATAACATATACTGCACAGAGTGGCCTATTTAAATGAAGCATGCATGAAGCTGCACTCTGCAAAATGGATCCCAATTCACAGAAATCGCTCTGTAGTCTGAGCACTGTGGATGAACATGAGCTAGGATGAGATGATGCAGAGAGCGCATCTTCCTCACACGTGCCTCTTGGCAGGGCACATTTTAGCTATGTTTGTGGGGTAGACTGGGAAAGCGAATCATCCAACTGGCATTAAATATGGAGAAAGGAATATTTCTGTTTGCTTTATGTTAATGCACTGCCTCCAGCGTCCCGCCCTGAAAAGGCTCAGGTCCAGGAGGAGAATCAAAGGTGAAAGGCCTTGAGTTCTATGTTCAGCCTTCCCGGGGCTGTCAGCTGTATTTTGCCAGAACACAGAGGCTATTTCAATGAGCACCTGAGCCCCAGTGCAGGGACTGTCTTGAGACTGTGGGCTGTCTGGAGTGATTACTATGGGAATATACTAGAGCCATGTATGGGCATTAGTTTTGTACATAAGAAAGGAAAAAATGAACCTGGTAAAATTTCCAGGTTCAGATTTTGCTGTGAATTCCAGGGACTTAAGCCTTTCCATGTTTCTGTCCTCTCCTCATAAATGGAAATGCTAATACTGACATTCCCCTTAATGCTGAGACATAACCCCCACGTATATTATTGTAATACTTCTTGTTTACATGAAATAGATCTAGTTTTTGAAAATAATAAAGATTTAAATCAGATTTCCTTAGTGGAAGAATATGATATTTGGGGAAGTCTGATTGAAAAGTAGCCTTGGACGAACCATGAGAGATGATGGACTCTGAAAAACAAACTGAGGGTTCTAGAGGGTAGGGGGGTGGGGGGATGGGTTAGCCTGGTGATGGGTATTGAGGAGGGCACGTTTTGCATGGTGCACTGGGTGTTATGAACAAACAATGAATCATGGAACACTGCATCAAAAACTAATGATGTAATATATGGTGATTAACATAACAATAAAAAAAATTAAAAAAAAAAAGAAAAGTAGCCTTGGAACACTTACCTGTATATATTTAAATTTATTAAGAGGCCACAGTTTTAACAGAATAGTGGGGGGGTGGATCAGTGTTGGGGGGTGGAGGTAAAATCTATCTCAAGAGTCACAAACTCAACCTGGCAATTGGAGGTGAGAGAGGAAAGAACTCTTATGGATTAGAACATGATTATCTTGAGGAAATCCAGAGGGGAAATGAATACTTAATTCCTGGGATGAAGAGGGATTAATAGCAGTTTACCACAGTGATCTCTACTAGAAGCAATTTGGTTTATCTTTTCTATTTCCCATTTGGTTATGAGAACATTTTCATAAACTTACATATTTCACAGCCCACATGCTAAATTCTGAAAGCAATGTCATTTAACTTACAACCAAATATAGACCTGTCATTGAAAACTACCCATTTATACAGAATCATGATTTCGTCTGCAAAATTCTCGAAGAGAACAGAATAAATGGCATAACAGAACACAAGGTCAACATTTCCAGTTTCTGTATGATGTTGTCATGAATTTGCAGTTGGTGAGTAATGTGGCTCCCTGCCCCCCTTAAGGAGAGGCTGGTGACAGCCACCCAGAGCAACCAGGTCCTGGTGTGTACTAGGAGAGAGCATACAATTTGTGGATTAAATGAAATGTCAGTGAACAACAGAAAGGAGGCAAAACTGTGATATGTTCCAGAGGCCAGAAAGAACAAAGGACTTGGGCAATATGACAGAATGTTTCTCTAAAAAATTTGCCCTGTTCCCATTTGTCCTGGTTGCAAAATGGTCAGACAATCTGAGAATACAGAATAAAGAGTAAGCATACTGTCTTCTCATCCCTCTTGAATTCACTACCTTCCCCAGAGGTAATAACTGTTTGGTGTTTTCTTTACGTGCAGACCTTTCACACCCAACTATATGTATATTCAAGTGTGCAGGTTTTTAAAAATGCAATGGGATGGCATTGCACACATACACATCTTCTTGTCATTTATCAATGTCTTAGAGAGTATAGATAGGTCAACTGCATTCTTTTAAATTGTAATTTGGCTCTCCTCTAGGTGGACGTTAAGCTTTCTATACTATAAACAACACTGCAGTGAATATCTTTATTTAATGCTTCTTTATGCACAAGTGCAAACATTTCTCTACAATAGAGGCTTTGCTGGTGGAATTTCTGGGTAAAACTGTATGGGTATTTACAATATTGACAGATGTTGACAAATTGTCTTTCTAAAGGAGTACTGATTTTCATTCCCACCATCGGTGTTATGTAATAGTACCCGTTTTTTTCCCTATCTTCGACAACTCTGGATATTATCAGTCTTGTTAATTTTTGCCAAAATGGATGAAAAAGAATGATTTAGTTGTTTTAATTTACATTCTGTTGATTGATAAAAGTTGAGCATTTCCAAAAGTTGGTGATTTCATTTGTTCTTCTGTGGAATATCTATTCTTGTCCATTGTTCATTTTTTTTCTATTGTGGTATTTGTTATTTTATTGCCATGGAGTCACTCCTTACGTATTTTCTGGACATACTTATATATACTTATTTTGTATATTTCACATACTTTATATATTTTGACATTTGTCTTTTTTCTTCACCCATGGTGCCTTATTTTGTTCGGAAGTTTATGTAGTCAAATCTGTCAGTCCTTTCCTCTATGGCTTAATAATTTTGTACCTGCTTTGGGATTATAAAAATATTTTCCCTAATATCTTGTAGTTAAAAAATTATTTGGCTCTTTAATGAATCTGATATATAGTTTTGTGCAATGTGTGAAGTAGGGAAAGTTTTCTTACTTCCTGGAACAAATTCTCATTCCGTTTGCACCCACCTGAACTGTCCCACATGTTTTCCTATGACACCTTGGATTTATGGATCCTTAGGACATCTGTAGAGAGAATCCCTGAAGTTGTATGCAGAATTTTGTATGTGTGTATAGGCATTTTTTTTCCTGTACAGTGAACCCTTAATTTTCATCAGATTTTCAAAAGGATGCATAGTCCAGCAAAGGTTAAGAAGCCCTGTGTTAGTTATATTCTTTGTTTTTCCTTCCATCAGGAAATCCTAGAGAGGCAACCTGGTTCCATACCCGTTTCCAAACTTAACCCTTTCATTTCTTAAATTCTCCTTACGGAGTATCAGTAGGGTTTTCCAGTTCATTCTTTCAACAACGATTAATTGAGCACCTACTATATTAGGCATGGTATCAGCAAAGCTCACTAAGACTTAGAAGCTGCCCTCAACTGGCTGATAGTCTAGTTGGGAAAACAGACAAATAACTCTCAATACATTAGAGTATAGTATGTATGATAGTGTTAGCATGATACTATGCACAGAGAGCTATGAAAGTTTATAAATGAAAGCAAATCCTTATATGTACGTGTGTGTGTGTGTGTAGTCATTTCTGAAAGAGGATTCTGGCATTAGTTTGGAGGCTAAAGAGGAAACAAAGAGACCAGTTAGGAAGCCAATCTATGTTTCTATGGTGGAGAAATGGGAGAAGTATGAGGGGTTGAAATGAAGTTGTGTTAGTGGAGAGAGGATAGGTGTGCAAGATTCAGGATATACGAAGAAGGGAAAGTAGACTCGAATTACTGGCTGAGTTATTGAATATGGGGATTAGAGGGGAATTAGAAGTCAGGAATAATGGCCAGGCCTTTGTTTTGGATGACTGATTGGTTGGGGGAGTCCTTGCTGAACTAGGAGATGTAGGCTGAGTACCAGATTTAAAGGAAAAGTTGAATTCAGTCTTGTACATTTACAATAATGCGTATTGGTAGAGAGGCAGAAATGAATGTGATCACAAGTGAGGGTGCAGACAGAGCAAAGATCTGGGGAATGTCAGTGCTTTAGGGGTTTGTGGAGAAAGGGGAAGGTTATAAGGCCGAGAAACAGAGATATGAGAAAGATCAAGAGAAAATTTTGTAGCAGACAGGGAGGAGAGAGTTTCAGGAAGGAGGAAGGAGTCAAGAGGGGAAATACTGCAGGGAAATCAACTGAGATCAAGACAGAAAAGGCCCACTGAGTGAGCAATGTGGAGCTTATGCGCGGCCTCCCCGAGAGCGCTTTCAGGGCTGCAGTGGGAGGAGATGCTAGTGGGAGACAAGATGCCGTGGTGGGGGGTTTGTTGGAAGAAGGAATGGAAGGTGAGGTGGTAAAGGTAGTACCTGTAGGCAAGTCTTGCCCAAAGCTTTGCTGTGAAGTTTTGATGGGAAAACCACCATTCATTTCTTAAGTAGAGGAGTTAGGTTGTCGGACTATTAAGGAAGCTCCATTGAAGTTAACCCTGGAGCTAATGAATTCAGTTATCTGGTTGGTATGTTTTATTCTTGAAGGATTTCAAAGCCGAATTTGATCAAGATTTTCTTTGACTCCTATTCAGGGTGTTAATATTTAGCAGCTGAGATGGCTCGGTCACTGACCAGCCAGCACAGAAGCTATAACCTCTCAGAACAGTTGCTGACTGGAAACTACTGGTAGGGCCTGGCCCATGAATAAAATCCAGTTTCCTATTGCCAAGGACTGTCTGGCTGTATGCATGGATGTCTTTCTCAGAAATACTTTGGTCAAAGAGACTGATTTTCCAGATTAGATTAGTGGGATTGCAGGGCTCTAAAAGGACCAGATCACAGAAATTATAACTAGTGGGGCACCTGGCTGGCTCAGTCAGTGGAGCATGTGACTCTTGATCTCAGGGTTGTGAGTTCAAACCCCATGTTGGGCGTGGAGGCTACTTAAAAAAATTGTAAAAAAAAAAAAGTTGTAGCTAGTATTGAAAAATGTTTGCAAACTCTTCTGCTAAATTAGACTGAAGGCCACATTTGTAATCAAGAGCCTTGGGGGCAAAAAGGAGAGAAAAGCAAACAAGAACACCAAAAAGTTTTGTTTTCCTCCCCCGAAAAACTAAGATAAACAGTATGTGACCAGCTGGGGAGGAAGTTCAAAAGGAATGTTAACACATTCTAAGAATTATAAGGGCGAAAAGTCTTTAGTTTCAAAGGGTCATTTCATTTT
Source organism: Callorhinus ursinus (assembly GCF_003265705.2). Taxonomy (NCBI): domain Eukaryota; kingdom Metazoa; phylum Chordata; class Mammalia; order Carnivora; family Otariidae; genus Callorhinus; species Callorhinus ursinus. Next base: position 8,369,281 of record NW_027397085.1, read on the forward strand.
GAGCTATAAGGTTAGAAACAGAATGGATTGTTTTTTATTCATTTATTATTATTATTTTTAAAGATTTTATTTATTTGACAGAGAGAGAGACAGCGACAGAGGGAACACGAGCAGGGGGAGTGGGAGAGGGAGAAGCAAGCTTCCCGCGGAGCAGGGAGCCCGATGCAGGGGTTGATCCCAGGACCCCGGGATCACGACCCAAGCCGAAGGCAGACGCTTAACCGACTGAGCCACCCAGGCGCCCCTGGATTGTTTTTTTTATATCAGAGCACATATGATAGGGAAATTTTCTGTTTCCACTGATGTTCCCTCAGTGACCCGTGCTAGGGTTGGAATTAAGAAGATATGAACTAGCACCCTTTTGCATGTGCTCTGTGTTTTTATGACAGGACGTGTCGGGGGGCTGGTGCAGAGGCCTACAGCTAAAAGTAGATACACGTTATCATTCTAGCTCAAGACTCCTCCTCATTTTCCCCTTTGGTAAGTGTACAATCTTGCATTATGCCAGGAAATAATTTTTTTTTCAAATAGGAATTGCAGCATATTTTTTTTCTTTTGACAAATGCCATACAGATAAACCTCTTAGCATAATTGGCCCTCTTTCAAAGATTTTCATGTGGAATATTTATAGTGAAATGTAAGTCTGTCTGGTATATAAACAGAGTTAATTGCAGCTATTATACTCTACACTTCTCAGTGATTGCTTAGAATGTCACGTCTCGATATACTTTCAAGAAAATTGGAATTTAAAAGTTAGTTTTGAAAAGAAGGCAGAAAAAAATGAGAGTTTTGTGGGATGGATAGAGTGCTTAATGTTCTTTTGGTAGGTAGAGCCAATAATGTTACCTTTCTTGAGTTAAGAGAAAGAAAGACTATGTTTGTTTACCTGAATTTCTTGTCTGTTGTCATTATTATTATTATTATTTTTGGTTGAGTTCTTCTCTTTTAGTTGTGTGTTGGAGTTGACTAGAGAACATACAGGCATACCTTGGAGATACTGTGGGTTGTGTTCCAGACCACCGTAATAAAGCAAATATGGCAATAAACTGAGTCAAATGAATTCTTTGGTTTCCCAGTACATGTGAAAGTTATGATTACACTATATTGTAGTCTATAAACTGTGCAATAGCATTATGTCTAAAAACACAATGTACATACCTTAATTAAAAAAACCATCCTTTAGGGCACCGGGATGGCTCAGTCGGTTAAGGACATCTGACTTTAGCTCAAGTCATGATTGCAGGGTCCTGGGATTGAGCCCTGCAATGGGCTCTGCTTCTCCCTCTCCTTCTGCCCCTTCCCCTGTTCATACTCTCTCTCTCTCATATAAAAAAAAAAATCTTAAAAAAATAAAAAAAATCCTCTGATGTAGTATATATATGTATATATATATGATGGAACTGCAGCAGATTTAGAATATGCTGGAATATTACTCAACCATAAAAAAGAATGGAATCTTGCCATTTGCAATGATGTGGATGGAACTAGAGTGTATTATTCTAAATGAAATAAGTCAATCAGAGAAAGACAAATACCATATGATTTCATTCATATGTGGAATTTGAGAAACAAAACAGATGAACATAGGGGAAATAAAATAGAATAAAAACAGAGAAAGAGGCAAACCATAAGCGATTCTTGACTATAGGGAACAAACTGGAGGGGAGGTAGGTGAGGGGATGGGGTAACTGAGTGATGGGCACTAAGGAAGGCACTTGATGTAATGAGCACTGGGTGTTATATGCAACTGATGAATCACTAAATTCTACCCTGAAACTAGTAATATACTATATGTTAACTAACTTGAATTTAAATTAAAGAAAACCATTCTCTGAGCTTTCAGTGAGTCATAATCTTTTTTAAAAAAGATTTTATTTATTTATTTGAGAAAGAGAGAGAGAGAGAGAACCAGTGGGAGGAAGAGGGAGAAGCAGACTTCTTGCTGAGCAGAGAGCCAGATGTGGGGCTCAATTCCAGGACCCTGAGATCATGACCTGAGCTGAAGGCAGACACTTAACTGACTGAGCTACCCAGGTACCCCTGTGAGTCATAATCTTTTTTGCCAGTGGAAGGTCTTGCCTCGATGTTGATAGCTGCTAATGGATCAGGGTCGTGATCACTGAAGGTCATTTCTTAAAATGAGACAACAATGAAGTTTGCACATGGATGGTCTCTTCCTTTCACGAACAATTAATCTGTAGCATGAGATGTTGTTTAGCAGCACTTTACCCACAATAGAACTTTTGTCAAAATTGGGGTCAATCCTCTCAAACTTGAGGCTTAATCAATTAAATTTGTATGATATTCTAAATCCTTTGTTGTCATTTCAACAGTCTGCACAGCATCTTTATCTGGGGTAGTTTCCATCTCATGAAACCACTTTCTTTGCTCATCCATATGAAACAATTCCTCATCTATTCAAATTTTACCGTGAGATTACAGCAATTCAGTCCTATCTTCAGGCTTACTTCTAATTCTAGTTCTCTTGCTGTTTCTACCACATCGGCAGTTACTTCCTCCACTGAAGTCTTGAATCCCTCCAAGTCATCTGTGAGGGCTGGAATCAACTTCTTTCAAACTCTTGTTAATGTTGATATTTTGACCTCTTCCCATGAATCACAAAGGCTCATAAAATACTTTCCAGAAGGTTTTTGGCTGACTGCCCAGATCCATCACAGGAATCACTGTCCATGGCAGCTATAGCCTTACAAAATGTATTTCTTAAATAGTAAGACTTGAAAGTAAAAGTGACTTCTTGATCCATGGGCTGCAGAATGGATGTTGTGTTAGCAGGCATAAAAACATTAATCTCATTGTACATCTCCATCAGAGCTCTTGGGTGACAAGGTATATTGTCAATGAGCAGTCATATTTTGAAAGGAATCTTTTCTTTTGAGCAATAGTTCTCAATAGTGGGCTTAAAATATTCAGTAAACTGGGGTGCCTGGGTGGTTCAGTCAGTTAAGGGTCTGACTCTTGGTTTTGGCTCAGGTTATGATCTCATGGGTCATGAGATTGAGCCCCGCATCAGGCTCTACGCTCAGCGGGAGTCTGCTTGGATATTCTCTCCCTCTGCCCTTCCCCCCCTCAAATAAATAAATAAATCTATAAAAATAATTCAGTAAACCTGTAAACTAGTAAACAGATGGGCTCTCATCCAGGTTTTGTTGTTCCATGTATAGAGCATACGCAGAGTAAATTTAGCATAGTTCTTAAGGGCCCTAGGATATTTGAAATGGTTGAGAAATGGCTTCAACTTAAAGTCACCAGCTATATAAGCCCTTAACAGGAGAATCAGCCTGTCCTTTGAATCTTTGAAGCTGGGCATTGACTTTTCCTCTCTAGCTATGACAGTCCTAGATGGCATCTTATTCCAATAAAAGGCTGTTTGGTCTACATTGAAAATCTGCTGTTTAGTGTAGCCATATTCATTAATTATCTTAGCTAGATATTCTGGATAACTTGGTGCAGTGTCTACAACACCACTTGCTGCTTCACCTTGTACTTCTATTTTACGGAGATGGAGTCCTTCCTTAAAACTCATGGACTAAATTCTGCTAGCTTCAAACTTTTCTTTTGTAGCTTCTTCACCTCTCTCAGCCTTTACACAGTTGAAGAGAGTTAGGGCCTTCCTCTGGATGAGGGTTTGGCTAAAAGGAATGTTGTGGCTGGTTTGATCTTCTATCCAAACCGCTAAAAGTTTCTTCGTATCAGCAATAAGGCTGCTTAGCCTTCTTATCATTCATATGTTCATTGCAGTAGCACTTAATTTCCTTCAGGAACTTTTCCTTTGCATTCACAGCTTGGCTAACTGTTTCATGCAAAAGGCCTAGGCCTAGCTTTCAACCTATCTTGGCTTTTGACATGCTTTCCTCACTAAGCTTAATCTTTTTTAGCTTTTGACTTAAGTGAGAGACGTGTAACTCTTCTTTTCACTTGAACACTTAGAGGCCATTGTAGGGTAATTAACTGGCTTACTTTCAATATTGTTGTATCTCTGAGAATAGGGAGGCCTGAGGAGAAGGAGAGAGGTGGGAGATTGGTTGGTGGATGGAGCAGTCAGAACACACGCATCATTTATTGATTAAGTTTGCCATCATATATGGGTGTGGTTTGTGGCACCCCAAAGCAATTACTATAGTAACATCAAAGATCACTGATCACCAAAACAAATATAAAAGCAATAAAAATGTTTGAAATATTGTGAGAATTACCACAATGTGACACAGAAACACAAAGTGAGCAAATGGTGTTGGAGAAATGGTGCTGATAGTCTTGTTCAATGCAGTGTTGCTATAAACCTTCAATTTGTAAAAAACACAGTATCTGTGAAGTGCAATAAAGTGAAGCACAATAAAACAAAGTATGTCTATAAATTAGAAACAGGTTGGATTGGTGTCATCTCTTAGACAAGTTGGGGAAATATTCTTACCATGGAAGCATAAGGAAGGGAAGAAATATCCAGAATCAGTATTTCATCAGCAGATATAGTATTATTACTTATTTCTTACTCTCTTTTTTCAAGTCATGCCACTTGGAATGAGGGTGACTGGCTTGCGAAATTAAGCTGAGGGTGATGGTCATAAGAAATTTCACCTTGAGCACTTACCAGGCAAAACCATTGGGAGGTGAACCTTTCCCTACTTTTTCCACTTACCTTCAAGCTCTCTCCCTTTTTTGACCTGGTTCTGGTTGGCACACATGTTCTCCATTGAGACTCTCAACCTCTCGAACATCTATCTGTTCTGCTATTGCCAGTGCTGATCTTTGTTTTGGGGCTGGTTGGCCTCCATTGGGAGTTCCTGCCCACCAGCTTGATGACCCTGTTGTTCCTGTCTACTGATGCCTCTCACTCTGTTGCCTCACCAGTGTTACATTTCTCTAAGTGGAGAACATCCCAAAGGGTAGTCTGGATCTCTTTGTCCATCTAAAACTCTTCGTTTTAAGGAAATTTAGACAACCAATCCCAAGGATGGGTTGTGGACATTTGAATGACAACACACAATGCTATAAATTTTGCCTTTGTATCTGCACCAAACCAGTGCCCCAGGAAGACATCTTGGTGCTTCATTAGCCTCCTACTTCAGCAAGGGTCTTCTATCTTCCCCAAAACAGTTCTCTTAGTGACAGGGGATGAACAGAGTTTTAGAGATTCTGCCAATTTGGTCTCTTGGCCAGAAAACCCGTACATTCCTTAGGTACAAAAGACTCCCTGAGAGTTGATTCTGCTCTGATGTTGCTCAGGTGATGGTCATGCAAATTAAATCCTACTTCTGAAGACCTTTTGAAGTCTTTTTATTTTATTTTATTTTTAAAGATTTTATTTATTTGACAGAGAGAGAGAGAGATAGCCAGAGAGGGAACACAAGCAAGGGGAGCGGGAGAGGGAGAAGCAGGCTTCCCACAGAGCAGGGAGCCCAATGCGGGGCCTGATCCCAGGACCCTGGGAACATGACCTGAGCCGAAGGCAGACACTTAACGACTGAGCCACCCAGGCGCCCTTGAAGCCGGTGAAATTCTTCCACAAATGTGCTGACCTGATATTTCACTTAAATACCTAGAGTCTTAATTAAAATGTTTTTTCATTTTCTAATGTAATTCTCTAGGGGTATCAATCGCTTTGTTTTTTCTGCAAACGATAATGAGGTCATAGAAATGAGACTTTCTGGGAAGTCTGACTGTATCTCCAGTCCTTGCACAATCTTTCCCTCCCTCATCCTAACCTTTTCCTTTACAATGCTAGAATTTACATTAGGCAGTCCTAGATGGCAAGTTACTTCTTACCATGGCTTCTCAGTCAACAGCATTTACTGAATGCCCACAGGGCTGGTACCAGGACCATAAGAAATTACGTCTTTGCTCTTAAAACTCCTGCAGTGTGGTTGATCCTATTGGGTCAGGTAGAGGGTAGAGTGTGGTTTCCAGGACAACAGAGGCTACATGTTTTGTCAGTCCAAGAGAAGATAGACACCTGCAAGGATAGACTTCCGACAGTATCTCTGGAAGGAAGTAGAATAGGTAATCTTGCAGAGCATGGGCTTTCAAGGCAGATAGATCTGGGTCCAAAGTTTGGCTCCACCATCCATGAGCTGTATGCCCTTAGACAAATTTCTTAACCTCTTTGCACCTTAGTTTCCTCTTCTGTGAAAGTGGATGATAATATAATATCTACCTTATGTAGACTTGTTTCAAGGATTAAAAAAAAAAAAAAGCTTAGCACAGAGTCTGGAACACAACTTAATGGTCTTCATATTAAGTGGCCTATTGGCTTCTTCTTGGAAACTGCTTGGCCCAAGGAAGGCCCAAAGACAAAAATAACTACAGAAACATCGAACATTTACACTATACCCAGGGAGAGGTGCATTTTTTCTGTTGAGAACCACTGACCCCTGGTAGAGAAGGATCAATTGATGTCCTTGTAAAAAAAACTAATTTGCTTTTTTCCCTTCAGGGAAATATAAAATATTGAATTTACCTACTTTAAAGAACAAGGAACATAGCACTTTACTCAATACATGCCTTGAATAGATTTCTAGAACTTTAAGGGACCTCAGAGACCATCCACTATAATCTCTTCATTTAATAAATAAGACAGCTGAGGGCCAGAAATATAAACTGACTTCGTCATAATTACTTTCCTTCACCATGGCAGACCACAGGAATAAAACCTTTGCTTCCAACTCCTAGCATTTTCCTGCTATACTATGTGCCTAGTTGTTCAGTAAAATAATAGGGAGAGGAAGAGAGAAAGGAAATTGAGAAGAAGGAGAGAGAAGGAAAAGCAGTCTGAAAAAGGGAGGGAGGTACTTATTGAAAGAGGAAAGGACAGAGAAAAGAACAAGAAAATAAGAAACAAAGTGGTCATTTCTAACAGCAATAGGGTTTCATCAAATGTACATCATGTCAAGCTAATGTTCTTTACTTTTCTTTTTATGGATTTTATTTATTTATTTTAGAGAGAGAGAGAGAGAGAGCACATGTGAGTAGGGAGAGGGACAGAGTGGAAGGGAGAGGAAAAGGGAGAGAATCTCAAGCAGACTCTGCGCTGAGCATGGAGCTTGACACAGGGCTCAATCTCATGACCCTGAGATCATTACCTGAGCTGAAACCAAGAGTTGGATGCTTAACTGACTGAGCCACCCAGGTGCCCCATAATCTTTATTTTTCCATGAGGTCTGTTACTCTGAATGAATATTGGAGTAAGTGACAGGACCTCATCACGAGCTGGGAGTCTGTGGCAATAACCCAGGTGAGAAATGTTAATGACTCAGACTAGGGTGGCAGCAATAGGGTGGTTCTAGATGTTGGATTTGAGATATATTTCAGAGAGATAGAGAGATATGTTGTTGGATTGGATGTTGGGAGGCAAGTGAATTCAGAGTTCTTGACTGGAGTAATTAGATGGATGGTGATAACCATTTACCAAGATGGGGTGAGACTTTGGGCATGCTTTATATGATTTCCCAGGGAAAATTATGAGTGTACAGCTGGATATTTGAATCAGGAACTCAGGAAGGAGCAAGGCTGGAGGTACAAATTCGGGAGTTGTTGGTGTAACAATATTTACAGAACTGGATGAGATCATCTTGAGATGGAATGAAAATAGATAGGAGAGGGATGCTGAGGGCTGAGTTCAGAGTGCTCCATTTTTTAGAAGGCTAGCAGGGGAAAGGCTGCCAGCAAAGTGAGACCTGGGAGTTATTAGTGGGGGACCTTCTGAAGACACGGGTTTCTAGAGTTTCTGCAAGTAATTTAATAGAATCATTCATAAGGGATGAATGGGATATGGAACAGTGTGGGCTGGATAGCAGTACAGGTAGGTGGGGTTGGACTGTGTGCACCAAAATCGTGTCAAAAACAGATTAGTGGGAACTTGAAGGGCTGTAGGACCGTACCTTGGATTTTGCCCCTGTCTCATGAACCTGGTTAAAAAAACCAAGAATTTGGGCAGGTTTGCATGGATACAAAGATGGAGAGATAGTGACCACATCAGGTTGATTAGCAAGTTTTGAAAAACATGGGGAGCCAGAGTAGATGATCTGTGCCTGTTGTGATAAACCAAGTGCGGGGTTAAGGCCCGACCTGCACTGGCAGTCGTGGGAAGATGGGATTCTAGAGACACGTGAAAAGAAAGAATTGGCAGGATTTTGTGACTGACTAGATATAGATGATGAAGGAGAGAAAGGAGGCCCAAGGGATTCGAGGGTACTGTTTTTTTTTTTTTACATTGATAAATTACTTTTTAAAAAAATTTTATTTTATTATGTTATGTTAGTCACCATTCATTACATCATTAGTTTTTGATGTACTGTTCCATGAATCACTGTTTGCGTATAACACCCAGTGCTCCACGCAGTACGTGGCCTCTTTAATACCCATCACCGGGCTAACCCATCCCCCCACCCCCCTGCCCTCTAGAACCCTCAGTTTGTTTCTCAGGGTCCATAGTCTCTCATGGCTCGTCTCCCCCTCTAATTCTCCCCCTTCATGTTTTCCTTCCTACTATCTTCTCCTTCTTCTTCTTCTTCTTCTCCTTCTCCTTCTCCTTCTCCTTCTCCTTCTCCTTCTCCTTCTCCTTCTTCTTCTTCTTCTTCTTCTTCTTCTTCTTCTTCTTCTTCTTCTTCTTCAACATATAATGTATTATTTGTTTCAGAGGTACAGGTCTGTGATTCAACAGTCTTGCACAATTCACAGCGCTCACCATAGCACATTCCCTCCCCAGTGTCTATCATCCAGCCACCCTCCCTCCCACCCCCCCCACTCCAGCAACCCTCAGTTTGTTTTCTGAGATTCAGAATTCCTCTTATCAGTGAGATCATATGATACATGTCTTTCTCTGATTGACTTATTTCACTTAGCATAATACCCTCTAGTTCCATCCACATCATTGCAAATGGCAAGATTTCATTGTTTTTTTTTTTTTAAGATTTTATTTATTTACTTGACAGAGAGAGACACAGTGAGAGAGGGAACACAAACAGGGGGAGTGGGAGAGAGAGAAGCAGGCTTCCTGCTGAGCAAGGAGCCCGATGTGGGGCTCAATCCCAGGACCCTGGGATCATGACCTGAGCCGAAAGCAGATGCTTAATGACTGAGCCACACAGGCCCCCAAGATTTCTTTTTTTTTTTTGATGGCTGCATAATATTTCATTGTGTATATATACCACATCTTCTTTATCCATTCATTTGTTGATGGACATCTAGGTTCTTTCCATAGTTTGGCTATTGTGGACATTGCTGCTGTAAACATTGGGGTGCACTACATTCGGATCACTACATTTGTGTCTTTGGGGTAACTACCCAGTAGTGAAATTGTTGGGTCGTAGGGTAGCTCTATTTTCACTTTTTGAGGATCCTCCATACTGTTTTCCAGAGTGGCTGCACCAGCTTGCATTCCCACCAACAGTGTAGGAGGGTTCCCCTTTCTCCGCATCCCCGCCAACATCTGTCGTTTCCTGACTTGTTAATTTTAGCCATTCCGACGGGTGTGAGGTGGTATCTCATGGAGGTTTTGATTTGGATTTCCCTGATGCTGAGTGATGTTGAGCACTTTTTCATGTGTCTGTTGGCCATTTGGATGTCTTCTTTGCAGAAATGTCTTTTCATGTCTTCTGCCCATTTCTTGATTAGATTAGTTGTTCTTTGGGTGTTCAGTTTGATAAGTTCTTTATAGATTTTGGATACTAGCCCTTTATCTGATATGTCATTTGCAAATATCTTCTGCCATTCTGTCGGTTGTCTTTTGGTTTTGTTGACTGTTTCCTTTGCTGTGCACAAGCTTTTTATCTTGAAGAAGTCCCAATAGTTCATTTTTGCCCTTGCTTCCCTTGCCTTTGGCGAAGTTTCTAGGAAGAAGTTGCTGCGGCTGAGGTCGAAAATGTTACTGCCTGTGTTCTCCTCTAGGATTTTAATGGACTCCTGTCTCACATTTAGGTCTTTCATCCATTTTGAGTCTGTTTTTCTGTGCGGTGTAAGGAAATGGTCCAGTTTCATTCTTCTGCATGCGGCTGTCCAATTCTCCCAACACCAGTTGTTGAAGAGACTGTCTTTTTGCCATTGGACATTCTTTCCTGCTTTGTCGAAGATTAGTTGATCATAGAGTTGAGGGTCCATTTCTGGGCTCTCTATTCTGTTCCATGGATGTATGTGTCTGTTTTTGTGCCAGTACCATACTGTCTTGATGATTACAGCTTCGTAATAGAGCTTGAATTCCCTAATTGTGATGCCACCAGCTTTGCTTTTCTTTTTCAACATTCCTCTGGCTATTCGGGGTCTTTTCTGGTTCCATACAAATTTTAGGATTATTTGTTCCATTTCTTTGAAAAAAGTTGATGGTATTTTGATAGGGATTGCATTAAATGTGTAGATTGCTCTAGGTAGCATTGACATTTTCACAATATTTGTTTTTCCAATCCATGAGCATGGAACATTTTTCCATTTCTTTGTGTCTTCCTCAATTTCTTTCATGAGTATTTTATAGTTTTCTTTTTTTTAAAGATTTTATTTATTTATTTGAGAGAGAGAGAGAGAGGATGAGAGATAGAGAGCATGAGAGGGAAGAGGGTCAGAGGGAGAAGCAGACTCCCTGCTGAGTAGGGAGCCCGATGCGGGACTCGATCCCGGGACTCCAGGATCATGACCTGAGCCGAAGGCAGTCGCTTAACCAATTGAGCCACCCAGGTGCCCATTTTATAGTTTTCTGAGTACAGATTCTTTGCCTCTTTGGTTAGATTTATTCCTAGGTATCTTATGATTTGCAATTGTAAATGGAATCGACTCCTTAATTTCTCTTTCTTCTGTCTTGTTGTTGTTGTATAGAAATGCCACTGATTTCTGTGCATTGATTTTTTATCCTGCTACTTTACTGAATTCCTGTATGAGTTCTAGCAGTTTTGGGGTGGAGTCTTTTGGGTTTTCCACATAAAGTATCATATCATCTGCAAAGAGTGAGAGTTTGACTTCTTTTTTGCTGATTCGGGTGCCTTTTATTTGTTTTTGTTGTCTGATTGCTGAGGCTAGGACTTCTAGTACTACGATGAATAGCAGTGGTGAGAATGGACATCCCTGCCATGTTCCTGACCTTAGGGGAAAAGCTCTCAGCTTTTCCCCATGGAGAATGATATTCACTGTGGGTTTTTCATAGATGGCTTTTATGATATTGAGGTATGTACCTCGAAGTTACTGTTTTAATGGTTTTAGTGTAGGAAGGATTAATAATACTATAAAAAAAAAGCCCAGCCCAACATGAGTTAGTAACTCATTCTTTACCAGGACCTTTAGTAACTCTGATAGTTTGAATTTATGTAGTTGGTTCTGTATATTGAAGGGATAGTAAATATAATTATAGCAAATTGGCTTTCCCAACCTTAAAAGATTATGAATTAACCAATTAATGTGTTTCTGTTTGCATAAAAGCTGATAGCTGAAGCCAAATGGTCTAATAAGATCAGTTCAGACTTCACTTTTTGATGGTTTGTCAGTTGAATATTTTTTTTTTAAATTTTATTATGTTATGTTAGTCACCATACAGTACATCATTAGTTTTTGATGTGGTGATCCATGATCCATTGTTTGCGTATAACACCCAGTGCTCCATGCAGTACATGCTCTCCTTAATACCCATCACCGGGCTAACCCATCCCTCCTCCCCCCTCCCCTCTAAAACCCTGTTTGTTTCTCAGAGTCCATAGTGTCTCATGGTTCATCTCTCCCTCCGATTTCCGCCCCCTTCATTTTTCCCTTCCGTCTCCTAATGTCCTCCATGCTGTTCCTTATGTTCCACAAATAAGTGAAACCATATGATAATTGACTTTCTCTGCTTGACTTGTTTCACGTAGCATAATCTCCTCCAGTCCCATCCATGTTGATGTAAAAGTTGGGTATTCATCCTTTCTGATTTGCCAGTTCAATATTGATACAATTGCATTTATTTATGAGGTTGCTGGGTAACTTGAATTGCCCTGTGAGGGCCTGAGTTATTTTTACAGAACCATTCTCCCCTGCTTAACTAAATGACATTAATCTTACTCTCTGAAAGCAGTGCCTTATGGCCAAGTAGAGATTTCTGTCCTGTACCTGAAGATGCTCTTGGTGATTGGAATGTGTGAGGGCCATGCCTGAAAGGTCTGCAGAATTTTCTATACCTCACAGGTTTTGCTATGATCCTGGATTAGTGTTTACAAGGTGGGAGGAGGCATGTTCAACTTTCTTAAGGGAAAAAGAAATCTTTTCAAGCATTTATTTATAAAAGCACTCACTTACATATTTTGAACTCAGGTATGTCCTTAAAAGGAATGAATATTATGGTTTTAAAAACTCTCTAATTTGGACTTTTCCAGTACTCCCTATGAAATTAGCCCAAGGTCATAAGTTTTACTGTGTATGTCATTTTGTGCACATTTTGCCTGATTTGCTTATATAAGAACATCAGCCACTTAAACTGAGAGAAGAGTTTCTACTTCCCCAAGTTCCGAACGTGATGACATATATTTAGATTAGTGCAATAAGTATTATAAGAGTAGGAATTTAGAACTGGAATGAAGTTAGATATTATCTAGTCTACTTCCTTTGTTTAAGATGAAGGAACAGAGGTCTAAAGAGGTGAGTCATTTGGCCAACTTTATCCACATAACTAATGACAGAGGTGCTGTGTTTTCACTGCATCCTATCAGGTGGCACATGATTTTGGCTTGTCCCATTACTGGTGATGTTAACTTTGATCATTTGGTAAATGTGGTATCAAGTTTTTCCACTATAAAATTATTCATTTTCCTTTTGTAGTTAATAAGCCTTTTGTGAGGAGGTACTTTAAGACTTTGTATATATCTCCTTCCTCATCAAATTTTACTGGCTATTACCCGTTGATGTTTCTTGTCTGAATTGATTATTACTATGATGGTTACAACATGGTGATTTTTCTAATTCTATCATTCCTTATGCAAAGATTGGTTGGCATTTCACTGTAAGAAAAGGAAATGCCAACTAATTTGTTTTTTTTCCCCATTTGGGCTCATATATTGGTTTGGCCTCATGGATTTCCTTTTTATTCAAGGTATATAATCTATTTCTATTACTACTTATTTTCATGTTCAATTTTTCCCAGATAGGCCAGTGGGAGGTGCTTCAAGCCGGTTCCTGTGCCCTTTAGACACATCTCCATAATTTTATTTTTCTCATTCCTGTGCAGGGGCATCTGGGTGGCTCAGTAGTTAAGCGTCTGCCTTCGGCTCAGGTCATGATCCCAGGTCCTGGGATCGAGCCCCACATCGGGCTCCCTGCTCGGCGGGAACCCTGCTTCTCCCTCTCCCACTCCCCCTGCTTGTGTTCCCTCTCTTGCTGTCTCTCTCTCTGTCAAATAGATAATCTTTAAAAAAAATAAAAAAATAAAAAATTCCAGTGCAGTTAGCATATAGTACTATAGTAGTTTCAGGTGTATAACATAGTGATTCAACAGTTCCACATATTACTCAGGGCTCATCATAAGTGTGCTCTCAATCCCCTTCACCTATTTCTGCCATCTCCCTACATAACTCCCCTCTGGTAACCATTAGTTCTCCATAGTTAAAAGTCTGTTTTTTGGTCTGTCTCTCTCTCTCTTTTCCTTTGTTCATCTGTTTTGTTTCTTCAATTCCACATATGAGTGAAATCATATGGTATCTGTTTTTCTCTGACTGACTTATTTCACTTAGCATTATACTTTCTAGATCCATCCATGTGGTTGCAAATGTATTCTCACTTAATTTTTATGTTGTGGCAAAGTACAGAAAGTGTAGAATTTACCATTTTAACCTTTTTGAAGTGTGTCATTCAGTGGCATTAAGTACATTCACAATGTTGTGCAATTACTACCACTGCCTAGTTCCAGAAATTTTTTTATCACCTGACATGGAAACCCCGTGCCCATTAGACATTCATTCCCCATTCCCCTGTCCCTCTAGCCCTTGGTAACCACAAATCTGCTCTCTATCTCAATAGATTTGGCTATTCTGGATATTTCATAGAAATGGAATCATGCAATAGCCAGTCTTTTATGTCTGGCTACTTTCACTTAGCATAATGTCTTCAAGATGCACCCATGTTGTAGCATGTATCAGTACTTCATTTTTTAGTGGTTGTGTTGTATGGATATACCATATTTTGTTTATTCATCCAACTGTTGATGAACATTCAGGTTGCTTCCACCTTTTGGCTATTATGAATAGTGCTGCTATAAAAATGCATATGCAAATTTTTGTTTAAACACTTACTTTCAATTATTTTAGGTATATATATATACCCACAAGTAGAATTGCTGGATCATATGGTAATTTTATGTTTAACATGTTGAGCAACCTCCAAACTGTTTTCCACAGTGGCTGCACCATTTTACATTTTTTAAAAAAGATTTTATTTATTCATTTGAGACACAGAGATAGAGAGAGAGAGCGAGCATGAGCAGGGGGAGAGGCAGAGGCAGAGGGAGAAACAGGCTCCCCGCTGAGCCAGGAGCCTGATGTGGGGCTCGATCCCAGGACCCTGGGATCATGACCTGAGCAGAAGCCAGACGCTTAACCATCTGAGCCACCCAGGTGCCACACCATTTTACATTTCTATCAGCAGTATATGAGGGTTCCATTTTCTTCACTTCTTTGCCAACACTCATTTTCCTTTTTCAATTATAGCCATCCTAGTAAGTGTGAAGTGGTATCTAATTGCGGTTTTGATTTGCATTTCCCTAATGACTAATGATTGAACATCTTTTCATGTGCTTGTTTGGTCCTTTATATATCTTCTTTGGAGAAATGACTGTTAAACCCATTTTAAAAATTGGGTTGTTTGCTTTTTATTGTTGAATTGTAGGAGTTCTTTATATATTCTGAATACTAGATCCTTACCAGACATATGACTTGCAAATATCTTGCCCCATTCTGCAAGTTGTACTTTTAGTTTTGATAGATACTCTCTTTGATGGCCAAAATGTTTTAAATTTTGATCAAGTCCAATTTATCTGTTTTTTTTTAGTTGCTGTGTTTTTGGTGTCATATCTAAAAAACCATTGCCACTATCATGAAAATTTTTTCCTATGTTTTCTTCTGAGAGTTTTATAGTTTCTGCTCTTGCATTTAGTGCTATCAAATTGTTGATACATTTCAAGTTAATTTTTTATATATAGTATGATGTAGGGGTCCAATGTCATTCTTTGCCATGCAGATATCCAGGTCTCTTAGCACCATTTGTTGAAGAGATTATTTTCCTTTCCCTTCCATCATTTTTTAGTGCTTTCTTTTAGGCTTTAGGGTTTTATTTAAATTCTTTGGTGTTATAATTGCATTTATTTTTTCTTACATAGAAAGCCTTTTATAGTGATATATTTGTTTCCAGAATACCATACCTATATTTTTAGTAAAATATATAGATAATGTTTAAGATTTCTTTGCTGGTAGTTTTGCCTTTATTTTGTTATTTTTTTCCTAGCTTTTTTAAGGTATAACTGACAACTAAAATTGTATATATTTAAGGTGTCCAACATTATCATTTGATATTTCCATACATTGTGAAAATTACCACAATCAAGTTAATTAAAACATCCATCACCTCACAGAGCTACCTTTTTTTTTTTTTTTGTGAGAACACTTAAGATTGAGTCTTAGTAAACTGTAGGTATAGAATGCAGTACTTTATAGTCACCATGTTGTACATAAGATTCCGAGAACTTATTCCTCCTAAACTCAAAGTTTGTATGCTTTAACCTAGATCTCCCCACTTCTCCCACTCCTGCCCACACCTTCCCTCTGCTCCCAGTCCCTGGCAAATACCATTCTATTCTCTGTTCCTATGAGTGTGATGTTTTTAGATTCCACTTATAAGTGAGACCATACTATTTGTATTTTTCTATCTGGCTTATTTCACTCAGAATAATGCCCTCCGCCTTCATCCATGTTGTTGCAAATGGCAGGATTTTCTTCTTTTTAATGGCTGAATAATATTCCACTATAGATGGACATTTAGGCTGTTTCTATATTTTGGCTATTGGAAATAATGTTGCAGTGAACATGGGGGTGTAAATATTTCTTTGAGATACTGATTTCATTTCCTTTGGTTATGTACCCAGCAGTGGGATTGTGGAGTCATATGGTGATTCTCTTGTTAATTTTTTGAGGAATCTTCATATTATTTTCCATAGTGGCTATGCCAGTTTTCATTCCCACCAAAATGAACACTTAATTTCTAGATTAACATAGTATTTATTCTAGGCTTTCCTTGCCCTAGCCCTGAAAGTAGCCATATCTCCTTGAAGCCTTGGTTCCTTTTAGTGAAGAACAGTATTCAGAAACCAAGGTTTGGGTACTAGGTATATTATTAATTTTAGGGTGTTGATGTTCATAGACCCTCTCAGGGGACAGAGCTATGTATACCTACATCCCCACACACATGTTGAAAACCATGAGCTAATATCAATACTTGCACTTCCAAACCATCACAGAGTTCACTCTAGTTTTCTCCCTTTACATGTAACTTTCTTTTCTGACAGTGAAGAACATGACATCTCAATATATTTACTTATTACAACAGTTTCTCTCCACCACCACTCTTTCCCCCTGCATAGATGATCTCCTCACTCTACTTGGATTTTGATACTTTGTGCTGGGCTATTGCTACCTCTCTCCTAAGTGGACACCCTCTTCCCTTGCTTTAGCTTGAACAACCCATACTAGGCTGCACAGATGATCTCATTTTGTTCAAGCTTCCACAACCCATGCTTAATTGTGGCCACTTCATTCCTCACAGCTCCCAGATGCCTATCTTGCTTGGCCCCACCTAAAAAGTTGTGGACTGAATTATTCATGATGGAAATAGAGAGGGAAGGAGGAAGGAAGGAAGGAAGGAAGAAGCAAGCAAAGAAATCAATCAATTTCCAGGCTCATGATTTTTTTGTAATCCTACAACTTTCTCTGTTGTTCAATGTATTTCTTGCTGATGTGTATCCTTCAATAATTATTTTTATGTTTTTGGCAGATGGGTTAGCTGGCTATAAAATTCTAGCTGAAATTTTTTTCCTCTCTGCACTTTTTTCTTTAAATAAACTCTTTTTGGGGGAATTATTTTAGATTTACAGAAAATTAGCAAGGATAATACAGTTTTCCTATATTCCTCACTGCTTTTCTCCCTTATGTTAACATTCTAGCTGACCATCTCTCTGCACTTTTTTTTTCTCTGCACTTTTAAGATATTATTTCATTAACTTTCGATATCTACATTAGCTGCAAGAAATCTGCTGTCACAGTTGTCTCTCTGTTTTAGATTATCTTTTCTCTCTGCTAGATTTAAAGATTTCTATAGTTTCACTTTAGTGTGTCCGAGTTTGGTTTTATTTGTATTTATTCTGCTTAGTACTTGGATTATACTGAGCTGATGATTCACCAGATTTTCTTTCTTTTAATCCTGGAAAATTATCAGCAATAATTTCTTCAAATATTGTTTCCTTATCTTTCATTTCAGTTTATTCTTCTGGAATTCCTATTTGTTAAAATGTTGGAATCTCTCAGTCTACCTCTATTGTTTCTCTTTTTTAAGATTTTATTTATTTATTTGAGAGAGAGTGAGTGAGCATGAGCAGCGGGTGAGGCAGAAGGACAAGCAGACTCTGCACTGAGGGTGGAGCCTGATGTGGGACTTGGTCTCAGGACCCTGGGATCATGACTTGAGCCAAGTCAGATGCTTAACCAACTGAACCACCCAGGTGCCCCTCTACTACTACTACTACTACTACTACTACTACTACTACTACTGCTGCTGCTGCTGCTTCTTCTTCTTCTTCTTCTTCTTCTTCTTCTTCTTAGATTTTATTTATTTGTCAGAGAGAGAGCGAGAGAGCGAGAGAGAGCACAAGCTGGGGGGAGCGGCAGGCAGAGGGAGAAGCAGGTTCCCTGCTGAGCAAGGAGCCCGAAGTGGGACTCGATCCCAGGAGCCTGAAATCATGACCTGAGCCAAAGGCAGATGCTTAACGACTGAGCCATCCAGGTGCCCCCGTCCCTCTACTTGTATGTTTCTTAACAGCTCATTTAAATAAACTCATCTCTCTGTCTGTCTACTATCTACCTATCTATCATCTATCTCTGTCTGGAAGGGAGAACAATCCAGTCCTGTTTATTGTATTTTTAAATTCAATCACTGTATATTTCCTTTCTTAATTTCTACTTGCTTCTATTAAATATCCACCTATTCTTGTTTCATTTTTGCCTGTCTTCGTTGAAAAATTTTGTATCCTTTTTAAGTGGAGGTTATGCTGCACTCTTTTTTTGCAACTATTCCATGTTTCTAATTTAAAGTCTTTGTTAAGCTGTTCTATAAAATTAATTTCCAGAGTGGATGCATGATTGTTAATTTTGTTAGTTTTCTTTCTTAGCAACCAATTATTGTTTTTGGAATTTGGGTTTACCAGTAATTTTAGATAAGACTTTTTTGTTTCTTATTCCTCTTTCTTTCTCCCACTCACCCCATCTGCCTCTCTGTCCAGCATTTTTGTGGTACCCTTCCCACCAAACATTCTCCAGGTCCCTAATCTGTAATTAGGCTTTAAATTGCTGTTTGGGGTTTCTGTCCTATAGTGATGGAGGAGTACCAAAGAACCAATCAAATGGCCAGTGGGCAGTTTTGGCTCAGTTCTTATCAAGGCTGTGGTTTTAAAGAGATAGCTTACGTATTTTTAACAGGGGCAGTATTGCCCCCAATAAGGTGAAAATTGATTCTTGGAAGGCTAAAAATCTTAGATATTACAATGGCTCTTCAAATCTCAACCTTATTCCTAAAAATCTTATTCCTTAGCATTTAATTTCTCTCTTTTGGGAAAAGTTAAATTTTTCTTCTTAGGGGGATAATAGAGAAAAAAATTGAAAAACATTACTATAGCTCAAGACAGAAGTCAGCTATGTTTTGTTCAGTCTACTTCCTTAAGTAGTGAGCCTTCTTCCTCATCATCTGTGGAGCTTTTTAAAACCCTTTGACTCCTAAAGAGCTGAATTTCTGGCCAGCATAGCCATAGCTTCAGCCTACCTCTCAGTTTTGCATTTCTGTTCCATGGAGTTGTTTATCTTGTTTTCAAATCTAGAAACCTTTTCTCTTTCCATATTTAACTACATACTACCATATATTTGGAGCATAAAGGGGGTAATCAAAGCATGAACTCGTTGCGCCATCTTGACTGGAAGTCAATATTTATGATTTTATTTACCAACCATTCTACTGTCTTTCTTCCCCCCAAGAGCAAGAGAAAGAGCGCGCGCGCTCATGTGTGCGTGCGTGCGTGCGTGTGTGAGCGGAGTGGGAGGGGCAGAGGGCAAGGGAGAGAATCCCAAGCCGGTTGTGCTGAGTGCGGAACCTGGCAGGGGGCTCGATTTCACAAACCTGAGATCATGATCCAACCCAAATCAAGAGTCAGTCACTTAACTGAGCCACACAGGTGCCCCCATCCTAATGTCTTTTTAATTTTATTTTAACTTATATCCTATATAAGACTTATAATACTTATATAAGACATAATACAGGACTATCCAGCTGATAGATGTCAATTACATTCAGTTGGGTATCTGTGCTTTACTTTCTAGCTTAGCATTTCTGAGGTTTCTAAATAATGTAGATCCTTTTTAGTTAGTGCCATCTTCTCTGAGAGGTTCTGGGCTTTTGAGGTCCCATTGTTCTGCAGCTGGAAATTTATGGACAAGTCTCTCAAGGGTACACTCATTGTGTTCATAATCTGCTCTCTAGTAGCATTTGCAATTATGCTCCAAAAGCCTTTCCGTTGTTTCAGTCTGGGTAGCATGACATTTCAACAGTTCATGTTTTATATGACAGTATGCATAGCGGTTAAAGGGACAGACTCCTTGGTTTATAGGGACCTCTGTCTCTGTCTCTTGGATTTAATGCGGTTGGTTTTAGGAAGAGGCTCTTTCAAACTTTAGGAAGGTTTGTAGTGACTGACAAGACAGTTATTTCTTTTGTTCAGGGATGAGCAAAAATTGAAAGAAAAGTCATTTCTTTATCACCTTTTTTGGTGTATATTCTTGTAGGCCTGAAAATGCATTTATATGTTTATAAATAATATCTCACTATAAAAATGATTATGCTGTAGTTACTGGTCTGTTAAAAATATATTTTTCTCATTTATTAAAATAAACCAAATATACTCGTGGGTCAGTAACTATGGAATCCACATCGTATTTTTTTTGTATCAGTATTCTGTTTTAAACCATTTAGATTCTTTCCAGAGTCCTGCTATTTTAAACAATACTGAAGTGAAGAAGCTTATACATATATTTTTGTTCATTTGTTAGTGTTGGAGGAGGTCATGGAGAGGACGTGACCATGGGTTGACCCGAGACCTGGATCCGGGCAATGGGAGGCACCTCACCCCCTCCCCTGTCCTTGGAATGTACGCTCCCCACGGTTGCCACAGTGGGAGCCGTTTTCAAGGACATGGCCTTGAGAGAGGAAGGTGTTGTTGGGACCATTTGGATGGTATGAAGTGACCGAAGCCAGTGAAGTCCTCTATGTAAACCTGAGAGCTTCTAGTGCGCAGGTGCGGAGAGCTCCTGGTCTTGCGGCGGCTTCGGACCAGCCGCGGAAGTAAGTGAGCGCCGCGGGGCGACGCCGGTCACCTACCACCTCTTCCGTGTCTCCCCAGCCCCCGGGACCGAGGGCCAGTTTGAGAACCTGCAGTTAGGAAGCGTTGTAACAACAGGTTTCTAGAGACCCCCTGGTTATCTTTACTCAGGGGGAAACAGAAAGCCCCGGGGGAGGATTGCGGTGACCATGCCCTGGGGAGAGCCAGGCACGTAGCAGGACCTGGGGAAATGTTATCAGAGGGACAAGGTGTCAGGGTTGGCGCCAGGCGTTTTGGTAGCATGATGAAAACGCAAATAGCTCTGAAGAGTCTGAGGAGACAACTGAGAAACACAGCTCTGCGTCCCTCAAGAAGGGTTTTCGTGAAGCCTGAAAACCTGGAGGTATGTTTCCTAGCAACACGTCTTGCCCTTTCAGCCGGTTTAGTCCTGAAACAAAATAAAATTTTATTTTTATGATTGAATGAGTTCAGAATACATTATGCCCACTCATGTCTGGAGTCATCTTTATCTCCCTTTATTACATTAGCTCTAAATGAACTTTTCCAATTTTCCATCATGTACTTTGGTGGTCTTTTTTGCCCTCGGATTGAGGTTATGGACCAGGGTTGAAGGGAGGAGGTAAATATTTCAAAATTTGGAGCAACCGGTCACCTAGGAAAGAAAAGTAAATATAAGAATCTTCCTCTTGCTCTGTTTTTTTTTTTTTTTTTTTTTTTTAAATTTCTAGTCTTAACCTCTCAAGTCACACTCTCATTTCTCAAGGGGTCCTGGCAGAGTTTTTACTTTAAGTATAGGTCGCAGGTGTGGACCACAATGCAGTGAAAGCTTCAACTCTTGGAAATGTCCGTCTTGAATCACCTACCTAGAACGTGGTCAGAACTGGGTGGTGGCTGAAGGGCTCAGAGCAGCCAGAACAGGCAGCCTCAAGTTGATGAACTGAGGTGTGGGAGAGGCCCCCAGACCCCACTCTTACTGTGCCCGGAAACCCACAAGCTTTGTTAGTAGATTCTGAGCACGTAACAGATTATTAGCTGTAGGTTAGGAAAGGGAGCCGGGAAGGCTGGAGAGAAGCAGAAACTGAGCTTCCCAAAGGAAAAGAACAGAAAAACTAAAACCCCAGAAGATAGCAGTGTGGGGCTCACAAACTTATGGGTAAAGAGTCCTACCCAAAGTACAGCCTCCGTGGAGGCAGTCACTGCTGTGCGTGAGGATGAGCCGTCAACCAGATGGTCAGAATTCAGTGTAATCTGTTGGAGAACGCAGAGTGCATAGACTGCAGGGACAAGGATTTCCACTGAAAACTGTGTCCTGAAAGTTTTGATGCTTTAAGGAGCGGGACTTGTAGTCATCTGGGAAGTTTGGCTTTTCCCAAAGGCTTCTGCGTGGCTCATGTGTTACCAGGTGACTGAGATTGGTTCTTTTCCTCCTGGTTTATAAAGCTTAAACAACTGTTTGGTGAAAAATGTGGATATTGGTCACTTACCAATGAAGTCATCTATATGACTGGATTGGATGGAAAGGAGGTGAAGTGGGGAGGAGGGAAAGCCATTGTAAAAATGACCTGAGTTTTGAAGGAAAGTGTGGAGATGCTGGGCACAGATGATGCTGGGCACAGCATAGGTGCTGAATTGCATATGTGTAGAATTGAAGGGAGCTTCTTTCAAGACTGACTCTCACCTGGTGCTTTGGCTGGAGCTGAATATGATGGAGGGTGGTTGAAAGAGGAGAGGGACGGAGAGGGATACGTCAGCCTGGGGAGCTTGGGCGGGACCAGGTTCCAAGTTAAGGGTTCCTGAAATGGAACCTGCCTGTGGTAGCCAGTGCTGTGTGTGTAAGGGCTGTTTGGTGTGGCGTTTGGATCCTGGAGGTGCTCCCACCAGGTAAGAAGACTGGCTGACCTTGTCGCCATGCCTGTATGGCCTTTCCCTACCCTGTACTAAGCCTGCAGTGGCACGTCAGCATGTTGATGAGGAATTCCTTGCCAGGCCTGATCCTTCTGGGCCACAGTGACTGGGTGAATAGCTAAGAGGAGCCCTGAGGCTATTATTCTGATAAGTCTAGTTCCTATTCACTAAAAATAAGAAAAGAAAAAGAAAAAAGAGCTGAATTATTTAGGTTATTGATGTAGATGGGTTTCTTCTTTCCTCGAGCCATCAATGGAGAATCATTTCATAATAACTCACTGAATATAAGATAAGTACAGGCTTAGTTTTTAAAAGAAAGAAGAGTAGAGTTTTAGCAGATACAAATTCCACTAAAATTTCCACTATCAGTTGACAAGGCATTATTCCCTCTGAAGTCTTTTTTATGAAAACTGCATAAAGATCACATAAGCATTTATTGCATAATTTAGTACCATTGTTATTAATTTCCAAAGCACTTCTTATTGGAAAAGCTTAAACTGTTTACAAGAGCCTTGTGAGGAAAACCAATGTTGCTCCGATTT
This sequence comes from Callorhinus ursinus, assembly GCF_003265705.2. Lineage (NCBI taxonomy): Eukaryota > Metazoa > Chordata > Mammalia > Carnivora > Otariidae > Callorhinus > Callorhinus ursinus. The sequence continues at coordinate 8,392,327 of NW_027397085.1, forward strand.
TACAGATAAAAATGAAGCTCACAGGATTGAAATGGGTGGTCCCAAAGATCACCACAAAAGCTGACATGTTTTTTTAAAGATCTTATTTATTTATTTGAGAGGGAGAGAATGAGAGATAGAGAGCACGAGAGGGGGGAGGGTCAGAGGGAGCAGCAGACTCCCTGCTGAGCAGGGACCAGGATGCGGGACTCGATCCCGGGACTCCAGGATCATGACCTGAGCCAAAGGCAGTCGCTTAACCAATTGAGCCACCCAGGCACCCAAAAGCTGACATTTTTGATGTATTTTCTCTAAGGTTTTTTTCTTTGCTCTTGGTGAAAAATATCATAATGTTTGGTAAATGTTTTCTTATGTTATTCAATAGTCTTTCTCTTTTTTAAAATATTGAGTTTGTTTATTTATTTATTTATTTTTAAAAGATTTTATTTATTTGAGAGAGAGAGAACGAGAGATAGAGAGCCCGAGAGGGAAGAGGGTCAGAGGGAGAAGCAGACTCCCTGCCGAGCAGGGAGCCCGATGTGGGACTCGATCCCGGGACTCCAGGACCATGACCCGAGCCAAAGGCAGTCGCCCAACCAACTGAGCCACCCAGGCGCCCTCAATAGTTTCTTAAAACATGATTTTAAAGAGTTGTGTGACTTTTCCTTGTGCAGATAGTTTAACCACTCTTCCCTTATGAGATATTTGGGTTGCTTCCTATCTGCTCTTGTAAGGGATGCTGTGAGAAACATGTTTGTCCACACGTCTTTAGAGAAAAAGAGGCCTGATTCATGCAGAGATTGTTTGGAAATCCTAGAGAGATAACAAGTCACGATCAATGAGCATCTAGAAATCGCTTGAAATGTGCAAAAGACTCTTCTCAGCATGGGGGCCCAGAAATGGAAAAGACATACTCTCTGAACGTAAAGAGTTAACCATTTGGTTAATACTTAGAGTATACATGAAGTAATAACACAAGGCAATAATAAATCCCAAAGGCATGAAATGAACAGCAGCACATAAGGTCGTGCTGTGCAGAGAGCTGATACTCCAAAATGTTGCTTGCTTTGTTCTGGTTTGCAAGAGCTGAGAGTTCGAACCACTGAGAATGGAGAACTTGAGATGGGCCCCAAAGGATAGTTAAATGTGGTGTGGATTTATAGTGAGACAAATCTGGCTTCAGCTCCTAGTTCATATTACTAATTACCAGCAATATGAACTTGGACCACTTACTTTCCCACTTGCAATCCCAGCTTTCTTATCTGCAGAGTGGGAATAATAATATCACCGTCACAGAGGATTAAGTGGAATAATGACTGTGAAGGACTTTCTAATGTTATTAATTATTATAAAGGGAAAAAATTTCAGAAGGGTGCCTGGAATTGGGATATCATTTTAATCACTGTATAGTGAGATGATGTATCACATAGACAGAAAGTATCTTGCCCTCCAGTATTTAAAACAGCAGGGTAACAAGGAGTTTTGAGGCAGCAGTATAATGTTTAAAAACTGTTGTGCTTTAAAGTGGGAGCAAACCCAAAAAGGAATTAAAAGAGTACATGTCAAATGCTGTATCTCATTCTCCTTTTGAGATGGTTTTGCATCTAGAACATTTGCAGGTCAGTGCTCCAGGGACACTAAATGGCTTGTTGGCAGCACAAAATATTGGTCTCTCTGTGGTTGTGTGTCCTCTAGGGTTGGTGAAGAAATGTGCTTACGCTCGTCCTAGGAGGGTGCGTGCTCTCCTAGATAGATGGAGGGTTGTACCTCTTTCTTGTCAAAAATCAAATTGCATGAAATTCTTCACTCACTGGGCAAGCAGGGGAGCTGGAAGCCTAAGCAGAATGGAAAAACAATCTTTCCTTCTTAAGGTCCTGAGGAAGAGGAAATCCTCCTTGTGGGGGGGCGGCTAAGTGAAAAATTGAGTTGGACAGCATGGAGCATCTTCAGGACTATAAATGGGTTGGGTGAGATAGAACAAGGGGTCCCCATATTTTATTTGGGAAAGGCTTATGCAGACAGAAGTGTCCTGAGAATTGGCAAGGGAGAGGTCCAGAAAAGCCTGGACTGGAGCGTACCAGCATTCTGGGGCTGTGCCAGGCAACTGAGAAGAGGTTAGCCTGGAGCCAGGGAAGGCCATTGCTGTATGCGTGTCAGTGTGAGTGAGTGTGTAAGTGTGTGAGAAAACGTATGAGCTTATGAGTGTGTGAGAATGTATGCGTGGGAGTGCATTTGAGCATGTAAGAGTGTACGTGAGTGTGTGAGAATGTATGCGTGTGAGAATGGATGAATGTGTATGTGTGACTATGGGAATATGAGGCTGTGGTTGTGGGTGTGTTAAGTGTGAGACTATATGAGTGTAGTTGTGGGAGTAACAGTGTATGTGTTTGTCCAGTCAAAGGGAATCTCGTATTTGAGAGCATAAGTAAAGGCCTTCTCCAAACCTTTAATGAGGTTTCCTGGGTTTTTAACCAACAACGCTCCCTGGTACCAGCTTGACTGTGTTGGAGAAACTTTCCCTGGGGCAGCTGCACAGCCAGTGTTGAGTGCAGGAACTCTGCAACCGGCCTGCCTGGAAGCCTTGTCTGTGTCAGCTTGGGCAAGTAAATTAGCCGCTCTGCCCCTTAGTTTCCTTGTCTCTAGAATGTGGATCACAGGAACACTTCTGATCGCAAGGAGCGGTTGGGAAGATTAAATGAATGAGTACATACATGTAAGGCTTAGCACAGCGCCTGGCACCTAATAGCTGATAACTGAAAGTTAACTCAACACTACAAAAGTGTTGAGTAAGGGAAAACCTCATGTCTGCCCAGGCTGGCATTTGAAAAACTATTTACTTTCACATCAAAGGTCAAAATATATAACAAAGTGAAAGTTTCTCCTCACTCCTGTTCACCATTCCTATAGGTCTCATATCCCTGCAAAATGTAACCACTGTTGTTAGTTTCTTGTTCAAACTTCTAGAAATATTTTACTTTATGCCGGTGGAAGCAAATACAAATAGATACCTTTTGGCACAGATGATAGCATAATATATATATTGTTTCTATGCTTTGACTTTTCTTTTTAAACTTAAAGATGTGGGAAAAAAATAAGGATACAGAAATCTTTCCATAGGGGTATAGAATGAGCTTCCTCACTGTTTTTTTTAAAGCTGCATAGTATTGCATTGTTTTATAATACATGACAATAACCTGTTTTCTCATCTGCTCTTGGTGGCCGTTTATTTATTTCTTTTTTTTTTTCTTGTGGCCATTTAGATTGTTTGCAGTCTCTTCCAAACTGTTATATGTCTTTACAGCCCAAATACTGGGCAGAGCCATGTACCACTTCTAGAAAATTATCCATGTACCAGGAAGGAGAGGACAGAGAGTTCTTATACCTCTCTATCCCCTCTGTTTCTGTGGTAGACTGTAATCAAGTTGGCTGAGGGAGTTTTACATATGGGATTTAGGTTTTATACCGTCAGCCTTCATTAATTCATACCTGCATCTGTTGATACCATGGATGCAAACTTAGCTATTTGGTAATAACTTACAGATTTGCTGACCTAAAGGGAAGAAACACCCTCTAAGGACTGATGGCCGGGGACTCTCCCAGAATCAAGCCCCTTCCTAGCAGAGTGTTAACTTGCCAGTAGAGGGCTCCCTCCTGTCGGGAAAAATAAAAAGGTCTCTGGGAAAGGTTTTCAACTGAATACCCAGACAAGGAGTGTGGTGTTTCCCTTCTGTGTAGTTGGGTGATGTGTCATTTCCCTGAATATTTAGGGATTAACTTAGTGCTGCCTTTGTCACTTTTTTGGGTGTGTTTAATTGTGAGGAGTTGTGGAGAGGAAGCGGGTTCCCCAGGGGCTTTAGGGGAAGGTCTGTGATCTGACCCAGACTAGGGGATTATAGTTTTCCTCTCTAGGATGTGAGGCATCCCAGCCTTGTTCTCTACTTCTAGACAAGAAACCACTCACTCCTATACCAGGTTCCCTGGGATATGCTTGTGAGACCTGTTAACAGGGCACTTAACCCCTGTTTAGAAAGCCTTGTTTATATAACCCGTGACTGCTCTTTGAGGCTAATGCTCCCATGGAGTCAGGTGAAAATCCACCTCAGCACTTTAAAGGGGAAGAGGAAAAGAGCCGACATTAATTTAGCATCTCCTGAGGTAGGCCTGGCAGTAGAGGCCACTATGCCCTATTTCTCTTCATTCTTGCCTGGTAGAAATTATTCCTGTTTGCCATATAATCACCCCCCGCCCCCCGGAAAATAAACAAAAAAAAAGCGGTTCTGGGAACTGAGACTCCAGAAGGTGAAGTACAGGGCCAAAGTCACACAGGTAGGAACGACTGCTTAGGTGCTAACAGGTTCCCCAGCTGGAATTGCACTGCCAGTCATTACAGACTCCAAACTTTGTTTTCTACCAGAACAACTCCATCCCCGCAGGGTGTGAATGGTTTAACCCCAGTCTGAGAAGGCTGAGATCATGGAATCAGTCCCGGGGAGGAAATTTCCCCTCTACTGCTGACTTCTGGCCCAGTTTGAGAACAGATCCAAATAATTTCTCTTGTTCAGATATACTGATGTCCCCGCATTTCCTATTTTATTTAGGGCATACCTAGGCTAATACTGAATAAGCTCTGAGAAAACAGAAGACTCATGGGATTTGAGAAACTGAGTCTAGAACTTGCTTCCCCAAGAATGGCCTCTTCTGAGCCCCGAGTCATTAAGCGCTGGTGTGCATGGGGCACTTGCGTGCTGGGCTCTTTCTGTCCTGCTGGCAGAGGCTTTCCAGCTACAGGCAGTGGGGAGGCCTCAGACTGGCGGGCTTTCCCAGGCCGAAGCTGGCCTCTCTGTCTTATTTTGGTTTAAGAGATCAGCAGCACAGGGGCGCCTGGGTGGCTCAGTTGGTTAAGCGTCTGCCTTCGGCTCAGGTCATGATCCCAGGGTCCTGGAATCGAGCCCCACATCGGGCTCCCTGCTCAGCAGGGAGTCTGCTTCTCCCTCTGCCTGCTGCTCCCCCCTGTTTGTGCTCTCTCACTCTCTCTGACAAATAAATAAATAAAATCTTAAAAAAAAAAAAAGAAATCAGCAGCACAGAATGAAAAGAAAGGGTGAGGCAAGCTGTTTATAGATGTTAGTCAAATGAACTCTAGAGGTGCTTTTCTTGGTGTTCCGTGTAATTTTGTATAAACAGGGAGCAGACTCATGGAAGCCAATTTGGTATAGCCAATTTAGATAAACCTTTCCCCCTTTCTAAATGTAAGAGCACTCTTTACACTGCTTTTAAACGCCATTTTATTAGACTACCTTATAGATTTTGAGAAACTATTTTTTTGCATTGATTACCTCATTTCCGTTCACGGTGTTACACACCTGTCAAGCACGGGCCAATAATGTTCATTTGTTCATATCTCTCTAGAGTTACAATACAATTATGTGCACATTTCTAACAAAAAGGAATGATTCAAGGATTATATATTAAAAAGCAGTTACTGCTGACCCATTCCTCAAACTTCAAGATTCTACAGTGGTGGCTTAGTCCAGTGGTTCTCAAGCTTGAGTATGCCTCTAAATGATGTGCAAATGCTTGTTAAATTGCTGGGCCCTGCCTCCAGAGTTTCTAATTTTTTTTTTTAAATGTAGGCTCCATGCCCAGTGTGGAGCCCAACGTGGGCCTTGAACTCACAACCCTGAGATCGAGACTTGAGTTGAGATCAAGAATCAGACGCTCAACCAACTGATCCATCCTGGCGCCCCAAGTTTCTGATTCTTTAAGTCTGGAGTAGGCTCCAGATTTGGCAATTTTTAACAAGTTTTTTGGGGGATGCTGATGCTGCTGGTCTGGGGAGCATACTTTGAGAATTAATGACTCTGCCCTGCAAGATGGGAAAGCTCAAGATGGTAGAAATATTGTTGCTTCTCCCCTACCCTCTCCTTCCCATATCTGGTAGGAGAAGGTAGTGATTAAGAGGGAGAGCTTTGGCCTGGAATTGTGTTTGGAGGAAGCTCCAACACTTTCAGCTATGTTATCTTGGCTAATTTATTGGACTTAGCGCCTCAGTTTTCTCATTTGAAAAAAATGTGGATAATAGCTTCTAATTCATAGGGTTGTGATGAGTGAGACAATGTGTCTAATTGGTTTAGAACATATATACACAAGTAGCATATATACACAGATGTGTGGAACATATATTATACAGACATGTAGTATGGATATAGCTCCTTTTTCTAAGAGCTCTTGCATATCTCTGAAGAGGCTTATTTTGGCCAAAAATAGGCCGAAATAAAAAGAATTAAATATAAGGCATGATTACTTTAAATAATTGGGGAGGTAGTATTTTTTCTTCTTTTAAAGAAGTACTAAAATCCCCACTAACGAAGTACAGTCTAGGCATTACCAAACACTGTTATGATCTGAGGTCAAAAGAAAGCCTGGGGCCTCTGAACATCAATACTGAGGAGGTGCGGAAAAGTTAGAAAAAGAGTACGTGGAGCCAAGGGTTGGCAGTTTTTAAACAATGGAACTCAAAACCTTCCCAGCTGTAGGAATAGGCAAGGCTGTTGCACGTTTTTAAATTTGGTGTTCAAATTCCCAGCCCTTGCAAAATTGCCTACCTTCCTAGCCTGCCAGGGTGATGGGAAGTCCCACTCCTTCAGTGTAAGGCTGTGTGTCTCCAGAATGCAAATTGTATTTTCTAGGAGTAATAGCACATTAATCCAATAATACTCACTAACTCTTTCAGATTAGATTATATTAGATTAGCTAGGTGTTACCTTGGAAAATACAGTGCTTTGCCCTGAGGGAATAGGACACAGAAGAAGGTGACTTGGAGGAAAGATCTGGAGTCTGGGGCACAGCGGGGACTTTGGGCAGCCAAGGGCACTGGGGGGCAGGAGAGAACTGCAGGTTACCAACTTAGCCAGCTGCTCATTCTGCTGGGGAGAGTTCCAGCCAGGCCTTCCAGTTCCCTGCAACCTGGAGATCCGATACAGCTTATTCTAAGGTTGTGTTCTGAAAACTACCTCTTGTTTGTGGTAAAACCAAGGAGAATGGTCTCTGCTGCTGGGCTCTCTCGGCTTCTGCGTCCCCAGCCTCTCTGGGCCTTTCTCCCCATTTCTCGTGTGGAGAACCACTCCTCCTGAAAGGAAGAAAAACACTATTCCAGTTGTCAGTTAAGCCCAGCCAAACGATGGCTACTTTGGGGGCATTTAGGCAGAGATAACCCCTGAGTTTCCCTCCTTCTCCACTTTTTTTTATTTTTATTTTTTAAAGATTTTATTTATTTACTTGACAGAGAGAGAGAGCACAAGTAGGCAGAGTGGCAGGCAGAGGGAGAGGGAGAAGCAGGCTCCCTGCTGAGCGGGGAGCCGGACGTGGGGCTCGATCCCAGGACCCCAGGATCATGACCTGAGCCAAAGGCAGCCGCTTAACTGACTGAGCCACCCAGGTGCCCCCCCTTCTCCACTTTAATGACAACTAAGTCACCTGAAGCAAATGTTAACTAAGACTTATCCTAATTCTGAGATAGAGAAAGAGAAAACTCACTGAGGAGCAAGCTCTGGCTTTGTTTCATTTTTTTTTTTTAAGATTTTATTTATTTATGTGACAGAGAGAGACACAGCGAGAGAGGGGGAGTGGGAGAGGGAGAAGCAGGCTTCCTGCTGAGCAGGGAGCCCGATGCGGGGCTCGATGCCAGGACCCTGGGATCATGACCTGAGCCGAAGGCAGACGCCTAATGACTGAGCCATCCAGGCGTCCTGGCTTTGTTTCATTTTAATAGCCTGTGCTGACCCGGAAACTTTTTTTTTTTCCTTAAAGATTTATTTATTTATTTATTTGAGAGACAGCGAGAGTGAGCAGGGTTGGGGGGAGAGGAGCAGAGGGAGAGGGAGAGAGAGAATCCCAAGTGGACTCCCTGCTGAGTGTGGGGCCTGATGTGGGGCCTGAACTCATGACCCTGAGATCATGACCAGAGCAGAAATCAAGAGTCAGATGCTTAACCCACTGAGCCACCCAGGTGCCCCTGACCTGAAATGCTAAAACTAATCTGTTTTTAGTGACCTTTTCCTGGCCAGCCTATGAGATGGAGTCAGAGCACATGGTCTGCTTCCCACTTTAGCAGCAGCACGGAGACCCACCTAACTCCACGACGGAAGCACCACGCATCACACAGGCAACTGCAAAGTGGGGAGGTCAAAAGTTTCATTTCGGAGCCCCTTTCAGGTTCTTGGGCTTTGCTGCAGCCTGGTTATAACTGTTGGGGTCTTCCTTTTGTCCCCAGCTGGTGGCAGCTGGGCGGCCTTCCGTCGCAAATCTAAAGTAAACTAATGTCCACTTGTTATGCCCTGTGATGGAGCCATGCTGCCAGATGGGTTTGAGGCTGACGGGCAGGGCCAGGGCTAAGTGCAGGTCTAGCTGGTCTGATTTTAGGCTTCAGCCCTGCCCCGTCTTCGCTTGGCAAATGGGGAGGGCCAGGAGGAGAGGTCATCTCTGTGGCCAGTGTCCTGAGCCCACACGAGGTCTGTGTTTGGAAGGTGAGCCCGTGCTGTGTCCTGTGGAGAGGGCCTGGGGGGGAGGAAGATGGGGAGGAGGATGCGCGGCCCAGCGACCGTCCAGGAGGCCAAGTGGCTTGTGGTGGCGCTGGCACGTGGTGTGTGTAAGAACACATTATTATAAAATACGGGCATTCAAAACTAATAACAGAATAGGAGGATTAGAGAAGTTGAAGACGTTTTGAATGAGTCATTTAGTGGCTCCTGGTACTATTGAATTTATATCCAAGAGTCCTGTGGGCACTTCTTGAAATAATTTACCCAAACCCAGATCTGTATAAAGAAGCCCTGTTAGCTCTGGGAGGACACTGACAAGGGGGGCTAGAGTTGGGAGTTAGACCAGGGGCCTACAAGGTTCTTGCTAACTCGAAGATTCTCTGAATTATCCCAGACTTGTCAGGTGAAAACTTCTAAGCACCTGTGCAGGTCGTTCTCCCAGTGACACTGCCCACAACTGGCACAACTCCTCCTTGGAAATGACTCTCTTTGCTGCCTGGAGTTAACTGCAGGGATGAACGTATATGGGCTCTCTTGGGCAAATCAATTTTAGAGGGGCTTTAGGCAGTTTGGTTGAAGTCTTCATGCACTATTACTGGATGTGACCCTTATGTGGTAATAAGGTTCAGGGAGAATGTTGTTATTGCCCTTGATTAATTCTCCCTCCAGGAGGAATCTTCTTTGTTTAAAGCAGAATGGTTCATGGTTTGTTAGAAGAAACCTGTTATGTAAGTCTTACAGAAGTAAAAGGTCACTGAAATGGCTTTCTTTGTGCTTCCTAGAATCGAAAGTCTTGCCTATGACATGGGGTGAATTCATGAGGATTGGACAATGTAGGTTTTGAATAAAAATATCTTATGAAATGCAAAGAAGGGGATCATTCCCAATCCAAATGCTATTCTTCTCTGTTGCATTAGTGTCCCCAGAGACCACCCTATCTCTCTCAACTTCTTTCAAATGCTTAAAAATAGCATTCAGACTTTTATAAGTGTTTAATCCTCACAGAATCACTCCATTTCACAGGTGAAAGTCAGAGAAGTATCTTGTCCAATGTGCTGCAGCAAAGAAGCGAGAGAATATTCCTTTCCACTACCCCAAGTCCCTTTTTTGTTCCTTGGGCCCTGCCTGTTTTACTTCCCTCCATCGTCCGGGGCTTTCACCGGCAGCAGACTTCTTGCCAGCTTCTGTGATCCTCCCAGACTTCTGCGTTTTCAGACATTGTCCCTTCCTCTTGGTCCTGCAGAAGAAAAGCAACTTCTCCCCAGCTTCTTTGTGACCTTTCCTCTCTGGGACTTAGTTTCCTCATCAGCAAAAGGGGGATAATTGCCAGGAGTCATCTCGCTTGTTACCCCAGCTCTCCCACCTCAGCAGGCACGGTGAGCCCAGCCTCTGATAAACCTCCAGGGTGGGAAGTACACAGAGAATCCAGGGCTCCCGAAGTCTTTGTTCCTCCTTCTCTGATTGTTGCTGCCCTAAACATACTGCTGGTCATTCCTGGCCAGAGCCCCCAGCCCTCTGTTGCTCTCTCCTTCTCCTGGACCCTGAACCTCATCTTCTCTGTTAGCAAATGTGGCCCCTTGGACAAATAACATCACTGTTTTGAGCCTCAGTTTTCTCATCTGGAAAGAATGGGTTCATAATATCTATGTTGCATAGATCAGTTGTGAAGATTAAATCTATTAATATCTTACGGAAAAACACCTGGCAAATAGCAGACCCTTGGTTCTTTTTAGTTACCATCTTTCTTAATTTTCGTCTTAGAAACAGTAGCCTTGTAAACCTAGTCTGCCCAGTTGGACACCTGAGCCTCTTCACATTTCTCCATGCGGGTGCCAGTGTGTGTCCTCATTCTACCTGGCCCCTGGTCCCAGACACTCAATACTTTTGAGGCTCTTGGTTTTTGGGTTTAGCCCCTCTTCCCGGTGTACCCTTTCTCGCTTCCCTGTGTCTTCTCGGCTCACCCTATGCTATTTGTCTATGCTGTTGTTGCTGCCATAGCCAGGTGCTGGCTATAATAATACCTGCTTTGCATACCTCATGGATTATTGTGGGCATCAAAGGAGCTGATTTATGCCATCAGAGTGCTTTGAAAGGTAAGATGGACCACATTCATGTGGGTTATATTAGGAGGATTATTATCACCGCGGACTCTCTTCAGATGACTAAAAATACCCACCCAGTCCGGACCTTCTCAGCATATTCTTCTCTCTCTTGGACATCCCCCACACTGGCTGAGAAGTCTGTTAAGCAAATGAAGAACTTGTGTTGAGGGTGGAGAATGCCTGGGTAATGAATTACCTTCTTTAGGGTCCCAATGGGAAATCTTGTACCCTGGAAAGTGTTAAATTTACTTCACTTGAGTGAATGCTTCAGACCCAGCAAGCATTTCATTTGCCCAGGCAGCCCATTGTGATGATGGCATTAAATAATCATTATCATTACGTGGAAATCCTGTCACCTTGGGGATTTAGAAAGTGTTTCTCAAGTCACATACACATAAGCAACCAAAATGAGCAGAATGTTCATCTAGAAGAAAGTATTTGCGAAGACAACATTTGTTTGTAATTGTTAGCATTTGGCAAAGGCAGGAAATGAAAGAATGAAATGAACCACAGCTTTGGATTCCTTCCAGTGTTTTTTCCAATCCCAAATTGTCGAGACTAGGGAGGAAAGCCTTCCTGTCCTGGACCATGAGCTCTGGGGAGGAGAGTAGGAGCCTTCAACTCCCTCATGCCCTCTGTCCAGGAAGTCATTTCAAAGGGAGCTGTCTCCGGGGAAAAGCAAGAGCCCATTGGCCAATGTTTATTTATAGTCTTACACCCTGTAAACTTGTCTTCTTTTTAAAAATTAAGAGCAAAAAATATTTTGGTTCTTGTTTGTTTGGACCACCTCCAGGCGGTCATATCTGTTTTCTTTATTTCTGTGTGGGTTGCTCAATATCTTTGGTCTTGATGGAACTGGTTTCATTCCTAGGCCCTCCCTTATTATTAATGTTCTTATTATTGGTTAGTTCTTCTATGTTTGTAGTGTCCTTGATAATTTTTTTTATTAGCTGTTCTTTATAGCAACGCAGTGAGGTGGATCAGCCTTACTAAATACTTGTCCAACAAATTGTCCAACATTTTCTTTTGTTGGCTCTTGTCAGGATTTATTACAACCGTTTTTTTTCCTTTTCTGATAGTCGTCCTTCTGCAAGAAACTTAATGCTCATTCTTGTGGAACTACATGAGCCAGGGCCTTTGTGTCATCTGCTTTCAATTCGTGTTTGGTTTCTTCCTCCCTGCCTGCCTTTCTCACCCTCCTCAAAATTATTGTTGCCTCTCTCCTGTTCACACAAATGGTGCTCAACTAATCAAAAGCAGGCTTGAGTAGAGGGCTTCTTTTTTTTTTCTTTCTTGACATTCAGATACATTTCTAAGTGGCCACTGGCTGTCAGTTCTTCAGCACATGACTTGTTAGCAAATAATCAGCCACTGCTAATATTCTGTGGTTGTTGTTGTTATAGTTGGGTGTATATTGGTTCTACGGTGAACCCTTGGACTATTGGGCTATGAAGAGAGATGTTTCAGGGATAGCTGGGAATTGGTACCATAACAGGAAAGGACATTAATTCTCACCAACCAAGAAATGCCTGAGTCTTCCAAAACCCACCATCGTCAAAAATATTATATTATGTTTCTTTTTTTAATATCTTAATTTTATTTATTTATTTATTTATTTATTTATTTATTTATTTATTTTATTATGTTAGTCACCATACAATAGAGAGAGAGAGTGAGAGACAGAGCACAAATGGGAAGGGGGCTGGGCAGAGGGAGAGGGAGAAGCAGACCTCCTTGTTGAGCAGAGAGCGCAGCGTGGGGCTGGGTCCCAGGACGCTGAGATCATGACCTGAGCCAAAGGCAGGCACTTAACAGACTGAGCCACCCAGGCGCCCCTTATTATGTTTCTATCTATGCACACATACCTAGATATCTCTGATATCTTTTAATTTTGGGTACTTAATGCCTGTTATCTTTCTCCTGTCACTGAACCTTTATATTTCTCTATTGGGCTTATGTCATACTGTAGTTATTGTTGACTTGTCTTTCTTACCCACTAGGCTCTGGATTTCTTGAGGGGAGAGACCATGTCTTATTTTTCATCTACCAAGTATCGCGCTAGGCACCATGGAAATCTATTTGGGGGTTAGTAAGTGTTTGCTCAGTGAATGTTAAAGTGCTTTTATTAAATGAGAAAATGCTTTTGTTAACTATATGATGTTTTATAAATTACTAAGGCCTGTTCAAATACAACTTCTTTTTATTATACTTGTGTTGCCTTGTCTATATAGCAATAAAGGATAGATTTGAATCCTGTGAAGCTGGACAAGAAAACTTACCCACATTATGGAACAGGAATGATGGCTATTTGACTGAATTATGAAAAGATTTAAAAAGATCAACCATATTATTTTGATAGGTTTCTGACGTTGGGTCTGCTTGGTTACCTGTGGTGATTGAGAAAGCCCAGAAATGGGTGGGAGGATAACCTTCAAGTGCCTTTAGAAGTCACTTAACAATTCTCTGCTGCATAGGTAGGTATTCTAGAAAATGTCTTAAGTGAGGTTGCACTTACATGCGTTCTGGATGTAGGTAGTTCTGAAAAGCTATGTGTTATCCTGTGTTGTATCAGGTTGAAGCCAATGGAATAGGAGTTACCAAAGCAATTCAAAGTAGTTAGCAGTTGGCTCAATGATCCAGAACTCTTACCCCCATGGAACTTACCTTAGAGGCTGTGAAGAAGGGAGAAGAGTAGATCTTCCATCCACTATCTTGTGGCATCCTGCTTCGAGAAAAATGGACCACTTACTTCTACATGAACGGACATGACAACTAGTGATGAAAAAATAAGTTCTACTTGTTAGTCTGGAACATTTCAGATACCTAATAAATTCCGACTGAGTGAATAAAGGAATGAATTTAGCCTCCTTTTTTTTTAAATTAAGGTTATTTCCTTATTTATTTGAGAGGGAGAGAATGAGAGACAGAGAGCACGAGAGGGAAGAGGGTCAGAGGGAGAAGCAGACTCCCCGCCGAGCAGGGAGCCCGACGCGGGACTCGATCCCGGGACTCCAGGATCATGACCCGAGCCGAAGGCAGTCGCGCCGCTGACTGAGCCACCCAGGCACCCTGAGTTTAGCATCCTTCTCCCAGCTGTCCAAAGGGCTTAACATGTGCATGTGAAAAAGCCCAAGAATGACTTTACTGGCTTTTACCCAAGGGGACCCTGGGATCAGTCAGCAACAGGGGAAGAACTCTGAGTTTGGGCCAAGTTCACTTCCAAGAAGCAGCTTTTGATAAAAGCTCAGTATTCTTATCAATAGTCCTTCACCTCTTTGTGCAGGCCCGGCAAACTCTTTATGAAAAGCAAATGCACCGTAGGCAGAAGCTGGATGGCAAAGCCCAAATGCAAGTCTCATCCCCAGTTGGGCAGCAAGACATCTTAAATCAACCCTTTGGCGCTTTTGGGAGGATGGATTTACAAGAGACTGACAGGACTTTTCAGTCTATGTATAGAAACATTAGATTGGTTGCTGGAGGTAAAAAATCAGTCTATTAGAATTTCTTGTGTTAAGTGAAGTTGCCAGGAGGCCTCACTACAGGCTTCTGGCTTTTCATGAGTTATCCTCATTACTGGTCAGTAGTAGAAACAGAACATGTTGACTTTGGGATCTGGTAATTGTCTTAAATTAGTGGCTTAAAGGCCACAGAGCCTCTTTCCTTCCTTATTGCCGACTTTTCTTTTCCTCATTTTTACCATGGATTCTGGTTTCTTTTCTTTGTGTGCCAATCTCTTCGTTTGACCGGAACTGGCCATTAGAAGGTTTTTTTTTTTTTTTTTTTTGTCTAGTTAATTCTTTGGGTGCTGAAGACTTAGCTAATGGGGAAGTGAATGGAGAGACTCAAGCAGGAAATTTGTGCATGAAATGGGTTTTTGTTTTTGTTCCTCTGAGGATTTGCTGTAAGCAGATATAAAGTGCCTTTCTTACTCAAAGTATCTCCACGGGCTTTCACAGATCAATTTGTCACTGGCAGGGCAGTGAGAGGAGAGGCCAAATGAGCCATGTGGTGACCTGGCTGCTCTCTCACTCAGGCATGCTGTCCTTGATCATTAGATAACCACAATGACACTTCACCCACCGTGTCCATTACAATCAGAACTTTAGAGCAAGGGTAGGGCTCTCTGGGTGTCACTCCATTGCATGAACAAACAAACACCCACAAAGAGATTGGGGAGAAGGGAAGCTGGACCTTATTTTTGAAACACAAAGCCAAGAAAAGGAAACAAAAGGAAATCAATCTTTTATTTGCTCACTTTGACTCTGGAGCACTTATGTATTCTCTGCGATGTTTGGTCGTTGGCGAATGAGGAACTTGAGCATTTCTCTCTGTTCATGAGATGAGACCAACTCAACTCCGCAAGAGTCTTAATTCTAAGAAGACGAGGCTCTTGACACAGCCCTTCTAAGTTTACAGAATAGGTGTGACAGGCCTCCTGCCAGTTCCTCAGCAGGCAGCGCCTTACAGCATATGCCTTCAGGGCCTGTGAGGTACAGAGTGGGGGTGGAATTGGAGAAACACCTCAAAATGTGTCCAACTGAGCTATCAGAAGAATTCTCCAGTCAGTCACTCTGCAGGAACAAATGGAGTTTCTGAAATGCAGGTGTCATCTTAGGAACTCGTTTTGAACTTTGAGTTCCCAGCTTGTTGATATTAGGGCCAGAGGAGGGGGCGAAGATCAGAGGATGGGAGAACAGGGTGACCATTGCAATAAGTTCAAGAGAGTAAAGGTGAACCCCATCTTTTATAAGATTTGGAGCCTTTCAGACTACTCAGCAAGCTGAGGGGTTGGAAAGAAAAATGCTTCTTATATAATAGCTGAGAGCTCTTATCTCATTCTTGGGAACAAGCTGAAGGGTAGGTGGCAACTATTTTGGTCTTTCATTCCACAGTTGGCAGAGCTGAGGTACAGGGAGGGGAATTGGTCTGTCAGCCCACTTAGCCAGATGTGCATGTGAAGAGAGTTCCTTCAAGGCTCCTCCCTCGGCAGTTCCTGCAGTAGCTCCCTGTCCTCTGTCACTGCCATTCACAACCTCTGCTCAGAGGCCATTGGCAGCTCCCTGAGAATGGGAAGTTATGGCATCACTGAAGTCACCGGGCAGGCCTGGAGTCGGTGGACCTGAACTTGAATTCTGACTCCTCCTCTTGCGGGCTCTGTGGTCTTGGGCAAGTTTCTTAATCTCTCTGTGGTCTCCGTTTGCTTCTCTTTAAAATGAGGATGACAACAGCAATAGCCATGGTTGTTGTGAGAATCAGAAGTGTGTGAAAGCATTTCATCCCCCACCTCGCATAACTCGGTAAATGTTAATTGGATCTGAATTTAAGGAAGAGATAAAATGAACCCAGATTTCCTTCTCTGACTTCTTTTGATCCCAGAGATGCATAGGATCCACCTTACTGGATTTCAGAGATTTCCCCACACCCGTGGTACTCAGAGTGTGGTTTCTGGACTGCTGACTTCAGAGGCACCCAGGAACCTGTGAGAAATGCAAGTGCTCAGGCCCTGTCGTAGACTGAATCAGAAACGGGGGGGACAGCAGCAGTCTGTGGTTTAATATCTTCCTGGTGGTTCTATGCACTCTCAAGTATGACCACCTCTGCCCTATATTAACTTCATTACGGCAGAAACAAAACCCCCATGGTGACAGCTGACATAATCATGTTGCAGTGTGGCTGACAGCACTGCTCAGGCACACATTGGCGACACCTCTGTATGTGTCCTGTCTTTGTGCATTTGTTGAGAGAGGAGAAGACAGAATTTGCTAAAGATGACCGTCCCTCCGAACTTTTAGGACATTCTGCTTTTTTTCTGGTGCGGGGTATGGAATTGACAAAAGACTATAGTGGGTCTGCATGAGCATGAAGCTGGTAGAAGAAATGGTTAAATACAGTCCCTAAACCCCACAGTCCTTGTAATGTTGGAGTGTGCAGAGGCAGAACACTCAATGAAATAAAACACCAAGAGAGGTATTGTGCTCTGACATACAAACTCTAAGAGAAGATGCTAAAATTTATTAAATATTCAGAAGGATGCTTAGAGTGTTGACAAATCTGAAATGATTTTGAAAATACACTTGACCCTTGAACAATGTGGGGGTTAGGGGTGCCGACCCCCGCAGAGTCAAAAATCCATGTATAGCTTTTGACTCTTTAAAAATTTTGCTCTTAATAGCGCACAGTCAACCAGAAGCTTTACTGATAACATAAACAGTTGACTAACACATATTTTGTGTATTGTATGTATTTTATACTGTTTTATGATAACGTAAGCTAGAGAAAAGAAAATGTTATCAAAAACACCATAAGGAAGAGAAAACACTCTTATAGAACTGTGCTATATTTACCAAAAAAAATCTGCATGTAAATGGACCTGCACAGTTCAAACCCGTGTGGTTCAAGGATCATCTGTCCTTTGAAAGTTGAGTATGTGATGTAAAGCTTGGGTATTTTGGAGTTGTGGAGAGCATCGACTTTTCTCTTCATCTCTCCAGTAGGGGTAGGAAGTGTGTCACCTCACTTACTCCTCATTCCTTCCATGTCACTCTTCATGGTGGTTTCCAGAGAGCTATTGAGCAAGAATGGCTACTGTGTCTTTCTCCGTCCATGCCCTGCCCCTGCTCCTTCTCCATCACCATTGCTCCTTTCTGGAAAAGTTTAGAAGCCCCTCCCCTTCCTTTTAGGCAGGGAAACATTGGTTGACTTGCCTTAGCAGCATCTGACACCGTAGATATTTAAATCCAAAGACTTCGTATCCCTCTGTCATTCAACACTCATTTTACAGATGACAAAATGGAGGTCTGGAGATGGGAGTTTCCTGGCTCCAAGTTCTGTGCTCTTTAAACTGCTCAATGGAAGTGTCTCCACACTGTCTGAGAGCTTAGTAATTGTGGGTGTGGCATGGAAAAGGGGAGTAGTGGAGTTAGCCGCTCTTTTCTCTCACTAGTTTTTCAGATATTATACCTGTTAAAAAGGTCAATCTGTATGTGGGTCAGTATAGTAATTTTCCACTTCTGTTTAAATAAGTGAGGAATGTGAGATTTGATTGGTCCATTTTTAATTGTGGGCATTAGGGAATGGGTGGATGTCAAAACCACACAAGTCCCAAATTGTCTCTAATTTATCTTTTTGACGGAAGAGCTCCTCATTGACAAGCCATTAACTTTTAATTGCTGCAAAAGTCATGCTGTTCACATAAATGGGGAAGAGTGGGTGGGATCCAATCCTCTACAACATAGTCATAGTTTTTGCCCATAACTCTTAAATTTCCAGGCCCAATCATTATTTTATCCCTATAAAATAGCTTTAAAATAAGAACAGAGAACTCCTAGTTTGTGATATCAGGTATTTGCCTAGTATTCCTTAAATTTTGCTTGGCATTCTTTGTGCTGACATTCTGAAGTGCCCGGGCAATAAGTCAAATGATTTCTTAGATGTTCAGGGAACAGTGAATACAGCCAATGTGTAATTTTTCAGGATAATGGGTGAAAACCTTGGCCTGGATTACTCCAAGCCAGACAGATTATCAGAATAAATGAAGGTGTGTGTGTGTGTGTGTGTGTGTGTGTGTGTGTGTGTGTGTTTCAGCTTTATTTTTTTTCTGACCCCAAAATGTGACTCTGTGGTAAGGGCACTTTTGAATATTCATTGTACATTAAAAATAATGATAGTAATGAACACTTATTTATTGACCACTTATTATGTACCAGATACTTTTTTTTAAAAGATTTTATTTATTTATTTGAGAGAGACAATGAGAGAGAGAGAGCATGAGAGGGGGGAGGGTCAGAGGGAGAAGCAGACTCCCTGCTGAGCAGGGAGCCCGATGCGGGACTCGATCCCGGGACTCCAGGATCATGCCCTGAGCCGAAGGCAGTTGCTTAACCAACTGAGCCACCCAGGTGCCCCTCTGTACCAGATACCATAGTAGCTCACTTATTTCTCACAGCTCTCCATGGAAGAAATTTTATCCCCATCTTAAAGACTCAGTGCTTGTCACAGGTCACATGGGAAGTAAGTGGGAGATCCAGGATTTGAACCCAGGCTGTCTGGCTTCATATAGCTTTGAGTGTTTTTGAAAGTGTCATTCTTTCCTCATGTCCTCCATTTGATGGTGGATGTTGAGTGCTGCTGGGAGGTGAGGTGGCACTTCATCCTCTTGTAAATGACAACTCATGGGTCAGTTAGGTGAGGAAGAAGCTGGGGCAATGTGTCTTTCTGAAAGAGCCTGAATGTGAATGGTCAAAGGTGAGAGGATTAAGCACCTTTGGGCAAGAAAAGGGAAGGGGGTAAAGGCTCTCTCACAAGGAAGGGATGGCTGAAAGGGTAGATAAGGTCAGCAGATGCTGGGGGTTGGCATCCATGAGAGAGGTTGGGGAGAACTACATGACCTTGAGCTACACTGAGCTTTAGAATAAATGGCACCTCCACTGTGCTGCCACCCTGCCTCCAAACCATGTCTACCCAGTGGTAAGAACAACCATTGTAAGTTGTCAACTGGAAAGTGTTGATGGCTGGTCTACTACCCTTCAGTGGCTTCTTATGCACCTAGAATAAAATCCAAAGTCTTTACTTTTGTCTACAAGGCTATAGCAAGTGCTGCCAGTGTCCTGCCCACAAGGCCTGGGGACTTATTGTACCTGTGTCCTTGGGCAGCTTTCTACTGCAGTCACCTGCAACTCTCAGTCTGAGGGCTCACCAGGAAGCCCCTGGGAGTTAATGCCCCAGTAGCAGGTCTCAACCAATGATGGACAAGTGTTGGTGGATAAATGCCCCAACTCTCTTGGCTTTGGGTGGTAGACCTCAGAGGTGTGCTGTGTGCCTTTGGGCAGAGGTCCTCCATGGGATAGAGCCCCAGTTGCCCACAGCTGTAAACCAAATGAACGCTGTCCTGCCTTCCCTTCCTGTCTCACTTTTCTGCTCCCTCTCTGCTTGCTCCCAAATAAACTACTTGCTTTCCAATCTGTCCTAGTGGCCTGATTCAGGCGAAACCAGCAAGGCCAGGGGTCTTGTTTGGTCTGGCCTTTGTCCACCTCTCCTAACTCATTTAGAGCTGCTGTACTCCACACGCTGTCTTCCAGCCACATTGCTCTTCTTTACGTTTCCTAAGTATTCTAGACTTCTCGGTATGTGCCCCTCCTACACTTCCCAGCCCTGATTCTTCATTAGTTAGGCTCCCACTTTAATGTCACCCCCTCAAGAGGTCTTTCCTGGTATTTTAGAAGAGAGCTTGAAGTGCGGGAGCAGGGTATCTGACTCTCCTTGCTTTGACCCCAAATTGCGTGAGATGAAAAGCAGCATGAGGGGTGGATGTGACCATTCCATTGCTCCCCGTCTGGTCTCCTGACTTCTCCACATCCTAGTCTAAGGCGAGGGAGGCTGGGCTCGTCCACTGTGCAGTTTGGACTTCTGAGTGTGCCCCAGTCTATCTGTGGCACCCAGGCTCAAAACAGGAAGAAAGAGTGATGGCAGGGCCAACAGGAGAGACTGTGGAGGCTGAGTATGCAGAAGGTCTGTATGACACGCCTTAGAAAAACCTTCAAAATTACGGATGTATCATCTGACTCCAACTCAGTATCTTCTGAGGCCTGTTTACCAATAAACATCCTTAAAGTCCCGTGTTGATTTCTCTCACAAGTCCTTATAAGGAGGGGGGCAGTTCTTTCAGTTCTTTAAGGATGGCTTTGCTGTTGTTCAGATGAGAGAAATGAGTGAGAAGGTCACAGGTGGATCTGTGCTTTCCATTCTCTCATCAGATAGGCTAGTACCTGGAGGAACATTTTCACCCAACTCTTGCTTTTCCTTTCAAAGGGGCCCAGGAGCACCTGGGTGGCTCAGTCGGTTAAGCATCTGCCTTTGGCTCAGGTCATGATCCCAGGGTCCTGGGATTGAGCCCCACATCGGGCTCCCTGCTCAGCGGTGAGTCTGCTTCTCCCTCTCCCACTCCCCCTGCTTGTGTTCCCTCTCTTGCTGTGTCTCTGTCTGTCAAATAAATAAAAATCTTAAAAAACAAACAAACAAACAAACCCCCTCCCCCCAAAAAAACCAAAGGAGCCCGGATGGTTCTGGAGAGTGAGTTAAGAGGAGGCCTTGGTGGAGGCTGCTCTGCCTGTGCACACACACGGCCTGGGGGGCAGCTTCTGCCCTTGCTCCCTGAGCAGGACCCACCCTATGCGGTTTAGGAGGGAACCTGAGTCTAGGGATGGAGAAATGCTGACCTTCCTCCCTCCCCCCTCCCCCCACTGGTTCCAACTTCAGAGAAATGTGCCTTTAGACCTACTCTCAAGCCTACGTGTTACAGTTGGCCATTTTCTTTTTGAGTTTGATTGGATCATGAAATATCAGCAGTAGGAGCCCCAGAGAGCACAAGTGCCAGCCTCTCATTTTTCCCAGGAGGAGACTGAGGCTTCCAGCCCTTTAATGACTTATTCAAAGCCACACTGCTGATTTGTGGCACATTTGAGATGAAAACAGGCTGAATGTCATTGGAAAATTCTTTTAAGCCGGTCACTGTCTAAAAGGTTCTTGTAGTTCTCAGGAAATTCACCAAAGGGTGTGATGGGCACTCAGGATATTTTAGGGAGCAGCGGCCTTAAGGGGAGGACCCTTTATGAAATTTCATCTTGGGCCCTCAAAATTTAAATTTTTGCCTTTGAATGTTTCTCTTATTGCAAATGCTTCCAGAGTTGTGGTGATTGCTTCTAAACACAGTATAATACAATGTGTGGTAAAGATTGGGGTTGACTCTCAGATTTTATTTTGTCAAGGTAAAAATGCTTCTTTCCTAATGTTTTCAAAGCCGATGATCTTAGATTAATACTACTGAAGCTTTCAGCTCGTCATTTGAACATTCCTTCTTTTTTTGTTAGGGCCTGAAATAACTCAAAGACTAAGGAATTTCATTGAAAAAAGAAAGAAAGAAAAATGTTTTATCTTTGGCATACATTTATTTTAAAAAGATTTTCTTTATTTATTTGAAAGAGAAAGTGAGAGCACAAGCCGGGGAAAGAGGCAGAGGGAGAGAGAGAAGCAGACTCTCCACTGAGCAGGGAGATCAACACCGGGCTGGATCCCAGGACCTTGGGATCATGACTTGAGCTGAAGGCCGACGCTTAACCAACTGAGCCACCCAGGGGCCCCTCCTTTGGAATAAATTAATCCTCACAGAAGAGCGATAAGATAAACATGAATTTTAGTTGGTAGGACCATTGTGCAGAAGAATGAATTCACCTTCTTTGGGTTCAAGTGAAATTGGGATTAAAATCCCTTCAACAATGGCACTCCCTACTACCCAGCATCTGCTGCAAACTACTGAAACATCGTCATTCATTTAGTTAATCACCAGATACTCACTGAGCACTTATTTTGTTATGCATTGACTTATACATTCTGTAATTCCATGTAGAAGAGACTTTAAGAGCTTGTATGCGCAAACAACTGGTCTGAAGAAATGAAATCAAAAGAATATGGCATCTCAAATGAATATGAAAAACAGCCTTTCTAGAAGATGGTGGATTATGTTCGTTGCATTGTTTCTGTAATGGGTCTGATGGTTTGTGCTGAATAATTCATGCTATTCTGCCCAAGTCCCTTGAAAGCACAGGCATATCTCTGAGGGACAGCTGGCTGAAGTTAGGGTATGAACTATGACCACAGACTTGCAAATTGCCAAATGGCTTCTTGGTATTTTATTTTTGTTAGTGCAGTATTTGAGAGTACTGGCTGTGGAATTAAGCAGACCTGGGTTCAAATCCTAGTTGTGCCCTTTGATTTGGGCAAGGAATCTAACCTCTATTAGTCTCAATTTTCTCATTTGTATAATAAGGTTAAAAATCTGTCCTTATTGGGATTTACCCATAGAGGAACCCAGATTTCATTTTTAAAATGAACATTCTTTTCTAAGGAGTGTGGGTTTGGATAAAGGTAAGATTCTTTCCTGCCTAGTGCTTTAGATTTTGCTTGAAAGTGTGGGAACAAGAGTTGGGAGGTAGGTGGGTACTGGGAGAACTCCACTATTTTTATTATTATTTTATTATTATTATTATTATTATTATTATTATTATTTTTGAGAGAGAGAAATACGGGTGGGGGCAGAGGGGGAGGGAGAGAGAGAATCTTAAGCGGGTACCATGCTCAACACTGAGCCTGTCGTGGGGCTTGAGCTCACAGCCCTGAGATCGTGACCCTGAGATTATGACCTGAGCCGAAATCAAGAGTTGTACCGACTGAGCCACCCAGGCCCCCCAAACTCCACTGTTTGTAGAAGAGGGAAAAGAATGGGGCAAGGAGGAGAGGAGCCAGCAAGAAGGAGGGAAGCATCAAGGCAATGGTGGTGGGCCAGAGGACATTTAAAAGAACTCTGATTCTCTGTATGTGTATTGCTATGATGGTCTCCATTTTCCATGATCTGCCTTTCCCTGTCCTAATCTTTGATAAAGTCGGCTGAGCTCACTGGTGTTTCATGGCAGTTAAGTTGTGTGTGTGTTACACAAGTGGAGGGGGGTAGTGCTCCCCTAGATTTTATGTCTAGAGTAAGATGACACAGGTGCCCAGGAAACAGAAACCATGAGCATGGAAGCCTTTGGGAATTTGCAGAAAGCTGGTAAAGACTACGGATTTTCATAGGTTTTGGTTATTCTTTCCAAGCTGATGTAGATTTCAAGGGGGCAGGTTTTAACTGATATCTGAGCATTGGTAGACAGTATTTATTGAAGTTTCACTCTGCACCAGATGCCAATATATGAGTATTGTGTGCATTGTCTCCTATTCACTCAACAAATACCTATTGAGGGACCAGTTTATTTTTATTTTTTATTTTTTTATAAAGTTTTTTTTAAGGTTTTATTTATTTATTTGACAGACTGAGAGAGCAGGAGAGCACAAGCAGTGGGAACGGCAGAGGGAGAGGGAGAAGCAGGCTCCCTACTGAGCAGGGAGCCCAATGTGGGGCTTGATCCCAGGACCCTGCGATCATGACCTGAGCCGAAGGCAGTCGCTCAACCAACTGAGCCACCCAGGTACCCCTGAGGGACCAGTTTAATCCTTACAAGTCAATTAAGTACTGACTTAATACTTAAATAAATAGCCCCATTTTATAGATGAAGAAACTGAGCTTGAGATAAGTTATGTAGCTGGCCTAAGGTTATTCAGCTAATATATATATATATATATATATATATATATATATGTTAAAGCTAGATCTTGAGATAAGGTGTATCTTATTACAAAGTCTGTGTTTTTAATTTATGATAGCTTGCGTCTCACTGTTCTGTACAGTCTTATGCCAGAAGGATTGACGAATGAAGATTGATGTTTAAGTTCCTGACACACTGTAGGTGATTTAAGTCATTCCCTAGAAGCAGAGCTTGTGAGGGATTTTTGTTTAAGAGGTTTACTGTGGGAGTATTCTAAGGAGAAGGATGTGAGAGTAGAAAGAACAGGGCAAGATGTCATGTTGAATTTTATGTGTCAACTTGAGTAGGCCACAGGGTGACCAGATATTTGTTTAACATTATTTTGCGTGTGTCTGTGAGGGTGCTTCTGGATGAGATTAATATCTGAATTGGTAACTGAGTAAAGCAGATTGCCTTCCTCAATGGGGGTGAGCCTCATCAGATCTGTTGAAGCCCTGGATGGAGCAAAAGGTGGAAGAAGGGTGAATTTGCTCTCTCTGCCTGACTGTCTTTGAGCTGGGACGTTGGTCTTTTTCTGCCTTCAGACTCAGACTTGGAATGGACTGAGACCATTGGTCTCCTGGGTCTCCAGCTTACTAACTGCACATCTTGGGACTTCTTAGCCTCCATAATTGCATAAGCCAATTCCTTATAATATAAAAGTCTCTTCCTCCCTTTCTCTTGCAGTTCTGTTTCCCTGGAGAACCCTGACTAATACAGCAGGGAAAAAAGCTAAGTCAGGATGTGGTCTCAGTGGATATCAGCTTTTGCCTGATCCCTATGGGATCATAAATTATATCACAGAATAGATTCCACTTGGAGGCCAGGGGCTGGCCTTAGTATTCCCGAGTTAGTCATTTCATGAGGTCCTCTCTGAGAGTGGAGTAAGGGTTATGGGGTAGCTTCCTGGAGATGAGGCCACATGTGAGTTATCTGCTGGTACTCCCTGCAGCCCAGGGATGGGAATACAAGCTGGTAAAGATCTGAATGGGCACCAATAGCATCCAGTGCAGTAGGCAATTAATAACTAGTAGCCATTACTATTTCTCATGATTTAATTTATTTTCCCATCCAATAATATGCTAACTGTGAAGGAAATAAACTAGAATACCGAAAAAAAGTGTCAACAGTCTTGCACACAAACATCGTTTTTCTCCAATCCACATCTATTTTTTTTTAAGATTTTATTTATTTACTTGAGAGAGAGAGTGCACAAGTAGGGGGGTGAGGCAGAGGGAGAGGGAGAAGCAGACTCCCTGCTGAGCAGGGAGCCCAGTGCAGGGCCCAATCCCAGGACTCTGAGATCATGACCCGAGCTGAAGGCAGATGTTTAACCAACTGGGCCACCCAGGCACCCCAGTCCACATCTATTTTTTAACCTAGATATAATAATAATACAAAGTTTTAAAATTATTAAAAATATAATAACACTCATAGTGAAAAGTTCTAACAATATAGAAGGATATAGAGTAGACATTAGTCTTCCTTAACCATTTTATGTTAAGTTTGCTCCCCAGATGTAATCTCTATTAGCACTGAGTGTGTATCCTTACAGACCTTCTGTGTTTTTACATATACACTTGCACACACACGTGTAAACACATACCCCAGCTGGATTTAATGGGATCTTATTTCACATATTGACCTGGGTCTTTCATTTTCCGCCTAATAGTATAGATGGAGACAATATCTTGGAGACCTTCTCAAGTCAGTACATAGACATTCTTTTTTTTTTTTTTATACTACCTTTCTTTTTAAAAAAATTTTTTATTGTTATGTTAATCACCATACATTACATCATTAGTTTTGGCTGTAGCGTTCCATGATTCATTGTTTGTGCATAACACCCAGTGCTCCACGCAGAACGTGCCCTCTTTAATACCCATCACCAGGCTAACCCATCCTCCACCCCCCTCCCCTCTAGAACCCTCAGTTTGTTTTTCAGAGTCCATTGTCTCTCATGTTCATCTCCCCCTCTGATTCCCCCCCTTCATTCTTCCCCTCCTGCTATCTTCTTCTTCTTCTTTTTTTCTTAACATATATTGCATTATTTGTTTCAGAAGTACAGATCTGTGATTCAACAGTCTTGCACAGTTCACAGCGCTCACCATAGCACATACCCTACCCAATGTCTATCACCCAGCCACCCCATCCCTCCCACGCCCCCACCACTCCAGCAACCCTCAGTTTGTTTCCTGAGATTAAGAATTCCTCATATCAGTGAGGTCATATGATACATGTCTTTCTCTGATTGACTTATTTCACTCAGCATAACACCCTCCAGTTCCATCCACGTCGTTGCAAATGGCAAGCTCTCATTCCTTTTGATGGCTGCATAATATTCCATTGTGTATACCACATCTTCTTTATCCCTTCATCTGTCGATGGACGTCTTGGCTCTTTCCACAGTTTGGCTATTGTGGACATTGCTGCTATAAACATCGGGGTGCACGTACCCCTTCGGATCCCTACATTTGTATCTTTGTGGTAAATACCCAGTAATGCAATTGCTGGATCGTATGGTAGCTCTATTTTCAACTGTTTGAGGAACCTCCATACTGTTTTCCAGAGGGGTTGCACCAGCTTGCATTCCCACCAACAGTGTAGGAGGGTTCCCCTTTCTCCGCATCCCCGCCAACATCTGTCGTTTCCTGACTTGTTCATTTTAGCCATTCTGACTGGTGTGAGGTGGTATCTCATGGAGGTTTTGATTTGGATTTCCCTGATGCCGAGCGATGTTGAGCACTTTTTCATGTGTCTGTTGGCCATTTGGATGTCTTCTTTGGAAAAATGTCTGTTCATGTCTTCTGCCCATTTAGTACATAGACATTCTTTTCAATGGGGCTGCCTCATTTTGCTAGCAGGTATGTGTTATAGTGTGTTTGTTCCCCTGTTGACATTTAGGTTTCCCATTTTTTCCTTCATAAAGAATAAACTAGATAAAAATTGTTTTCTGCTTTTTTCGCACAACTCTATGTTGCTACAGAGTCATCTTTATTTTACAATTGTGCCATGATGGTTTGTCAAGTTGATGCGTCATCATTTATTTGTCTTCCTATGGCTGGTTACACAGGCAACAAATGTTCGTATATTATTATTAATATATTATTACTTATATAGAGAATTTTAAATTTCTACTACACATAAAAATTTCCCCCTTATTTTGAATTAATTCCTTATTCACAGGAGGAGAATTAGTAGATTAAGTCTACAGAACTTGGCCTCCATTGTGTTATGCTCAGCAAAGCACTGGACAGCCTCTGCAAGCAAGAATTGTTATGGAGATGCATACAGTGCATGGCATGATCGCATTGATAATTAGCACAGGTAACCTTACTGTGAGGGGCAATGCATGCTCAGGAAATAAGTCCTAAAGTCAATGAATGAGAGGTAGAATCCTCTCTCAAGGCCTGTGCTGAATGTTGTAAAGCTACATTCTCATTATGAGGTGTGGGCTTTTGGCATTTGCTGTTCACATGTGCATGTTCTTGTCATGGAAACCAAGAAGCAAATAGGTGAAGATGGGGAGATTTGAAGTATTGGCATTTTTCAGGCAGAATCAATTCAGGGGTGTAGCAACAGTCTACACTAATGAAAATTAGTAACTGTATAAAAAACAGAACAATTTACACAAACACCCATAGAATAACTGGTAGTTGCATGCATTCGGGAATATTATTATTGCTATTATTATTATTAATAATATTATTATAGGTACAATCACTCTAACTAGTATTAATATTCCTACAGCTGAAATGTGAGTGCTCTCTCTGGGCCAGACACTGTTCTGAGTATTTTACTTAGCCCTTACTAGCACATGATTAATTCCCACAGCAATTCTTTGAGGTGGGTCCTTTCAGATTCCCATTTTAGAGATGTGGACAGTGAAGCACAAGGAGGTGAGGTAACATGCTCAGGTCTTCAGTTTGTAGGTGGTGGGTCTAGGATGTGCCCAGACCTGGTCTGATCTCTTGGCTGCGATGCTCTCCTGCCTTTTCATAAAGGATCATCTAATACCAACTTACATGTTTGATTTTCAACAAAGTAGTCAGTGTTCAAGGGAACAAATATTAGATAAGATTAAATTAAACCCAGTATTTTAGCTGAGATTCTGTACAAAGAAAGAGTTAGTAGTTGAACTGTTTTGTAGACAATCTGTGCAGGACTCTGAGGCTGTCAAATTTGAGGAGAAATGGTCACAGAAGAAAATTAAGATGTTTTAAACTTACTTTGGGTTCCAAAGGAAGCCATAAAGTTATGGATGTGGGTGCATGTTCCTCAGAACAGATGAGTTAGATAATGAGAGACTTCTGATAAAGAGACTTAAAAGCTAAAAATATCCATTCTGCCTTTCACACACCTTGTGTGGGAGGGAGATTTCTGAGAGAGCAATGTCTCTCTTCACCACTTCATTCTAGACGGCTGCCCTATATGGAAATGAGCAGGAAATGGGGGCTTGTTAGAGCAGGAAAAACTGCTGGGGTACGTGAGAGAAGGTGGGAAAAGAGGGGAAAATGCCTATTAAAAATAGGATTAATACTCAGTGGATCTACAGTTATAGAAGGATTATTTTCTAGGAGTTATTTGAATCTGGAAAAGGGGAAGACAATGCTGTACTTTTGAGAGATTCCAAAGAGCAAGAAATTGATTTTTTTAAAGATTTATTTATTTTATGTAGGGGAGAGAGAGATTGATCAAGCGTGGGGGAGGGGCAGAGGAAGGGGGAAAGAAAGTCTCAAGCAGACTCCATGCTGAGCGTGGAGTCGGACCTGGGACTCAATTGCACAACCCTGAAATCATGACCTGAGCTGAAACCAAAGAGTTGGACACTTACCCAACTAAGCCACCCAGGTATCCCAATAAAATAATTTTTTAAAAGTATCAGCTCTATAGCTACTGGGTCAGAGGTATTTATGCTGTCATATCTTGTATAGGCTTGGGATGTCATCCAAAAACATCCAAGTTTATCTTATTAGAACCTCTTCTGCATTTGCAGTTTCTAGGCGTCCAAAGGAAGATTTATTTCTGACAAATGAGTGATAATATCTGAAGTCATTAGTAATGATAGCCTAATACCCTGAAATGCTTCTTGTAAGGTAGAAATTTAATTAGAAGCTCTCCTTCCTGTACTTAGGGTCTGAATTGGGCTGGTGGGCTGCCAGCTCACATACCTTGCCTCTTCCTATAATTATAACAACACTCCAGTTTCAACATACCTAAATTATAACTGCCCCTGTCCCCTGAAAGTTTGCTACAAGAGAAAATCCACCTACCGTTTTGGTTATACGTGGTTCCACTATCAGCCACTACAACCACCACGGGCAAGTGTATTTGCCTTATATCAGGTCCTCTGCCAAATGCCTTCTGAGAATCATCTCATTTAATCTCCCCTTGCTCATGAATGATGGAGCAGCCAAAGCCAAAAGCCCTCACCAGCACAGAGTGAGTTCTGTTCCTTGTGTCGGCATTCACGGACTTGAGGGGAGCTGGCTCAGTGAGCTGTGAGAAGGAACGACTTTTGTCCTTGAATGTTTCCTTCCCTTCCACTGTGCATCTTTTTGGTATTTCCTAGGATTATTGTTAAACATTCCAGTTGTTTACTAAGCATTCACATTATTTTTTTCAAAGAATGGGGTTTCAGGCATCACAATTCCTATAAACATGTTTCCTTGAAGGGCTTACAACTTCTCTCTGGGCATTTAGGGTGTTAACAAAAATGATTCTGGATATTCTCTTCCTGATTTACTCAGACACCACAGCTTTTCAATAAAGGTAACAATCCTTGAATCAAGAATATTGATCAGGGGTTGTCTCTTGTAAGTGGGGTAATCTACTTCAGCATCTTCTTACTTGTGTTTTGCAAGGAACTAGTCTTGTGAGATACTTCACCAAAAAGAAGCTCCATAGGCAAATATATGTTGCAGGTATGAATCTCAGGGCACAAACAGTGGTACAGGGAAATATTGCATTTCCTTATTTTCTGTGAATCAACCTGATTTTAACTCTTATCTGCCATCCCTCCAGGTTGATGGGACATACTTGGACATACTTGGAGTTCCTTCCTCTTCTCTCTCCAAGGGGTTGTGCCAGGATTCTGTGGTCTTACAGAATGCTTAGGCATTGGTGCGACGTCTATCCACACTGCTGTCTGTGGAAGTGCTCACTATCTGCATAGTCCTTTTATCTGGGCTCCCTGCTACTGCTGTGCTGTGCTTGGGGCACGTGATCTTTGGTGAGGTTGGAAACTCCAGTGAGAGATCTGACTTTGGGAACTGTGAGGGAATAGGGAGCATGTGTCTCTGCTCTTGAGACGACCCCCACCCCAAACCTCTCTTTCCTCTAACCCTGTTTGATTTGGAAACAAAAATCAAGAAGCTCTGCCATGTCTCTACCCTGAGGCAAGAAAGAGTAGAACCTTTCTCTTCTAATGGGGGAAGGGAAAAAGGGCAGGATGGGGAGAAAATGTGAATGTGTATACCACAAAATAATTTTACCATGTGAGATTGGGAAACCCTGCATATCCTGTTCCTTTCTTGGGTTTCACAGTGTATATTAACATATCAAAGGCTCTGAGAAGTCCTGTAATATGAAAATGTGTTTATATTTATTTGAACTAGAGGCTTCAAAATTTATTTGATCGCCGAATCTATTAACATCCCACAGAGCTACTGTTCTGGAAATGCTCTTTAGGAATCTTTAGTAGCTCTGTGTGGACCCATTACTGTCCATGATTAGGAAACTATAGGAACAGGTTCTGGTGTTTTCTCATATAGGGACAACACTCATGTCTGTCTAATGGAGCTCATCTCTTCTGAACCCGCCACTGGACCCACTCCCTAATACCTTTCCAGCGTTCTAGTCCTGTGACCTCCAACATTACTACAGTGGTTTTCCTTTCCTTGGGGGCTTCCCATGGACTTGAGTTCACTGTAGTTATCCCATTAGGCATCAAAAACACAGGCAAATGACTTGGCATCATCAGTGCAAAGAGCCCAGAGGCACTAGGCACTTGAAGTATTCCTAGAATACACATCCTGAGCGCACATGTGGATGTTTTACCGTGTGGAGAGATTAACCAAATGTGGGATAATAACCAAGACTAGCAGATGAGCATTAGGATAGCTGCAAGGCCGGCACTGGCCTCAGCACTGCTGGGACACAAGGCCTGCTGAGGCTTTTTCTTAGTTCAGCAAACGGTACTTGTAGGGGTTTTCATCATACCCTGAGCTGAGAAGGGAGGTAAGCCTGGGCCACAAGATCAAGACAAAAATCACTCTATTCCTGACTATGTGTTCTAATACATTCTCTTAAGGGCTTGTGTGTTTTAGTTACTTTTCTACCGTTTGGGCTCTTTGGTTCTTTGCTGTGGAGGTACCTGGTGACCACTTTGCCTTGTCCTGGCTCCTGTTCTCTGCTACATTCCATTGCTCTGGAATGATTTCTCAGTTATGATTCCCACCCCCATCAGAGCTCCTACTGCTGTTCTTAGCTGGGGAAGGGAAACCAAGATGAGTAAACAAAACCATGGAGATGTGACTGACTGAGGGCCCCCTTTGCATTCCCAGGGTACTAGTCTTCCTGCTCTAATCAGGAGAATTTCAGGGGAGAAACTTTAGGCAGGAGGCCTTTTTTAAAAAACCATGTTCCTCCCCCGTTGTGGGCCTGGCCTTCAGAAGGGAGTGGTGGGGCACCAGGGTGGCTCAGTTGGTTAAGCATCCAACTCTTAGTTTTGGCTCAGGTCATGATCTTACAGTCCTGGGATCGAGCCCCACATCTGAGCCCAGCATTGGGCTCCGCACTTAGAGTGGAGTCTGCTTGAGAGTCTCTCCCTCTCTCGCTGCCCCTCCCCGCCTCAAATAAATACATCTTTAAAAAAAAGGGAGTGGTAAAAGAAAGTTACTGTCACAGCCCTCAGAAAACCCACTTCTGGTCCCTCCAGTGCTGGAGGGTAGAGTTAATCCTACTTCCTGCTTTTACAGGCTTTTGGCATGAAGCCTGAGATCTGAACTAATATTGTTGATCTTTTCTCCTTCTAAAATGGAAGAAAACCCCAGTCCCTGAAGGAAGCCAAGTGCAACTGCAAACTTCAGAAGTGTCAGAGCTGGGAATCCCTGGGAGAGTGGGCTCAGCTGTCAGCGTGGGGCTCCTGGGAAACACGAGACAGTGGGAGGCCCTGATAGGGCAAGAGCAGTTTCCCCTGTGCTAGCTGATTGGGGGCTTTTCAGTTGGGTCAACTAACCTCTTCGAACTCCACTTAGTTGACCCCAGAAATCTTGGCTTAACTGCAGAACTGCATCAATTACAGTAATTTACATGAATTATTTACCAATTATCCTTAATTACCAGGTTGCATGATAATGATTATGCATATCATCAAATGTGTGCCAGATCAACTTGGTTGTAAGATTTATTTGATTGCAATACTAATCATTGTGCACATCTGCTTAGTCTTTATGAGTTGCTCACATAGTGTGAACATTTTCTCACACCTGGAGAACAATGGAGATAACATCGAAAGGCACTGATGGGTTGAAGGAAGAAAGAAAGCAATGAAGATTAGAATCTGCTCCCAAACCCAATAAACCTAGATGATGAGTTTTGAAGATAAAGCAAGATGAATACAAGTGCTTCACAGAATACAAGTTTCTATCCTAGAGGGCAGGAACTTGTCTTATTCATGTTTCTGCCCTAGCCTGTAAGTAACATGGTAGAAATTCAATAAATATGTGTTGAATTGCCCTGAATCTTAAGTGGCAGTAGGCTGTATTCTATGGCCCAAAATATTAATGGTCACTATCCCAAAGTAACGTACTGGGAATCTTTCTTCCACTATTGTGAAGGTTTGTAAGATCACATACATGGGATTTTATGGAGGCATTACAAAATATGACCCTTAGGGGGAAATGCAGTAATGGTGTGCCTTGAGTTCACGAAGTCTGTGGCCCATAACACACTGCGGAGTTCACATCACATTTCCTGAGAAGAGGAGTTGAGCTCCGCAACTGCTTAAATATACGTGGTAATGACCTAGACCATTCTTAACACAAAAGCTACATGTAGATATTATCAAGTAGCCCATGTTTGCTAAGTTGTTAGATAAATTATCATTATTATGAGAATATCACTTTCACGTGGTAATGCATTCAAATGGTACAATTCAAACTGAACGGTAGTGAATCTGTAATTGTAAAGGTGAATCTTGCCACCACCCCAGGTGTCAGATCCATTCTCTAAAGGCATACACTGCCAATAATTTCTTTTGATTCCTTCCAGAAATTTTCTATACGTGTATTTGTATGTATATAGTTTTGTTTGAAAATTAGGTAATTAGCATTTAGGTAATGTTTAAGACACACAAAAGAGTATGAAGAATGATGCTACAAACATGTATGTTTCCACCCTCCAATTTAATAAATAAAGCCAATAAATATAAATGCTCTTTGTATCTCTACATCCTTACCCTTACTACCCCTGTCACTTGAGCATTTAAATGCCCCTTCCTGGTTCCCATCTTCTTCCAACAGCTAACTGCTCTTCTGAATTTGGTTTCTATGCTCACTTCTTATACTTTTCTAATACATTTATATCCTAAGCACTATATAGTAATGCTTTTAAACAATTTGTCTATGAAATCATAGTGTAGGTATTCTTTTTTTTAAAAAAGATTTTATTTATTTGAGAGAGAGAGAGACAGAGAGAGAGGGACAGAGAGGAGGTAGGGGCAGAGGGAGAGGGAGAGAGAGCCTCTCAAGCAGACTCCCCACGGAGTGCAGAGCCCAAGCCAGGGCTTGATCTCATGACCCTGCGATCACGACCTGAGCCGAAACCTAGAGGCGGATGCTTAACTGACTGAGCCACCCGGGCGCCCCCATAGTGTGGGTATTCTTGTGTGACATGATTTTTCACTCAGTATTATAACAATCATTCATAAGGATATGTATAGCTATAGTTTATTCATTTTCATAGCTGAACGATATCCTGTTACATGAACATACACAAGGTATACGTTAATTCTCTTTTTGATGGATAATTTAGATTGTTTTTAGTTTTTGCTGCCACAAACAATACTATAATGAGAAATCTTGTGTGTGCCTCCTTATGTACGTGTGTGAGTTTCTGTGAAGTATATACCTAGTAATGAAATTGCTCAGTCATGGGATATACATATTTTAAACTTTTCTACCTATTGCCAAACTGTTCTCTAAGGTGACTGTAAATGTATTCTCTTAAAATTTATTTTTAAATAATAGAAGGACTTGTCCTAGGGTAATATATGTGTATAATAGGCAATCTGTAGGTTTTGGAATTCTATTGATTTACTTACCAACGGCCATTTCTTTGAAAAGATGTGATTCTGGCAAGAGGTAGGTCTGGGATTTGAAACTAAGATTTCCGCTTTGAACCCTGTGCACTTTCTGTTGCGTCATAGTCTGTCTCTTCTTTACCTGAAGACATCCGACCTCCTTGTGTATGTGCATCTTTGAATGGCAAAAAGTTGCGTGTAAATGAAAATACAAGTTCACGTGTAGCTGGGTTGTACTTTGTCTCCATGGTCATAGAAGAGAACCTTGTTGCTTGACTTTCTTTGATCTTTGATGCATTGGAGCATTTCTTCTCTTCTTCCTCCTTATCCTCCTCTTTTTCCTAAAACTTAACACCATTTTTTATTTTTGTGAGACTCAAGGAATGCATGTTGCCCATTAAAATCTCCCTACTCCACTCTCACTGTGCTTGCCAGACTAACCAGTCCCAATTTTGGGGTGGGTATCATTCTAGTTTCTAGTGGGGGCATTCTTTTTTTTTAAAATTTTTTATTGTTATGTTAATCATCATACATTACATCATTAGTTTTTGATGTAGTGTTCCATGATTCATTGTTTGTGCATAACACCCAGTGCTCCACGCGGAACGTGCTCTCTTTAATACCCATCACCAGGCTAACCCATGCCCCCATCCCCCTCCCCTCTAGAACCCTCAGTTTGTTTTTCAGAGTCCATCATCTCTCATGGTTCATCTCCCCCTCTGAGATACTCCCCTTCATTCTTCCTCTCCTGCTATCTTCTTCTTTTTCTTTTTTCTTAACATATGTTGCATTATTTGTTTCAGAAGTACAGATCTGTGATTCAACAGTCTTGCACAGTTCACAGCGCTCACCATAGCACATACCCTCCCCAATGTCTATCACCCAGCCACCCCATCCCTCCCACCTCCCCCACCACTCCAGCAACACTCAGTTTGTTTCCTGAGATTAAGAATTCCTCATATCAGTGAGGTCATATGATACATGT
Organism: Callorhinus ursinus; assembly: GCF_003265705.2. Lineage (NCBI taxonomy): Eukaryota > Metazoa > Chordata > Mammalia > Carnivora > Otariidae > Callorhinus > Callorhinus ursinus. The sequence continues at coordinate 8,427,405 of NW_027397085.1, forward strand.
CTTTCTCTGATTGACTTATTTCACTCAGCATAACACCCTCCAGTTCCATCCACGTCATTGCAAATGGCAAGATCTCATTCCTTTTGATGGCTGCATAATATTCCATTGTGTATATATACCACTTCTTCTTTATCCCTTCATCTGTCGATGGACGTCTTGGCTCTTTCCACAGTTTGGCTATTGTGGACATTGCTGCTATAAACATCGGGGTGCACGTACCCCTTCGGATCCCTACATTTGTATCTTTGTGGTAAATACCCAGTAGTGCAATTGCTGGATCGTATGGTAGCTCTATTTTCAACTGTTTGAGGAACCTCCATAGTGTTTTCCAGAGTGGTTGCACCAGCTTGCATTCCCACCAACAGTGTAGGAGGGTTCCCCTTTCTCCACATCCCCGCCAACATCTGTCGTTTCCTGACTTGTTCATTTTAGCCATTCTGACTGGTGTGAGGTGGTATCTCATGGAGGTTTTGATTTGGATTTCCCTGATGCCGAGCGATGTTGAGCACTTTTTCATGTGTCTGTTGGCCATTTGGATGTCTTCTTTGGAAAAATGTCTGTTCATGTCTTCTGCCCATTTCTTGACTGGATTATTTGTTCTTTGGGTGTTGAGTTTGATAAGTTCTTTATAGATTTTGGATACTAGCCCTTTATCTGATATGTCATTTGCAAATATCTTCTGGCATTCTGTCGGCTGTCTTTTGGTTTTGTGGACTGTTTCTTTTGCTGTGCAAAAGCTTTTTATCTTGATGAAATCCCAATAGTTCATTTTTGCCCTTGCTTCCCTTGCCTTTGGCGATGTTTCTAGGAAGAAGTTGCTGCAGCTGAGGTCGAAGAGGTTGCTACCTGTGTTCTCCTTTAGGATTTTGATGGACTCCTGTCTCACGTTTAGGTCTTTCAACCATTTGGAGTCTATTTTTGTGTGTGGTATAAGGAAATGGTCCAGTTTCATTCTTCTGCATGTAGCTGTCCAATTTTCCCAACACCATTTGTGGAAGAGACTGTCTTTTTTCCACTGGACATTCTTTCCTGCCTTGTCAAAGATAAGTTGACCATAGAGTTGAGGGTCCATTTCTAGGCTCTCGATTCTGTTCCATTGATCGATGTGTCTGTTTTTGTGCCAGTACCATACTGTCTTGATGATGACAGCTTTGTAATAGAGCTGGAAGTCCGGAATTGTGATGCCGCCAGCTTTGCTTTTCTTTTTCAACGTTCCTCTGGCTATTCGGGGTCTCTTCTGGTTCCATACAAATTTTAGGATTATTTGTTCCATTTCTTTGAAAAAAGTGGATGGTATTTTGATGGGGATTGCATTGAATGTGTAGACTGCTCTAGGTAGCACTGACATCTTCACAATGTTGGTTCTCCCAATCCATGAGCACGGAACGTTTTTCCATTTCTTTGTGTCTTCTTCAATTTCTTTCATGAGTATTTTATAGTTTTCTGAGTACAGATCCTTTGCCTCTTTGGTTAAATTTATTCCTAGGTATCTTATGGTTTTGGGTGCAGTTGTAAATGGGATCAACCCCTTGATTTGTCTCTCTTCTGTCTTGTTGTTGGTGTATAGGAATGCCACTGATTTCTGGGCATTGATTTTATATCCTGCTACTTGACTGAATTCCTGTATGAGTTCTAGCAGTTTTGGGGTGGAGTCTTTGGGGTTTTCCACATACAGTATCATATCATCTGCAAAGAGTGAGAGTTTGACTTCCTCTTTGCCGATTTGGATGCCTTTGATTTCTTTTTGTTGTCTGATTGCTGTGGCTAGGACTTCTAATACTATGTTGAATAGCAGTGGTGAGAGTGGACATCCCTGCCGCGTTCCTGACCTTAGGGGAAAAGCTCTCAGCTTTTCCCCATTGAGAATGATATTCGCTGTAGGTTTTTCATAGATGGCTTTTATGATATTGAGGTATGTACCCTCTATCCCTATACTCTGAAGAGTTTTGATCAAGAAAGGATGCTGTACTTTGTCACATGCTTTTTCTGCATCTATTGAGAGGACCATATGATTCTTGTTCTTTCTTTTGTATTGTACATTTGTAATGTATTGTATCACGTTGATTGATTTGTGGTTGTTGAACCAGACTTGCAGCCCAGGGATAAATCTCTAGTGGGGGCATTCTTTAAGACTATGTAGTATAGTTGATGCTTGAATAACATGTGGGTCAGGGGTGCTGACCCTTGCATGGTCAAAAATCCATGTATAACTTTTGATTCCTCCAAAACTTAATTACTAATAACCTACCATTGACTGGAAACTATCCATAACATAAACAGCTGATTAACATGTATTTTATTTGTATAAGTTGTATACTGTATTATGTTATATATATATAGTTGCATACTGTGTTCTTATAATAAAGTAAGCTAGTGAAAAGAAAATGTTATTAAGAAAATCATAAGGAAGAGAAAATACAGTTACAGTACCATACTGTGTTTATTAAAAAACCCTGCATGTAAGTGGACCCACACACTTCAAACCCATGTTGTTCAAGGGTCAACTGTCCTCTATTTCTCATCCAACTTTCGCCTACTACTAGTTTTAGCATCCAGCAATGATTACTGCCTAAAACTTTTATACTGTGGTGATGGCCAATTAGTGATGTATAATCTTATTCAAACCTCAAAATAAGTTCAAGAAATATATTCAATCATTACTGTGCATATAGACAAAGCAGCAAAGGAATTAGCATGAAAGGCTAATTGTTAATCTTTTAACTTCTGAATTCTCACTCACTATGCAATAGCTCCCAGCCCCCTCTCCGCCAAAACCCCAAAAAACTCATTAGAATTAGTTTATTTATTTTTTAAAAAGATTTTATTTATTTGAGAGAGAGAGTGCACAAGCGGGCAGAGGGGCAGAAGGAGAGGGAGAAGCAGATTCCCCACTGGGCAGGGAGCCCGACTGGGGTGGTGGCGGCAGGGCTCAGTCTCCATCACAGGCCCCGGAGATCATGACCTGAGCTGAAGGTAGACGTTTAACCTATGAGCCACCCAGGCACCCCACATAAGAATTAGTTTACTTCACAATTGCAGTGGGCTAATGCTGAAGTATTCAAATTAAAGTTGTAGAAGGAATACTCAAGTCTCTTTATCCATTTCTAAGAATGTATGAAAGATTCGCCAGAGACCATGACCAGAGCTGAAGGCAGACGCTTAACCAACAAGCCACCCAGGCACCCCATATTAGCATTAGTTTACTTCACAATTGCAATGGGCTAACGCTGAAATATTCAAATTAAAAGTTGTAGAAGGAATACTCAAGTCTCTTTATCCATCTCCAAGAATGTATGAAAGATTGTATGAAAATTTAAACGCATACAAATCTTACTCTGTGCCTTTAAAAACATGCAGCCAATTCAGAATAAAACTGTCCCAACAGTTTGTACCTCATCTGAAAAATTCATTTGCTGAAGTTGCAAAAAGAAAAAAAAAAACAACCCACCTCACAGCTTTTCTTAAGAAGTGTTCTGCAACATAAAGACCTGTAGGCAGCTTCTGGACCCAAGATCCAAACTAAAGAAAGCTTAAGTTGATGTTTTATTCTAATAGGACCTGCCGGGGTCAACTTCTCTTGGAAAAGGAAGGTTAAAATTTCACTGCGCGTCCAGAGACGTGTCCCTGCTTCTCAACCTCATGTTTAAAAACATGTATATCGGGGGAAAAGAATGCTTCACATCCTTATCAAGTAGGGCATAACAAAATTGGAAATTGGTTCGTGATTTATTGCACCTCTGGCGACACACTGAAGTGTGTAGTAAAATTAACTTTTGGTATATACAGTAGCTGCTTGCACAGCATGACTAAAGAAAGAGCCTGTGAGGAGGAGAGGTCGCAGATGAATGAGGCCAGAAATGGAAAACTTCCACTGGTGCAGGGAGCACAAATGCGTGTTGTTCGCATTTGCATTCGATCTCTGTGGCTACTGGGAGCACAGGCTCAGAAGGCCCTGAAGGTCCTCCTCTCTTCCTCCTCCAGCCACCTGGACCTGAGAAAGTCCATGTGATACAAGGGTCTCTTTGTCTGTTGTCAAGTCAGGGCTGCTACCCGTCGGCGAGCAAAGAAAGTCAAGTAGGAGCCCAGACTGCACTTGTACAAGACCGTATTGTTGCAGCCTCGGGCTGGGGAGGCATTTTTTTGGCAAGCGGGACATTTTGAACACCCACAGGAGCTCGGGGTTGTGGACGTAGCCATGGATAGGAAAAATATTTGATAGCAGAGCCCTTTCTGGAAATTCCCACGTGGTGAACAAGGATGTGCAGTGTCATTTTGGTTTCATGTTAAAATTCCTTGAGGTGGGCCCTAGGACTGTATTGGGTTCTCAGATCTTTCCCTTAATGAAATCGCCAATGCAGCGCTTTAGCATTAGGATTGCATTGCAGTAATATAAACCAAAAAGGGGCTAATTTACATTTGTGCCCACACCATTAATGTAAATTGGTTATTAGCTGTTTATGCTAAAGAGCAGCAATATAAAACATAAAGGTAGTTTTATTAACTACATTTTGCCCTCTGAAATCTGCTGTGCACGGAGTTTACAATCAGTGAATTTTTTTCCCCACCATGCAGTATGGCATTTACTCTGCCTAATTAACATATTTATTAACAGATTACTGCCCCCTTTCTGCAATTTGCATTTTATAACACATCACCACAATGAAGTTAATAAGACAGTCCCATGCCCTCCGTTTGTGATTTTCCTGGAACATTGCATGAGCCTTTTTGTCTTTGCTTGTCTTCATTTCTCTGTAGGCAGGGGTAATTAAAGAAAAATGGCATTTAAAAACAATGATAATGCAGCAATAATGGAGATGTAAATGAGTTTCGGTCATCACATTGTGTTTTTGAGACTATGGGCAGGTGTGGGCAGGGATATGGCCGGGGAGAGGGACCAAATCAAGTGTCTCCCCCTTGCCCTCAGCGCTGTCCCCTGCCCACCACTCTGGGAAATGCTGTGCCAACAGGGAAGGTCCCTCTTCTCATTGCTTCTCTCATACCCGGCATGCTACGATGTGGAGTCCGAAGTGAGAAGTCGAGAGCAAAAGGAATTTGGGAATGGTTTTTGAGAAATTAAAAAAAAAAACCCCACCTTAGCATTTAAGTGCACATTTGTAAAAAGCTTTCAGAACTGAGTTTCTCAAACATAGCAAAAATAAATAAATAAATAAATAATAAATAAGGACAACAACCCCTGTTTTTCCACAAGTGATTTCACTTTAAATTTCACCCTGAAAGTAACGTTCACAGCGGGGCTTTTGGACGCTTACGGATTTACAGGACAGGCCGTGGCCTGCATACCTGTCGGTTCACCTGCTTGCCCCTTTGAACTCCCATGGTGCCGTTTTGTTCTTATTATCTACTTAGATCTTATTTCTTGCCTATATCTTTAACATTTCCTCACAAACAGCTTGAAACACTGTAAAAAAGGTAATAGGAATAACCAGAGTCATTTAGAGAGAGCCGACAGCTTATAAGAGACGTGGCAGGGACACATTATCAAGGATATGATTTTCGGGAATCTTGTTGGTGATAGCTATGCTTTTCCTGGGAGCTAGCTTTTCCTGAATGACCTCTCGTCCTTCTCTGGTCATGGTTTTAGCCTGGGCTGAGAAAAGTCCTGTAGCAAAGGGGCTCCACAGTCGTATCTTTTTACTCTACCCCTTCGTGACCCCATCACTCATGATTACTTCATCAGTGCCTTTTTTAAAGGTTTTATTTATTTGAGAAAGAGAGAGAAAGAGATTGAGAGAACGAGTGGGAAGAGGGGCAGAGGGAGAAGCTGACTCCTTGCTGAGCAGGGAGCCCAACGCAGGACTTGATCCCAGGACCCTGGGATCATGACCAGAGCTTAAGGCAGATGCTTGACCGACTGAGCCACCCAGGCGCCCTAACTTTAAAAACCACTTTTTTAAAAACCACTTTGTTGAGGTATGTTTGATATGTAAAAAGCTGTACATATTTAATGTAGACAACTTGATGAGTTTGGGGATAAGTATAGACCAGTGAAAACATTACTGCTGTGAAGGCCTGTCCATAAACCTGTCCATCTCCTCCCAGCATTTCTTTCCACCCTTATATTTTTATTATTATTATTATTATTATTATTATTATTATTATTTGGGGGTTGTGAGGACATTTAACATAAGAACTATCCTGTTAGCAAATTTGAGTATACAATATGGAATTGTTAACTACAGGCACTGTGCTGATTAGTAGGTCTCCAGAACTTCTGTATCTTGCATAACTGAAACTTTGTACCCTTTGACTATCACCTCCCTATTTCCTCCTCCTCAGCCCCTGGTAACCACCATTCCACTCCATGCTTCTATGAGTCTGACTATTTCAGATTCCACACATATGTGAGGTCACACAGTATTTGTCTTTCTGTGTCTGGGAAGCCAGTTACTTTTAATTCTGTGTATTTAGGAAAAGCAAAAAGGCCCTGCAGCAGGTTTCTGAGCCTGGAATTAGTTTATAGGTCCCCTAAAAGTCAGACTGGGCTTTGATATGTTTATGAACCTCCTGAAAGTGAGTGAAAACATTTCAGTCAATTTTGTATGCATTTTTAAAATGGAAGTTTTGAGACATCTACCAGACTCTCAAGGTGATTTGTGGCCTTAAATAGGTTAATAACCATTACAGATTTTGGATTTTTGGATTATGAGAAATGTGCTTTATATAGATAGGGTGAGATCTTTGGGATAAGCCTTATCAAATACTTGTAGCCACCAGAGATGTGCTCAAGTATAGAGATCTGACTTTTCATTTCTAAAACCCTCTCTGACTCCTGTTCGCGTGGATTTTGGGTACCTAGAATAGGGAACCACCAGAGCCAAATGAATGCAGGGGAAACCTGGCACCAAAAGAAGGCAGGCATTTCCTGAGCTTGACCTGCCCTTACCCCCAGCTAAACTTAACAACTGAGGTGAAACTGAAGGGCTGGGTGTGGTGTTGAAATTGGAGAGGCAGTACCCACGGGCATGTGATGGCATTGGATCCATTTCCCTGTTGGGGTACGTGAATCCTCAGGCTGGTGTCCTGGAAAATGCAAGCAATGACAACTGATTTCTTCATCCTGCAAAATAATGGACTCAGGGGTTTCTCTGAGGAAATAGAGCCACATGGTGCTACATAAATTTCATTACTCGTATTATCATCACTCCGATTTTAATTTGATTTAAAAATTTTATTGGTCCTAATTGTAGCAGTTATGAATGTTTATGTTATTTTCTGCCATTTCTAATTTCTATAGAGAATACAGATCTTTTCTTCTTAATAATTGAAAATGACTCCTGCTTAATGGATTCATGCATTCATATGGAATTTCAATCTTTGTTTTTGACATTAAGGGTTAGTGTGTATTGTCAGCTCCTTTAGAAATTATATGGCTTTCTAAATCCAGTAATGTTGGATCTGTATGATCTAATAGTCTGATGTTTTTAATTACGGAGGAAAATTAATTAACTGGAGTGCAAAAAAAGGCTAAACAAACATATTTTTATATGTAAAAATAAGAATAGCCCTTAATGATGTTTTGCTATTGGCTTTTGCTAAAGGTTTTTTTGTTTTTTTTCTCCCCCATTTGGAGTAATGCTAGATGGGGATCTCCGTACATAAAGGGTAAGAGTGTGTGTTCGTTTTTGTACCAGGCACATTTCTAGGTCTTAAAGAGTTAAGACAGCTTCGGACCACCTTTATTAACCAGGTTACTATATTAGGAAGACTTGTATAAATACTCAGGAAAGGCCGTGTGAGAGAACAACCTGCTGCACTCTATTTGTGTTATGGTCACCGTATGCATAAGCTAATTTTAAATATTAAGACTCTAATTATAAAAGACCACTTCCCTGAAGGGCGGGCCATGTGGGGAAGGAGAGGGTAAGGACCTGAGGGGTGACTCACCAGCCCCGTGAGTGAGTGGGTGGACAGGATAGCTGGCCAGCGTGGGAAGAATCACTCCTTGGGGTGCCCCTGAATCCTGGGGGAGAAACTGGGGGCTGGGTTTGCTCCTTTGATCGTAATTTGGAAGCCAGACTTGGATGGAGTACTTTCATAGCCTTCACATTTTGAGGGGTAAAAATAAGCTGCCATTTTGGTCTAGAGGCAGGGAAGTCCACGGAGAGGAACCCTAGATAACTAGCACTATGGGTGCACATTGCACCAATTGATCTGAGGTTCGTTACTGGAGGAAAGACTGGGGCTGAGCAAAGCACTTTCATACTTTTACTGAGATTCTTGGGATCACATTCCTATATGTCTCTGCCTGATCCTGTTGGTGTTTTCTTTACCCCTTTTCCCCAACTTTAGGTTTTTTAGTAAATGCAGCTTGAACCCAACTGCTTCTCTTAGCTGTCCTAAGGGAACACAAAGAAAGGGTATTGGTTCTGCCCTTGGACTCAGAGAAAAATGGCAGCAGGAGTCCCTGGGGGCCTGCAGATGGGGGGGCAGTCTACAAGCCTGGTCCAATTGATCCAGCACAACTCTGTGTTCTGGAGACTCAGGGCCGGGGTAGTGCAAGGCTTCTGGTCTGGGTTTGAAGCCCCACACTGTCATTTTATAGCCATGTGACTTTGGCAAATTTACCCAAACTCTCAGCATGTCAGTTTTCTCATTTATAGGATGGGGCTAACAATGCTCGCCTCCTGAAGCTGATGTTACAATGGAGATGACACAATGGAGTGAATCCTCAGGTGGGGCTGTAGATATGTTGGTGCTGATTTGGGCTGTGTGATTCTTGCTTGGATGTATTTTCAAGTTAATGCTTTAAATGCTATTTATAGTGGAGATATGGCAAGGTATTTATTGAGATCTAAATATTTTCTTTCTGTTTCCCCCCTGCTCTCTCAATTTCCAACAGGAGGCTACGCCCTCTTTGTCTCCTTTTTTTTTCAAGGAACTTTTTTAAGTCAGTCCTTCTCCTTCCTGCGTTGTCATAAAACTCTAAATTAGGAGTCCTAGAGAAGGAGTGGTGGGATACAGAAGTCTTAGAGGAAGTTGGGAACAGGAAGAGGTTGGTGAGTCCTGGAGTGGCAGGCAGCAGAGTTTGGAGGCAGCTCCCTGGGGAGGGCAGCCTGTGTCAGAGGCTGGGCTGAGTGTGCATCCACAGAGCTACTTGGACCCTGGATCCAGTACTGGGGTGTCCACCCAGTCTAGAACCGAAGCATGGCATGGAAGAGATGTCATGAGGACTGGGCAGTGGCATCTCACCACTCACCTGTATGCGCAAATATGCATGACCAGAGGGGACCAGAGAGCAAACCAGGGAAAGAGCAGTCTGAGTTTTCTGCCAGACCCTTAGGATGTATGCTTACAGTTAGGTTTAATTTGATATAGGTAAAATGAAGATATAGATATTGTTAATACCTGACTTTGACTGAACTTCATACCTATTACAGAGCTGTGTGTGGATTTCAAGAGACTACAGAAAAGGCATAGCCCACCTGAACCAGAGGTATAATGAAAGATTTCCTTAAAAAACTGGCACCTGAAATAAGTCTTAAAACATGAATAGGAGTTATCCATGGAGAGGGGGTAGAAGAAAGCAGTTCTAGGTAGAGGGAACATCATGAGACTGTGCTGGGTACGGAGAACAACAGCTAATTTAGAGTTGCTGCAGTGTAATTAACTGCTTCGAGGTAGTGAGAGATGATTGCAGAATGGCACTACCTAAAAGATGTTCCTGCAACAATGGTGTACCAGTTTTCTAGTGCTGCTATAACAGATTAACACAAACTTCATGTCTTAAAACAACAAGGACTTATTATCTTATAGTTCTGGTGGTCAGAAGTCCGGAGTGGATCTGTTCAGGCTAGAATAAATGAGCCGGTAGGGCTCTGTTTTTGAAGGCTCTAGAGGAAAATCGATGCTCTTGCCTTTTCCAGCTTCAGAAGACTGCCTGCCTTCCTTGGCTTGTGGTCTTTTCCTCCATCTTCAAAGCCAACAATAACTAGTTGAATTTTTCTCACATCATGTCATGCTGACACTGACTCTTCTGTCTCCCTCTTCCACGTTTAGGGACCTTTGTGATTACATTGCACCTATAATGGATAATCCGGGATAATATTCCTGTTTTAAGGTCAGCTGATGAGCATACTCATTCCTGCCCATTTCCTTAGTTCCCTTTTGCCACATAGCATAACATATTCATGTGATCTGGGGATTAGGATGTGAGCATCTTTGCAAGACCATTATTCTGCCTACTAAAGATGGAAATGTTTTCTGTCCGTGCTAAAACAATAGTCATTAGCCACATGTGGGTATTTAAATTTAATGAAAATAAATACAATTAAACATTCAGTTCCTCAGTCACATTAGCCACAATTCAAGTGCTCGGTAGCCACATGTGGTTATTGTTTATCATAATGGACAGTGGTGCTCTAGAGAGGTAGGAAGTGCCAGATAATGAAGGCCCTGTGTTTCTCAGCCTCTTTCATTAAAACACCCTTGAGAGTAGATGAGCCTGTGACCGTGGCACCAGGCGATGTGGATAGCCCACTGAGACCCAATTCAAACACCAACTTTCTTTAGAGATTCTTGCTAAAGAGATTCAGGTTTTTTTTTTAATTAAAAAAAAGTGTATATATTTCTAAATCTTCAAGTAAAATCAGCATGCTGGGAAAGTCACCATGTTTATTCTGGAACTCTCCTGGCCCATTGGCACACACTCCAGGAACGATACACGTACAAAGAGGGGGAAATCCAGTTGTAGAAATTTCTGGGTGGTGGAGGAACATGGTCAGATTTGGAGAGGTACTGCAGGGGGCGATGTGGGGGGGATGGCTTTGACAAAGTAGATTTAGAGGTAAGGTGATCAGCAAAGAGGCTGTGGGAGGATGATGATATATTCTTGTGCTCTAACTCAGGGGACTTTTGTGACCTGCTTTGGCCAATGAAATGTAAGCCAAAGTGACACATCACTTTGGGGCAGGAACTTTAAAAGTCAGTTTCTGCTTCATGATACTTTCTTCTCTCTTTATGACACCCTCTTCCCCAACAACAAGCAATATTTCAGATGAAGGTTACTCCATCAACCCACATCCCAGAATGAAGGTGGTGTAGAGCAGAGGTGCAGTTGATCCGTGATGGTAATATAGTATAAGCAAGAAATTATCATATTTTTGTCATCCATTGAGATTTTTGGGATGATTTTGTTACCATAGCAGAATTTAGCCTATTCTGGCCGATACAGAGATGGTGCAAGGTACTTAGACAGAGGTCTTGGTTGTATAAAACTTTTATTAAAAGAGATGTTGCCTTGTTGGAGGGGGAGACGAACCATGAGAGACAATGGACTCTGAAAAACAAACTGAGGGTTCTAGAGGGGAGGGGGGTGGGGGGATGGGTTAGCCTGGTGATGGGTATTAGGGAGGGCCCGTTCTGCGTGGAGCACTGGGTGTTATGCACAAACAATGAATCATGGAACACTACATCAAAAGCTAATGAGTAATGTATGGTGATTAACATAACAATAAAAAAATAAAAAAAAAGAGATGTTGCCTTAAAAATGGTTATAACTTGGGGCGCCTGGGTGGCTCAGTCGGCTAAGTGTCTGACTCTTGATTTTGGCTGAGATCATGTGTGGAGCCTGCTTAGGGCTCTCTCTCCTCCCCTCTCTCTGCCCCTCCCCCCTCCCTCTCTCTCTTTCTCTAAAAAAAGAAAAGGTTACAACTCATGGGTGATCCTAAGACTTAAGCTTTATTTATGTTGTTTGCTTGTCTTTATACAATAGCCATTCTCTTTTATATTTCAAGTTGAGGTTCTTTTTAGTATTTAGTTTATGCTTTTAGGCAAGTCAAATTATACAGTACCAAGACTATTTCATGAAAATACTCTCCGATTGGATTGGGTTGCGAGAACAGAGCATGGAAACAATTTAGTGGAGACACAAGATTTTTCTGTTAACTGGAATTGTTGGAAATTGAAGAGATGGGTTTGAATCTTTCATATGACTTTCCTCCCTGGTTTATTCCACTCAGTAGTCATTAGTTTGAAATTGCCCTTCCAACTCCACAGCCAAAAAGTAGATACAATTTGGTAGCTATTTTTACAAAGAGTTGAGCACTAAAAACAAGTTAATGGTTGACTTGGATCTTTTTTTTCCTTTTCCTAATCAGTAATAAGTGATACTATCTGTTCCCTCAGAGCAATAAATAATGGTACTATTATATCTGAAAAACAAAATGTATCGTATTCCAAGGTCCAAAATTGGAATGTATATCCCACATGTAATCAGCCTTCTTCTGAAGATGGAGACTTTAATAATCAGAAGAGACCCAGTAGCAGCATGGAAAAAAAATGCCATGCATCGCCTACAGTAGTTAGGTCATTTTTGGATCCAACTTTGAATAGTTTATATTATTGCTGCTTGACCTATTTGTGTGTATAAATGCAGGGTTGGAAAGAGAGTGGAGTTAATAGTGGGGGAGGAGAACAAGCTTATTAAGAGAGGTGGCATCAGCCACAGGGGGTTTATAATGACTTGATTGAGGCCCAGTGTTCACCTGGATGGGTTTCTGTTTTCTTTTTTTGTTTCCTCTAGTACAAAAATACCCTGTGTTGCTCTTCCTGGGCCAAAAGTAGGAATCTTAAAAAACAGAGAAGCCACAACTCATGTGCTTTTCATGGACCTTAATGTGGCGGTGGTAAGGGGGGATGGATGCGCAGAGGGCTGGTGTGGAACCTCAACAGGACTCAAACTGCTGTCGACAGTTTGCCTCTAGGGACAAAATTCTCCCCCTGCCGAGGGAAAAGATGTCAAAGAGGAAGTTGCATTTGGTGGTATCTTTGTTCTGTCTTGACATTCTTAGGCCATTTTTGGAAGAGGACAGGAAAACTTTCATTCGTTTCCAGAGGACTACACTGTGTATATTCAATTTCATAAACCATGTTTTTTTATTCCTTTTGTTTGTTGGAAGATTTTTTTTATTACTGATTGAATTTCTTTGCCGGTTATCAGTCTGTTCAAGTTTTCCCTTTCTTCCTGTTTCAGTTTTGGTAGTAATATTAGTTTCTAGGAATTTATCTATTTCTTCCAGGCTGTCCAAATTGTTGGCATATAGTTTTCATAAATAAGCTATGTACTTTTGATGTGTATTATTATATAGCCACTCTGCACTCAGCACCTAGAATAGAGTTGACATTTTTCCCCCCAAAAGGGAGGAATTTTATCAGTAAAAGCTTTCCTATGCAATGAGCCAGGAAACTGCATGGTAGAGTGGAATGTCTTAAGGTAAATTGTTACAAAGTGAATCGTGTTTCCTCCTAGGAGCTATAGTAAAATTAAAGATTGTTTTTTCTGACTGAAGAGTTGATAGTAGATAAATCATAGGTATAGAAATATATTGTAGAGGAGAAATGCAGGTGTAAACTTTGGTAATAATGTAAATAATGTAAATTAATGAAGTAATAAAATGGGTATAAATCCACAAGGGAAGGCCAGTGTAATGTAAGGTACATGTAGGACACAAGAAAACTCATGCATCATAAATTTGACCTAAAATTAATGACAGCTGTAACACACATTGATTAAACATTAAATTACCCACAATTTTACTTGCCTCCTTAGGAGTGATTTACGTGCCTCCTCAGGAGTGATGCTCTGGGCCTTTAAAAGAGGCAATCTAATGAAGTTTTAACCAATGCTTTCTTTTTCTTTTGTTGTTGTTATGGTAAATTTCCCTGGAGAAGACAGGCACTGTTGACCTTTATCACTGATCTTAAAATAGCAGGTGTTTCATAAATGAGTGTTATTGTTGATTATGGGGCTTCTTCTTTTTAAAATTGTTTTCTAAAAGGAGACTGATTATTCCATTCACAATAGCATAAAAATCTGAAGTACCTAACGATAATCTTAACAAGAAATTGCTTCTGTCTAACATGAAGAAAGCTAAAACTTTCCTAAGGGAAATAAAAGAAGATTTTTATTTCTTTGTGTGGGGGTGGGGCTCAATGTCTTAAAAATATGAATCCTGTGAATGTTTTCAAAGTGTGTTTAATGGAATTCTAATTATTTTTCACATAAGATCTTTGAGGGACTTAAAAATAATTGTTCTGGGAGAGAAAATAGAGAATGGCCAAAAATTTTTTTGACAAAGAATCATAATGAGAGAACACTTGTACTATCATGCATTAAAATGTATTACACCACTTCACACCCATTAGGATGGCTATTATCAAAAAAGAAAACAAGTGTTGGTGGGGATGTGGTGAAATTAGAACCATTGTGCTTTGCTAGTGGAAATGTTAAATGGTGCAGCCGCTGTGGAAAACAGTCGGACGGTTCCTCAAAAATTAAACATAGAATTGCCATTTCATCCAGCAATTCCACTTCTGGATATATCCACAAAATAAGTGAAAGTAGGGATTCAAACAGATCTTTGCACACCAGTGTTCAAGCAACATGATTCACAATAGCCAAAAAGTGGAAACAACCCAAATGTCCATCGATAGATGAATGGATAAACAAAGTGTGATATATACATCCAATAGAATATTATTTGGCCTTAAAGAGGAATGAAATTCTGATACATGACAAAATCTGGATGAACCTTGAAGACATTATGCTAAGTGCAATAAGCCAGACATAAAGGGACAGATTTTGTACGATTCCACTTATATGAGTTACCTAGAATAGTCAAATTCATAGAGGCAGAAAGTAGAATAGTGGTTGCCAGGGGCTGGAGGGAGATGGAGTGGGGGGTTAGTGTTTAATGAGTACAGATTTCAGTTTGGGAAGATGAAAAAGTTCTGAAGATAGATGGTGGCCATGGTTGTCCAGTATTGTGAATGTACTTAATGAACTATACACTTAAAAATTGTTAAAATGGTAAATTTTGTGATGTTTTACATATTTTACCATGATAACAAAATACCCAGAACTATAATATAGGGTTATAGTAGGTAAAGTAGCAGAGAAATTGCTCAAGATTGGTACTCAGTTCAACATAACCACATACAGAGTCAAGAAAGAAACTCTACCATGTTAATGAATTTAATATCTGATATAAAGAGCCATCAGACATAAGTTGGAAAAAAAGAGAATTACTTAATGAATACTGGGACAATTAGAGAACTATTTTGAGTAAAAATACATGCTAAGCTCTTATTATCATCTAAAATACCAGGTGGATCAAGGTGTGCGATTAAAAAATGAAACCATGAGAATATTTGTTTAATCTTAGGATGGGGAAAGACTTTCTAAAAATAAAAACAATAGGGCGCCTGGGTGGCTCAGTCGTTAAGTGTCTGCCTTCGGCTCAGGTCATGATCCCAGGGTTCTGGGATGGAGCCCCGTGACGGGCTCCCTGCTCAGCAGGAAGCCTGCTTCTCCCTCTCCCACTCCCCCTGCTTGTGTTCTCTCTCTTGCTGTGTCTCTCTCTGTCAAATAAATAAATAAAATCTTAAAAAAATAAAATAATAAAATAACAATAGCATTACGAAGAAAAATTTGTTAGGTTTTATGCATAAAATACTTCTGCATATAAAAAGTATCATACAAATCAAAAGGCAAGTGGTAACTAGGAAAAATATTCATAGACAAAAGGTTTGCTAACATTATCCTATACATAGTTCATGCAAAAATTGACAATTTAATGAAGGATAAAAGAAGGGTTGATACTAATGTTCGACCTTGCTTGAAATCCAAGATTTGTAATTTTTTTTGCATATCTATGAATGAAGCTGTTATTAAAGATAATTCTCTGTGTAGGAGGTCCAGGGGGCTGGACCCTCTCCTTCGCAGCTGCTGAGGAATGCGTTTGGACATCCTTTTGGAAAAGCGGTAGCAGGACTTTGTTGGTTGTGACAGAAACTAAGTTTAAACTAGTTTAAACAAAAGAGGGAATTTGTTTGGCTTATGCATTGAGAAGTTCAAGGAATGGGAATGGCTTTATGCAAAGTTGGATCCAGTAGTTCAAATGATTCATTTGTGCCTGTATCTTGTGTCTATCTCTTTCATTTGCTTGTGTCTGCATGGCGATATTCTCAGGCAGGCTCTCTCTACATGGTAAAGAGGTAGCTGCTGTAGACCCAAATTTACAATGTCTTACTACTTGCTGTTCTCGAGAAAGGAAGAGAGTGAGAGTCAGCATCTCTCTCTCTCTCTCTTTTTAAAATAACAGCTTTATGGAGATATTCACATACCATCCCAATTCACCCATTTCTAGCATACAACTAAATGATTTTTAATATATTCACAGAGTTGTGCAGCCATCGCCACAATCAAGTTTAGAGCATTTACATCACTGCAAAAGAAACCTCATACCAATTAGTACTCTTCATTCCCCACCCCCTGCTTCCTGCACTAACACCTCAGTCCTAGGCAGCTGCTATGCTAGTCTACTTTCTGTCTGTAGATTTGTGGGTGAGTGAGCATCTTTTAAAGTATGTCCAGCACAAGTCCTGAGGAATCTCCAGTTAGCCTGGCTTGGGTTATGTGTCCATCCCCGAACCACTTAGTGGGTCAGGGGATGGAGTCCTCTTACTGGCCAGGCCAGATCACCATCTGAGCTCGGGAGCCAGGGAGCTGGATTGGCTCTGTCTGAGCTATGTGTTTCGGGTGGTGTTACTATTGAACGGGAAGGCGTTCTCCAAAGGCAGGAGATTGGCAAGAAGGCAAATGTGTGTTCATACCAAGGGCAACTTGGCAGTAGGTGCCCAAAGTCTTTAAAATAGACCTATCTCTGATAGGTCTATTAGCAACTCCTGTTTTGGGACATCATCCTAAAGGAAAGACCGGAAACAAACTTTTATTCCTGCTGCACCCGTGGCGATGGGGCGCGAGATGGAGAAGAAGGCAGGGAACTGCAGCACCCTGCTGGTGGAGGGAAAGGGAGCCGGCCCCTCCCAGGGATGAAGGGGGAGCCCCTGCTTGAGAAGGGAGCATTTCCAAAATCCTCTCCACGTCAGCTTCCCCGCAGGGGCACCAGCGCCTCAGGATTGCTGTACGTGGGCCACAGGGGTGAGTGAGGAAGCAGGCTCACCAGCAGCTCCCGGGCATAGTGGTGTGTGTGCTTTTCAATCCTGTCCCAGCGTCTCACACAGGGTTTGAGCCCTGTTCTGTGCCTCTCAGACAACAGGTGAGCAGGCTTGAACCAGACCTAAGGCCGGAGACAGCTGAGCAGCATTGCCCAGCCTTGTTTGTACGTGTCCTGTCTTGTCTTTTAAACTTTGCAGGCCCGGAGTGAGGGGACGTGTGAATTACCTTCAGTCAGAAAGAACCATTACACAGGCAGATCTCCCAAGAAGATCTTCACGTGGTTGGTAGACTGTCTTTTAACTGCATAAATCTGGCTTTTTAGAGCTAATCCGAACGTGGGTACTTTTGTTCAGAAGGTGCCTGCTTGTTTTGGGAAGGAGGGGAAAATATCTCTCTCTAAAAGTGAAATTAAATCTACAGATTTAGAGGCTAGTTTGGGGGCGTTAAAGAAGCATATACAACAAGTCTCTAAGTGAGCGAACAACTTACAGATCGCGTCAGGCCAGTCTGTATGTGTTTGAGTTTCACGCCAGTCTATATGTGTTTGAGGTTCACACTATCAGTTTGAATTGGGTCGTTAGTTGTTGCAATTTGGGGCCTCAGAATAGTAAAGGCAGCTTTGGCATCCCGAGGGCGTCCACTGAGATTCAAGTGGGAAAGGTTGTGGTAACCATCCTGAAGCCCAAGGATGACCTTACTGCTGGACTTTGAGGGGCTCACTCCTGCTGCCTCACTCTGTGCACCTCCAGACACCATGCAGGCCCTCAGGGGCTATGGAAGCCCAAGGCTGGGGAGATGGCTTTTTTTGGGATGGTGGTAGTGGCATTTCTAGGAGCCAGGACTAACCGTGGCTTGGCCATATGCCTTTACTTTTTTCCAGGCAAGAACTAAGTTCCAGTCAGGATTGGAATATCCTATCCAGGTACAATTAGGTTGAAGTGATAAAAATGAGGGATGGTGAGAGAGGGATGTTGAAGAAAGAACAAAATTTGGATTGGCAGGGAGATTGGTGTGGGTGTGGGTGGGGAACAGCTCTTCTTTTAATCTCCGGTTTTATGATTTAATGTTGGGGGAGAACTGGCTTTTAACCACACGTAAGATGTGATGGCTGGTGGAGGGGAAGATTTAGGAGAGCAGAGTGTTCTTGCTCAGCTGTCTGGTGAGCAGGTTGCTGTAAATGGTCGCGTGACTCGGGGCCACCGGTTCTTCAGCACCTGCACGGGAGTCAGGTCTGCCCCTGTGGGGTTGTGGGAAGATGAACAGGATTTGAATTTTAGAGGTTCAAAGTTTGTGTTTCAGGTCAGCCGTGTGCCAGCCCCATGAATAGTCTGCAGCTTAAATTTCCCCTCGCCGAGCGAAGGAATTTTCTCTAGGTGCTTCCTACATTCTCATCCCTTGTTAATATGAACTCTTTTTACGATTTTAGGTTATTTAGGTAGTTTTACAGAAGTAGACTAAGAAGCCATGAGTTTCAGAGTTAAAATGATCCTGTGCTTTTCTCTGTTCTTTTTTCCAAGGCATAAAGTTGAATGTGCCAAAAGGTTGGTTAGAAGACAAAGAGGGCATTGGGACATTTTAGATATCTTAAGTTTTGAAACTCTTTTTATTCTCCCTATGTCCCAAATTTGATTTTAATAAAAATAATAGGCCTCACACACTGCATTGTAAAAGGCGTGTGATTCTATTTTGTGCTGTATTGTCTTCTGCAGTAGTAAAGGGAAAGAAGGGGGGCACCTGGCTGGCCCATTTGGTAGAGCATGTGACTCTTGGTCTCAGGTTGTAAGTTCGAGCCCCACGCTGGGTTTATAGGTTACTTAAAAGGGTTCTTTCTGCCACTGAAGATATCTCAGGTACCAATGGGGACTGGGGGCTGTAGGGTATAGTGGGGAGTGGCCTACTTCCCTCTCTGGTGAGTTAACACAAGCACATGAACCCCAGAGAAATTTCTATCAGTTCCTTACTCTAAGTCCACGATGACAGAATATACAGCATGTGAAAGTGTAGTGGGGGTGAGGATGCAGTGTGAGGGGCTGCAGCCTGGGTTTGGATGACTCATCTTTGTGCTCTGTACACCAGCAAGGACCTCCCTGAGCAGATCTTTGGGATGCTCCCATGTGGGTATTCCCTTGGCTGATAGAGCTTTCGGGCCAGACCCCTCTCTTTCCTCCTTTCTTCCAGAAGTCTCCATCTCTCCTTGTCCTCCCTCCTCTTATGCCTCAAACACCCTATTCCTTTATCATAGATAGGAATCCCGGCTAGTCTCTCCCTGACTTTTCTTTAGCAGGGGAGGGGAAGGTAGAAGCTCCAAGACCTGGGGGTGAGGGAGAGAGAAAGAATGATGGGTGGTCATGACTTCAGGCGTAGCTTACCATTTTTACTTCCCTTTTATGCTTTTCTTTAATATTGCCTTTAGATCGCTTAAAAAAATCAGATTTCACACAGTTAAAGTTAATTTCCTCATTGGATCTACTTAAAGAGTCTTACCACCTGCTAGCATAGATCTTGGTTGTTAGGCAAAAAGAAAAAAAAAAAAAGGAAAAGGGGGCAAAAAAGAAGAAAGGCATCTTCTTGCTGCTCTTGAGATACTTGATCAAATCTGCTTTTATTTGCTTTGGTTTTGGAAGCCCACCCACCTGCTCTTTCCTGGGCTTGCTCTCTCTTTTTTTAGTTGCAGCTGGTAAGTAGACGTGTAGTCCTGCAGTAATAGCAGAAGTAGCAGTATCGATGCTGTCGCTGATGTGACAGAGATGCCAGCTTCTGTCTGTCTAAGGGGGTCTGTCTAAGGGGGATCTGCACATGTCTGGGCTTGTCTGATAAATTGGTAAGGCAGGATGGCCAAAGGAGTACGTATATGAGGATTAGGATTCTTTGGGAAAGGAATTCTTCGAAGGAGGAGCAAGACACCATAAGTTTGGCTTACTAACCAATCTTCGGTCTCAAAAGGGGATGATGGTTTGTGCCTCTAATGAAACGTTCCCTCCTTTGGGTTTGTCAGATCATCCTGTCTTAACTGGTACTAGCCCTCCCCTGTCTCTCTTGTGTTCCTCCAGTCTTTTAAGTTTTTCATCATGGTGTTTATTACCATCTAAAATGATCTTTCTCATTGCTTTGTTTGCTTATTTATCATCTTTCTCCTCATTGAATAGGAAGGAAGTTTCATGATACCAGTGATTTTTCCTTTTTTATATCTACCCTAGCCCCCGTGCTTGGGAGAGGGCGTACCACAGCATAGGTGTGCAATGAGAGAAGGGATATTGTACAGTGAAGTAGCTGTCTCTGATGCTTCCCCAAGGCAACCTCATGGACATTAGTGTATATACTGGGCAGAGAGAGATCTGTGAGTAAAAAATGCAAAGACTAATTTCATAAAATGAGTTGAAACACTGGAACATATGGAACACCTTCACAGATGCCAGCCCTAATTCTAAAGCATGGTTACAGCCCACAGCCCATTTCACCTTCTCTAGAATCTCCAAGTCCAGCCACTGAAGCCACCTACAATGAGCCCAGATGTGGGGAGCCTTTGGCTTTCGTGTTCATTCCTTTGAGGGGCCTTTGGGATGATAATGTTTGGGGATCTCAGTCCTCTGGCCAGAGGTACTTAAGTCATGTTTGGGATTTCATGGCCTCTTGTCTCATTCTTAGATGTTGACCATAAGTCAACATAGTCTCCCTATTGTCCTCTGGGTGGGGGGGCTCATGGGGCAAAAATATTATATAGTCAGACACACTGCTACATAAAGAGGCAGTGGGGAGTAGGGCAGAGATTAGAATTTGATGTTAGATGGGCAATGATTTGAATGCTAATTGTTTCATTTGACAGCTTTGAAAAGTACTCAAGGTATTAACTTTTCTTAAGCCCCAATTTTGACCTTTGTCAGTGGGGATAATAATGCTTGAAATAAATTTGCAATAATTTCTTATAGCCTGTGATTTTGTCCATGGTCTTGCTTCTCATGCTACGACAGGGAATGGCTGCTAGTTAAAGACTCAGGGTAGCAACTGATGGAAAGCGGTGGCTCTGTCAACTAGTGCAAATGAGGCCTAGTCTTTCAGTGAAGCACTGGGAGATCATCTTCCTCTCCTACCCCGCACCAAGACAAAGACTTGCAGATTTCCATCTCAGTTCCCAAAGGCCCCTCAGTTACTCCTTCATTATTCCTCCTCTCTTCTAAGTGTCCTCTTAGTGATTATTCAATTTAGTTTCATGTCAGGACAGGAGTGGTGTTATATTCATCTTTTCATCCTCAGCACATAGCATGGAACTTGACATTCAGGGAACAGCGATTGCCTATTGAACTTGATGGGTTTGGCTGTCAGTGGCCCCACATAGCTCACCCTCAGGGCTGGGTTGCCTTCAATTACATCATAGTTTGGATTCCTTCTCCCCTTCCCAACCTCCTAGGTCAGATCTTGGGCACCATCTCAATAAAGGGAAAGCTCTAGATACCACGATTTCTTTCCTCTCTACCCTTTACTTATGCTGTTAGATACTTTGCTCCCCTTCTGGCATATTTTTATGGAATTACATCTAAAATTGGAAGACATTTAAAGAGTAATTCATTCACCCTATTTGTGATTATACTGCACAGGTCCCTTTTTAGAAATCTGACAAATTTATTGTCTGCAGGGAAGACCTAAATTTAATCTCCAGTTTCCCAATTTGTAAACATTGCTTAGGTCTTTAGATTTATACCTAAACTCTTATTTCAATATGTGCTTATGACTGTAAGATTTCCCTGCTTTGAAATCAATAGCAGTTAAGTATGTATGGGCCAGACACTGATTGTCTATCTTAAGAATGCCTAATACTAACCCATGCTAGAGTTCATTCATGTGAAAACTGTGTTAGTGTAGTGCTTCCAAACTGATGACCTCAAGGAACGGTGCTGTTACATAAGCTGGACCATTGGTTCATGGAGAAGTCAAACAATAGTGATTGTTTTTCTACTTTTTTAGGAAAAGTAAATTAGTGAATGGAATATTTTCTCAATTAAAAAACTTCTTGCATTTGATTATATTGCTTTACTGGCAGTGAGGGCTGGCTGGTGAGTAAACTATGAATAAGTAGAGTAGAAAGCAAATACCTGAAAAGTAACTCCTTAAAATTTCAGTGTGTTATTATATCTTGAATGCAGAAATATAAAATATATTTCTAGCCATATTTTACTGCTAGTAAAATTGTTTATAATTTGTGTGATGGAATTAAATGTATCAACATTTCATGGTATTTTGCCATAACTCTATTACAGGTTTCCCCATGAATAAATTTGAGGATTACTGTAATCATAGTCGAATGCTCAATATGAGTTTTGTCCAGTGAATTTCCTAAAAAAGTGATCTGAGTGCTTACTATATGGGCAGAAGCTGTGCTACATCTGGGTATATGTAGTGTAATGTGACTAAGAATCTCCTTAACGAGCCGACGATATTGATTATGCTTTCTTTCAAGCAGAGGATGGGAGTTAATCTACGTTTGATGCTGTTTATCTTAGTGGGGGAAAGATCAAGCAGTTCAAACCAATCAATTGTCATGAATGTGTTTACAGATACCCAGAGATGCTTTCAGGGGGCAAGATTTGAGAGGACAGCAGTCAACTCATTTCTCCTCCCCTTCTCTGGTTCTGTAGCCTAGTTGGAGGCCAGCACTCACTGCCCTTCTTGGAGTCTAGAGACCCAGATTCATTAAAAAGCTTTGCTGTCAATGATATGACCTTGGGAAAACACCTGGTCTTACCTTAAGTTCCTTTATCTGTATACTAAGAGATCTTAAAGGTCTCTTCCAGCTTTAGGTTATATGGGATGACTTTTACTATCTAAAAGGCTGCTAACGTAGTAGGAAGCTGGAGGTGAGGTTGCTGTTGCTATTATGACAGTTTTAGGGCCAAGGAACCAGGATTACCTAAGTCACTTACCACTTCTCCCCTCTCCAGTTTTCTATCTGAGGTTACTGTTTAAGAACAGTAGCTAAATGGATCTCAAAGTCCTGCCGTTTTAAGAGCTGACCAATGATTAGTCATCTCCAAAGTGTGGTTCTGGTAGAAGCTGAATAGGAGGATCCAGCTATGGCTTGAAGACTTACATGAGACTTCTACTTCCTCCTTTTTTTTTTTTTTTAAAGATTTTATTTATTTATTTGACAGAGAGAGACACAGCGAGAGAGGGAACACAAGCAGGGGGAGTAAGAGAGGGAGAAGCAGTACTCTCGCCGAGCAGGGATCTTGATGCGGGGCTTGATCACGGGACCCTGGGACCATTTCCTGAGCCAAAGGCAGATGCTTAACGACTGAGCCACCCAGGAGCCCCAGCTTCCTCCTTGAAATTAAGATGGCCATCACCTCTGTGGAGCAGGCCCTGACCTAACATACTTGCTGGTGAAGAGGGGGCCAAATAGAAAGAGAAAATCTCTTCAGATAGGCCTAGATGGGCAAGAGAGAGAGAGCTTAGGTCATGTTCCCAGAAGCAGACCCTGAGGCTAGGAGACAGGTCAAGTGATTGCTTCTGGAAGTGCCCCAGGCGGGGTGGTGGAGTGGGGGTACTGCAAGGGAGTGGGCAGAGAGAACAGGTAAGGTGAAGCTGAGCATGGGTTCCATTCCAGGAGAACTGCCAGATGCCAGTTGAGGGGGCTCCGATTATAACTGACACCTCAGAATTCATTTCAGCTGAGGTGAGGGAGCTGGGTTTCACACTCCTGCACATCCCGTCACTGGGTAGGAGCTGGCCCAGGGTGGTGTGGGGGTGGTACACGAACTTCTGAGCACTTATGGCTCTAAGTATGTCCAGGTGAAGTGGCTCCTGGTTAGTCCTTTGAAGAAGGTGGCCGATTCCGCCATTAGAAGCAAAGCAGCACACAGAAGCTGGAGGGTGGTACACAGAAGTGGGAGAAGGGAACCTAGAGGATCCAGGTGGGGGTGCAGAGGAGCTCTCATAGCCCTTCCTCAGAGAACAACAGAGAAGAGGATGCCTTAGCTGGGCGCCCCACGTGACTTTCACTGGAAGTGAAAGGTCTTATGGCCCTGACCTTCCACTGCCTACTAGTGAAACATCCCCAGTGACTGCTCTGAGCTCTGACCTCCATGGAGGGGAGAGAAAGAAGGAAAGTAGGCAGAGGGTAGAAGCACGAGGAAGGGGAAGGGAAGCGCCCCTTCTCCAACAGCCATTTCTACCTTCCTCAGAGACTGGGTGTTAGCCTGCTCTGGAGAGCATAAAATCCTAACTAACGTAAGCTATTGTGAATCAGTGATTTGTCTAAATTACATAATTTTGGCAGAGCAGAGGTCAGATTTTGTGGCTGAAAGTTTAAGGATGTTTTCCTTGGATTATGTGATCTCCTTGTAGTTAGCCCAGTTCTTTGTAAATTAGGATAAGGAATATAAACCTCGTAGTGTTTTTTTTTTTAAAGATTTTATTTATTTATTTGTCAGAGTGAGAGAGAGAGAGGACAAGCAGGAAGAGTGGCAGGCAGAGGCAGAGGGAGAAGCAGGCTCTCTGCCTAGCAAGGAGCCTGATGTGGGACTTGATCCCAGGCCCCTGGGATCACGACCTGAGCCGAAGGCAGACGCCCAACCAACTGAGCCACCTAGGCGCTCCTGTAGTGGTTATTTTGTGATTTGATTCTATAGCTCCTCCCACCCCTTTACCCCCCTCCCCCCGCCCAAGACTAAGGAGTCTCTCAAAAGCTTTAGGTTTCACTGCTTATGGTGTAATAGTTTTGCCAGACTATAAACAGCTGTATTTTTTTTTATTAATTCTGGCACCATGTGGTTTGGGACCGTTGAGCATAAGAACCAGCACTATCCCATGGACTGGGTGACCAAGGCAGAAGATCTCTGGTTTATGACTGGTGGCAAGGGTGGGGTCATTAGTGACACTGGAATATATGACACAGAGACCACATTTCCTGAGCAAAACATTAGATCATATGGCCTGATGGTATCAGGGCAATTGCGTAGAATATTTGAAATTGGAACTAACCTAGGGGTAGATATCATGTATAACATCCTTAAGTTGGTATTTATAAAACTTAAAAAAAAAACCCAACTAAAACCTATAGCAAGAAATAAATTTAGAAGAGGCAGGCTAGTATAATGTTAAGACCATAGACTCTAGGGCCAGATTGCCCAGGTCCAAATCCTGTCTCTGCCACTTGCTAGTTGGACCATCATGGGTGTGTTACTTAAATTCCCTGAGCCTTAGTTATTCAACTGTAAAACTGGGGTAAGAAATAGTTCCATCTCATCGGATGATCTTGAAGATTAAATGAGTCAATGCATGTAAATGCCCCTGGCTCAGTGCCTGGTGCATGGTAAGCATTAGGTGAGTGTTCGCTGGTAGTAACTTTGTATTTGACCCAGTACACATAAACTTCCACACACATAATATCTGAAGCAGAAATTGATTAGTGTAATATACTTTGATGTTTTCTATTTTATACTATTCTACTTTATTTCATTAAAAACATATAATTCACCATCTCTAATAGGGTTTGAATTACACTTTTAGCCGCAGTGTCTTATGGACCGTTGTGAGCATCTCTCCAAGCAGCAGTACTACGAAATAGGGGACTTGGTTCAAATGTTTATGATATGATTTACTTTTCCTCCTTTGATAAATTAATTCACTCTCAAGATTTCTAGAATCAAAGGAGGAGGTAGACTAAGGCTTAAGGACTTGGCTTGGAACTTTGGGTATCTGAGAGCTGGAAAATGATGGGCCTCAGTTATTGGAACTTTGGATTGAGTAATTCTGAGGGACTTGAGGGGAGAGGAAGAAAGTTGAGACTTTCCAAGATTCCTGCTGTGTCCCTTGAACTCCTGCTCTCAGAAAGTACAGTTAATAATATCACTCTCCAGCCCCTCTGTCTCCTGTCCTTTCCTGAGGAAATACATTGTTGGCTGGACCTCAGTGAGTTGAAATAGCAGATAAATGAAGACCTTGTTCCTGTCCCCCCCCACCCCCCAGGTAAATCATCTAAGTGCAAATAAATGCCTTTGCGTTTGTTGGGGTTGGGTGATTTGTTTCCAAGTGGGAAAGAGGTTATGCTTTCATTTGTGAAATATCTTTCTTCTCTCCTGATGATGATGAAAAGTGCATCTAGAGTTGATGTGAGGCCTATAAACCGAATTCATAAACAGTGCGAATCCACAATCAAATTATGTGCATCTTTAAAAATGGCCTCTCTTCCTATAATTGCCCTGATGCAATGCTGTAAACTTCTGACTTGAGGTATTAAACGGGTAAAAAGGAAACCACATCACACTAATTCAGACGTGTTGGAATGATTAAAAATGAATTTCTAATGAAGAGGTATGTCAGTAAAATCACAATTAAGATGGTGCTTCAAATGATCAGGACTTGCTTTTATTTTATATTTTGTGGCACAGTATTTCCCAGAAGGTTATGACTGCATATGGCAGAGATGGAAAATGGAGACATGAAAATGAGGTCATGTCCAAGTGGGTGAGAGGCGATCACCATCAGCAGCCAAGCCAAATCTGCTTCCTATGCAAATGATGGCCCAGGGGCTGGCAGGAGAGCCATTAAAGTCTTTGTTAAGCCCTGACTCACCGCCATCTGCTCTCAAGTCCCGCTGTCCTAAATGGGCAATGT
Organism: Callorhinus ursinus; assembly: GCF_003265705.2. Taxonomy (NCBI): domain Eukaryota; kingdom Metazoa; phylum Chordata; class Mammalia; order Carnivora; family Otariidae; genus Callorhinus; species Callorhinus ursinus. The sequence continues at coordinate 8,453,992 of NW_027397085.1, forward strand.
TGTAACTAACATCTGGGGTAGAGATTTTCTTCAGTGCATTCTGATTTCAGATGGTCAAACAGGTTCTGTCTGATTAAATGATGGTTTAAAGCTTGTTCATTTTTTTCAATCATTTGCCCTCCCCACCTTGTTTTTATACCCAGTTTTAAAAAGTGTTGCCTAATAAACTTCTGTTTATTTTTCAAGGGAAAAGGATGACGTTTGGGATGGTGGTTATCAGAACTGAGGTAGGGAGTAGTACACAATTTCTGTTTCTTCTTGTTTCTGTCGTGAATCTAGAGATTCTCTGGGGATCCCTTGTGCATTCATTCACTCATTCACTCATTGTTGGTTTATTTAACAAATATTTATTGAGCGTCTACTTATGTGCCAGAGATTGTGAGAGGACTTTGGAATCATTGGTGAACAGAATCGAAGAGGCACTGACCCCCATGAGGATATTCTAAGTGGGCACATGGAAAACATGATTACGTTTGGTTTTGCCAGAACTATGAACAAATGAAACAAGTGATCTGAGAGACAAATTTGGTGGAGTTGAGATCATGGGTAGGGTAATGGCAGACTTAGTTTAGATGGGCTGGTCAGGACAGCTGTATGTCAGGTTACTAAAAGTCAATTAATTTAAAACCAGTTTGCTGAACAAATTGAGGGTTGCTGGAGTGGTGGGGGGTGGGAGAGATGGGGTGGCTGGGTGATAGACATTGGGGAGGGCATGTGCTATGGTGAGCATTGTGAATTGTGTAAGACTGTTGAATCACAGACCTGTACCTCTGAAGAAAATAATACATTATATGTTTAAAAAAAAAAAAGATAGTAGGAAGGGAAAAATGAAGGGGGGAAGATTGGAGGGGGAGACGAACCATGAGAGACTATGGACCCTGAGAAACAAACTGAGGGTTCTAGAGGGGAGGGGGGGTGGGGGGATGGGTTAGCCTGGTGATGGGTATTAAAGAGGGCATGTACTGCATGGAGCACTGGGTGTTATACACAAACAGTGAATCATGGAACACTACATCAAAAACTAATGATGTAATGTATGGTGATTAACATAACATAATAAAATTAAAAAAAAATCAGTTTGCTGAAAGCTAATTCATTGCATGGCCAAATTCATCGAAGGACTAACTCACTAAGCTTATTTATGTCATCTATACTATTTAGTTTTGGTTTTCATTTTGATTTTCTACCAACATTTTAAGGACTTTCCAACTGTTTTTTCCCTAATCAGGCTTAAGAGCTTGGGGAGTACAGAGGACCACAAAAAATACATTCAAAAGGATATATTCTTGAATGGGAAGAATTTTTATAAATATATTTTTCATTAAGTTATCTTTATTCATAAGGATAATACATTTTTATGAACTCTTCACATTTAAGAGTATATACAAGAAGGGCGCCTGGGTGGCTCAGTTGGTTAAGTGACTGCCTTCGGCTCAGGTCATGATCCTGGAGTCCTGGGATCGAGTCCCACATGGGGCTCCCTGCTCAGCAGGGAGTCTGTTTCTCCCTCTGACCCTCTTCCCTCTCGTGCTCTCTATCTCTCATTCTCTCTCTCTCAAATAAATAAATAAAAATCTTTAAAAAAAAGAATATATGCAAGAAGACACTATTTATAAGGAATATATTCATAAAAAGAATACTTTCTTTGAATATATTCAGAAAACAATGTATTTATGAGGCGAATATATTCATAAGAATACTTTCAACTTTCTTCTGCTTCAGCTTCTTGCTGTTGCTACTGGAGACTGAGAGACAGAATTAGAGGCAGAAGGGGGAAACTGAGGCACAGATGGACAGGAACTTGTTTCCAGCTCAAGTGCTGGGGAGCTGGGGAAGAAAGAAAACATTTCTTAAGATGATATTATGAAAGCAAAATGAAAACCAATCAACTGAACTAGAAAGTTAAAAGACATCATTATCTTAGGCAAACTGATTATTTGGGGAAGAGGTCATTTAAGTAATTGCTATTTGGGGGATTAGTAGATTGTATGATTTATCACCTAAACTGGGATGCTTTTGAGAGTGAAAGGGGTACTGTTAATAATCATGCTGGGACAGTAGGTATAAATTAGAACTGTCCTGGGCAAATTGAGATGTAGGGTCATCCTATATCCCTGCCTTCTGGTCCAAACCGGTCTCTGGTGCCCATGTTTGAGTAAGGTTGGGCATGCACAAACCCGAGGAACAGTCTGGATCTGCTTGGTTTTGCAATATGGCTACATGGCTGAATGTGAGATTGAATATGTGGATTGTTTTCAACATGAATACCATCTTCTGTTTGAAAGATCTAAAGCTGTTGGGTATTAGGATAAGTTTTAAGGAGAGCTGTGATTTCTTGGATGGCATCCATGGCAGTTATTACCTTTCAGTGGATGACTTCCAATTCTAGATCTTCTAGGCCAAGCTCCAAACTGAAATTTCCAAACACAAGCTGGACATCTCCCACAGGCACCTCAAATCCAGCATGTCCCAAGTCGAACTCCTAGGAAGAGAATGTAGAGAGATTAAAAACCAGACCTTTGAGAAGGCTTTCTCGCTGCCATTTTTTCATGCTATGCTTAATTATATTTTGGACAACCTGAGAGGACTTTCTTCCTCCCCTTTAGTCCTCAATATCTGTCTTTTAGAGACCAGCTCAAATCTCATTTTTTGGTGGCATTGTCTTTATGAATCGCCACATTCCTCTCTCCCTTATCAAAATTACCAATTGTTTATGATAGCAACCCAGGGTGGTCACAAGTAAGGCCCGTGGTTAGTACCATTTAGTTTGGAATGGCATTGTTTTCTAAGTGTTTCAGATGTGCCAGATTTTTTTTTTAAAGATTTTATTTATTTATTTGACAGAGAGAGAGACAGAGAGGGAACACAAGCTAGGGGAAGTGGGAGAGGGAGAAGCAGGCTTCCCGCTGAGCAGGGAGCCTGATGCGGGGCTCGATCCCAGGACCCTGGGATCATGACCTGAGCCGAAGGCAGACACTTAACGGACTGAGCCACCCAGGCACCCCTGTGCCAGATATTTTTACCATAGCAGTTAGCTCATTGCTAAGCAGATAACAGGGGATCATTTAATTCACACAATGAATATTTACTGAGGACAGTATTATACACCAGGTACTACTCTAGTTTCTGGAGATAGAGCAATCAACAAAAGAGAGGGTGTCATGGCCAGAAGCTTACATTTTAGTGGAGAAGATGGACAATGAAAAAACCAGGAACTCATTTTTAAGATGAGGAGAATTAGGCCATGAGAAATGAAGGGATGTGCCTAAGGAAATAAAGAATCTAGTGTAGGAACCAGGGCTTGAATTTGATGTGCCTTCTAGGACAGCATTATTTCCCAGCACACCAAACCAAGTGCTCTGCATAGCATTCTGGAGGAGGCTCTCCATGTGCTGCGTCCTAAGGGGGTGTTTGCCTGTCCTTCCGTAGCTGCATCTCTGGGCGTTCAAGAGGAAACCCAAGAGTCCCAGCTGCTTCTGGTAAGAAGATGATCCTTTGTCTTTCTGCACTTCGATCTGCAGGAGCTGAGAGAGAGGCTAGGAGCTGTGAGTTCTCCAGGTTACACCCCAGGAGCAGGAGTGATAGGGGTCCTAGAATTCTGTGGACTCCTGGTAAACCCCCTCAGTCCACCCTCCCCTCAACACTCAAATCTTCACCACTTTTTATCTTGAGACCCTCAGGACTAGTCTCATTGTGTACTTCATTGCAATTTCTCTTAGTCACCTCGAGAAGTCCTGAACTGGACAAACATTGTATGATTCCACTTATCTGAGGTATCTAGAACAGTCAGATTCATAGAAGCAAAAGGTAGAAGGGTGGTCACCAGGAGCTGGGAGGATGGAGGTATGGGAGTTGTTTGATGGACAGTTTCCATTTTGCAAGATGAGAAGAATTTTGGAGATTGGTTGGACAACAGTGTGAATGTCCTCAACACTACTGATCTGTACACTTAAAAATGGTAGATTTTATGTTATGTGTGTTTGCCACAATTAAAAAAATAAAATAAAAGAAATCTAGGACCCAAGCTCATCTTTCAGCCCCTAGTGGCTCATCCCCATTCGTGTGTATGACTGTAAAGCTACTCCTTCTTCCTACAGTCCTGACTTTTGCAGGAGTGCAGATGTCACTCATTTATTTGCCTGTCTTTCTCTCTCCCTTCAACTAGGATATTTGGTCCATTGGAGCAGAGAGTTCTGTTGGTTTCATTTACTGTTATAATCACAGCACCTGTAAGAGTACCTGACACACAGTAGGTATCAGTACATATTTGTTGACTGTCTGCTGACTTCTTTGTGAATCCGCACAGGGGAATGAGCAACTTATTGGAGATGTAGCAAAAGAAAGGTAGAGAAAAGCAGTGGCAGTCACACTGCCATCTCTCCCTCTTCACGTAATTAGTCATTGCCACAGAAAATATCTTCGTGTGACATGTTTCATTAAAAAAAATAGAATTAACTATTTCAAAGCATTTTGTTTTGAATCATAGCTGGGGAAGGATGGGGGAATGCTTTTCTGTTTTATGAACCAGCCTATTTATTGCCACATGGAGTATTTCCTTTCGGGGCGGCAGGGTGCCTCTTCTGCCACCCAATTTTTTATTTAGTGACATTATTTCATGGCTGGTTTCCACCTTCATTTTTCACTAAAAATATATTACAGATTTTTTTCTTCATTCACCCCCTTGAACTATCACTCACTTGTCTTAAGGATGATGTTCTAATGCTTCGAAAATTGCTGCAATCATAGGTAATCCAAAGAATTCTACCTTATTAACAGCACAGCCAGGAGCTAATCAGAAGTCTTCATTTGCCCGACACAATTCACAGCCCGTGAGGGGTGATTGCTCCAACACTTGCCTTTTTCCTTTTTCTCTGCATTGTTTTTCACTCTGAATTCATTTGGTAACCACTACTCTTTGGATCTTTTCCCTTGAACTTTCTTGCTGCATCTACACACACATGTGTTTGGACTATTTTGTGTGGCTGGACCATCTATTTAATTAATTATCTGGTCACTTCTGTAAAAAACATTAAATCCTTTTTTTTTGATAACTTTGAACTATTTGATCGATTTGATGAATGAACTCAGTCCAAATGGTTTCAACAGCCATCAGTGGTGACTTGCTATCTGTCTCAAAGAAGCTGACCTTTTTTTCCCAGCCTTCATTTTCTTTTTATTCAATGCCTTCTCTTTCTGTTAGTTTTAAAGTGATCTCAGAGCTTCTTTTGAGGTATCGGCTTTTCTTGAATACTGGAGCAGCTTATTTGCCTTAGATCGCATTATAGACTGTTATTGCTTCTTATTGCTTGAGGGGACAGCAAGGGTTTTCTTGTTTCTAGACCTCTGTCTAGTAGAAATGAATGTGGTAAAACAAAAAAAGTATGTGTTTATTAATATATGCTATATACATGTATGTCCATAAAACTTAAGGCTTATTTATTTATTTATTTTTGTATCCTTAACTCCAGGTGTTTTGATATAATCAAGTCTGGGTCAATGGTCCAGTTGGTCTTACATAATTTACTGTTGGTAAATTTTTTTTCTCACTTTCTTTTTAAAAACTGGGTATACATGGTAATAAGAGACCTGCTATAATCTTTTTCCCAACCCCCATCCTACTCTAGCCTTTATATTAGTTATCAGTAATTACAAGTCACAGTGTGGTATCACTTCAGAGTTTGAATTTGGAAATTTTGGCAGTCCTTCACATGACCTCAAATCAGTGATGGAGGTGTTCATGGCTGTTTTTTGCTGCGGCTTCTTACACCTTCCCTCTCCTACCCCCACTTCCTGCTTCCCATGCAGAGACACAGATATGCAAAATGCATGCCACATATATATTTTCTTGGTGTTTCTAAGCACTTCTTTCATATGGAATATGTGTTGTACACTGTATTATTATACATCATATCATAGTAATACCTCAAGAGGCTGGCATAAAGTGTTTGGATGATTTTTGTTTTGGTTAACTTGATTTGAGTAACACACTTTTTTGTTCGAAATGGAAAATTTCTCAAATAAAGTCTATACTCTATATCCTAGTAATTGTAATATATAAAATATAACCAAACCTTTTCTTAATGAGGTAGGTCATCCATTAAAGAATGTTAGTGGGTTGTATAGGCAGGTGCTTTCAGAGCTGGGTTTTGATTCAGTCAGAATTCTTGGTTGTAAGCAACAGTTAATGGACTTTGGTTTATTAGGGACAGAGGGCACTCAAACTGGAGACATTCAGTTTTGGGGCTGAGCTTCTAGAAATAAGACCCAAATATAGGCCAAAGACCTGGTTCTATAAGGGAAGTCCTATCCCTGCAGCCACTGACTACTTGGAAGCATAGTTTTAAATGCAGCTTCTCTGCTGGCAACTTCCCCTTACAGCCCCTGCTGTGGCCACTAGTATGAGAGAGGGTGAAGGAGAGGAGAAGGGCAGAGAGAGAGAATTTCTGCAGCATTCAGTGTCAGTGTGCTTTCTGTACCAAGACTGGTGTGATGTTATCAAACTTGGCTTCATGGATGCACCCTTGTGGTGAGGGGATAGCTAACATTTTCAGCTCCTCCAGGGGGAGACTGTCTACCCTCCACCCAAACTCATAAACTGAAAGGAGTTCATATAGGGAAGCCAAGATGACCATCGGATGCCCACTTTAGGTTAAATATATAATATTCCGGGGCAATTCCTGGCACTCACTTCTTTGCCTATGTCCTGATATGAGCACAGTTCCTTGTTTCAGGCAAGTGGGAAACAGCCTGTGCAATTGCAAGTGGAATCTCACTGCCTTTCTGTGGGGTCAGAATCAGAATCTCTGAGGGTTTTTTTTTGTCTTCAGTAAAGTTCTTTAATATTTTTATCTTTGAAGTTTGACTTCTTTGACAGTGTTAAAAACATCTTATTTTAGCATCCAGAGCTATTTTACCTTTATGGGCTCCCCCCCCTGCCATCTTGTAGAATTTCAGGATTTTTACTCCTAGTAGTCTATTAAAGACAGGTGGTGGTGTTTCAACTGCCGACATAATTGGGCATCCTGTATTCTCTATTTCCTTAGTGCCAGGTAATTGTGAAATTTGTTCTGGATATAGGTTGATTCAGGTTTACCATTGTCTAGTTCTGAAGAAGTTGGGATAAAAATTCATTGTGTGAATGTGGATGGTTGTCTCAGTTTACTTTTGTGTGGTTGGAAGTGATCCTGCTATAGCTGGACTCCTGGGTACTGGGGAGAGGGGTCGAGATGGTAGAGAAAGAGGAAAGGCAGAAATGGGGCAGGAATCCTGACTCCAGGGCACTGGCACTGTGGCCATGTTTCTTACTTCCAAAAGGATCATCCAGAAATCCGACCACCTATGCTCTTGACCTTTAAGCATTGTCAGTATTTATTGCACCTGCCCATCAGCTGTTTTTGTGATTTTTATTTTTTAAATTTATTAAATTTATATTTAAATTTTATTTGAGAGAGAGCGAGAGTGAGCGAGAGAGAGAGAGCACATGAGCAGGGGCAAAGGGAGAGGGAGAAGCAGACTCCCCGCTGAGCAGGGAGCCTGATGTGGTGCTCAGTCCCAGGACTCTGGGATCATGACCTGAGCTGAAGGCAGACGCTTAACCGACTGAGCTACCCAGGCACCCTATTTTTATGATTTTTAGAAGCACTGGTAGTAGATATTGATGACAAGGAAGAGAATGTTCAAAAGTATGATCTAAAATTATAATGCTGTATTTTAATGAAATTTGGTTCAGATCCAGGTTTTACCAATAACTGTGTGAACTTGGGCACATTATAATCAACCTCTCTGACCTCCAATGTCTTTCTCTGCAAAGTGCGATAAGGCTTGTTTTGTATAGCCTTTGAAGATTAAATGAGGTAAATAGGTAAGTTGCCAGTTATAGAGAAAGTATTCAGTAAATGTTGGGTCCCTTCTCTGGAGTTTATTCATGTATGCTGACCCTATCCCCCCCTTGTGATGACTTTAATATCTGCTTACAGTATGGCTGATGGAGAGTAGTGTCAATCCAGAGTTTGACAGCCTCTCACTCCTATGTAAGTCCAGTGTCACTCCTGGAATCACAGTGAACTTTCTAACTTTTTTTCTGCATAACTTGATGGGGTTAGGAAATCATGGCTATTTTGGAAACATTCCAGCATAGAAGCTATATACCAGAAAAATGAAATTCTAGCAAAACACCTCCTCCAAGGAATAATTCTGTTTTTGGAGGACTACCATGTATATTTTGCTTTATGTTGTATTTCTTAAAATGGATTTATTTATTTATTTCTAAGTAATGCAATAATTTAAAAGAAAGCACCATCTTGGCTTATATTTCCCCCCAAAGACGATAGCTTTCTTCATTAGGATGCCTAATTAAAAAGTAGCATTTGTGCTTCTTCTGCCAACCTTCCAAAAAATTCACTGCTGGGCAGAGGAAGAAGTTGATAAATAAAAGTAATTTGTTCATAAAATTTATAAGCTGCCGCAAATAAGGGCCCAGGAAGAAAGTGCCAAGTCAGCTTGAAATGGGAGATGATAATCACAACAGCAAATGTATAAATGTGTTATGGTAAGGATAAATCAACTGGCAAGGCTCGATGTGAATAATACGGAAAAAACAACTACGTGGAGAAATGTCAAATGAAGGATTGTCTTTACTTGTGAAGAATCTATTTAAATTATAAGTCCAGCGCAGGATTTCTGCTTCCTCAAACCTTAAGGGCTTCTACTGACTAACAGCAGCCCCAGCACCCACAACAATAAACCTTTTATTTTCCTCCTAGTGCCTAAGAGTTCTGGGTCTAAGAGACAGAGTCTTTCAGTGGACTGTGTCTTTAAGTGCAGATTTAACCCTAAAAGAAGGGTTCCTGCAAGCTCTGTTTGGGGCAGGAGATGTATATCATCCAGCGGACAGAAGTTTGCTTCTTAACTGGCCTTTGCCGTCAAGAGCATTTGTAGAGCATTTTAGTCTTGACCTCCTAAATAATGTTTCATTGAACAAGCATGACTTTATAACCATAAAATAACTTTAGTATTATTATTTTCTTCCCTGTCCCTTTCCATTTATTGCGTGGAGCTAGTTCTTCCCTGTGCCCAGAGGAAAGATAAAATTTACTGTACACTACAGCTACTATCTGGCCACTCAACAGTCGGTCATCCTGGTAGTATGTCCAGGCCAGTGCGGTCTTAGAATACGTATATTTCATTAAAGGTTAGTGCTTTTCCTCCTCCTCCAGCTCAGGCCTTCTGAAGGCTGGCCATAAGCACTGGGCGAAAGGGGATCTGGTCAGTTTCTTTTCTTTTCCCTCAAGGTGCATCATACCCCCCTTCCCTCATTTTGAGAGAAAGGCCACTATTTCAGATCACCTTCACCGTAGAAGGTAGGAGGGGCTGGGGAGAGAGGGATGCAGCCAGGAAAGATGTCCCCTTTCCTACTGCTGTCATCACATGGCAGCTGACTCCACAGGTGGGCTGACTTGATTGTGGGGCACATTGATGTATTATCTGCGTATTCTCACCTCTGGGGAGTTGTCACTTGCAATCCATCACCAAATCTGTTAGTTCTGTCTTCAAAAAATAGGCCACATCTAACCATTTTGTATCTTGTCCACTGCACCCCATGCTCCAAGCCACCACCAGTTCTATGCTGGATTTTTGCAGTGACCTTCTCTTAGCTGGTTTTCCTGCTTCTGCCTGTGTGTTTCTTACATATAGTAGTGAGAGGGATCCTTTAACATATCGTTCAGATTATGTTATTCCTTTGTTCAAACCATCTGGTGGTTCCTATCTCACTCAAAGGCCTTTGACATACTACATGGTCGTCCCTTCCCCAACTGTACTTTTTGGGCCTCATCTTCCACCAGTTGCCTCACTTTTCCAGAACACTGCAGATGTGACTCCACCTCAGGGCCTTTGCATTTGCTGTTCCCTCTACCCATGATGCTTTCCCTCAGATACCCACATAGCTTCCTCCCTCATCTCCTTAAAATCTTTGTGCAAATGTCTCTTTCTTAGTAAACATTTCACTGATTATTTCATTGAAATCTGCAAACCCTCCTTCCCCTGAGCACCCTCCCAATTTCTTCCAGGCTTTATTTTTCTCCATAATGATTTTTTTTTTTTTTACCAACTATATATTTTACTTATATATACTTTTTTCTTCCTTTACTATAAACTTAACAAAGGCAGGATTTTTATCAGTTTGTTCCCAGTTGTATCCCTATCATGTAGAACAGTGCTTGGCATGTAGTAGGTGCTCCATAATATTTTTGAAACAATGAATGAATGATTGTTTACACTTACCATGTTTTATTGTAACTCACGTGTTCACACGACTCTGTCTCTCTTTAGGCTCTTGAGAGTAAGGTCGAGGTCTTAGTCATTTTGTTCCCTGCGGATCTAGCTTAATGCCTGGCAGAGGATAAGTTCTCAACAAGTATTTCTTGATTAAATTAAAGAATGACTGAATCAAGGGAGACTGTTGGAGAGGGTGGAAAAAAGAAACGGAGGAGTCAACTCTCATGGAAGGTTGGGAAGGAGAAAGTTACAAGGTAAAGTAAAATGGTCAAATATTCAAGGGAGAAGATGGGAAGAGGCTGGGGCATTGGAGGTAGGGTAGGGTTGCCAGGCCAGTTGAAGAAGGATGAGGGGTGCGGTGGAGGTGACCGAGCAGAGGTGCCCCGGAGAAGTTTGTGAGGGGACTGCATGGAATTCAACCTGAGGGGAAGTTGGCTGGGGGAATATATGTGTGTATATTAGCCAAGGGAGGATTGAAGATGTCTGTAATGTCCAGTGGAGAAAGAGACTAAAGATTCAGTAGAGAGGGGATAGATGTTGCCGCAGATTTGGGAGAGGGCAGAAGGAGGTGGGACTGAGGACAGGAGAAGACCCAGTCCTGGGAAGAAGTAACCTTATAACTTCTCTGAGGTGGGGGGGAATCACTGGTCCTGGCTTGGATACACAGGTGTGGAGGGAGGGAGGGAGGACGCTACCTACCTACCTACTTATTTATCTTTATCATTTATCTTTCTATTTGCCTCCTCATCCATCCATCTGTTCATCCATCTATCCATCTTTCCACCTGTCTATCTATTGAATATTCCATTTTTCTTAGAACCCAGCCTAATTTTCCTCATCCTTCTGATGGCTTGTCCCCATTGATGCAGGGCGGGGGGTGGGGGGCAGACTGTGGCATTCTGAGGTGAAGCTAGGGAATAGAGAACTTTTTCAAGGTATGTGCAGCCCCCACGGCAAATGAGGGGTTTTGAATTACCCTACCCTGTACAATGATTTCTCTGGCCTGAAGATCACTTTGAGGTCAGATAGATACAGTGCCAGATAAAAAACAACAGCTTACTAATATTTAGAATGCTATACTTTTCACAGTACTTAAAATCCAAAATCTTCCAGCTAATTGCTAATTTCTACTTAGTTCTCTGCAGACTTGGCAAGATGATTGTAGGTAAATAATTCCTACCTTTCCCTATAATATCCAGCAAAAGAATTGAGAAATGCTTTCTTCTTCTTCTTTTTTTAAATTTTTTATTGTTCTGTTAATCATCATACATTACATCATTAGTTCTTGATGTAGTGTCCCATGATTCATTGTTTCTGCATAACACCCAGTGCTCCACGCAGAACGTGCCCTCCTTAATACCCATCACCAGGCTAACCCATCCCCCCACCCCCCTCCCCTCTAGAACCCTCAGTTTGTTTTTCAGAGTCCATCATCTCTCATGGTTCGTCTCCCCCTCTGACTTACTCCCCTTCATTCTTTCCCTCCTGCTATCTTCTTCTTTTTCTTTTTTCTTAACATATCTTGCATTATTTGTTTCAGAAGTACAGATCTGTGATTCAACAGTCTTGCACAATTCACAGCGCTCACCATGAGAAATGCTTTCTTCTTCTAATAATAATTACCACTTCTATTTATGAACAATGGAAGGGAACAAAATAGAGTAAATGGAAGAAATGAAAAAATAAATCCACCCTGCCTTGACACTCTGTCCAGTTAATGAACCCTACAGAGGAACCACATTAACACTGCCACCCTTTTTAATGATGGAATAACTCAATATGTGCACTCATTCGGGACATTTATAGATTATTAATTACCCACACACAGTATTCAAGCTATGAATGTAATTACCCAGAGACTCTCTTTCCTCCTTCGCCCAGTATCTTGACTTGTTTCCCGAATCCCCCTCGGGTGTGTGGAGCCCCAGACATACTCTGCGCTCCTTGGAATCATTTTGGCAGTCCACCCCAGTCTCTGCTTGGATTGACCTGGCGGATATCATGTGCTAGGTGCCTGCTTTGAAGTATTGATTCTCAGGGCAAAGGTGTTAGGATGATTATGACACCCCCAGTCACACTCATGTTCATAGAGGGGACATGGGAAGCAGATTACGGGGACTGATTTATTTCGGAGACTTAGGGGACATTCTTGTTGCCCTTGCCTCTGAATCTGTGCTTAAAGACAGTTTGAAAATAACGAGGGCTGTTAACTAGAGAAAGAGACATGCTGAGCAGATGGTCCATCAGAGGCCAGGAGCCTAAACTGATGGTAAACCCAGGTGGAGGTTTGGAAACAGAGGTTTCCTTGGGGAAATTATTTTGTGTTCCCAGATGTGCAATAGTTATTTCAGTAGCAATAAGGGTGACCTTAAAGAGGGGCCAATTTCTGATGTGACTCAAGCCTCAGGCTTGTGGAGATTTACAAAACAAGATTTTCACAGGGCTGATAGAATTTTTGCCCAATCCCAGTGGCCTGGCCTTGGATGCTTCTTGAGGAGCCCACTGAGATGGGTCATGGACTTTAGCTTCACTGGGGTGGAGGGAACACAGGGTCCCTCTCTCTCCCCCAGATATACTATTATTATTATTATACTATTATTATTTTTTCTGATTGTAACATAATATGTGCTGACTATAAAATGCTAAAACTTTTAGACATAAGTGAAATTGAAAGCAAAAGTCTCCTTAATTCAATACTGTAGACATAACCATTGTTAGAATTTGTTGTATACCTTTCTAGAAGTTTTCTATACATCTATAAGCACATGTGTCAGCACATATATGTCTTTTAGATAAATAAAATAATATCAAACCTACTTTCCTATAAAATTTTTTTAACATAAAATATTTCATGGATATCTTTTTTTGCAAATACATATAAATTTTCTTGTTCTTTTCCAGTGCTTAAGAGTATGTGGTTATATAGTTATACTACAATTTATTTAATTGGTCATTTAAATGTAATTAAAAATTTTTTATAAGTCATGCTGCAAAAAGAAATTGTGTACATTAGTTTTTGTCCATTTGTTTATTTCTTTTGGGTAGATTCTACAAGCTTAACAGCTAGTGTCAACAGGAATACTTACTGGTCTATATTGTCTCATTTGGTACCTCCCTAAAGTTGAACTGATTTATACTTCACCAGTGGAGTATTTATGCTTTCACCAACTTTGAATATTATAAGTCTCTTTAATCTTTGCTAATCTTAAGGTGGGACATGATAGATCATTGTTATTTTAATTTATGTTTCTTTGATTACTAAGCAGGGTGAATAACTTTTCATATGTTTTTTAGCAATTTGTGTTTCTTCTTTTGAAATTGCCCTGTTCATGAGTCTTCACTTATTTTGGAGGAAGGTGACAACACTTGTCTTGTTTTTAACTGATGAGGAAGAAGTCTTCAGAAAATAGAGATACTAACATTTTTACTGCTCTACATGATACGTATTTTCTTCACAAAATATATTTTATTGGTGCTTTTATTTATAATTGTTTTTTAAACTAAGAATGTAATAAAGGTTCACTCATTGTATTTAGCTGTTAGGTCCCTTTAGTTTCTTTTTAATAGAGAACAGTCACTCAAAATTTGTTTCCAGATAATATTCACTTTTTGAAAGACGGTTATTGATGTTTTATTAAAATGTTCTGTATCATGTTACATAAGTTTACTTCTATTCTTAGTTTACCAATGGATTTAACCTGAAATGAATATAGAATTTTATCAACTGCATTTATTAAAATGATAATTTGGTCTTTTATTTTAGTCTATTAATCTAATGAATGAGACTAATAGATTTTCTAATGTTGATCCATCCTTGAATTCCTGAAATAAATCCTAGTTAGAGATTCTATGTTGTTCTTTTAATGTGTTGTTCGTTCTATTTGTTAATAGTATTTTTAGGGGTGTGTGTGTGTGTGTGTGTGCATGTGTTTGTGTAGGTATGTATATATGTGCCTGTATATATATTTTCGTAAGTAAATTTGACTTATAGTTTACTTCTTTTTTCCATTATCTTGGTCATTTTTTTTTTTTAAGATTTTATTTATTTATTTGACAGAGAGAGACACAGTGAGAGAGGGAACACAGACAGGGAGAGTGGGAGAGGGAGAGGCAGGCTTCCCGCGGAGCAGGGAGGCCGATGTGGGACTCGATCCCAGGACCCTGGGATCATGACCTGAGCCGAAGGCAGACACTTAATGACTGAGCCACCCAGGTGTCCCTATCGTGGTCATTTTTGATATCAGAATTATATTAGCCTTGAGAAATGGGTTCTTTAAAGCTTTATAGAACTTTCTTAAGCCAACATTTGGAACTTTTTGGCAGAGTTGTATTTGCTAATTATTCCAATTTCTGTTCTTTTAAAAATAATTCAAGTAGTTTCTTAGAAAAATTGTTTATCTTTATTTGGCTTCCACATTATTGGTGTAAGGTTATAAGTAGTATTATTTTATTAAAAATAGTCTCTTCTCTATCTGTAGTTATATTTAATTTTTCATTGCTGGTGTCATATATGTGTTCTCAAACCTTTTTTCCTTTTACCAGACTTGTAAAACATCTTTTAAAACTGTCTTAGTTTTACTTGACCGTTCTAGTTGTTCTAAACTTTCTAATTCATTGGTTTCCTTTGTTTATTTTGTTGTTCTTTTTCTAGCTTCTGAGTCTAATGTTCCAAAAATATTTATTCTAGACATTTCTTGTTTTAGGAAAAAACTTATTTAAGGATATAATTTTCTCCTGAGTAAGGTTTGGCTACATCCCATAGAATTTTCCATGTAGTGTTTCAACATATGTTAGTTTCCAAGTAATTTATAAGTTAAGTTTTTATTTATTCCTTGACATGAGAGTTATTTAGGAGAGTGAGGTTTTAGATTTAATTACATTTTAATCAGTGAGTTGGTCCTATAAGAGTTCTTTTAGAAACTTATTGAGAAATTTTTTATGGCTTATTAAATGATATTTCTATATATTTTAAATGAATGTTCCATGGGCATTTGCAAGTAAAGTGACCTCTTCCCTTTTTAGAGAGATCATGATTTTCTATGAAGTAAGGCTTGTGATATGTATTATTTACATCTTTGTATATTTATTTTTTGTCATCTTGACATGACAAATTTTGGGAATGGTTTGTTAACCTTTCCCACTATACCTATGGGTTTGGCATTTTTTTTTCCTATTTCTAACACTTTTTTTACTTTTTGGAGAAAGTATAGTAAAAAGGTTAAGACCCCTGATGCTGGTTCATCTGCCTGGTTTGAATATCAGCCCCACCCTCATAAGCTGACAGACTTTGACAGGTTGCCTCAACTGTAAAATCACATCACCTGCTTTATTGGGCTCCTGGGAAGATTATATAAATTACTGTGTATAAAGAGCTTAGAACTGTGTCTGACGTATTGTGAGAGCTCTGTTACTCTTTAATGTATCTGCCGCCATGATTATTGAGAGTGAAAAGTTTCACAGTTGCTATATATTTTGATGTATCTATTAGTTATTGATATAAAACAGCTTTCTTTGTCCCATATAGAGCTTTTTGCCTTGAATTCTGTATGAGCTAATGTTAATATTACTGTAGTGCTTTCTTTTTGTTTGTATTTGTCTGGTCTGTCTTTGGGCATCTGCATATTTTCAACCTTTCTATTACTTTGTAGCATTATTCGTGTTTGATGTATCTCTTGTAAACAGCATACAGTTGGAGCTTTCTTTAATTTCTTTAATTTTTAAAGATTTTCAGTTTGAAAGTTGTTATCTTTTAATAATGGAACTTAACCTATTAACAGTTGTTGGGATTATGGATATTACTGGTATTCCAGTCACCTTTATGTTTATTGTTGGGTGTGCTTCTAGATTTCTTGTCAAGTTTGGATTGTTGTCCTGGGGGCCTTCTGGCGCTGGTAGCTAAGTTTAGATCTTTCTAGGCTGGTGTGGCTAGAAAAATGTGTGCTTCTCCTGCCTCAAAGCAGGAAAAACCAGAAGGTAGTCAGGGGACATAGCATCTGTGGTCACACTCCTTTTGGTATGGTATTTCAGATGATGTGAGGTTTCTTATAGGTGTCATTTAGTGAGTATGTCATAGAAGCCGGGTACTTTTATAGCTATGGCAATATATCTCTGTCTCTGTCTCTTATCTCTGTCTCTATCTCTTCACTTAACTCTCACTACCACCCCATGATGCATCATTTTATTTATAGAGAGGGAGACTAATTAAAGAAAATAGGGAGTGTTACTGAGGAGTTAAGGAATAAATGATTTATAATGTGTAAACTTAATCCCTTTCTCACTATCCATGCAAGGGATATGGAGAGGCTAACACTTGGGTCTTGGATTGGCTTTCATTGAGTTTCCAACCAAACAGGCTGCCAGTGCTGCGGCCGATGGCGGGGCTTCTTATTCCGCTTCACCCATTTTTCATACTAGTTTAAGTTTCTACTCTACATTGATTGTTCTGGGCTGGATAATCCAGAGACTAGTCATTTTTTTTTCCCTGCTAGAGGAAAGAAAAGTGCTAGGTGCCACATCCTGTTTGTCTTTTTTCAGGAACTGGGTCTGATGTTGGTGGGATCTGTGCTTGCTGGTCTCACAGGATCCTGGAAAAGAGAAGGCTCATGTTTTATCCATCCTTTATCTTCAGTGTCCACAAGAATGCCTGGTCCATAGTAGGTGCTGTTTCCTAAAATGACCTGAGAAGACGGAAAGTTATTTGACATTAACATTTGAATTACGAGGTTTTCAAAGAAAGGACCATAGGATACAAATGTGTTCTCTTCAAATTATGCCTTTTATAACTTCTACACTACTGGGTATAATGCAATAAGAATACAGTGTGTTTATAAGTCTTTCAAGAGCTTACTCTGGACAAAAGCAGTACATGCTTTCAGTAGGAAAAGGTCTGAGTTACCCCTGGAGGGTGGAATGACATTGACATATGAATGACTGTTTGCATTGGTGATGCAAGTGAGGACATCCAACTAATAAAAGTGCTCCTGAGCCAGCTGCTGGGGAGACATATAGCCCTGATCTCAAAGGGATTCCAGAGTTGAAAAAAAAAAAAGAAAGGCTACCCAAACGAAAACTCCCAGCTTACATCAGGGAAATACTGCTGTAGAGCTTTAATGAGATCCCTGGGTGAATCGGTTTTTTATACGGGCCTGTTTGACTTCCAAAGATATCTGGCTAGACCTTGATTGATTGTCAGGCTTTTTAAGTAGCATTGATTTTTACTGCTGCAACACTGAGATGATGAGGTCATTGTATTTTGCCACGTTATTGAAGTTCTTGTTAAAGCGACCTGGAGGTTATAAGCGCATCTAGCCACTGGCTCCTTGCTTGTGCTAAATTCGAGAGATGGGAAAGTTGAGGTAAGTAAAATGATAAAGGCAAAAAGATTCTCCTCTCGGATGAGGAGGGTATTTCAGAGTTTTATGAATTATAATAATACTTGGTAGCTATTAATCATAGATGATCATTTCTTTTCATTATTAGCTCTCATTTATCGAGTATGTAAGTACATAGGCCCAGGGACTGTCATAAGCATGAGCCTTTTATCCTGACTGCGCTTCCATGAGGTAGGTGTTTTTATGTCCACTGTGTAGACGGGGAAGCTGAGAGTCAGACAGGTAGGGTTGGTTTCTCCGGGTGAACTAGTCAATAGAAGAGTCAGGTTTTAGATAAGTTGTGTCTCACTCCAAAGCCCATGATTTTAAGTGCTGCTTTTCTATATGAAGGGCGTGTGAGTAGTTAGAAATTCCCTTTGGGTAAGATCAGAGAGCAGAAGTTGAGGCTGCTGCCTAAGCGATGACCCCTCTCTCCCGTGTGGACCGAGATCCTGGGAAAAATGAAAATCACCCAGTGCCTTAGGACACACCAGCCTGACTTTCCCCTCTTGCACCAGGCGACCACCTGAACTCCCTTCTGCTTGAGGAAGGCCATGGCTCTGAAGGGGCATACGAGGGCTTTGCACATTTTGGGATTCCTCCAGCTATCATATATTGATCAGTGGCTGCCAGGAGCTTTAATCCGATTAGAGTCTGTAAAACTGGCTTCCATCTCTGGCGCCTGACTCAGGTTTCAGAGCGAGGGGAAAAAGTATGACATCACCCCTGCTTACATCTGTGCTGGGTGGCAAATGAAATTACATGATGGATTTGAGGACCATTAAAGTCAATGTTGATCCTTATTATTATTAAGAGTACTTTCAAATTTATTGCACCATGGGGCAGGCTCAAAAGCATCATTTTTCATAGGTGTGTTCATTGCTCTGGATTTCAGCGTACAACTCCGTGGGATGTGGAGAATGCTAGCAGCACAGAGAATCAATTCTGAAATCTGCAGGATGAAAGTGCATGTAGCTTTTTTGCTGGAGGGAGAAGGTTCTGGGATTTTTCCATAATGAGGCATCTCCATGACCTCGGATTGAAAAAGCCTAAAATGAGACAAGACATGTTTGTCAAAGAAATAAGAAGTACCACTGTTGCTATTAGCATAAGCACTAGTATTTTTTTAAAAAAGTTTAAATGGTTAATGTGCAAAAAGAGTGCTCAGTTTAGGTTGCCAACAATTTACTGAACATAGATACTGAGCTAGCCGCAGAGATCCACCATACTAAGGGGAAAGACATGTCTGTTTCATTCATTGGTATATCTCCAGGGCCCAGCTAAATGTCAGACATGGAGAAATTATTCTCTCTTCAAAACAAACCAACTACATATATTGTATAACATACAGATCTTAACTGTGCAACTCACTGAATTTATACACATACACATGGCCACACTCAGCTGTGGACATGACCCAAATTAAGATATAGAACATTTCCCATAGGCTAGACGGCTCTCTTTTGCCCTCTCTTGTTCTCCCAACTGAGATAACCACTATTTTGACTTCTATATCCACACATTAGTTTTGTCTGTAACTAACAGACCTTATATAAGTTCATTTAAGTTGAATCTTCCTATCAATGGAATCATACACTATGTTATCTTTTCGTCTGGCTGCTTTTGCTTATCTCTGTGGCTGTGAGATTCATCCATGTTGCTGCAGGTAAGAGTATGTAAAACTAGTTTGTTCTTTTTTTATTGCGGTGCAGTACTCCATTGCATAACTATTTCACCATTTATTTATTCCTCTATGATGGTTGTTTGAATTGTTTCTAATTTTTTGCTATTATAAACAAAGCCAATGTGAACATTCTTGTACATGTCTTTTGATTGACTTTTAGGCATATACGTAGAACTGGAACTGCTGGGTCATTTAAAATATTTTTGAGTTGTTGAAGGGAGCCATGGTCACTTATCCCATGTGTTCTGAGTGAAAAATAATTCAGTAATAGCAAAGAATTAAATTAGAATATATACAAACCACTCATTATTTACTTAATATAATGACAATATGAACTTTAACGTGGTTTTAGGTATAAAACGATGCCCAAAAAGTTGGTAATCTAGTAATTTTATTACATCAAACTCAATATTATATTGCAGGTTATATAGTATAAATTCATAGTTAGCATATTAGTTCATTAAAAAAATTGTTGAGAGCTCATTGTATGCTAAGCATGTTCTAGGTATTGAGGCTGTAGTCGAGAACTCATAGATAAGGAGAGGCTTCTGCCCTTAGGAAGTTTTAAGTTCCAGTGGAGAAGATAGATAATAGATACTAAACCAATAAATATGAGCTATCAAACATCACCAGTGAAACATACAATGTGAACAAATTTTGGAGAGGATTACCAATAACATCTGCATTAGCAACACATTTATGGATGATTTGTATTTGAACTGTATTTATATATATATATATATATATATTATATGTGTGTGTGTATATATATATCTATCTATATATAACCATTTATAAATGGTTATTGGAAAACTAG
This sequence comes from Callorhinus ursinus, assembly GCF_003265705.2. Lineage (NCBI taxonomy): Eukaryota > Metazoa > Chordata > Mammalia > Carnivora > Otariidae > Callorhinus > Callorhinus ursinus. Next base: position 8,474,138 of record NW_027397085.1, read on the forward strand.
AGGCCACAAGTCCTATTCATGTGCCTAGGAATAATATAATAATAGCTAATTATATGGTCTAAGTACTTTACATGGATTACCTCATTTAATCTTCTCAGTTCACAATGATGTAGGTACTATTCTACATTTTAATGGTGAGGAAACTGAGCCAAAAGGTTGCACAGCTTACACAAAGTGACACAGCTAGTGTGTGGTGATATTGAGACAAAAACCAGGCAACTGACTCGAGAGCCCATACTCTCAGTGCCTACTCTACCCTATCCTTGTCCTCCGCGTGGACAAATACGCATGACTATACACTGTAAGGTTATCCAGTGACGTGTAATAAACTACACTGATAAAGATATTACACTAATGGTAATTTAGAAGGTAAAAGCAAAACTCGAATAGCAGTGATTGAAAACCATGACCGATTGAAGATCTCATCACTGATAGATTATTCACAAATTGTCTTTCCTGAAGACTCCTGAAATTCTGTCTCGTAGGCTCATGCCCAATACAAGTTTTGCAGTATTTCCAAGAGAGTAGCTGCCAGGCTTAACAGAATACTGCATTAAAGATTCAGTAAACTCTATTCATACATTCAACTTAGAAACTACTGCTAATTCACTTCGGAGGTTATTAGGAAGTAACATTAGGTTGTAGGTAAAAGTAAAAGCTAATGGGAAGTGTGTCATTTGCTCTCAGTCTGAAAGAAAGACTTGCATTTCTGGGTCTGTTGATGGCAATTGGAAGGGATCTCTAGGGGACCAAGGTCTACTCTGAGAATCACTGACCAAAGCGAAAGTACACAAAGAACATTTCTACGCAACATGCTGAGTGCTATGGCTAGCGGTGTGTGTTAGGCTTCAGTGGGGCCTAATAAATAGCTCCCCTGTTTCCCTCTAGAGTTCTGAAGCAATTAAGAGATAATCAAGAAATAAGATAGAGATAAAAATATCACTGTTGTTACCAATTAAACTGATAGTGGGGAACTCTGGAATGGGACAGATTTATGCCCCCGGACCCAGGTGGCACCGGATAGACAGGTCTTTCCAGTAGTGACAGTGTGGCCCATACGGTGCCAGGAAAGCTGGAGGAATTACCTGTTCTTTGTGGGCAGTGTGTGTCCCGCTCCCACTCCAAGCTGCTCCATCTCCCACGGGAGGAGGAAGTGGGAGTATAGAGAAGCCCACGCTGTCATTATAGCAGAACTCCCTTACATGGAAGGAAGCATCGGACTTGGGGAAGAAGCTCTACCTGTCCCCATAAAATCATTTGGTATATATACTACGGGGGTACCAAGAAAGGGTGCACCTAACCAGGAATAGGAGAAGGCACTCTCGGGAAGATAACTTGGGCTGAGTCTTGTAGGAAAACCAGGAACTAGCAAGGTGGAGGTTGGAAGGGATGATGCTTTAGATCAAGCTTCAGCCTGCAGACCAAATCTGGTCCGTTGCCTGTTTTTCGAAATAAGGATTTACTGAAACACAGCCACACCCATTCATTTGCGTGTTGCCTATGCATTTGTGCTATAATGGCACAGTCACGCAAGGACAGAGACCATACGGCCCCCAAAGCCTAAAATATTTACTACTGGGCCCTTTACAGAGAAAGCTCGCCAACCTCTGCTTTAGGCAGTGGGGAATGGTCGGGGCAAATGAAGGAGGATGGTCATGTGCTGGGGACATGGCGCTGGGCACTGTGAGTGGTTTGGTGACCTTGGGACATGAAGAGGAGGAGTGTGGAGGAGTGGGAGGACGGAGTCAAGTGGTGAACGATACTCGATACGCCCATGTTCCGCAGGGCAGTGTCGTAGCCGACCCTGCGAAGAAGGCTGGAAGAAGTGATTACACAGATGGATCCCTGGTTCTCTAGAACTTTACAGACTCTAGAGAGAGCAGTGATGCAGGCAGTCAGGTTAGCCGTGTCAGTTATATGCAGAAAAATGGGCAAGTATTTAACAAATAGAGACTTTAAATTCATAAAGAATTTGCATTCTATACGCCAAAAGACACGTTAGAAGGAGCTGTGACAGTAACATGTTTAGAAAGGGTGAAATCAGTCATTTCTTTTTGAGCGGTTTGGGGGAGGGCTCAGAGAAGAGGCAAGCTAGACACAGGGAATAGGAAGACTGGGTTAGGAGGGGGGCGAAGTATCCTGTCCAGGAATGCAATTTAGGGTCAGAATGGAAGACCGATTGAAGCCAATCTGAGTGTCTTTGCCTGGGAGAATGAGTTGGGATGTGGAACTAGGAGTGGAGCTTTGCATAGAGAGGGGTCCAGATCTTGGGGTCCAATCTTTTCTTTTTGAAATAAGATGTTCTCCACCTCCAGTTGTTAGGGTTAAGAAATTATTAGTGTATGAGCATGCCTCTCTGTCCCTACTTTTTCTCCTCCCACACAGGATTATTTTTACTTTTTGGCTTCTGGGATTTGAGTTATGCTGCTTAGGATAATAGAAAAATGCTGAATTAGAAGGAATAGGAGGTCAGAGTTGAGAAGAAGTAAAAGTACTTGGGGAGGGCAGAGTGACCGGAGAATGTATCTGGGCAGGTAGGGGAAGAACGGGGAAAGATCATAGACAGTTTCTTGGGCAGGGCTTGAGGACAAGAAGATTTGGGGAGTTTAGAGAAACAAGGAAAGAGTCCCTGGGGCTGCTCTGAGCAGCTGTAGAAGGTAAATAAAACAGTGGGGATGATGTATTGAAGGTGTGCTATCAATTCTAAAATGGGTTCCATCTGATGTTTTTCAACGGGCTCCATAAAGATTAAGACTGTTGCCGCTTAATTCTTGGCTGCCAAACAGTTGTTTAAATATGTCACTGTGCAGACACTAGACCAAATAAGATTAATTCTTCTTCCTAAATAATTCTTTAAAAAATTTTTAGTTTCATTCATACAGATTGATCAAAGTATAATTGACATACAAAAAACTCACATAAAGTGGTCAATTTTGTGTTTTGACCTGTATATACCTGCGAAGCCATCACCATAACCAAGATGGTGAACATATCATCCCTCTCAAAAGTTTTCTCACATCCTTTTGTAATTCTTTCTATTCCACTGTCTGCCGGCAACCACTCATCTGCCTTCTGTCATATAGATTAGTTAGCATTTTCTAGAATTTTATGTAAATGGAATCATACAGTATCTACTCTCTTTTTGGGGGAGAAAAGTTCTGGCTCCTTTCACTCAGATTAATTATTTTGTTTTTGTTTTTAAAGATTTTTATTTATTTATTTGAGAGAGAGAATGAGAGAGAGAGAGAGCACGCACATGAGGGGGGGAGGGGCAGAGGGAAAAGCAGACTCCCTGCTGAGCAGGGAGCCCGATGCAGGACTCGATCCTGGGACTCCAGGATCATGACCTGAGCTGAAGGCAGTTGCTTAACCAACTGAGCCACCCAGGCATCCCCAGATTAATTATTTTGTAATGTATTCTTGTTTTTGCATGTACTAATGTTCATTCTTTTTTACTGCGGAGTGGTACTCCATTTATATGGCTATCCCACAGAGTGTTTACTTACCTGCTGATGGATATTTGAGTGGTTTCCAGTTTTTGGCTATTGCAATGAAGCTGCTATAAACATTTGTGTTCGTGTCTTTGCATGGACATGCTTTTAGTTCTATTGGACAAATACTTGGAAATGTAATGGCTAGATCACACAGTAGGTATATGTTTACTTAAGAAACTGCTAAAATGTTTTCCAAAGCAATTGTACCATTTTCCATTCCCACCAGAAGTGTATGAATAGTCCAGTTTCCCCACATCCTCATTACCACCTGATATGCTCAGTCTTTTTAATTTTAGCTATTTAAATAAGTATGTAGTAGCATCTCATTATGGTTTAATTTTTCATTTCCTTAATGATTAATGATGTTGAACATCTTTTCAGGTGCTTATTTGCCATCCGTATCTCTTTGGTGAAGGATTTGCTCAAATCTTTTGACCATTTTATACTGAGTTGTTTTAATTCCTATTGATTTTAAGAGTTATTTATATATTCTTTATATTAGATATTTATACAAGTTCTTTATCAGGTATTCAATTTATAAATATTTTCTTTCAGTCTATGGCCTGTCTTTTAATTACCCTAAGAGTGTATTTCAAAGAGCAGATGTCTTTAATTTTGAGGAAGTTCCATTTATCGATTTTCTTTTTCTTCTGTGGATTGTGCTTTTGGTGTTATGTCTAAGGAATATCTAACCCAAGACCACAAAGATTTTATCATACGTTTTCTTCTAGAAGTTTTATAGTTTTAGGTTTAGTTTCATATTGTTTTAGGTCTACGAACCATTCTGAGTTAACTATTGTGTAAGTGTGAAGCATGGATTAAAGTTCTACCCCTTCTTCTCCTTCTCCTCCTCCTTCTTTGCATATTGCAATACAATTATTTCAGCACCATTTGTTGCAAAGATTATTCTTTTTCCTCTGTGTTACCTTTTCACCTTTTTCAGAAATCCATATATCTATATGTCTGTTCCTGGAATCTTTATTCTGTTCCATTGATCTGTTTGTCTACTTTTACACCAATATCCTAGCCTCTTGATTATTGTGGCTTTATAAGAAGTTTTGAGATGAGGTGTGGTTAGTCCTCCAAATTCAGGTTTCTTTTTGGGTCACGGTTCTTTTGGTTCTTCTGTCCTTAGCATTTTCGTCTGAATTTTAAAATCAGTTGGCTATTTTTTTTGGTTTTCGATTGGAGGTGCATTGACTCTCTAGATCAATTAGGAGAGAATTAGCATCTTAACAATATTGAGTCTTCCAACTCATGAATATGATTTTAATTAGGTCTTTTGAAATTGGTCTCAGCAATGTTCTGTTAATTTATCACATTACATTTAGGAGCTTTTTTTTTTATCTGAGTAACTTTTAATGAGCAAAATGAACAGGCACATGTCTATAGGTGAAAGATAAGCTACAGAATTGATCTGAAGTTGGCTTTTTAAAAAGATTTTATTTTTAAGTAATCTTTACACTTAACAGGGGGCTTGAAATTACATCCCTTGAGATCAAGAGTCACATGCTCTCCCAACTGAGCCAGTCAGGTGCCCCTGAAGTTGGCTTTTTAGGATGGTTATGGATGTTCTCCATGTGCTCTGGGAAAGGCTCTGTGGTGCTTCTTCCAAAACATATGGTCTTTTGTAGAGAATGGGCCGGAGTAAAATCATAATGAGTGATTACTCCCAGACAGGGGTCAGGGGAAGTACATTCAAGGTACTCTGTTGTAGGTAAGAATAATGAGGATTTGAATAGACAAGAAAAGTATGTCCAAAGCCATTCCTCACATACCAGATGGAGGTAGGTCTGCAGGAGATGGCATGCCACCCTTGCAAATGGTCATAGGAATGAGTGAGGGAAAAGACTTCTACATGACAGCAGTGTTTCTTGTCTCCTATGATGAGAACATTTTTTTGAACCAACCCTGAGGGAAAGGGCTGAAGTGGGAAGAGTGTTGGCTATTTCTACGTGATAGCAAATATCTGGATGATAGCTGGATATTTTAGCATTTGGAAGTTTATTTCCATTCCTGCATTACTGCTCTCAGGTGGATTAGATAAATGGTGGAGGTGAATTTGTCTGGTTTTAGGTGATTCTTTCTTTCTTTTTTTTATAGATTTTTATTTATTTATTTGAGAGAGAGAGTGAGAGAGAGAGCCCAAGAGGGGGTAGGGTCAGAGGGAGAAGCAGACTCCCCGCTGAGCAGGGAGCCCGATGTGGGACTCGATTCCGGGACTCCGGGATCATGACTTGAGCCGAAGGCAGTCGCTTAACCAACTGAGCCACCCAGACACCCTAAGTGCTTATTTCATGTCACAGGCACAATTGCTGTAAAATAAAAAACAGCTTGTAGATTGGTTCTGGCAAAAGGAGGATTGAAACGAGTCAAATAGAACTCGAGTGTATTTTTTTTGTGGGAGTTTGACGATATTGTCTGCAGTGAGAAGTAACTCTGGCATGGGAAAGGAGATGTACAGATAAGACCTACATCAAGTTGATCTGGGCACTCAGTTTTAAATAAGACTTGGTGGGACTCACCAAATGATTGTTGTTCTATATCTGTTCTCTAGAGTCCCTTTGTGCCAAGGGGATTCTTTGGGGATACTGTAAGGGCAAAGAGGATGGGTAAGCCAAGTGGGCAGAGATGTAGACTCTCCATCTTCCTCCATCCTACCCCTAACTTCCCCATTCAACCAAAGAACATTCTCCTCCTTTTAGAAAAAAAAGTCTGCAGGGCACCTGGGTGGCTCAGTTGGTTAAGTGACTGCCTTTGGCTCAGGTCATGATCCTGGAGTCCTGGGATCGAGTCCTGCATCGGGTTCCCTGCTCAGCAGGGAGTCTGCTTCTCCCTCTGACCCTCCCCCATCTCATGCTCTCTCTCTGTCTCATTTTTTCTCTCTCAAATAAATTAAAAAAAGAAAGAAAAAAAGTCTGTATTATGTATTAAGATTCCACATCAAAAGTTGTTTTCTAAAGGTGTGTGTGTATGTGTGTGTGTGTGTGTGTGTGTGTGTGTGTGTCTGAAAACCACTGGAGTAGACTAGATCAGTGACAGTGATCAACGATGAATGCCTTCCTCAGAAATAAGGAGAAAAATGCCACAGAAAACGTGTGCTCTTTTTTTAAAAAAATATTTTATTTATTTGTTTGACAGAGAGATAGAACCAGAGAGATCCTGAGGCAGGACTCCATCCCAGGACCCTGGGATCATGACTTGAGCCAAAGGCGGACACGTAACGGACTGAGTCACCCAGGCGCCCCAAAACGTGTGCTCTTTGCCAAAATTGAAGGGAGTCACTCCCTTCCTCGTAGGAGGTTCTGCTAAAGTGATAAGTTATTGATAGCTCAATGTTAGGGTTGCCATATATTGCATGGGACATACTTATGCTAAAAATTATTCCCTGTTTACCTGAAATGTAAATTTAATTGAATACCCTGTATTTTTATTTTCTAAATCTGGCAGTCGTAATCGTGCATACTTCATCACAAAGTAGTGAATGGATCCAATGTAATAATTTTCTTAAAGACTTACCAAAAAATTCTCACATCTTGGCTACATACATCACAATACATTAATCCTTTGACCTGCCATGCACAGCTTTCCCGGCAGCCAGAAGTTTTTCCTTGCTGGAATATGGATAAGGGAACAGGTGTCGTCAGTGTTTTTAGGACAGAAGGGCCTTACTCTCCCCCAGGACATTGAAGACAAATTCATCCAAATTCTGCTATTGAACTGATTTTTCCATTTTTTTGGTTTTTGTTCTTAAGTATCTTTCCGTCTTTGAAATTTCAAGTTGCAATTTTTAATCAGAATATTGAAGGTGTCTTGTAGTATTTAATCAATATCATATGCTTTTTCCTCAATGAGATAACTTTAAAAATTATTTCTGTTGTCTTTGTCACTTTTTCTTTGCAAACCTCAGTTCATTTTGCATGTTATCTTGCCAAGAACTTGGTTAATGCTGCTAAAAACAGTTTGCTCTGCTTCTGTATCCTTGCCTTCTCTTAAATGGCCATTAGAGAGAGATCTGAGCTTATCAGAGAACCCCCTGGATAGCTGCACTGGCATCTTAGATGTCTTTTGCTTGTCTTTCTCATTTAAATATCATTACAATAAATACCATTATGAGAAAGCTTTGTAGACAATAAAATTAAATCCATGTTTTGGATGCTTCATTATATGAATGGTTAATAGCTACTTTTCAGTATGCAGTAAGTACTGTATGTTTATTATCATATTCAATTCTCATAACCCTATCAGATAGATGTTATATCTTTATTTTCTAGAAGTGGAGATTAAGACACAGAGAAACAAAGCAACTTGCCCAAGGTCACACAGCTGGAAATTTGTAGAGCTAGGATATGGGCCTGTATCTCTGTCTAATTTCAAAGTGATTACTTATGGTTGTATTATACTCTGCATACTGGGCTTTGTTGTTGTGGCTTTAGTCAATTATGTGCAATAATAATTTGATAGCGTGACTGTCCAGATTACAGTCACTCAAATAATAAGAGAAATTGATTGTGTGCTTCCTGCTTTGTGAATGAGAAAAGTTAGCTGAGCTCTTCCTAGTAGGTTTGTTCTTCCGGTAGAAGTGGTTTTTCTTCAGTAATTCATATTCTTTGCTTAGAAGAACTAGCCGTCTAATTGGGTGCCATCACCCATATTCCAAATAATTAATTACAAAAAACCACATACGACAAAAGCCCAGCAATCTAATGAGTGAACAGGGGGTATATATGTGTTTTTGCATTCCTGACATTTCTTTCCCCTGCTGGGTTTAATTCCCTTTGCTTGTGGATTTGTTAAGCGCAAGCTGGATGTTGGCATTCTTTCTTCTCCCGATCCCTCAACCTGGAACCTGGTTTCTAGCAATGTGTTAATTTTAGCACCAATTTAGTTAGTTAAAATAATTGGCAAGTTCCTTGAGTTCATCACAATGGGAGTGTACCTATTTTTAACTGTCTAAAACTTAATGTGGTGGTGCTATTTTTACTCAGAAAATAATTCTTCCTAAGTTATTTCTGAATTTTTTCTCCATAAAGGAGATCCATTTAACCATTTCTGATTCATAGTGAAGAGGAGGTCTCTGAGAAATGAAATAATCTGTAAGGGCTTTCCCAGAAAGGCTTCAACTGAGTGTCAGGGCCTGCTGCAGTCATTCTGTCCTTGGCAACAAAAATGGTTCAACCTGTAACATCTGTAGCTCTCAGCCCTGCATTCCACTTTAGCCAGTTGTTGCCCTTTATAGCATGAAGGGCATAATCATCACTACTTGGCACATGAGCAGACTCTGTCCCTCTTCAGGATGCGCCCCTCATGAGAAAGTTTGCTCAACTGCTGACTTGGTTTGCCTCTACCTCTCTCCTTTTACACACTCCACGCTGGGACGGCCTAGTGAGTGATGTCTAGGAAAGACCCACGAGGTGTCCCACCTCTCCTACTCAACCACCACGCAGTGACAGGGCTCCTTGTTCTCTGGGGTGCTTTCTTTGACCCCTTCACCATTCTTCTTGCTGGAGTGGCTTCTTTAAAAGGCCTCTGGTTGCTGAGGTTGGTGAACAGGCTGCTGCTTCCCTAAGCAGGAAGGAGAGGCTCATTGACATTCTACCAGTGAATTGTCCTTCAGTTGTTGTTGAAGGAGAGTAAGAGACACTATCTGTGGAGAGTCTAAGTGAAAGTGCAAATGTGATGTTTAGAAAGGGCAACGCAAGTTTGAACTTGGACTCAGTCCTGGGTACTCTTCTCTGTCTGCTCTACCATCTTGTCCTATGACTCAAAATGCCACCTCTGTGCAGATGACCCCATTCTCTTCTGAACTCCACACCTCTGCGTCCAGCTGCCTGCAGGACATCCCACTTCTGTTTGTTAGAGGCACATCTCTACTGGCATTTCAAAAAGACTCTTGACTTTTCTCTCCAGAGCTGTTCTTCTCTCATTCTTCTTTCTTGGTAAATGTCTACTTCAGCTTCCAGTTACTTAGGCCAGAAACCTGGGCCTCAACTGTAGGTTCCTTCTTTTTCTCACATTTCACATCCAGTCAATCCTCAAATCCTGTCAGCGGTACTGTCACAATATGTTCAGGATCTGACTGACCACTTTTCATTGCCTCATGTCTATCACGCTAGTCCAAACTGCCCCCCTCTCTTTCCTAGAAGATTCTACTAGCTCCCTCCTTGCTTCTCCCCTTGCTCCGCCAAGTCTCTTCTCCACATACTAGCTGTACTGATAGTTTAAAAACATAGATTATAGTCCTCTTCTGTTGAAGCCCTTCAGTAATTTTCCATCTTAAAATACTACATGAAGTGCTTCCCAACCCCCAAATCTGTCGTCTCATTGCCAGCCTCTTGACCCTTGTTCCCCATCCAGGGCACTCACAACAGCCTTCTCCCCTGGAATGTGCCAAGGACACGCTGCTCTGCTTCCTGCATCTGCTTGGAACACTTGCTGTAGGGACCCACGTGGCTCCTTCTTCCCTTTACGTCTCTGCTCAAACATTATCTTATAAGAAAGTCTTCCCTGACCTAGAGAAGATGCTCCCCTCGTCTACTACAGGGTTTTACATTTGTTTGTTTGTTTTGTTTACTCTGTATCCCCATTACCTGCCACAAGGTAGACACCCAGTAAATATCTGCATTTGTTAAGTACAAATAACTTTATTAGTTCCCAGGCAAGACAAGAGTTTTGTTGTTTTTCCTTGAGTGTCTTTGATTTACTTTGGGGTTCCAATACCACCTTGATTAGTATCTTGTGTGATCATGGGAAGATCACATATTCTGATTTCTTCGTTTGCAAAATTCCTGGTTGGGCTATGTGGGGTGTAAGGCGAGTTTAGCTACATTTAGTTGGTTTTGTACACGTGTGCTCTCTCTCAAGATGCAGCAATAGCGTATTGGGATTGGGGTTTCTTCTGTGGTCCTATACCTGTGTCTGAAATGATGGCAACAGCCCGTTCTTCCACGATTTCTATTCGCTTTCTAAGTCTGTTCTCCTTTTCGCCATGACGCAGATTATGCACTGGTGTTGTTATGACACAGAGCGTACAGGAGTTGTGAGACTTGCCAGACACCAGTTAATAGTAACAGATCACCAAAGTGTACATATAATTTACATCCAAAAGTCAGAGGGGCCTCAAGATATTCTGTAAAATAATCTGACCTCGCTCATCTATATTCTGCTATGCTTTCTCAAGTGGTAGAGAAATGGCAGAGCATGGTGGGAATTATGTGTAATCCAGTGAATGCCTTTGGGGAATGTCTTGTATGTGAATGTCACTGATTTTTTGTAGTGGAAAAACAAGTTTCAGAACCCCTGGAGTTGCAGTGCTTGTGATATAGAGGTAAGAGAGGTCTCTGCTTTCACAGATTTTATGGTCTAGATGAAAAAACAGGACATATTTGTACTGTAAAAATGTGCATAAGAAAGCGAGTTAGTATGTATATGTGCCAGATGTGTGGTGCAGTGTGTTTTAGGGCTTTAGGGTGGCATCCTCTGGGCCAGACTGTTTGTGGGGATTGGTTCATAAGAGAGGGTAGATTTGAACTATGTCATGAGGAGTCTTCTCCCCTCAAGGAGCAGCTCTACAAGATGCTCTCCCTCCCCACTTCCCGTAGCCGATGGTGATAACAGCTTGGTTCCTGTACTATTCCTTGTGGTCCTGCTTCATTCACACCGTCATAAATAAACTCTCTGCATTATTCTAGTTCAGGTGGGTCATCTCTTTCCTGGTGAGATCCTGACTGATACAGTCAGATAACAAATTTTCCTTTTAATGGGAACAGATGAGACCTTCAGATTATGGCTGTTTTCTTCAGCGATATGCAGCCTTACAGAAAGATAAGCTCGCTATCTGCACCAAAGGAGGAGGAGTACTATTTCTAAATCCCTAACCTGCTGCTTCAAGTCTCTGGACTTAGGCACCCTGTTTGTCCTTGTTGATGCAGGTGCTACCTTGGATGAATTACGGAGGAATTTGTCCTTGGTATCCTGAGTAAGTAGGTCGACCATATAATTTATTTTCCAAAGTGGAACACTTTTGAGAGTACAAGGGTGTGCTCTAAATAACTACTCAGGGACAATAGTTGTAAACCAGGATTGTTGGAGGCAAACATGACTGAATCGTCATTCTACAGATAAAGGGTTGTTGTAATCGGCTTTCCTTAATCTGAAGTCACAATTCTGCTCCAGAGAAAATAAAGAGCACCCCTTCTGCTTGCTAGAGTGGCCTTCTGGTCATCTTCAGGGGCCCTATTCTGGCCTGCAGGGAAGAGCCATTTGTTGTTCATCCCGGTTGTTGAGCGAAGAGGCCAGCTCGGGAACTCAGGACCATTTGGATGATGGAAGATTCACACTGCTGGGCAGAGGCCAGGTGGCAGTATGGGTAATATCTGAGCTCTTCCTAGCATTGCTTCTGATAGGGAATTAAGGTCATGTGACACTTTTTGAGAGGTCTGTCTCTCAGTGTCTTCAAATTCTATGTCATTGTGATCAAAAGAATTGAAGCATGGTCTGGCAGGCAAGAAAATGATTCTAAGTCTGGCAGACCCACAGTAGATGAGAAGGATGCAGATCCTCAGCGAGAAGGGCAAGAGCACTTCAATTGGGACTAGGCTTGTAAGCAAAGGCTAACCACCAGGGTGCTAGCTGCAGCACAAAGCGGATTACAGACCTGAACCACATCCCCAATGCACCCGTGGGTTTTCAGGGCAAGGCTTATTTACAGGGACACATTTTCTTCATAAACCTTTCATCAACTAAAACTGTGAAGAGATGCTTCAAAGCATCAGACTTCCCCAGTAGCCTGGTGTGTGCGTAGAAGCTGATGCTCCTCATTTGGCTTTGTGCTCTTAGCTCGGATGCAGTATTTGGGATTATCTAGCCAATTACCACACTTGTTCTCTGTCTGCCTCTCAAGGGATTTCCCGTTAGACTCTCTAATAGAAACATTTTGTTTTCCCTAGAAGAGCAGTTTGGTCACCCTTTGGGTAACCATCTCTTGCAATCTGTGCCAGAGTTTGTGTTTACTTCCACAGCGTGAACATACCCTTTTCTTCTCATTGTCTCAGTACTTGGTGTTCTTGCTGGTAATATATGGAGAGCACCTTGCATCATGCTTTCCAGTCTGGTGATCATTGTTTCTGTTTTTTGAAAAACAGAGGTGTTTCTTACAGTGGATAATTCTTCATGTGCATTCATAAATTTGTATATGTGTATTTTAATTTTGTGAAAGAGCAGGAAGCTATTGTGGTTTGTTGGAAAACCTCTTCCAGGATTAAGTGATGGTCTTATAACATCAAATCAGAAGCTTCTAGCATTTGGGGCCCATTTATTATTTATTATGACTCAGATTGACACTTAGCTGAGTTGGGATTTCAAGTATGCAACATAGATAATGGTTAATTACCTCAGCAATAAATTATGCCTAGAATTCTAATAGCTGCCATAAGGTGAATCACTGTGGTTGAGATTATAGGCCTAGTGGCTTGGCTCTTCCTAAGTATGGTTGACTTACAGAGGTTAGATAGGAGAGCACATGCTTTTAGTTCCATCATGCACTATTTGTGAGGCCTACCTTTGGAGGTAGTACGCAGATCAAGACTAAATTGAACACAATCACCTGTACGTAAATTGGTATCTCTTTGATTTTCTGTCAATTACCACTGCAGACTTTGTTTTTGACTGTCTTCCTACATTTAGAAAGCTTCCCAGGGCGCCTTTATTTATTTATTTATTTATTTATTTGTCTGTGTTTCTGGACCCTTCACTGAAATATTCCTGCAGGTGAACCTTTGGCTAGCTGCCTGCCCTCAGCCAACAAAAGCATTAGTTTGCCTCCGTAAGCCTTGTAATTCACTCTAAGGTGCAAAGACAGCTTGTTGCTTCTTTCCTGGTCACAATAACAAAGCCTCCCTGTGCAGTCTCTTCTCTTAGCTCAAATGAAAAGAGGAACTCAAGAACTTTCCAAGGCACTCTACTACAACTCACTCAGGAAGATCCTTCGCTATTCGGAACATATTTCCTATGGCCATCAGACTTATTCATCTTCTATTTGACTCTTTTGGAAACTGATGTGGTTTCTAGCAAAGACCTGGGTGTGGCCTTCCAAAGGAAGATCAGGAATTCATTGGAAAGAACCTTAAATGCTCCATGTGAATAACCTCTGACCCACTTCATGTGTTCATTCATTAATTCATTTGTTCATTCTTAAAGCATTTATGAAGTGTTTGCTAAGTACCAGACACTACTTGGTGCTACAAAAATTGAGATGACTGATGCTACCTTTTTTTTCCTTCCCTTTTGCTGATGTAATGGTATACTCAGAAAACCTAGTAGGCTCTAGTAAAAACTCACAAGAATTAATACAGTTTTTGTAAGTGACTGGATTCAATAATAAATGAAAGGAAAGCTTTTTTCTGCCCCCCTCTGCACTAATAATAATAACACCTAGGAATGGAAGTGGGAAAAGTATTTCACTCAAAATAGTGACATAAAATTACAAAATATTTAAAAAGATTACAAACTATTTATAAATACATTTGGCATGAAAAGTAAAGGACCTATGTGAAGAAATATGAAATAAATCTGAACAAATAGAAGTGTATACCACATTCTTGGATGGGGAGAAATTATATCCTAAAATGTCAAATCATCCCAAATGATTATATGATTTTAGTATAATTTCAGTAGACTCTCAACCCATTTTTAACTGAATAAAAACATGTCAAATTTCATATAGAAAAGTAAATGTCCAAGAAATGGTAAGAAAAGTATGAAAAAGAATGGTTAAAAGGGATACTTTTCTTATTAGATATCAGTACATTTGACAAAACTACCATATTAAAAATCAATATGGTATTGGCAAAGAATAAATTAATCAGTAGACTAGAATAGAGAATCAGGAATATATTCTGGCATATGTGAAAAATTACCATATGATAAAGCTGGTACTTCAATTCAGGAGGAAAGGAATGATTCATTTAACAGATAGTGCTGATATAGCTATCCTTCTAGAAAAAAATAAAGTTGGACCTTATAACACAAAGTATGCAAATATAAATTCCAGATGGCCTGAAGATTTCAATAAACAATAAAATGTCATCATTTTAGAAGACAATCTAAGAGATTATGTGCAACCAAGGAATAAAAGAGACCTCTATAACCAATTCCAGAAACCCTGAGACCATGTTATATACCATTGTAGATGATTTAAATACAAAAAACTACAAACACAGTCAGGAGAAATATGATAGATTTGGAAGAAGTATTTGCAATAAGCATAACAAAGGGTAATTATTTATGATGTGCAAGTAGGGTTGAGAATCAATGAGAAGAAAAACGAATGACCTCCCCTCAACATTTGATCAAGAATATGAATAGGCAACTCACAGAAGAGCAAAATCTAAGTCTAGTTAATTAATCAGTGAAAAATGCTCAAATTTACTAGTGGTTGCAGAAAAGAAAATTAAGGTTGAGTTTAAGTTTAAGTATCTTACCCTTCAGACTGGCAGAAGTTAAAAAGAGCAATAATATTGGCAATAATATTGTTGCAAAGTAGGCAGGGAGAAGGGGTTCTCAAACTCTGCTGGTGGAAATGTGAGTTGTTACAGGCTTTCTGGAAGCATCCTGACAGCATCTATGAAAATTAAAAAAAAAATGTATATGTATATAAGTGTGCCTTTTCAACCACCAGTCCAGGTACTGGGAATCTTATGGATGATTAGCATCGAGATATAGGTAAAAAATGTTGATTGCAGTATCATTCATATTGCTGCAAGCAGAAGAAAACAGAAAACAAACTGAATGGACATCAAAGGGGAAATGTTCAATTTATACTGATATATCTCCACTGGGAAATATCACACAGCTATTAAACATATTTAGAGCTAACCAGGTTGATTTTGGGAGGGATGGCTATGAAGTATAAAGTAGGAAGAACAAGATTCAGAGAGGTTTACCTAACATGGAGAATTTGGAGTGAGTCGTAGGGATGAGGATGGAAGGTGAGGAAGAGAAGAGGCAGGCAAGGAAGGAGAATACCATGCACAAAGACCATCCATGGGATGTGTGCGTAGGTATGTGTGTGGAAGGAATTGGAAAAAATGTAGCTTTTGATCTGCATGAACTGACTTGCTGGTAGGCACTTTGGAATTTCAGGCTTTGGAGATGGAGTAGTTCCACATGAGGACAAGGAACAAGATGTGGCCATGGTCCAGGGTCACTAAAGGGATGCAGAAGTGGAAGCCCGTGGACGCCAGGAGGTGAAGAAAGGCACCGAGCCTCACCATCTGTGTGGATGTTAGAAGCTGCCTGGGGTGGAAGCCTGATCTGAGCCAGAGCTGAGATTGTGAGTCAGATAGAGGGCAGATTTGGAGGGGCCTGAAGCTGATGCTATTCTTCAAGAGAATGGGAATCATGAATACTAAATTAAGTATAAAAGAACATTTATTTAGAACGAGAAAAGAATCATAACCAATTACGTATTTGAAAAAGCTGACAAATAGCACAA
The DNA here is from genome assembly GCF_003265705.2 of Callorhinus ursinus. Classification (NCBI taxonomy): domain Eukaryota; kingdom Metazoa; phylum Chordata; class Mammalia; order Carnivora; family Otariidae; genus Callorhinus; species Callorhinus ursinus. The sequence goes on from NW_027397085.1 coordinate 8,490,125, forward strand.
ATAGCAAAAATACATTCCTGGCTCATAATCTTGGCCTCTTCATAGGACACCAATTTAGTAAAATCCTTTTCATAGAAGGAATAGAAAGGTAACTCATTTTTTGTTTTTTTTTTGTAGCAGGGTTGAAGTTTTTAAAAAAATTATTGATAGATTAGAAAAGTATTTTTTTTCAGTGTTACAACTTATTAGGTTCATATCACATAAATTTTTAGAGTTGTTATCCAATTTGGAAAAATCTCTGTCAAGGAGAAAACTTGTGTTTTGATGAGGATCAATGATATCTGAGTCCTCTACTTATCTTTTAGTAGATCTGATGGTGAGAAGAATTGTCCGTAGATTAGCTTTTGGTACTGTACATTTCAAACTTGGCTTCTTCTGGACTACCCAACACACTCCTGGTCCTGAAATACATATTTATTTTGAGGTGAAATCTCTTACCCTGTACCTATATGTTGCTCAGGGGCTAGCTGAGTGCTCCTGGAAGGCTTTGCTCTATCAGGATGCTAGCAATCACATAACTGACACAGGAGTGACTGAGAACCATCTAAATCCATTTTATCCTTGTCCTAAACACAGATGAAACATATCCTCAACTCAGCTTTCTCTTAGCTGGATCCCCCACATGCTCATGACCGATCTAATGCCTTCCCATACAGAAAGGAAAATTGGAGTGAAGAAAGACAGCAATCTTAACCATTTTGGTTAAAATAGCTGTTTTACAAATTTTACAAAAAAACCTCTGACCTTCTAGGGCCTTGGAACTTAAGCTTCATTAGTTTACTATTATGTTATATTCCCTCTTTTATTGGCAACCTGCTTGGTATTCTATTGGATATATTTTTTTAAAATTTTATTTATTTATTTGACAGAGAGAGACACAGCAAGAGAGGGAACACAAGCAGCGGGGAGTGGGAGAGGGAGAAGCAGGCTTCCCGCCGAGCAGGGAGCCCAGTGCGGGGCTCCATCCCAGGACACTGGGATCCTGACCTGAGCCGAAGGCAGACGCTTAATGACTAAGCCACCCAGGCGCCCCTCTGCTGGATATAGTATTAAACTCACTTTAAGTCTCTGTGTGTGTGAGTGAGAGAGAGAGAGAGAGGGAGAATATGTGTATGTTTATAGCATTTCTTATTTTCTTGCAATTTTTTTTTTTTTTTTTTTTTTGGTCACACCGTAGCACAGGTCCAAATAAGTCAGTCTTGCTTTTCTGGCTTCAGATCATTTTTTTTTAAACCCTGGAATCCTAATACAGGAACATTAAACACTATGACTGCAGTAATTTTAGAGTCAATGTCCTGAAAATGAGAAATTCAGATGAAATGATGTACTGCACAACATCATTTCCAGCCCCCTGCACTACTACTGAAGCTTTGCATACATTTTCCTCCTTCATTTTCATACATATTATATTTACCATCAATCTTGTGGCAAGTTGCAGAACAGGGAGATTGGGTGACATGGTTCTCTGATGGGGAGATCAATCCATAAATGGTCCTTTCCTGCTCAGGGTGAAAAAACTTGAGAACACAGCATTGCTGCTCATGGTTCTTTCTTTTAACCCCACTAGGAACTTCAATCCTGCTAACAGTAGCAAAACAGTCAGCCAAAGGTCGGAAGAGAAAAAACTAATCAAAAGGAAAGAAGAAAAACCACAAGAAGTGATTGTGTGGTCACTTGGGGATAATTTTTGATGAGTTTGAATATAAATGTAAGAATCCCGGAAATGTCAAAAGAAGGCCTTGGATAAAGCGTTCAAAGCCTGATTTATCTGTGGGAAAAATATTTTTATTTATTAGTGGCCTATTTTTTAAAATTTTCCTGCTCCTTATAAGGTTTTTGTCCCCTGCACAGAAGGGTTTAATGCAACTGGTTTTGAAAGAGTTCCCATTTTGAAATTCGAAGGCTTATACTTCAGACCCAGGCTTTTCCTTTCTGTTCCTCCTTTCCAAGAGATGTCATTGTCCTTCTGCCCAAACGCTGCACTACCCAGAAGAGAAGTGTGTGTCCATGTGTGCCTGTGTGTGTGTTTAAGCCCACTCTTATCATGCTTTGGAGTAGAATGCATTGCAAACACACACACATGGTTTTGACATTACTGGTTTAACCACACTGCAATTGCAATAATGAAAAGCAGAATGGGCAGAAGCCCAGGGCCTCTGGGTGTGTTTTCCAGAATGGATTACAAAAATTGGTGGGAAAGCAATAGCTTCATGTACAGAGAAGGGTTTGGAAATATGGGCATTGAGTGCTTTCTGGGAAGAAATCTAAACCAGATGGAGGAACCCCAAATTAAGGGTGATGATCAAAGGCAAGAAGTAGCTGTTTCTTAGAAGCAGTGGGGGGAATGGGTCAATTCTCTGTTACCTAGTTGTCAAGATAATAGTGTGGGAGGAAGGGTGGTGCAGTGCAGACATCATATTTGGGGCTGTGAGGTCCAAGTTAATGCACCTCTCCAGATGTGCCTGGCTCTACCCTCTGGGCCCATGCTACTTGCTCAGCAGAAACCATTGGCCACTACCTTTCCCTATCTCTTAACACTGTGAGCTCTCCTAGCCTTCCCAAGGCGATGGCCCTGCTTGTGCTTGGCTCCACTATGCTTACTAGGCAGGAATTGCAGGAACCCCACCCTCTTGGCTTTCTACCATGTCCATGCTTGGAAGACTTGTTGGAAGGTGACATGGGACCTGACTATCCCAGGGGCTGACTCCCAGAAGTATAGAGGGGTTCTTTGACCAGTGAAGTACAGGAGACAGAAAGGAACTGGCAGATAATTTCTGCTCCCTCTCTCCCCCACAAAACTATGTTGAGCTGCAGGGTTCCATATGGTCTTTCTGGAGAAGTCCTGCATGAAGAAGAAACCAGCTTTATTTTCTTGTGAGGCCAGCTCAGTAATAGACTATCTTATATTTGTTTTTCTTCCCTTCTTGCCTCCTTTCAGGAACTACTTGTTGATTATTTTAAATATTGTGCCATTAATTTAGGTGTGAGACATCTATATGGTAGTTTAAATAGAACACCATAGGGAATGATCAGATTGGTTATAAATAGTTACAGTTTTTTTTTTAAGCGAGAGTCGGGGTGGGGAGCTGCAGAGGGAGAGGCGGAGAGAGAATCCCTAGCAGGCTCTGTGCCTGGCTTGGAGCCTGACGTGGGGCTTGATCTCACGACCTCGAGATCATGAACTGAGCTGAAATCAGGAGTCGGATGCTCAACTGACTGAGCCACCCAGGCTCCCCTAAATAGTTATATTTTAAGGTAAGAGATCACTATGAAATTTTCAGCCACTACGTTGTACAATAATTGGTATAATTTGCTAATAAAACACTTGAACATATTCGTTTAATAATATCAAGGCAAACTTGATAATAATAGAGCTTTTGTAATTACTTTATTGAACATTCTGAACTTGGTAGAAACACAAACACAATGGTTTGCTTTTCCCAATTACTGCTATCAAATATGTGCTGTTGAATCTCCTTGTATTAGTTTTCTATTGCTACGTTACAAATGACCACAATCTTATTGGCTTAAAACAACACTCATTTATTTTATCATTGTTTCTTTAGGTCAGAAGTCAGGCATGGCCTACCTGGATTCTCTGCTTAGGGTCTTGTGCTTAAGGAATGGGATTCCTGGGCACTTATCTAGAGGATCTTGGAAGAGCCCACTTTCATGTTCATTCAGACTGTTGGCAAGATAACCTTGTGGTTGTAGGCCTGAGGTCCCATCTCCCTGGCTGTCAGCTTGGGACTGCTCTCATCTTCTCAGTTCCTTTCCAGGGGCCTTCTCCCAGGCTTTCCCCAGGCCCTTACACAACTGTGAAGCTGGTGGCAGGGACCCCTACTTTGGATTCTCATCACCTTGAAATCTGAGTAAATCTGAGTTTAGATTTATTGGATGGGTACAAGCAACACCATTCAAATCCATCTACATGCTGCAGTATTCACTTAACCCATGAGAAACTCATACCAACTGGTGGGAGAGTAGATGGTTCACAGGCTACCCATTTTTGGGGGGTTTCCCAAATCTTTGTAGTTTTCTTCTCCTGATGCTAAAATGGGTATTGAAGCCTGATCAGTACGTCTGCTGCATAAACAGATTTCCTACTGGGATATAGGATTGCCAATCCACTCTTATAGCTAGCACCCCCAGTCTCTGTGAACGGGTCTGTTAATGGATTCTGTAGGTGGGTGAATGGATGTAGGAGTGCCCCTGTGTCAGTCCAGGTCCAGAGAAGCAGATGCCAAGATGGGATGAGACGTATTTCCTTTTAGGTCTTTTTTCCCCTATACAATTTTGTAATCTGCTCCTCCCTCTCCCCAACACCATGGCATAAAAACTTCTAAATTTTCTTAAAAAATAACTTTTTTGTGATTGTAAAAGTAATACTGGTTCAATGTAGAAAGTTTGTAACACAACCTTTGATTCCACAGTGGAATGATAATCACTAGCAATGTTGTATTTCCTTCTAAAATATATATATACAAACTAACTTAAAGTAATTCTACTTCTATTTTACATCCTTTCTTTTCACTTAATATATTATGAGTGTGTTTTCATGTTACTAATCTTAAAGGTACAATTTAAATAATTGCATAATTTTCTATAGTATGGATTGTTCCATTGTATATTTAGATGTCTAATTTTTCACCATTATAGATAATTCTGTGGCATGCATATTTCTCCACCTTATTATTTTCTTAGGGTAGATGGTTGGAAGTAGGGTTACTAAGTCAAAGGTAATACTTATTTTGAAGGGCTTTGAAAGGTATGTTGCCAAACTGCTTTCCAGAAATGTACCAATTTACACTCCTATCACAGTGAATGAGGTAATTTTCTCTCCTTAAATCCCCTCCCTTCTTATCTTGGTCTCAACTTCCTGGTAGTTTCTCTCAGGTACTTCTCTCAGGAAGGTCTCTTCCTTTATTAATGTGAGGACGTCATGAACTTGTTTTGAGGGAGATCATTTTCAGTGAGAAGAGATTTAGCTTCGCCTACCATCTTTAGCATCACCTCCAGCAATTGCCTTTGATATATGTGTAATTCAGTTTCTCATCCCTGAATTTAGAAGCTACCCAGAAGCACCTCAATTTTCCTTTGCATCTATAGAACAGACAGACGTGAATACACCCATGTCTGGCTTGCTCTAACCATAGGAGGCTTTTCAGCTTTTAATTTTTTTGCTTTCTTAGAAGAAATCTTTTTCTGTCTTATGCTTCATAGATAGCCTCTGGCTACTTTGTTCCAGCAACTGACTTCTTTAGAGATTGGTTCTGACACAGAATTTAAAGGGACAGTATCTTTTCTAACACAGTAGATAATTGAACACAAAATTGACTTCATTATGTTCGTAGTTGCAACATGTCTGGCTAGGCTTAAAGGTTTAGTCTCTGACTACAGGGTAGCATTTTCTCCTGTGAGAAACTAGCTCATGTATTGCCCAAGCTTTGGATTCATTGGCATCTGTTCTAACCAACAGAAAGCACTAGCTTTGCCTGGAAAAAACATTCACGGTTTTCTGTGAGATTTGGTTCTATACCTGGGCTTTCCAGACTTGGGTCAGTGAATCATGGTAGGGGTGGCAGTGGAAACTCTTGTGAGCAGGAGGCAGATGTCAGTGCAACAGTCTAAATCACCCTCCACTGAAGTCTCATGCCCACCAAGAGAGGCACTTGGGCTTTCCAGACTATCCAGGCCACATAACCAGAGCTCTTGATTCTGGACCCAGCTTCTCTGTGACGTCAGAGCTTTTCTGTTTTTCCACAGGCCTTCCTTTGCCTCCATAAGGCAGAGGGAAAAACAGTTTGTTGGAGATTTTAATCTCAAGTTGCTATTTGTCTGATACCCCAGGCTGAGAATGCGTTGCACTACATTATAATTAGCTGAGTAACACTTCGGTTCTTTATAACTGAGGCTACGGAGCTCATTTTGGGAGCAAGAGTCACTTTGCTTATGACTGTAGCGATGGATCTCACAAGTGGTGGGTAGCTCAGAGAGGACCATGGCAGGGGTGGGCTTTAGTCCATCCTGCTCACTGTGGTAGACCACTGGACCTACCCACTCTCATATTCCATGGGATGGACTCTCACCCCTGTTTGTTCTCTTGTGAGCACCTGACTGACACAGCTGGTCTCAGACGCACATCCATGTTGCTTATAAGGATATGTTCAAATAACCAATCTGTGGTTTGGAGATGTAATTAATTCTATAAAACAACCTATCTCCTGCTCCTTGCACCATGGCTTTCCGTGAGTTAAGAATGTTTAGAAGACCTTGCCCTTGTGACAAGACTGTAATGTCATCTGGGAAAAATCTGCAGAGTCTGGCTAGACCATCCTCTGTTTTGCTTATGTCAATTAGGCTGGAGGAGAAGGTAAAAGGGAACTTCTTTCTTTTGGCCCCCAAAAAGGGTAGGTTTGGACCTAATGTTTGCTAGGTAAGAGGCAGGGGAAAAGTTTAGGGCAAGGAGCCATAAGCCTTGAGTCAGGGCCCTTAGGACTTCTAGTTCTATTTTGAGTCCACTCTGCATAAGTCAATACAGGCAAAACAGCGGGAGGAATAAATAAGGGCCCAGAGAATCCCAGCAGTGTGCATAGCCGGTAGGGAATATTTGCTTTCAAGACTGAAACAATTATTATTTTCAATTTCTCTACTCCCCTCCCCTCTCTTTTTTTTCAAGTTAATTAGGACAAAACTCACTTCAAAATCACCTGAATAAACACCAGTGGTAAGGCCTCTGGTGAAACAAGCCTGTGGGTAGCTGGATTGTAATTAGAAACAAAATGACTCTAATAGGAGGGAAAAGAAGAAAAAGTTGAAATTTGGAATGGGGCAAAGTTTGGATCAGAGGATAATGCTCTGGTGGATATCAGATTGGATAATACAGAAAAGAGGACAGAGGGAAAGAAAGAAAATGTTTAAAAATAAATTAACTGCAGTCACATACAGATCCTTCAGCAAAATTGGAAGCAGCCTAGACCAAGACAGCATAACACAACTCTAAATTAATAGACTATATTCCACTTAATGGCTGTGCAAGCCAGGGAAGCAATACAATGGTGAGTCATTTAAAATGAAGTATTTTTTTTTTTTGAAACAAAGGAAGGAGAACAAAAGAAAGACTAATATGAAGATAAAAGTTTAAATATGTAGATCCAAAGTCCAGAGGAGACGAGAAGCATTCAAAAGCAGGACAAAATGAACAGTGAGAAACGAGAAGATTATACTTAACAAAGAAATGGGGTTTGGTTTGTTCTATTTTAGGCTTCACAAAGGAACGTAAAAGACAAATGCTAGGAAAAGACGTGATTCTATGGAAGAAAAAAGATGAAAACCAACATGACCCAAATGAAAATAAATGGAAGTAAAGATCATTTCTCAAACAATACCTTCACATCACGGTTGAAAGGGGAAGTGGAAAGAGACAGAAAACTGGTAATTATTGCCAAGAGACTTAAAACATCTATCTAGGCTGTGATTATTGTTAAATTTGCAAATAATCTCATGTATACATTTTTGTTATAATTTTAATGATACAGTCAAAGGAAAGGTCCCCTGTTAGCCCCACCCAATCTCACTTTTCTTCCCCCCAAATTTCCTAGAAAATGTAAGAGAAATAACAAATCTAAGTTATCATGATTTTCTCAATAAGAAAAATGTATTCTAGCTACTCTTTGCTACTCTTATTATGCTCACTTTTGATCATCAGGCAACTTTGCTTGAAGTATAAAATTTCTAGTATTTCTATTTCCCTTCTGATTTTTGTGGTGCTAAAATGTTCTTGAAATTAAAATGTTCCACCCCCTCCCACTCTTCAAATCCCCATCTGTTCTTTTCTGAGCACAAGACCCACACAGCTGGTCTCAGAAATGGTCACATCCATGTTGATTTAAGAATATGTTCAAATAAGCAATTTGCAGTTTGGGGATTTAATTCCACAAAACACCTAAAAATTGCCAGGTAGTATTTCTAGGAGCTGGAGGGACAAAGATAAATAAGACAGGGTCCCAGGCTTTAAGAAAATCTTGGCATAGCACCAGAGAAAACTCATCATATTTTAATCCAGCAGAAGCTGGAATTGAAGTGGTTAATGTCTAGGCCCCAGAGTCATCCAGATCTGGGTTTGAATCCCAGCTCTGCTACCTATTATCTGTGTGGCTTTTAGAAATTGATGATATTAATACTTAAGGTTTTTGTTATGCTTTGCCTTTTCATACCATTCTACCCACATTTTATGGCAACAGATTCTATCCCTTTGGACACAGAGATAGACATAAGATAGATCAATCCTAGGGTTTATTACTCCTGGCCACAGTGATTGGTTCAGGGATGGGCACATGATCTAATCGAGGCCAATCAGAGTCCTTCCCTGAGAATTTTTTTAAATTTTGGAGCTACAAGGGTATAACTTTTTTTTCCAATGATGAGGCTGTAAGAATGTAATTTTAAAGGTGTCATTATTAGTGTTGTGGGAACAGAAAATAAAGCAACTAAAATATTATTCTATTATGTGCCATTTGAAATAATAAAAAAATCAATATGTGTATTATACATATATTGTATGCACATTATATATGTATGTATTATATAAATATAATAATCCCAATTTTCTGCCTCTTTTTAAAGGTAAATCACAATCCTGAATTTTGTAGTTGTCATTCCTTTGTTTTCAATATAGTTTTATCACAAGTATATATACACCTAAAAGTTTATTACTCGGTATTATTTGTTTTTGAACTTTATAAAAGTGATGATATACTGTATGTCATTTACTTCATCCTGCTAGATAGACAAAAATTAGAAAATCTGACGATTTCAAGTAATCGGTGAAGTTTGAAGTAACAGGAACTCATATATCTCCTATTAGAATGTAAACTGGCACAAGCCCTGGCGTTATCTTGTGAAGCTGAATGTGACTGTAGTCTAAGACTCTGCAATTCCACTTCGGGGTATAGACTCCAGAAAAACGTTTGCGTGTGCGCTCTAGCAGACATGTATAAGGATTTATCGAACCTCTGTTCATAACAGAATATAATTAAAGAAATAAAGGAACTCAAACAAATGATTATTTATGGGAGCATAGGTGGAGAAATTGTGGTGCCTTCACATGGCAGAGAACAGTTATGCAGGAGTGAATATGAATGAACTGCAGGTACACGCAACAATGGGGATGGATCTTAGAAGCAATAATGAATGACAATAAAACCACTTTAAGGAGAGAGCTGGGCTCTGTGAAGAGTTCCAGATGCCATCCTCCTGGTCCTCAGTTCGATGACTGGCCTTGACAAGAGCCCACTTTCAGGCTGTGGTAGAAGCAGGGAGCTAAGGCAGTGAGGTTGAGATTACCCTTTGTCTGGACTTGGGCTGCGTTGCTTCAGGGATCAAGGAGTAGACAGTGAGGAATCTTTCTTCTGCTCCAGGGTCAGAAACCTGTGACAAGTTCTCTGCAGGTCTTATCTGTGGCCTGATCCAAGAGGCTTTTCATGACTGACTTGCTGTCATTGATGTCATCTTTGAGGTAAGTTAATGTGGTTTCTGACAGTTTCTGGTATTAGCCCCAGCTACTGGGTCCTCCCTCTGGGGCCTTAGTAGTAAACTAGTCATTTTGGGCTTTTCCCTGGAAGATGGCATAAACAACTTCTTTTGAGATCGTAGGTGCTATACAAAGGCAGCTTATACTTCATTTTCTATATAACATTTCATCAAGAATCATTGTTTTACATTTTAACATCTCTAAAAATAAGGGTGTCTTAAAATTGACAGCTTCTTTAAAATGACCAAAGGTAACATTTTTTTCTTTCTTGATGATACAGATAAATGGAGGTGAATCTCACAATCAATGGAATTTTAGTCTTGATTAATTAGGGTATGTTCACCCAATACAATCTACTTTTGCACTTTCTTTTTTTTTTTTTTTAAAGATTTATTTATTTATTTGACAGAGACACAGCGAGAAAGGGAACACAAGCAGGGAGAGTGGGAGAGGGAGAAGCAATACTCTCGCCGAGCAGGGAGCCCCATGAGGGGTTCTATCCCAGGACCCTGGGATCATGACCTGAACCGAAGGCAGATGCTTAATGACTGAGCCACCCAGGCACCCCTAATTTTGCTCTTTTTCAAAATAACATTTTTTGTACGTAATGATGTGCATGCCAAAATAATATTCACTCAACAGTACTAAATAAACATGGAGTCATTTAAATAGCTCTCTAGTGGCCAGTGGCAGGGAAAAGGAAGATCTTCATTAACTCTCTCCAATGTAGCCCCCAGCAACCAGGAAGAAGCACTGCTAAATGAGGGGTGGGGAGAGATTGAGAGAGATGGAGATGATAGAGATATAGGGATAGAGAAAGAGAGGCTGAGAGAGAGGGAAAGAGAGAGAGCACGAGGGCGCAAGTGAGAGAATGTGCAAGCCCTTCCCTGATTTCTGGTCACTTTCCAGTCCCTCTAGAAGTCTGATTATATATCTTGCCCTGAGTTTCTTTATGTGTAATAATAAATCCCCCTTTTCTTGGTTCCAGCAAGTTTCTCTTTCCCATAACCAAAGGATCTCTAATTAAGATGAGCACTCAGCTCCATACCCTGTATTTAATGAATGCTCCATGAGTGCTTATTGTTTTATTAGTGTGCTGAAAGATTTATTGAGGTCCACCTAAAGTACTTTAAGAATAGAAAGGGAAAGAAGACCAAGTTGGTTATTGAGTCCCAACTGGGGAAATTGGTCTTAAAGAAGGGTGGGTGATATTTGGGCAAGTGGAAGTGGGAAGCCAAAGACTATATACAGGGCAGATGGTCAGTAAAGACAAGGGGAGGGGTTCTTTGAGGAGATAAGAACTTGGGAGGTGGGATATTAATGTGAGTCTTGGAGGAGATGCTGGGCCTCTTTGGAAGGACCTTGTATGCTGTGTGATGGGATTTGTGCTCTATTCGGAAAGGCTTGGCGAGGAAGCAATAGGGACCAAAACACGCCTTTTTTTGTTTGTTTGTTTCAACGTAATCACTCATATACCCATATGTAAGATGAAGTGGTGAGAAATGGAACTGTATCAGAAGGCTGTGGTAAAATTGGGTGAGAAGAAATGAAGGTGAAGTGAGGTATCATTATTCTTCTGTGTGACATTAGATGGTGTGCACACAGGAGTGCGCTTCTGCTGGGCTTTGTGAGCCGTCTCATGCTGACTATCTTTAAAAAAAAAAAAGAATGTGCCACCAGCCTCACCTTCTCCGCAGGAGCTGCCTGATTAGCAGCTGAGTTGTATCCTTTGACATCTTCCTTCAACCCTCTTCCTGTTTGTCTACTACATGGTCTTGCCCTGTTTCCTCCACACTCCCAGGCTCTTTTATCCAAAGTCAAACAGTAGACTTTCTGTTTCTCCCTGGTGGCTTTGCACATGGATGAGACCATTTCAGACATTTTGTGTGTATGTGTGTGCACACGTTCACATCCCTCCCCCAGGCCCCAAGTAATTTAGGAAGAGCCTAAAACTAACAATTTACACAGGCTGAGTTTGGACCTTTTCCCTTTACTATGGCATTTTGACAGCAAGAAAAATGACACTAGGATAGCACTTATTGATTCACAAAAGGCCTTCCTTGTGAATTTAGATACAGATCCATCTGTGCAGTCTAGAGATATCTATGTCTATTTGGGAGGTAAAAAGCTATAGTGTTATAGATGTTGTCACTGAAATTGACCCTAAAGAGAGATTTTTGCTTTCCCAGTGGATAGTGCAGAAGTAATCCATAAACATTTGGCTCAATAAGTATTCTTATGAATTATATTGAGGATGATATTTTACATTTGGGGGAATTATTCTTATATATTGAAAGTAAGGGAAAAATAAATTGGGAGTGCAGATTTTCCTTAACTTACGATGGGGTTGTGTCCTGACAAACGCATTGAAAGGTGAAAATATCTTAAGTTGAAATGCATTTAATACACCTGACCTCCCCAACATCATAGCTTAATCTGTCTGCCTTAAATGTGCTCAGAACACTTAGATTAGCCTACAGTTGGGCAAATCATCCAACACAAAACCCATTTTATAATAAAGTGTTGAATCTTATGTAATTTATTGAATACTGTGTTGAATGTGGGGAACAGAACAGTTGTTAGTGTATGGCTTATTTACCCGCATGCTTGCATGGCTGACTGGGAGTTGACTGGGAGCTGATGGGAGCTGCGGCTTGCTGTCAGTGCCCAGCTTCACGAAGAGAGAGGATTGTACCAAATACAGGAAAAGATCAAAATTCAAAATTGGAAGTACAGTTTCTACTGAACGCTTACGGCTTTCACACCATCGTAAAGTTGAAAATTGTGAGCTAAATCATCATAAGTCAGGGACTGTCCTTAAACTGCTAATTTCTGGCCATGTGGTCATTTTAATCCTGCAGTAAAAACAGAGATGGGGCGAGCGAGTGCTTCTTTATGAGGATGAGCTGGCTACTTAATGTTCTCCATCTGGGAAGATGAAACTGGAGTAGGATATGATAAAAGATGTATAGTGTCATGAAGGGAAAGAATCAGGTGAATAACAATTCAGAAGAGTAAGGAACATATGCTAATGGTAGTTTAAAGACAAAAGAAAGTGTAAAAGTTTTGCACATTCATAGTAAAATACTGAAATTCTTCATTCTAAGAAGTACTTAGGTCACAGCATGGTAGTAGTCAAGAAGGGCTCAGAAAAACTCAAGGATATATGGTCTACAGTGGGTATATTTAAGAAATATACCCACGCTGTTTTAAATCACAAAAATGACATATGTCTATTGGAGAAAAATAGAAAAATCATATATACAAAATTTTTAAAAATTAAAAAAACCCTATAATCTCTTAGAATAACTACTGATATTTTGGTGAGTTGCTTTGATACTTTTTTTTCTGTTTATTTATTTAATTTATCCAAGTGGACTCAAACTACATATGCTGTCGTGCAATTTGCTTTTTCAACAGACATGGAAGCTGCAAGACTCCTTATGAGCTAACCACAGAAGCTCTGTGGTTCTGTTGGTCAGGCAAGTTGCTAAGGTCAGCCCAGATTCAAATGGAAGGGAATTAGGCTCCACTTCCTAATGAGAGGAATAGCAAAGAATTTGGAGTCATCTTTAATCTATCGCAGTTGTTGGCTTATTATTTTTAAAATATGTTGCTGATTTGATTTGCTAATATTTCTTAAAATATTTGCATGAGCATTCCTAAGTGATGTTGGTCTATAGATTTGTGTGCTGTATTTGCCAGATTTTTCGTGCCAGGGTTATACTAGTTGGTTTTTAAAATTGAATTGGAAAATTTTGATCTTTTTTCCTAGTCTCTTTAACGGATTAAATAGCATTAGAATGTCCTTTATGATTTGACAATTTCTCAGTGGTATTTTTAGTATCTTTGACGGTGTTAGCTTATTTATATTTCTTATCTCTTCCTGAGTCAATTTTGTTATTTTATATTTTCCTAGTAAAAAACGTCACAACGATTTTTTTGGTCAAATATTTGTCACAACTTTCCCTGTTTTCCAGGGTTGACATAGATCTTTTCTCCCTCATTTTAAGTTTCTTTGGCTATTTTAGTGGGAATATAGGAAAGAAGGGAAGTTAATGCATGGGTTCAAACTGGCATCTTATGAATGTTCTTATATTATAGTCCTTTTTTTGAGGTAGGAATATCTTAGCATATGCCTGTAGTGTTGTTATCATAAGCAGAGCATTAGGCAGAATGATCCATACATCTGCCTTCTGTGGCATTTAAAATTTGTGTTTTGAACTAAAACTAAATGGGTGTTAAATATGATCTTATACTGTACTCATCGAGATGCCAAGACTGTCCCTACTCAAGTAGTGAGGGCTTTCATCCAGCTGTGTCAGCTCACAACAGAGAGAAGGATGACTCCTAGATAACTGAACTCACACATCTGACTACTGAGCATCAAGACCAATAGGAAGACCGCGAGGATCACATGGATTGTGGGATCATTACTGGTTAATTTTCACTAATGCGCTCCCAGTGTGAATCTACGTGTTCTGTGTATGTGCTTGTGCAAGGCTCAGAAATTTCTTTTGGGCAGGATGATTAGATTGTGGGTAAGGTAAGCAACATAGGCAACTAGGAGAAGAGATGCAGGTGACTGGCCATTGGTACAGTCTCACTCGTAGCATGAGTTTCCCATTCTTGGGAACATTTTCTAATAAGGGAATGTGCTCCCTGGCTTTAACACCAAGAGGAGATAATAGAACTCTGGATAAGCCCAACCAGAAGCAAATGGATGGGTGGATCAGTCATCATGAAGACTTTGAGTTTGTGCTTCAAGGACAGGTTACAGAAACTATCGATTCTGGTAAAGCATTTCACTGTTGAGAAAGTAAATTTTACTTAAAAAGAAGTTATGGGTAGACCATGCAAAATGAGACCCAGAAATAATTGGAGAGGCAGCAGAAGAAAGATGAGAGAGTTTGAATGAGTCCTGAAAGCCCAAAGGCTAAGAATACCAGGATAATTTAAAAATACAGGGCAGATTTGAAAACACATGTAGCTGCAGGGAGGGTTGGCCCAAGAACAGAAACAGAGAAAAATCATAGGAAATGGAAAAGAGGGGAAATGGAAGAGAACGAAGATGTTACCCTTACAGGAATGCAGACGCACGTGGAAAGATGCCAAACAAGCCAGGCGAGTAAGTGCTCTGGATGGAATTTAGTGTATGTCTCTGAGGAATGAAAGCAAAACCCACCACTACACTAGCAATAGAGGGTGGGAAGACTACCGAAACGCAGGGGGAGGACAATGTGGGTTTCGACAGGAGGTGATATATTGTATGCAGAGGCACTTGGGCATCCAGCATAACAATTAGACATTTGATCTAGAGAATATGAGTGCAAAGGGCAGAAGAAGGAAAAGAATGTCTGGCCACTCTATATATAAACCAGTAAGTCTGAGCTCAATTTTTCTTTGTCTCCTCTGGTTACTGTTTGCGCCTTTGTTGACATGCAAAACATTTCCACAAGGTGATTTGGGACATTTTAATGAAATGAGGCTCAGGGTAGAAAACAGAAGACTTTGAGAGGATTTTATGATATTTGATAGTTGCTTTATAATATCAAAACAGATTTGTTTCTTTTTTTGGTTGTTTCTGTGTGCTTTGCAGAATCAATCTCATGGTTTCATAACTTCACACCTTGGGCACCTCTGAATTTTGGGCTTCCATGCAAGTAATTTAAGCAAGAGCTTTATTGTCTCTTCTTGGAGCAGCCTGGGATCCCCTTTGAGGAACTACGTCTTCCAAGAACTCGGCCGACCACATAGTCCTACGCCTAATGTTTTGGGGAAAAGATTTGGTTTGTAGCTGCATATTTGTGTTTTTGTTCCAGTGGAGTTAGAATTTGCCTTGCCAGGAGTAAATACTCATCCTTTGGGTTTGCCTTTTCGGTGAACAGAAAAGGGGTACAAGAATCTTTTACCATTCTGCCTGCAATTCCATCTCCCTCCTCTCTATAAAATACAATACAATAAAATATGATAAACGCTACCACTTAATATGGTAAGTGAGGTTCAAACTGACACAAGGAAAGAAAAATATCTTTAAGTTAAGGAAACTCATAAACTAAATTACTGATTTTTGTGGTGACCTGTTGTCTGCTGGGACAAGACAGTTCTCTGGGAAGAAAAGTGTGAAGAGGTGGGAAGGAAAAAAAAAAGATGGAAGAGTATCTTCTTAGTCATTTAACAAATATTTCAAGACATTAAACTGTGTTCTAGATACTTTTCGCAGTGACATTTTTGGGCTCCTCAACTAGAGTAAAAGTTTTCTGAGAAAAGGGATCATGTCCTTTCAGTTTCTTAACGCCAGCCACACAAAGTCAAACGGCTAAATTCAAAAAATCTTATTCTTTAACTTCATGACAGACTTTGAATATGTTGAACAGTTTTCTTTTCAGATATTCTCTTTTTCTGTCTCCTCTGTGGCCACTGCTGTGGTTGGGCTGTCACCTTCTCTCATCTGGTGTCCCACCTGTAGTCCTATGTCCCCACTCCTCCCTTTTCATCCCTCACATGGCCATCAAAGTTAGCTTTGATTAATCCACATTTCTGCTTAAAAACTGGTGACAGCTCCCCATGACTGACAGGAAATTTACACAAATCCTTTGTCTTATATCCAACTACAAACCCCGTGGATGGAGGATGATCAGTTCTGCCCTTCCAATTGGGCCCAGTTGTATTTCTCCTCCCCAGAACCTTCTCTACAGTCACACAAGACAACGTGTGGCTGTCCAAGTGCTTCTTGTTACTGACTTGGGTTGGGGAAAGAGACGAGAGTGGTGAAGACCCGAATATCCTTTGTAATGGAGAACAGATGAAAGATAGAAAACCAAAGGGTCTTTCTCCACGAAGGCGATCTCAGATGTCTGGGCCAAGTGGGTTACCATGCTGCAAATAACTCTTACTTGCGTGTGGTGACCATAGTGGAGATGGTCCATGGCTTGAGAGCAGAGGGGAGGGCATTGTTTGTGTTCAGCATGTTTGCTGTGTTGTTTCGAGGTGAAACAGAGGTGATTGTTGGATATGGGGGGCGGGCCAGAAGGATGAAAGTGCAAAGGAAGTGACAAATGCCCCCATTTGTCTGAACTTAACTCTGAACCACGCTGATCGCAGGAATCAAGTTTCCTGGAGAACAGGTTCATGGGTTAAAGAGCGGCTTCTGAGAGACTATTTTTGGCTACTATTGTGGATGCTGTTACTCCTAGAGTGCCTCTGTATGTATCATAACCCATGGTGACTGTATGCTTTCCAGGTTAGCACATGTCAAGGTGGTAAGTTATAATATTTACTTGGGGAGATATGCCCACTGTAGCTATGGAGTACAACGAAGATGATTCTTTTTTTTTTTTTTTTAAAGATTTTATTTATTTATCTGAGACAGAGAGAATGAGAGAGAGAGAGCACATGAGAGGGGGGAGGGCCAGAGGGAGAAGCAGACTCCCCGCTGAGCGGGGAGCCCGATGCGGGACTCGATCCCGGGACTCCAGGATCATGACCTGAGCCGAAGGCAGTCGCTTAACCAACTGAGCCACCCAGGCGCCCCAACGAAGATGATTCTTAAATGACCAGTCTATGAGATGCCTTATGGGGCAGGCAATTAAGGAAAAATTAACATGTTGAATAAAAGCAGGGCAAAGCATGGAGAGTCTAAATTAATTAGAATCTGATTTCTACTGCTCTACCTTCTCTTCCTTGGAGCAGTTTAGTAAATTTTGTCTTTTTATTAATAAGAGAGTGGGCCAGTTTTGGAGCTGAACCAATAAGGTGTAGATGTGGGCTAGCTTTGAAATCCAGGACATGAAATTTTGAATTTTTGTGATTAAATTGCTGTAGAGAATGAGCTGTCAAGTCTGTATGTAATCTTGAGTTTAAAAAAGCTATGATACTTCCCATTGTTACCATTAGTATTTGGACACACCTTCTTTTTTGGAGCCATACACAGTGCTCACTCTTCAGATTCCTTGTAATACAAGCAGAAGCCAAAACCCAGACTGTTTGACAGAGTCTCCAAAATCACGTAGGATAGATGCTATAATCATTAGTGCCTCCCCGCACCCTCCCCACCCCCCGTCAAAGGTGCTGTTGCCTCTATATCCTCCTGTACATCCAGTTTCAAACACCTGCTCCCCCAGCTCCACCAGAATGGGGACCACTAGTCTTGTAGATTTTCCTACAAGTTTGTTGTCCTCAGTGCAAAGGACAACAAACTTCAGAATAATGGGGCTTCCCTTTACCCTTTCCTTTCTAAATAGGTAACCATGCAAATGTTCCACATAAAGTGGGTATATCAGGGTGCTCATGATTTCCTTTTGAGCAGGAAGAGCATAAAATGCAAGCCCGGTGTGATTCAAGTCTGACATGTACCAGTGAAGAGGGCTAGGATGCTTGTGTCTGTGCTCTCAGTATCACAATCTGTGTCCTTGCAGAAGTCAGGCTTCTACTTGTCTTTGTGCTCCCTTTCAACCTGTGGACACTGTTGTCCCTGCGTTGGCTGGCATCTGGGAGGGCTCAGATGTATCTCTGTCATGGGATATCTCAGCTGCTTGAGTGTGTAACACAGGGTACTTTATGTCTTTACCTGCCCTCCCAGGTTCTTTTTCCCCACTTCACCTTGTTTTGTGCCCCAAGAGGCTGACCTGTGTGGGCTGCATCAGTGAGCTACTGTGCCCTCAGCTTCTAGTTGGGCTTGGCAGTGGGGGATCTGGCAGCAGATGGAAACGAGAGAGGAGAAAGAGGTCCGGATATTCACTTCCTTGGCCCTCTAGCTGTGTGCTCCTGGTGTGCTGGCTTTCTCCCTCAGCCGAAGATCTCAGCTCTGGTCAACCCCACACAGCTTCATCTCTGGATTCTGCCGTTCAGGGGGTAACAGTGTCCTACCATTCTTGGTTCTGAGGTTGCAACCGTCTCTTGTGGTTTGTCCTACCCTCTGTCCATATCTTTGTCAATAGTCCCTTAATGAAACTCCTCAAATTACCCAATTTGAGTGTGCTGTCTGTTTCCTGCTGGGACCCTAACTGATGCTGGGGGTTATTCTTGAATCAATCATGTGGTAGAAGGGTCCTGAAGGACTTCATCTATGACCCCTAGGGCCTGGCTTAAGCAGTGTAGAGTGCACAGATGTTGAGTTGCACCGGGATCCTACAGGTGGGAGGGAAACCCACTGTGTGTGAATTCTGTTGCTGCTTTCTGAGATGCTGCCTAGGGTACCAGCTCCCTTGTCTGGGGGGCAGTTGTACCACAGCTCTGGATTTTATTTGCCATCTGGGAGAAAGGAGGAAGCCAGCCTTCTCCATTAATGCTGCTGGCACAGAAGGAGGCTTCTGAGTCAACAAGTGAGAAGAGACCATTCTGAAGCACCGCCTGGTCTCTGGTGCCACTGGTTTGTCTCTCCTCTGGCACTGGCAGCCCAGGTCCATCCTGGCATCAAGCATCAGCCAGGGGAGCTGCCCTGAAGCCTAGCGCCTGGTGCCTCCCTCCTGCAGTCTCCTTTTGCATCCCTGGCCCCTTGCAAAGCAGAGCCCCATTAGCAAGTGAAATGTCATCATTTCAAACAGGCTCTGCAGTCTGCCAAGTCTGGGTGAAATTACAAAGAAATCTTAGTGTCCTATGACTCCTTTGGGCCTCCTCTCAGAGCATTCAGGGAATTCTTACGTGGCTGGAGCAGGACTCACTTTCTCCCCACTTGCTAGCAGGTGGCCATCTGCAGCCGCGATGCCTTTCTACCAGTGCGCCTGCCTGGCCAAACCTAGTGAAGTCCCAAGATGCTGGGTGTTCCTTCATCCACTGCTGATTTAGGCTAATTGGTCGCTGTTTGGGGTTTAATCGATTCCTCGCTTGCATTTTTCCCCCAGTCACAGGTTCCCTGAGGGAAGCCTTCCCCTCCACTCGCCGTTTCTTGGTGAGCTCACTGGAAAAAAAACCCAGGGACTGCTCCAAATGGAGGAAAGAGGTCAGGGTCACTATCTCTGCCCAAAACTGCAAAGCTAACTTGATCGAATTCGGGGAGCGCAGGAGCAGGAGTAAGGATGATGCAACTCGAGTTGAGTTCTCTGGCAAAGAAATAGTAAACAGCAAAAACAGTCATTTCAGAGGGCAAACTGGTTGCCTCTCTAATAAAGCATGGTTCGCGATGGAAAATAACTCAGAAGAAAGTAGGGAGCAAATGGATTTAGTTGCTATGGGAACGCAGTTGGAAAAAAACACGAAATATGTAAATACTGTAATTTGGTATTTTAATATACTTCTCTTCCATGAAGAAAATTCCCTGACAACTAAAACTAACAACTCATTCCTCTGCTATACACAGCATTGATTGACAGAGGCTGGGCAAGTGGGTTTCCGAATTCAATGTGCCCCTAGGAGCAAATTCATCTACATTCTCAGGCATGAAAACCAAACATCTGGAGCAGTGGTTCTCAACTCTGGCTGCACATTAGAATTTTTCAGGGAACTTTCAAAAACTTGGCCACACCCAGGCTGATTAAATCCCGTTCCCTGGGAGAGGGGGCTGGGCAGTGATTTTTTTTTTTTTTAAAAGATCCCCAGTCTTTTCTAATGGGCAGCCGGTGTGGTGGACCACTGACCTAAAAATCCTGATTTGGTCGACTTGGTGAAAACAGATCACTTTTTTGGCTCTATGCCTTTACTAGATTTTATTTCACTGGATTTTTGGTGATTTGGGTATTTGAATACTAATAATGGGAAGTGATTAGCAGTCGTCACTCTTCCATTATTAGTGTTACTAGTTTCACCGTAATAGATTAGTGCTCCTCTTATTGTTTAGAGAAAACATGTGATACCATATTACAAATCATTATCATTTAACCATAATAATAATGATGATTAATTGCTGTTATTTTAAAAAGTATAAATTGATAATAATTTGGGAGGTTTAGTTGTTGCTCTAAATGTTGTGATCAATCTATATTTTAACAATTACCATCATAAATTATCATTAGCTATAGAATAAATCAATAGAAAGCACTTATATAGACATCATTGTTTAACTTGCTTAATAATAGTCCACACTAGAGTTGGTAAGTGGCGTAACTTCTGTGTAGCATTTTGCTAGCTGAGGAAAATGTTACACACAAAAGGCATGTAACTTTCATTAATTTATGTGTTGTAACCAAAGCACACTTGAGCACATAATTCCAAAATTTCAATCTTTTCTTATTGCCTCACTCCTGTTTGTTTGTTTGTTTGTTTTTAGCTCTAACATGAAGTCTCAATCCTTCTCTGGGATTAAAGGAACATTCTCCAGGAACAAAACTATAAATTAAACCAGAGTTTACTGGTATCTAAAGAGAATTTGAATGTGTAGGGAAGGAGGGTTCATGAAAAGTTAATATTTATAGAAAGCAAGAATGAGTTGTGAAAATCTCACCTTGTTGTACAAGTTAAATTCAGGTGGTCAGAAGTCTAAGAGGTTACTTGGGATTCCAACCTATGGAAAGCTTGCTTGCTTTTGAAACATTCTTTTTATCTTTAACATTATCATTATTATGTCCACCCTTGGAGGCCAGCACTTGTATCCAGTCTAACATCAGGTTTCATTGTTGATCCACACTGTTGGGTCTCCTGGAGACAGGCACAGCCAAGGGGTTCCTCCTGCATAATTTTTTTCTGATAGTCTTTGAGGTGATCTCCTCTGACCCTCCAGACCAGGTTAGGTTCTCTATTCTGTTATCTGCTCCCACAGCACCATCAAAAAAAAAAAAAAAATCTTTCTAGCCCCTAGCACAAGTAATTAGTTCATAATTACTTATTTAATGCCAGCATTTCCCAAGCTCCATGAGGGTAGGAAACAATAGTCTTCATCCTTTTATTCCAAATAGCACAGTCCTTGGCATATATTAGACATTTAGTAAATATTGACTAATGACTGATTTTTTTTCCTCCCCAGCCTATTAATTAAAGCTGACCTATTTCAGATGCTTAGCAATAATTTTTATTAAAAACAAACTTGTTATGGAAATTTTCAAACACACTTAAAAGTAGAGATTTTATAAAGAACCCTTATAAATTTATCTTCAGCTTTAACAATTACCACATTTTGCCTATCTTGCTTAAATTTTTTTCTAATTGAAATGGATAATTTTTAGATTTTCAGTTTCAGCTTTGAAACCTATTTAGTTTAGAAGTCATCACTCCTGTTCTTACAAGAAAAAAACCGACCAGAGTGAATATCAGTGACTTCTCTCATACCCACCACAGGAATGAAGTTGCCAGGCAAATCACCACCCTGAAAGCTGGAGAGACAGGTGGATCCAAACAGCCACACCTGAGAACTATATATGTGGAGTAGAAGCTGCTGGAAATTTTGGTAATTAAGTGGTAATTGATGAATTACTGGAAGCTGAGTGTGGGCTAGCCTGAGAGTGAGAAACTCCTAGTGCTGCAGTCTTAGGGAGACTCTCACACTTTTGTGGGTTTTACCTTCAGGAATACCACCAGGTTCTCATGGTGAAGATCCAAGAAAAATCCTCCATGGCTTTGGCAGAAGGAGGGGGGCGGGAGTGACCATTGTGATATGCCAAGAGTATGTCCTCTAACACAGGCCTACTCTCCATGGGAAAATACTTTGCCAAAGCCTTATCTCCTTGGGGAAAAGACATTCTTTTTTCCTCCAGCTCCCTCCAGCCATCCTTTCTGGAGGGAGAGTGGAGGGAAGCTAGAAGAAGAATTTGTGAAGGTCACAATCCAGAGACACAGGCCCATGAACAGATGGGATTTAATCATATGATGATAGGATGCTATTTTTCTCTCACGCTTTGCCACAAGGCTTTCCAAAGGCAAGAACAAAATAGCGTGAAGAGACAGAGCAAGCATCAGGACCAGACTCAGATATGACACAGGTGTTGAAATCATCAGGTACAGGTTTTAAAGTAATAACCATGATTTATAAGTTAAGAGCTCTAATGGAAAAAGTAGAAAGCGTGCAAAAACATGTGAATAATGTAAGCAGAAAAAGGAAAATTCTAGGAGAGGATTAAAGGAAACAGTAGAAATAAAAAAAACACTGTAGCAGAGATGAAGAAAGTCTTTGATGGCCTCTTTAGTATACTGGACACAACCAAAGAAAGAATCATTGAGCTTGAAGATAGGTCAACAAAAACTTCCCAAACTGAAATGCAAATTAAGAAAGAATGGAAAAAGCTGCCACAAGAAATAGGACTGATCACCTGGAAATTGTAGGCATAATTTCAAAAGGTGTAACATAAGTATAATTGGAATCAGAAGAAATAATGTCCAAGAACTTTCCAAACTTAATGACAGGCATCAAAGAACAGATCCAGGAAGCTCAGAAAACACCAAGCAGGAAAAATACCTGCTTGACATATCATATTCAAACTGCAGAACATCAAAGAGAAAGATAACATCTTAAAAGAAGCCAGAAGAAAAAACATCTTGTTTGAGAGGAATAAGGATAAGAAAGAACTACATGAACTTCTCATCAGTAACTATGCAAGCAAGAAGAGAGTGGAATGAAATATCTAAAGTGTAAACAACAGCCCTACCAACCTAGAGTTCTATATGCACTGAAATTATCCTTCAAAAGTGAAGAAGAAATAAAGATATCTTTTGTTTAAAAAAAAAAACTAAAGAAATTTATCACCACCAGATCTTTGTAAGAAGTGTTAAAAGAAGTTCTTCAAGTAGAAAGAAAATGAAAAAATGAGAAACTCAGCTCTTTATAAAGGAAGAGTGTTGGAAAAGGAATAAAGAATATTTTTTACTTACCTTATTCTTAGTGGATCTAAAAGATACCCATTTATTTAAAAAATTAACAACAACAGTGTATTGGGTGATTATAGCATGTGGATAAATGAAATGAATGATAGCACTGTCCTAAGAGATAGGAGGGATGAATTAGGGATACTCTATATAAGTTACCTGCATACCTATATGCATGGGAACAATTTGAATTTGAAATTATAAATACTATTTATAGCAGCAAAAAATGAGTAGGCATAAATCCAATAAAATATATAGGAACTATATTCAGAACACAATAAAACTAATTAAAAAACAAAGATCTAAATAAATGGAGAGATAGTCTGTGTTCATGGAAGATTCAATATTGTGAAGACATCAGTTTTTTCCAGTTTGATTTATAGATTAAAAATAATTTCAATCAAAATCCCAGCAAGTTATTTTGTAAATATTAACAAACTGATTCTAAAGTTTATATGGAATAGCCAACACAATACTGAAGAATAGACACAATGAAACAGACAAGAGCCCAGAAATAGATCAATACAAATATAATCAACTGATCTTCAATAAAGAAACAAAGGCAATTTAATGTAGAAAATATAGTATTTGCAACAGATGGTGTTGGAACAATTGGATGTCCATATGTAAAGCCATGAAGCTACACACAGATCTTATACCTTTCACAAAAATTAACTCAAAATGTGTCATAGACCTAAGTTTAAATTGCAGTGCTATAAAACTTCTGGAAGAAAAATGTGAGAAAAATCTAGGTAACCTTGTGTTTGGTTCATAGTTTTTAGCTACAACACAAAGCACAATCCATGAAAGAAAAGAAATGACAAATTGAACTTCATTAAAATCAGCAATTCTGCTTTTTGAAAGGTGCTAGTAAGAGAATGAAAAGATAAGCCATAGATTGGCAGAAAATATTTACAAAACCCATATCTTATAAAGGACTTGTATCTGAAATATGCAAAACTCTTAAAACTCAACAGTAAGAAAACAATCTAATTAAAAAAAATGGAAGATCTGAACACATACTTTACCAAAAAAGTTGTATAGATTTCAAGCCGATAGAAGGTGCTAAATATCATTTGTCATTAGGAAATTGTAAATTAAAACAACACTGAGATACCATCCCACACCTATTAGAATGGTCAAAATCTAAAAAACTAACAATACCAGTTGCTGACAAGGATGTAGAGCACAAGGAACTCTTATTCATTGCAAAATGATATAGCCACTTTGGAAATGAGAATGACAATTTCCATACAAATTTAATTATAGTTTGCCATGGTATCCAACAAGCATGCTTGTAGGTATTCACCGAAATCATTTAAACCTTATGCCCTCAAAAAAACCCGCGCATGAATGTTTATAACAGCTTTATTCACAATTGCCCCAAATTGGAAATAACCAAGGTGTCCTTCAGAAGGTGAATGGGTTATATTCATACAATGGAATATTATTCAGTGATTAAAAGCAATGAGCTATCAAGTTCTGAAAAGATGTGTATGAATTGTAATGTATATTGCTAATGAAATAAGTCAGTCTGAAAAGGCTATATACTGTATGATTCCAATTACATGATATTCTGGAAAAGGCAAAACTATAGCGTTGGTAAAAACATCAGTGGTGGCCAGGGCTTTAGTGGTGGGAGGGTTGAATAGGTGCATCATAGAGGAATTCTTTTAGGGTGATCCAGCTGTTCATAGGTTACTGTGATACTGGATACATGACAATATGCATTTGTCAAAACCTATAGAACTTTAGAGTACAAAGAGTGAACCTTAATGTAGTCAAATAAAAAAAAATAATTTAGGACTACAGGAGATCCTAGGATGGAACAGAGAATGTGACAAAACAATCTAGCTACATTACAAATGTATGAGAGAACCTCACTGAATGGGGTGGAGGAGAAGGTGCTGACGTAAGTAAGTTTGGAAATGGTGCCGTCTGTGCGACTAAAGGCAAATGAAAATGTACATAAGCATTGTATTTAGTTTAAGAAACTTTCCCATGAGAGCATGAATTAACAATTTTGATACTGCTGTAATATAAACTGGAATTACATGATTAAGTAAATGGATGGTGGATGGTGGGAGCCAGGTTTCTCAGTGTTGGAGTGGTGGCTACAGGTAAGCAAGGAGAGAACGTTAGACTGGTCCTTATAGGAGGAGATTTGGAGATACCAGTATGAACTCATAGCCTAACATATATTAGGCTAATACAGATACAGATGATTGTGTAGAAATATTTATAGATAAATAATTGTATACCTGCATTACTATATGCACATGTATTTCCTTGCTGTCCGCTGAGGCTGGAAGCATTACCCCTGTAGCAAGCTGTGCATCTTGCTTGTAACATTATTCTTCGATTCTCCACAAAAAGAAGTGAAGAAATAGCTGATTCTAGGAGTGGTTGCAGGATACACACAAGATGATCCTGGAGCATCTTGTAGTACCAGCAAGTAAGGACATTAAAAAAAAAATCCAACCCCCCATGCCCCAAATCCCCCCACAATAAGCAGGGTATGTAAAGAGAACATAGGAGACAATGGACAATGCTTCCAATGGCAAAAGCTGGAACAATTTGAGAAACAAGATAAATAAAATATTTTTGGATCATACCCCAAAATATGAAATAAATATCCATGAGCTCATACTGATATAAATAAATATTGAATATATAAATAAATGGGAGAGAGTGGAAATTTTCCATGTAGAAGAATTCCAAATAATTTATGTAGGTACTCTGTCCTCAAGGTGGGTGAGCCTAACTCCCCACTTAAGTGTGAGCTGTGCATTCCAAGAAGTACAGTATAAAAAGGGAGAATAAGTAGTAATTCCACAGTGGAGAGATCTGACAAATATGTCCTAAGCCAGGTGATCAAGATTAACATAAACAGTGATAAGTCCTGTTGATAGCAGTCACCCTTGATATGATGTGATTAAAATGGTACTTTATCTGTGGAGTCTTCCTCCTAAGAACGTATCAGTACAGTCTATGAGACAGATTTCAAGTGAAGGACATTCTATGAAATACCTACTAGGACTCTGCAAAGCTGTTAACGTTATCAAAACCAAGGAAAATCTGAAAAACTGTCACAGCTAAGAGGAGCCTAAGGAGATATGACTATTAGTTATAATGTATCTTAGATGGGATCCTAGAACAGAAAAAGGACATTAGGTAAAAACTAAGGAAATCTGAATAAAGTATGAACTTTAGTTAATAATAATAATAATGTATAGTATTGTAAAATTATGTATGAATATTGTATATATCAATGTTGGTTCATTGATTGTAACAAATGTACCATACTAATGTACGGTGTTAATAATAGGGAAAACTTGGTGTAGGGTATATGGAACTATCTTTACAAGCTTTGTTCTGTCAATTTAAAACTGTTCTAAAACAGTTTATTTTTTTTAAAGATAAATTTTTGGAAATGTCTTCGAGGGTAAATGGTAATTCAGCCCCATAGCCACTGTCTAACTTACGCTGGAGCCTGAGGGGAGGCACTTTACCTGCAGGAAAAGAGTATGTACTGAAAGGTTTCAGAGCCCATGGCATATTATTCAGGTTCTTGATGTTCACATGAAATGAAATGGCCTCTTTATTGCCTCTGCCATCTGCACTCAGTGGTATTGAACTGGGGTGAAGCCACCATGTTGGGAGTGTTTTGATTTTGTTACAATAATTGGAGGATGCACAACTGGCACTTAGTGGGCAGGAAATAGTAAATGTTTAATGTCCTGAAATGTGTAGAACAGCCTCATACAGTGAAGAATTGTCTCACATCCTGCATGATTTTCTAAAGTGTCTTCATCTTTTAATATACACTGAATTTTGAGGAATGTCATATAATGTAAATCCAAGGAGACTGTATCTTGTTTTGTCCAAGAGTTGTTCACCTCTTTGGAAAAATTATATCTCTGAATGTAATGTGGCTTTTGATATTTGAGTCATAGAATGCTTGTAAAAAAAACTTTTGCTTTTATGGTGTTTTACATATAAGTAGAGTAACAGTACAATTTATTATCCATACCGGACACTTTTGAGTGTAGAAGGGGGTGCTCTTAATAGTTATGCAAGGAAATGGGCATAGACCAGGATTATACCAGAAAACTGGGTCATACATGCGAACCTGGGAAATATAGTTTTAGGGTTCTAGCTTCACAGTATAGGAAGATATACTAAAGCAAGATTAGAATAGTTGTTAAGTGGGAAAATCCACATATCATTTATCGATATATTTGTCTGATCTATCATTCACTAAGAGAGGTATATACAGTTTCCCTCTATAATAGTGAAATTGTCAATTCTTGTCGTTTCTTTAGCTTTTGCCTTATATCCTTAAAGCCCTACTTCTTAGGGGCTTATGGGTTCAGAGTGTTATACCTTCCTAGTGAATAATAATTTTTTTTTTTGCCTTAAAATGAATTTTGTCTGATAAGAATATCTCAGCTTTCTTTTAATTAGCATTTACTTGGCATATTTCCTCTTTTACTTTCACCATTTCTGTATTCTTATTCTTTATTGTTTTCTGTTTCTTATAGTTAGCATATAGCTGGATTAAAAAATGACCATCTTTTCTTCTAATTGGAGAGCTTAATCTGTTTACGTTATAGCATGATTCCCGTTTGATTTGGGTTTGTTTTTTATCTTATTGCATGCTTTCCCCCCATGTTGTCAATGTTTATTTCCTTTTGTTTTGTGTTGATCAAGACCAGTAGTTTGGAAATTATATACTTTATTTCAATTGCTTTAATGGTTGTCCTAGAAATTTTAACAGATATATTTAATAGTGTCTAAAGATAATTACTATCTTTATTCCCCTTATGTATGAGAAATCAAATGCCATAACTTCAGTCTTCTTTTCTTTATTTTATTATAAATTGTTGTTGCCATGACTTATTGTTTTAGTTCTACATTGATCTTTTAGCCTCTCAATGACCATAATTGTTATTATTTATATAGTCAAAGTTTATTTATGTTTACTTTATGTTTACTAACATTTATTTTGTTTTCCAGTCCTTCTTGCATCTAAGACCTACTTTTTAGGATGATTTTCTTTTCTCTTTTAAAGATATTGTTTATTTATTTGAGAGAGTGAGAGTGCAAGCAGGAGCAGGGGGAAGAAGGGGCAGAGGGAGACGCAGACTCCCTGCAGCAGGGAGTCTGATGTGGGGCTCGATCCCAGGACTCTGAGATCATGCCCTGAGCTGAAGGCAGATGCTTAACCAACTGAGCCACCTGGGCGCTCCAGTATAATTTTCTTTTTTAAATGCATCTTTTAGAAGTTTCTTTAGTGAATTTCTGCTAGTAGCATACTCTTTTAGTTTTGATGCTTTTTGAAAATATCTTTATTTCACTCTTGGTCTTTAAAGTAAATTTCATTTGGTAGAGAATACTAGTTTGACATTTATTTTCTTTCAGCACTTTAAGGTTATCATTTTTACTGGTTTCTGGCTTATATTGTTGCAATTGAGAAATCAGCTGTCAGTCTGATTTAAATTATTTATGGATAATCTTTTTCCTCTCTGCTTGTTTTAAAGATTTCTTTGCTTTTGATGTTTACAGATTCACTATAATGAGTCAAGCCTTGTTTTTTTTTTTTCTTTTTTTTCTTTCTTATATTCATTGGGCTTTACTGTGCTACTTGAATCTGTAGATTTTTCCCTGGAAAAACAGTCATATTGCTTCTGCCTCATTCTGTTGTCTCTTTTTAGAATTCAGATTAGACATATGTTGGACCTTCTCATTCTATCCTCCATTATCTTTTAACCTCTTGCAATATTTTCATCTCTGTATTTCCACGTTGTATTTTGTGTATTTTTCCAACCTATTTTTTAAATATACTCCTTTTTCCATTTTATATAGTTTCATTCATCAACCAAATTTATAATTTCCATTCTTGCATTCTTTTATTTGCTGGGATTCTACTTTGGTATTTTTCCAGTCTAAATTATTGGTTTTGATAAGCTTTCTTTTTCCTTTGTCATATTCTCAAAAACGAAAAATTTCTTTAAACACATTTGTTGTACTTATTTGGTATTTTGTGTGTGATAATTATGATATCTGAGATCTATATGGTTCTGATTCAGCAATTTTTTCTTTCTTCTAATTCTTGATCATGGTAGCTTATTTCCTTGTATGTTTGATGATTTTTGATTTTGAGCTGATGTTTCTGGAAACTTTGTGATAAATCCTGAGGCTTGAACTTAAAGTGTGTTCCTCCAGAGAGGATGTGCTTTGGTTTTGTATAACTAACTAAAGACCATTTAAAATGAAGATTTCAACTTAAGTTTTTCAGCCTACATATATAGTGTGAATATTTTTTCAAAGAATGTGAACTTGTGTTTCGGGATTTATTGGGGAAGTAATTTTTTCCCTGTTCCATCCAGAATCTAGTTTGAATCACACAATATCTTTTTGGTATACCAACTTCTGTCATTCTTTTCTTTATTCTGAGGACTACCCTTTTGGAATCCTGACTTTATGCAGTGATCCCAGATCTGACCTCTAACCCAGCACAAGCCCAGCCTTACCCATTTGTCCCCAGGCTCTAAGCTGTCAGGAACTGGCAATCTCCCCCAGGATTCTAGCACTTGCTTTCCCTATGTGTCTGAACTGTTTTATGTGCCTCGTGCAGAAACCTTTGTTGATTTGAATTGCATGAGAGAGACATGAGATTTTTTTTCCCCATATAACTTTCTAAAGTGTAACAGGGGAAGGAAAGCCTATAGGAAGGGATTCAGGTCAGTATAAGGAAGACTGCTCAAATAAAGTGAGCTGTTTCATGAGGTAGTGAGCTTCCTGGTCCCCAGAAGGATTCAAGGATAGGCTAGACAATCCCTTACTGGGGATATGGTAAAGGGGACTTAGGTATGGAGGGATGCACTGGATTGGGCAAGTGTGCTGCTATCCTCTCTTTCTATGCTTGATGCTGGTTTGCATGCCAGAACCAAAGCTATGATACACTCAGGAAGAAGACTCTTTTGGCTGGCCATCTGAAAGTTTAAAATAATGGCTTGCCAGGTCTGCTGTCTGCCTGTAAATGGCTCTTGGACACCTGGCAGCAGAGCTGTCTGGGCCTGACAGGCTTTGCCAGAGCATGCAATGCCTGGGCTGTGTGCATCTACTGTTCACGTGGCCACATCTCTGGGCTCAGTCAGGTGGCCATGGTTTGTGCTGGTCACGGTGATGTCCAGGGGGAGGTGGACTGGGGGGTAGGATGAGTGAGCAACTGGTGTTAGAAGAAGTCTAGACAGGAAAGTATCCTTATACCCACAGGAACATTTGTTTAAAATAGCTCTTTCCCCAAATATTCTTCTGATGGCACCAGGCCCGTCTGTGCTGTGGTTTAAGATCATTTGGCAACTCTCATTCTTGCAATCAGAGAACGGCTTCTGGGGCTATAAAATCATCAGTGAGCTAAGCCAATTAGCTCAGCCAGGAGAGGATTATACACACCAGCTCTGGTAGCAGGGCTACTTGACACGAGCTGATTTTACAAAGTTTCAGTGTTTTTGTTTGCCCTGTTTTCTCCCAGGGCAGTCATAGTTCAACTGGGACTAGGCCCCGGCAGGTGATGCCTTTGGGTGCTTTTTTCATTGCCAGTGGAGAAACGGGGTGAGAAGTTTTCACACTCTCACGCTTGGGGTAGTAAGGACAGAAGGACTGTCCTGCAAACATGGGCAATCTGTTTCTATGAAGAGAGTAGTAAAATGTCCCTTTCCCAGTCGGAGGGGGAATTGGATGCTTCTGCAGAACTCAGTCATGAGGGACTAGAATGGGGTCGATCAAGAGTGATGGGGGTCCTGTGGGCACTAGATGGAACCCAGGCTGA
Organism: Callorhinus ursinus; assembly: GCF_003265705.2. Classification (NCBI taxonomy): domain Eukaryota; kingdom Metazoa; phylum Chordata; class Mammalia; order Carnivora; family Otariidae; genus Callorhinus; species Callorhinus ursinus. The sequence continues at coordinate 8,521,222 of NW_027397085.1, forward strand.
TAATGAGGTTAAAGCCAAGGGGACTGTTCTGTGTTAGTATAAATTAGCTTTCCAGGTTACATGTGGGATTGTGGATAGATAATATAGTGTTACTCTGGCAAGCAAAGCATAGGTGAATTTGAGAAGCAAGAGCTCAGTTTGTAATTGAATCTTCCCTTTGATCCCCCACCCCCAATAGTTTCTTTTTTTGTTTTGGTCCATGTTATGATAGAGCCTTGAGCTGTGCACAGGAAAAAAAAAAAGATATAAATAAAAGAGTATTGGGGTGCCTGGGTGGCTCAGTCGGTTAAGCATCTGACTCTTGGTTTCTGCTCAGGTCATGATCTCAGGGTCATGGGATTAAGTCCCGTGTCAGGCTCTGTGCTCAGCGTGGAATCTGAGATTCTCTCTCTCCCTCTGCTCCTCCCCCTGCTCATGCGCTCTCTTTCTCTCTCTCACACACGTAAATAAAATCTTTAAAATAAAGTGAAAATAGTATAGAAAAGTCCACCCACCTAGAGAAAACTACTGATAACATTTTGATGCATATTCTTCCAGATCCTTTTCTACATATATATGTGTAGTGCTTCTTTTTACAGAAATGGAACCATGCTCTTGTGTTATCTGCTTTTCCTACTTCTTATATGATTCAATCAGCAGATATTTAATGAGTGTTACTATATGCCTCGCCCTGTTCTAGACATTAGGAGTAACTTGATGCACAAAACAAAGCCCTTGCCCTCATGGAGCTTATGTTCTAGTAAGCATTCTGTAGTGAGCATCTTTTCATATCCATGGATCCATTTATGGAACAACATTTTGGGGAGCTACATAGTATTCCATGATATAGATAGGCTTTAATCTATTTTTATACTATTGTTGGAAATTCAGACGGTTTGCAACTTTTTGACATGATAAACAATGACTTGAACATTCTTATAGCTAATATATGTATATATCCTTATGAGAAATAAAGGCTGTAGTGAAAAACTAATTAAGACTAAATGTTCCCTCAGGTAGAGGGAATAAATGTGCACTCCCTGGCTGTGACTTGCAGGCAATTAGTCCCAAAGACACTTGAGCCCAGAAGGTATTGCTGACAGACTTGGCTGACTGTGTGGCTTGGGTTGAGGCAGGTGAGTCTGTGTGGATGTCTTTCAGCTGACCCAGATGGACTGCCTGGCAGTGCTAGGACCCCTAGATTAATTAAGGACATATATGAATTTCAGGAGTCTTTAGAGGCCCAGCTATGCTCATTGTGGTTTTAAAAGATAAAGGTGTGCTGCTCCATGTGATAAGCTAGTGATATGTTAGCAACCCAAAGAAGGGGCTTCCACAAATGAGTTGGGTACAGCCTGCATCTGGGCCTAGACAGCAGGGTGTGCAGAAGGACCAGCTTTCATGGAGGTCTTTTTTTTTTTTTTTTTTTTTTTTTGTACTGAGCCCTCGTGAGCAGAATGGGAGATGAAGCAATGAGAGGGAGTGGATCATAGGAACTAAGGATTTCTTTCACCGGGCTCCCTTACTTAGTAGATAGGCACTCATGGGCTTTAGATTATCCACATGCTTCCATAGTATGCTCTTAAGCTCACTGAAGGGAGGGTGTCCATCCCTTTGTTGAATAGCTGGCTGCTGTCCTATAAAAAAAGCCCAAAATACAGGAATAATTTTTTTTTAAAGATTTTATTTATTTATTTGAGAGAAAGAATGAGAGAGAGAGCACATGAGAGGGGGGAGGGTCAGAGGGAGAAGCAGACTCCCTGCCGAGCAGGGAGCCCGACGCGGGCCTCGATCCCGGGACTCCAGGATCATGACCTGAGCCGAAGGCAGCCGCCTAACCAACTGAGCCACCCAGGTGCCCCCAAAATACAGGAATAATTTTAAATCTTTCCTCTGTTATACCCCTTCTCTTCACCAAATTCTGTGTAATCTCCCAGACAAAATCTCTTGAATCTGTTGTTCATGCCCCAGTTATCTCTCCCCTGAACAACTGCATGAGCTCTCAGGTGTGTCCTCGTTCCCACTGCCCTCCCATCCGTTTCCCACACACTGACCTAAGTTATCTTATTGACATGAACTTTGCTCTCATCACCACCAAGTAAAGAACTTGAATGGCTTCCTGTTACCTGCAGGGTGAAATCCAAACTCTTGAGAGACCGACAGACTGTCTCAGCAGCCCTAGGCTACCTGACCAGTTGCGTCCCCAGCCACACCTCACACCTGTTTTCCAGTCATGAACCACATGCAGCGACGTGGGGGTGACATGTTCCTTCTGGCCCCTATATCCTTGCACACGCTCTTCCCTTCTGCTAGGGCTTTTTTCCCTCTTTTGTTCCTCGGTGTATTCCTGTTCCTCTCAAGGCACCCTCTTCATTGTGACCCCACTCTGTTGTGTCCGTCTTTGTATTCTAACCTGTCATGCTGCTCATTCACTTGTCTACTTGGCTATATCCTTTCCTGGACTGTGAACTATTGAAGATGAGGACGGGATCTTACTCATTTTTGTATCTCCTATCCCACAGCAGGGCTCCACATGTGTTTGTTGCTGAAGGTGGGAGGAGCTGGTACAATCTGGACTGCAAAATGCTTTCTTTGATGTAGATCTAACCAGATAGAATGTGTTCCCAGGACTTAGTTCTGACTTAAATTTTCAAACATCTTTTTTTTTTTTAAAGATTTTATTTATTTATTTGACAGAGAGAGACACAGCGAGAGAGGGAACACAAGCAGGGGGAGAGGGAGAGGGAGAAGCAGGCCTCCTGCTGAGCAGGGAGCCCAATGCAGGGCTCGATCCCAGGACCCTGGGATCCTGACCTGAGCCGAAGGCAGACGCTTAATGACTGAGCCGCCCAGGAGCCCTTCAGACATCTTTTTAAAGATTTTTATTCTAAAGGCAATTAATTTTGTTACATAAAGGATGTTTATTAGATAGGGTGGTTGGTTCTTAGGCAGGCTCTCTCAGACACATAATTTGATGCTGCAAGCACACATATACTGGTTTTTCAACTAGTAAGTGATGAGTTCAAACACAGAGACTCTCGGACTCTAGAGTGTGCTCCTGGCTTCTATACTCTAATGCCTGGGGGTGCTGGTATTTTGGGTCCAAGAGAGGGAGTTGTAAATGGAGACAAAGGGAAATGTGGAAAAGAAAAAACCCAAAAAGCCCCTGCATGACCACCCGCGTGTTTATATAAAAGTTAAAAAACAGGCAATTCCTTTCTCTTTCAAAGTCTCAGTTTCCATATTTGTCACATGTGAGTAATAATATTCTCCTTATAAGACAGTGGTAAAGACTGATAGGATAATGTGTTATGTGTAGTAAATGCCTAAAAAGTAGCTCATATATATATATATATA